>NC_141466.1:67714214-68339214 GCF_009769465.1 Tauraco erythrolophus | reverse complement strand
TGCCCTTTCTTTCTTCAGCTGGGCTGCTATGAGCAAGTAAATTCCATTTCCACAGTTTCTGTTGCTACCTGAATCTATTTTTTAACTAGTGAATAAATAGGCAAATATTTCTTATGTTAAAAATCCAGCACTCTTTTTTATGGAGGAAATTTTTTATAAAGTTGAATGCTTGTGAATTCCATAGAGATTAATTAATATGCTATACATAAATCCGAGTATCGTGTGACATGCATCTTCCCTTGTTATATATATATAAAACACAACACGGTTGATAATTTTGAACGTTTACATGTGTGCACAAATATCCACATGTGCAAATACATACACTTGAGGATTTCAGGGAGTTCACTGAATGGATGAGCTTAAAAAAGACTCGGAGATACTACAGATGTTATGATTTTAAGCTGCCTAAAATGAGATACAGTATTGCTATACATAGACAATGCTTTAAAAACTTATTGTCACCATGTTTAGTAAGTCCTAAATGTACACATGAACATTTGATTGCAAGTGTTTATTGTCTCTGAAATTTCTGTAGACTTTGATGAAGATCTATCAAATAGTCTAAGTTCCCTCTCCCAAATGTTTTCCAATCTGACCGAAATGCAAGTGAAGAAGTCAAGTAGTAGAGAGCAAATGAGGTGAAGGAATCATATGGTCATAAATCTGTTTCCCTTTTTATGTTCAAGCCATTTTTAAAAATAGTGCTACTATTTTTAAACTCCATAATGAGTTGAAAAATAGAGATGCTGATATCATTGCATTCTTTATTATGCACCTATTGAAGAATAGATCTTCAAGAGGAACCTAAATCTCATAATAGTGAGAACCTCACTATATAGAACTACTATATATTCATTATTTCTGAACCTCACACCAGCAGGATCCATTTATGTAAGAACTCCAAACACACATATCTCTCTTTGGTTTAGGGTCAATGGAGGCTTGTCGTGGTTTAAAATCATAGAATCATACAATGGGTTGGGTTGGAAAAGACCTTCAAGTATCACCCAGTTCCTCTCCCGCCATGGGCAGGATAGCAACAGTTCCCCAAGAAAACTGTTCCGCTACTTACAGATGGGCCTTGACCACAGGACTACCAAGCAGGGACAGCTTCAGCAGGCCCTGTTGACTCACTTCTTTTGTCCACAGTTTAGCCCTATTAAGTCAGTGGCACTTTAAACAGCCACAGGAGACTAGAATATGATTGACTGGGCACCTAGGTGTGTGTGCATTGGACTAACTGTGTAAGCCATGGATTAAACCTAAGTCTATAAGCCAAAAATCCTAATGAAGAAACAAAGTATGGGCAATGCTCCAACTAGTCTGAGGAGTCCTCCTACTCTTTTTATTTCCGATATATCCCATGCTAACCGCTATGGGCTACTTCATTTCTGCTTTTGCTTTACCTTTGTATGTGTGAGTGTTTGGGCGGGTGCTCATGCACACCCATACACATAAACCTGTAAATGATTGATTGAAATCTTTCCTCAGATACTGAGTTATACTACAGCATGGAAATCTAAAGAAAATACAGCATATGAACAAGAGCAAAGCTTTTTGAAGTCCTTGAGTTGTATTTGTTACTGTGATAGCAGAATTCTGTGCAAGTATATATGCCATGTGCAAACACACACAAAGATGTGTGTGTGTATATATATATTTATGGGTAAATATGTGTATAGCAGAGACTTGCAGCAGTTTTGCCCTCTCAGAAGCATGTGCCGCTTCTGACTGAAATTAGCCCTGAGTGCTCAGGACAGATTCTGGCCTGTTGACTGGCCTTATCCATCATTAGTAGTAACTATGGCCCAAGGGTAAAAATAGCTCTTGAGTCTCTAGCATAGTGCCCAGAGCTTAATGGTATTGCCCTCCAAGGCAGATGGTATTTGTTTTGCTGTCTCTCTGGTGGTTTTCAATTAATGACTTATTACCTTCCTTCCTATCCCCCCCAAAAAAAGATTATTTCAATTAGGTTCAGTTTGTTAAATAATAGACCATCAATATTACATGGGTAAGGAGATAAATGAACATGTTTCTTGAGCAGGCATTTCATGTTTGGTAGGGTAACCTACCAGTCCTTTGCAGAGAAGTGGCTGCTTGGAGGAATGAGTGGGAAGACATGTGAAATGATGTGGCTGGACATCTGATATGGATGACGTCCCTGCATACATGGAGAGTTGCCATCCACCATCAATTTGGAGGGCAATCTAAGCGCAATGAGTTCTTGTCATGTGACATATTTTAAAGAAAGCAGCTTACTTTAAAATCTGGAAGATAAATACCACATACATGGGCACACTCTTTGGCAGACACACCTAGTGTAGTGCATATATGTCATATTTTGCATTGTGCCTATAAATAGTATTTACAGATACCTCCGGACTGCCTTCGTTGACCCCCTCCTCCTCCACCGCTCCCATTCACATAGTTGGCTAAGCTCAGTGCTGACAGACATTAAGCACCGTCATTTGATCAGAAGAACAAAAGCCAACAGACGTGGATTCTCACCACTCTAATTTTGCAGGGAATATCCATATCTTCATATTTAAACATTCCTGGAAGAGATCGTGTTTTCTCAAAATGATCTCCATAAACTCCTACCACACAAGATGGTGTCACTGGCACTAATTTCTGAAAGACTTGCTTGTTGGGAATGGAAGTCCTACAGAAACAATTCACGGCATTTCCGCTTGCCTGGATCCAGAGTAAATCCCTGTTACACCATCAACCCAAGCCTATCCCCAACTGAGAACTTAAGAAAGGCTCTTAGGAATGAGAATAATTATTTTATTAAATAATCTTATGATCCTTTGCAAGTTACGAATGCAATCTGAACAGTAAAATGGGATAAGATTCATCTCTTCTAACTCTAAACACCTACAATTCAGGTATCTTGTCTAAACTAGTCATCTTAACTTCTTGCATAGTTGATTTGGAGATGTAGGCACTCTAAAGAGATTCCTTTTGTGCAAAGATGGAATAACTCAGACCATGCAGTGACTTATCTCTCTATACTAACCAGAGACAGACAAACATAGATGAGGCACTCTTAGACAGATAAAACATGGGGAATGAATCTTTCCATTCATCTGTGTGGGCCAATATTTTTTTTAGTGATATTAACATGAACCTTTAGCAATTCTCTCCCAACTGCATTTTTAAAAGACAACATTATAAAAATCAGACTGCAGAATCAAAATTATGGCACTTTGTTGAAAAAAAGGGCTATAAAAGCTTTATCGAACAGTAACATAATTTTTGCCACCTCAGGGATGAATATTTGGAAGCTGGAAAGAGATGATTTTTTTTTTTAATTTGGGAACGGTTTTAGAAGTCTTTTCTTTCTATTTTGTGATTTTTCTCTCAGATGGCAACTTGGCCTGTCAGTTTTGTGTCACTGCTTGTTTATGCCATAAATGTCATTTGGAATGACAACACTAGGAAAAGGTCAGGGCTATTACTGAACAAGCTTACCCCCTGGAGCCTAATACAGTCAAGACACTGTGATTCAACTGCTGGGAGTGGCTGGAGAGATGGCAGCAGGGAGAAATATTTAGGTATTTTTCAGTGCTGGTCCATGGAAATCATACCTTGGGGCTCAAAAAGGGACAAAGCCAAGAGCAGCCTTATACGTTTGGTTCAGGTAATGTATTCAGAAGAATTAACAGCAAGCTCCAGGATTTGAGGAGGCAAGCAGAGCTGTTTCTTTTTATTAGCACATGGATGCTAAATACTGCTCAGAGAACAAAGTTTGATCAATAAATCATACCCTAGCCGTTGTTCTGCATTGGCTTCTTCGCATGGACTGTTAGAAAAGGACCATATGTCTGCCTTTTTTCTTTCCCCCCAGAGTAAAATTCTTCAGTAAGTAGAAACACGAAGGAAAGGGGAAAGCAGCTCTAGCTAAATACTATTCACCATCATCTGTGGCTTAGGTAAATAACCTTGCATGGAGGTAACTCCTGCTAAGGTAGTTAACTGTCTAAATAACAGAAAAAAGAAAAAAAAAAAAAAACACACAAAAAAAACAAACCAACCCAAATCTGTAGCAATCACACCAGTTGATCAAGAGCTACCTAAGCAAGAGGAATGGAGATGGGAGGTAATCCTTCCTTAGACCTCTTCAGATCAAAAATATTTGACTCGCCTGTGGCAAGGTCAGGTAAGAAACCATTTTTTTGATACGCCATCAGATAGGTAAGATTTTTTTCTTTAATCAGCTGTTGTCAGGACTGTCAAACTTCCATATTGGACATCATCTTAACAGAGTCCCTAAGAACATCATTAAGCTTAGTCCAGTGAAATTATTCACATATTCAAGTTGAAAAACAAATGTCTCTACCATCCTTGGCGCTACAGGAAAACATAAAAGTTCTCTTTAGGAATGATCCTTGGAAAAGCCATGGAAATAATGACACTGAATATCTGCTGAAAGTTGTCCCAAAGCATGCTTACTAGCTTTCTTTGAAGTAGTAAAAAGAGAAAAACTAAAAAATAAGCAAGCAAACAATCTTCTCATCAAGGAATGATGAAAATGTGGAGTTATAAATACCCGACAAGCTACTTCTGCCTGTTTGGCCACTGAAATTCTCTTTGTTCCTGACAGTAGAGGAAAGTTATCAAGAAAAAAATGTAAAGCCAGGTTTGTATGCTCAAAAGCTTGTTTTTAAACTGAGTCTTTGGAACAGTTAGATCTTATCTTTCTCTTGAAACATTGGTTGATATAATAATAATATTTTATATGAAATATATACTTTTGTTGCTGAACAAAAGCCAGGTGTAACAAAAAATGCTCTTTTCAGACTTTCAGAACTGTTTTAATTCTGCCCCCCTCCTTTTTGCTATTTTTTTCTTTTTTAGACGAGAAAAAATCCCCCAGTGTTTGTCTTTAAACTGAGTTTTCATTCCTTTATCAGATGAAGTCTTGAAAAGATGCAAATTGGGCTATTGCAGCTATACTTGTATTTATTTATTTCGTTTCTATTTTACCAGTACTTATCTAGCAATCTTGGCACTTAATGTTCCATGAAAACAGTGCCAGAAATTCAGACTGATCCAGATCTACAAAACAAAATTCAAATTCACCATTATCAATACAAGATCCATAGCTACTGATAGACTTGCTCTATGATAAATGAGTGGGGGAAGAGAAAAAAAAAAAAAACACCACAAAACAAAACAAAACATAGGGGACTGTGTTATAATTATTATTTATTATCACATGGTGAAAAACAGAAACATTGATGAGGCACATCCGATTGGTCCTATCTGTGGCTCAAAGTTCCTAGTTTATTTTTCATGGGACTTTCCAGTTCTTCATTCAGCAACAATTCCTTCTTTTTCAATAAAGACACGCACATTCTTTAGGAGGAAGAGTCTTTCTAGACATTTATCTGCAACCATTTGCCGAACTTGGAGAGCCCTGCAGCCCTTAATGAGAAAGAAATACCAAGTCACAGCTGGGGATTAAAGTCAGACCTTGCAGCTAACTTGCATGTGCTGTACCAGCCCAGCTACGAGGCATGCCATACTATGCCATAAGTGCTCTTGCTGTACTTGAACCCCCTGGGTTTGCTCCCCAGCAGTCTAACTAAATTAAGAATGGAGTCAAATGCTGCTGTTGGTCTTATCAGAACAGATCTGAGTCCAAAATGATGAAAACATAAGGAATCAGGATCACGATATTTTCCCTCAGTGCTCTTGTCATAAACAATTGCTCCAACAGAAAGAACATCAAGGGTCTGTGCTCTTACTGTTAGATATTGAGATCCCCCCTTCAATTTGGGCTGCTTTTGGGAGCTGATGACTGCCTAAACTCTTCAAATGAAAAGCCAGCGTGGATTTGTGTAGTGGAGGCAGCTCAACAGAAGGTCTGAGAAACAGCCCTTTCTAGCGCAAATCTTCAGTGGACCACTGTCAAGAAGAATAGAAGGGAATTCTTGCACATTATGAGCAAAAGCATCTGTCCCTTCAATGTGGCAAGATGCAAAACCCCAGCAAACGTGTCTGTTTTGATAAAAAGCATGGAACAATAGTTACGCGTTACTGCAGGAGGTTGGGGGCTGTGGGAATCAACAACTGAGCTGTTCCATCTCAGCCAGCAGTTGCGAGACTTAATACATTCACGTGCCTTCCCCTTCCTACTGGTGTGCCCATAATTTCCATCTCTATGAAGCCAGGCATCAACAATAATAAAATTCATAGGGGTATATTTTGGAATGCTAAATGATGAATTTTGCATCCAGGCAAGCAGCTCTCCATTAGAGTAAGTGGGAACTGGAAAAGTAGGATATTAACTTAACAGTAGGTGTTGTCCTAAGGTGCTGGAGAGCTGATGCTTTTACAAGAAACTTTTACTCTGTGTGATCTCACAAAACAGAAATAGTAGGCAAGAAAGAGGAGATTTAAGCAGTTCACACAACCCTCCCAGTGCCTCAGTTTCTCCATTGAACAGAAGTCTGTGCATTATACTCCAGAATAGTCTCCAACGTTCCTTCAGGATATGCTTTTATCAGCCTCTGTATGCAGAAGCAACCTTTGAAACCAAGCTTAGGGCCAATTATCTACACAGACTCAGGCATCACAATAGCTATATGCAAACTATTGCCTTTGTTTCTTACAAAACTGCAGAGCAGAACAGCAAAGTATCTTAGGTATGGTGGTTGGCCAACAATAAACAAAAAGACTGTAATCTCTGAAAACTAATATGGTATACAGGGGCTGCATAGCAAGATGAATGAAAAGCTGTGTGGTGTGTGGAGTGTTCGGAGGGATTTTTTTTGTTGTTGTTGTTTCAAAAGGAGTTTTTTTACCCCAGGCCAGAAGCCTTTGTGTCAGGGAGACTGTCTCATTTCTCTGCTCAAAGGCTGTCAGAGATGACTGAGATTTGAAAATGCTTTCTGATGTTGACGAGGTCAAGGGAGACAGAGCTGCCTACCATCAGTCCCTGCGTCAGTGGTGGGATGGGAGGACACGTGAGAGGGAGAATGGAAAAAACAGAAAAGTGAAATTATTATCTCTGGAGAACCAGATAAAACAAAATAAATAGTATAAAATAAAATACGGGAGAAAGAAGAGGCACAGGTCAAACAGTCACACCAAAGTTTATAGCATTAGTATTCAGCTGGAATAAGGGAAAATATCTTGGTTCCCAACTGGGGATGTTCTGAAGAGAGGCAAATTGACTGGAGGCAAAAGATATATTAATATTACTCCACTTAATCAATACATAAAATCCTCCAATGTGTTTTTTGTACAAGCCTGCTCTGCAAAGTTAACACCTGCAGTGTTTTCTGATTTCATCTAGTTGTGCTTGCAATAGTTCAAATCAGGACTGCCCAAACCAGCCAGGAATTGCATCGGTCCGTGGGAGTGGGCAGATAAGTTGCCAAAGATTGCATCCATCTTGCCCAAAAGGAAGTGGGCCAAAGCCAGTGTCACCCTTAAAGATGGACAAAGAAGCAGCAGGAGGCTTCTTGGATCAATCCGGGACATTATATTTAACTGGTGACTTCTGAATTTCACAAAAGCACCTTGCATGTGGGATTTAGTTCTCTATGGGCCATGCTTCTACACAAGGATAACCAGCTGGGCTGATCTCAAACAAACTTACACATCTGCATCTTAAATCTGTTCAGAAGACCAAGCACTTCTATAAGGCAACACATGCAGCCAGCTTCAGAGTACTTGCACTGGTTTACAACATACCAGTACACATGGGTAGCAGTTTTTATTATTGTTTTCACAAAAACATCAGACAAAGACAAAAACGGATGCCATTATTTATAACTGGAGATTTATATTGGCCATATCTTAATTTTTAAGACTCTTATTTTAGCTAAAACTACTAACTTTCTGAAATCACAAGTCAGGTTTGAAAGTGTCTAAGGAAGCTTTTAAGAGGTCATAAACATCCATTTCAGACAACTCTGTCCAAGATATCTTTTTTTATTGTTTTATTAAAAAATAAGTACATTTGAGTTTCACCATTCCCTTTTTGGGTGTTGATGGCTGTGCTGGTGGTGGCTTTTGAACTTGGCAGTGTAACAAGTCATAGCAGTTTAGCCTAGAAAGTGAAAAAAAAGCAACAAAACACAGCCAGTTCTGTAAGAAATACCCTTCTGCAGCGTATTGCTTCAGCATTTACTGGAAGTGAGGCAGTCAAAGGATTTCATATGTGCTGCAAAGTGAAGTAACTAATACAGTTAAAATTATTTGTGTTTGTTTCTCCACCATGTTTCCCTTACACCAGGCAAAGGTAGACTTGCTGATCCACGTGTGCTGGGCAGGAAGCACAGCTTCTCCTTCATGGCTCCTTGTATTTTGCCCAAAATCTCAGCTGTGTGAACCATTTATGGCTGTGGTACTACAAACATCCTCCTGTTCCATGAGTCCTCATTTTGCTGCAGCACCCAAATGCTGGTGCCCACTGTAGGATGAGGTCCTAGAGTCAGAGGGTGACTGTAATGCTATGCTGGGATAAGAGAATGCCATTCTAGAAAGCAATATGCTTCAAAGGATCCTACAGAGTGATAAAAGTCTTGTTGCTCACCAGCCTGGGCTGCGGCACCAGGGACGCTGTTGCATCCTCCGCAGCCAGGAGGAAATGGCCTGCCTCTTGTAGGCAGGATGGGTACCTTGAGTTGAGTAGTTAATTAGTAGTTCATTAGCTCAACTCAGTCCAGCTGGATAAGAATGATTGGTGCCATAATTCCCCCTTTTTGTTTTACCATTTTTTGTTTTCACAAAGGCTTTATGGGTGAGCAGAGACCCGGCCCATTCATCCAACTCCAGCACACTTCCCTCCCGCAAATACCACGTCAGGGCTTGCGGCTTTACCTTCTTCTCCGAAGGACTCTCACTCGAGCTCCCGGCTCCGGCTCTTTTGGCTCAGGCTCCTTAGGCTCGGGCTCTCGGCTCGGCGAGGGAGTCGGGTCTTCCCAGGGCTTTCCAGGGTCTCATCGATGTATCACGTCGGGGTCACCAGTTGTTGCTCACCAGCCTGGGCTGCGGCACCAGGGACACTGTTGCATCCTCCACAGCCAGGAGGAAATGGCCTGCCTCTTGTAGGCAGGATGGGTACCTTGAGTTGAGTAGTTAATTAGTAGTTCATTAGCTCAACTCAGTCCAGCTGGATAAGAATGATTGGTGCCATAAAGTCTTGCTTTACAACCCCTTCCTTGTCAGATGACCTAATGTTTAAGTGGCCTGCACGTGTGTGACAGGTAACTGTTTTGTCTTATGTATGGGAAGAAAGACATGGGAGAAGGCATGTAAAATGAGTCCATATGTACCTATTAACACTGCCTAGTCAGCCATAAGGAGCACCGAGGAGGATGACAGGACATCTGGCAACGCTGTATTGCTGCAACGCATCCCAGTAGCCGTGCATGTCGGAAGAGAGGGCGTAGCAGGGAGCAGGGACTCGACTGCACATGCCTGCATTCACAGCTCCGCACTGCAAATCGCACCCCACCAAAGCCAGTTTGAGACATTTCTACTCCCAGACCCCATTGATAGACACTCTGCAGTCTCTCCTTTCCCCAAAGATTAGTATCCCCTTAACTGTGTTGAATCAGCTGTTTGCAGGGTTGATATCTAACGCTGAATCAGTGAAATAATCTGGTTTTAAATAATGCTTTCCTCTAAAGACTTTTTAATTTTTTTTTTTTTTTTTGGCTTGTGTTTTTGGTTTTAAGTTGACTGTTTCATAGATCTGGTTTGATGGCAAGCCAAACACAGTCCTGAACCAGTACAGCTGAGTGAGAGCCAATCTTTAGTGGTCATAGCAGTTTTGCTTTGGGTAAGGAAGGAGGATCCCTCTCAAACTCTGCCTATGCAGATGATGCAGAGCCACAATTGCTTCTGTATTAATAAATGTGGAGAGCAATTAGTTCTGTATTAACAAATTAAATAGTGCCAAGCCCATTTAACACTAGAGCTAGGTGGCACAGGGGTCTATGTCCATGCTGTTAAACTGTCTGGACCTCCAAAAGGGGATAACTGCATCCAAACCACCTCTTGGGAATGGTCTCTGGACCACACCAAGTCCCAAACTGAGTCAGGATGTCATTCAGGGCAATGCTGGCTGGACCACACAAGGACAACTACAATGTTTAGCCCATGGCCCGTAACTATTTAATTCGCTATTATATACACAGTCATAGAGTTTAAATTTTCATTCTCTAATTTTAAATTATCTCTAATTGTAATCCCAGCCCATATTTATTGTGGATTTTCTTGCTTTCCACAGCAATCCAGTCTGAGATCCTGAACCTGGCTACTCATTCCTATCTTCGTCATAGTATCATCTACTCTCCTCCCTACCACACATTCTGCCATCAAAATTATTTGTAGTGTTTTGTTGTAAACTGTATCAATGAAATCACAGCAAGGGAAATAAAGACAGCGGGACATGGCATTAGTCATTTACTTGTATTAATTTATTTATTTAAAAGCGAAGGCACCATATATTAAATCTCAAGGTGGTTTCCTGATCATTATTTTATCCTAACAGTAGGTAGGGAACGCTAAATAATCTAGTGTATGACCCAAACTGAGGCAAATGTGGAAACGGATATTGCATCTTCATTGTCACCAAGGAAACAAGAAGCAAAGACAGTTTTCACCTGCTGAGCACTCACCCCTATGCCTTTAGTTCACTCGGAGTTAGCAACCTGGCACTCTCATCAGACATGGGTGAAGTAGAAGGTATAAAAATAGCAGAAGAGAGAAAACTATTTAAAAAAAAAAAAAAACAAACAGGGAGAAAAATAAGAAATAGTTTATTCTTTTCCATCTACTCACATAGTTGCAGTAGCGTAGGTGATTATAAAGCACGGGTGATTGTGTCTTGCAAAAGTGAAATTCATTAGTTCCAAGAACCCCAGACCTGCAAAAGCAGTTGGGTACTTCCCTGTTAGGTACCACCCGGGGGACAGCTCATGGGAATTTCTGAGAGAGAAACTAAAAACACTTTTGGAGATTTGGACTAAAAATCCTATCCGCTGTGTAAAAAAAGTGAAAAAAGAGAAATAACTTTTAAAATAGGGTACTAACATGAAGTTCCCAAGTCTATTATGAGCTTAAAGGTGTAAATTCAAATAAAACTCAGTTAGCACTTGTTTTTCTTTAATTAGACTTAAAACCAAATAGAGATAAATATGATTATTTCTTTGCCTTTAAAATTTCCATTTGTTTCAAACTCCTTTAATTGTTACTTCAGTAGTTATGAGATAAAGATTTGCTTCTTACCTTAGAACCTCATCAGAATGAGCTTAAAACATAACTCTCCTCCCTTCCTGGGAGGAATTTCTTTTTAGGTGTTTTATGCATCTACAAGCTCTGGGACTTATCTGTGCTTACGAGGAAAGTAATTTTCTCCTTCTAACAAGATTTTACTCTGGAGTAAAATATATTTTATTTGGGATAGTTTTAGTTTATATAGCTACAATAAGCTTCCACCTAATTCTTTCATTTTGTTTGTGTTTTTTAGATAATCTAGAAATACTTACCCTGGTCGTTTAAAAATCAAGCAAGTAAACACATAAACGCTTTTCACGTAGCTTTCTATTAAAAAAAAAAAAAAGAAAATTAGAAAAAAGCATCAGAGAAAGCGACTATCCAACAACAACAACTTGGAGTAGATTTACAGTTCTTCAGCCTTTGCTCTAGCCCTGGAGCCTGATGGGACGCTGGTGTCCTTGGAGGAATGGTAGACAGAATTGCTAGGGGCCAATTGCTGATTTTATCATTCAAACACAAAATTTGTTACACCACTTTATCGGTCACAGGGAAAGCAATTATAGTGTGGTTCAATTTTCCACTCAATGGCTGTACTGGGGATCAAAGTCAGTTTTTTATGGCGGAGAAAAAATGTTTTGCTATTTTGTTTGTTATTTAAAAATAATAATAATAAAAAGCTTACACTATGTTTGCCTGTGTACCTTTTTTCTTTCTCGAGATAGAGCTGATTGTTTTGGTTTTCTTCTTGTTAAATAATCAGACTTTTTGTTGGTGGCTTCTTGTAGGTTTTTTTTCCTTTCTCTCCTCATCATTGACTAAAGTCATTGCAATGTAGAAATGAAATTGTCACGCTTAAAAGCAGTACAGCATTAGAACTCTAATCACAAACACTGGAGGTAAAATAGTCTATATGCCTGATTTCTTAATATGAACTGTTTCCTTTTGGTACTCTTTCAAACAAGAAAGGTATTCGGTGTGCACTTGTGCTTTTATGTCTTTAGCCATCTACAATATAACTGTCACTGTGCTACAAAATACTTCAGTATCATATTAAAACACAATCCATTTACAAAAGCAAATAGGCATATTTGGTGACCATACAAAAAAAATGCATTGAAGTCCATTGTAACCAAAAAATCACTCACAAACCTCTCTTTTAACATGAAAAGAAAATATTGTTTGAGAAGAGAAAGAAAGAAAGAAAGAACAAATTAGAATGGAAAACAGATGAAGGAAAGCATATTTCCTCAACTGAGAGGGTAGTAATCACACTTACATAGAGCTTTTATCTGCAAAGCTCTTTACAAATGTTAACGAATATATCCTTCAGACGCTCCTGTGCAGTAAGAATCTGATGAGAAAGAGCAAAATGCTTCCACATCAAAGAAAATCACATCAATTATTTAGACAAATATTTTAATCACTCATTCTCAGAAAGCAAAACTAAATTTCCTAAAGAATTTTTCTTCTTCATTCCTCCCCCCCCCCCGCCCCCCGCCTCCCCTAACTGGTTTAACATAATCTTAGTCCTTAGAGTGACTATATAAAATAACACCTCAGACCAGCGTGCAGTTTCAAGTTCTTCAGCTCGTGGGTTTTTTTGTTGTTACTATAAAATTACCTCTTTCTTTCGGTCAGAATCAGATTTGCCCTTGCTAGAAGTAGTCCCTGTTCAGCAGGAATCTGTACGCTTTTTCTATCAAGTCTTCACTTTGAATGTGATATGTTGCAGTCCGTGAAATTTCCCATATTATTAAATATGTATTAAGTGCTTTGTTCTACTAAGCTTCAACGCAAAGAGCAATACGCAGAAAAAAAAATCTTCAAAACTTGCCCATTTTATTTTTAGAATGATTTAAAAAAAAGATTTAAAAAGTTTTGGATTTTGGTTGTTGTTTTTTTTTTTTAATCTTCTGATGTTTCCATCAGTGCTGTGATTCGTGGGTGATGAGAACTTTGCTGAATATCTTCCACGAGCCAGGTTACCATCTGTGAGATAACACACACTACAACTTCTGCTAACAGGAAGTGAAACCTTCAGCAACTCAGAGGAAGGTCTCATATCTCACCGCTAACCCCCAACAATGTATCATGCAACGTGCACTGCATACAGCGTGGATGCGGAGTGGTTTCTCTCCTCTTGAATCAAGGGCACTTTAACGGCTTGTAAAGATACAGGATTCACCAAACTGGCTTCTTCTGCGAATGTAGTGGAAAAAGTTCACAGCCAAGCATAAGCCAGGTTGTGTCTGAGCTTCTCTACTCTACTATGGCTTTTGGATCTTCTGATTAGTCAGTGACAGTTCGGACAATAGACACTCGATAGAGCTGGGGGAAAAAAATCTAAAAGAATAAGAGTAATTGTCCCAAAATCGTTAGGAATTGTTGAAAACTTCCATTTTCCTTTTGGAATAATTTTTCATATTTTTCTTCAAACCAGAATATATATTTCTTCAACATATCCCTACAGTTTTAATCAGCATAAATCATAGAACCACAGACATTTTCAAGGACTTCGCATGCAACAGTTAAAGGAAATACGTTCCTTTTTAAAGAATAATAACTGTCTGAAAGTTTTGCAGATGACACCAAGTTGTGTGGTGTTGTGGACACGCTGGAGGGAAGGGATGCCATCCAGAGGGACCTTGACAGGCTGGAGAGGTGGGCCTGTGAGAACCTCATGAAGTTCAACAAGGCCAAGTGCAAGGTCCTGCACGTGGGTCGGGGCAATCCCAAGCACAAGTAAAGGCTGGGAGGAGAATGGATTGAGAGCAGACCTGAGGAAAAGGACTTGGGAGTGCTGGTGGATGAGAAGTTCAACATGAGCCGGCAATGTGTACTTGCAGCCCAGAAAGCCAACCGTATCCTGGGCTGCATCAAAAGGAGAATGGCCAGCTGTCGTGGGTTAGGCTGAATCCGGCAACCAAACCCACGCAGCTCTCCCAGTCCAGTAAAATGGAGAGGAGAGAAAAATGTAATAAAAGAGCTGAGGATCGAGACAGGAACAGAGGAGCACCCACCAACCACGGTCCCGGGCAAAAGAGGCTTTTTCTTAATGCAAAACTATTTATTAACAGCTACCTAGAAAGAGAAAAGCACACAAAAACGGTTACTTGAGAGAATAACGAGAAAACAAGGCCAGGTCTTAAAATCAACACCACTCCCCCTGCTTTGCTTCTTCTTCCCGGCTCTACCTCCTCCCCCCAGCAGCGCAGGGGGGCAGGGAATGGGGGAGTGCAGGTCAGTTCATTCCAAGTTGTTACTGCCGCTTCTCTTAAAGGAGAAGGAGTCCTTACACCATTGTCCCTTGCTCCAGTGGATCCCCTACTCACGGCGAAAGCGTGAATCCTACCCGCTGGGGGGCAAATCCTTACCCCATCGGATTTGCCCCAAGTGTGGGCTTTACCAGTCCTGGGCTTTTAAGGAGCCGCAGCCACTCGCTCTTGCGTGGGTCATCAACAAACTTTAAATGCGCTCCGGCGTGGGTCGTCATATCGACCTTAAATGCATCTCCGTACAGACTCTGAATGCGTAAAATGCGTAAAATGCGTAAAATGTGTCTCTACCTGTGCCCATGATTCACAATAGTCTCAGGCTCAGGCATCTCTTCCCGACGTGGGTCATCCACGGGCTGCGAGTGGGTCTCTGCTTGCTCCACCGAGGACTGTTTGCAAAGGGGCTGCTGGCAAGGGGGACTCAGCCGCGGCACGCGTTGTTCCGTTCCATCTTCACTGACCTCTTATCTGTGTGGCCGTTTCTCTTAGATTTCAGTCCTGTCTGGGTGAACTCAGCCCGGTGGGCGCCCCGGCAGCGGGGCTCTCCCCGATTTCCCCAAGCGGCTCCGCCACCGCCATCCTCGACGGAGCGGGCCCGGCCCGGCCCAGGTCGCCGGCCCAGCGGGGCGCCGGGAGCGGGGGCCGTGCCCCCCTCCCTTCTCCTTGCTCCTGGGCAAAGGCACACCTTTCCAGTTCCTTTGTCCGACGTAAATAGGGCAATTCGCAGAGGCGCCGATTGGCTCAAGCCCCAAGGGGGACGGGAGTCCGGTCTGATGGGCAGCTTCTGCCACCCGGACCTCCCCCCCCACTTCAAACCATAACACCAGCAGGTCGAGGGAAGTGATTCTGCCCCTCTACTCAACTCTCGTGAGACCCCACCTGGAATACTGCATTCAGCTCTGGTGTCCCCAACACAAGAAGGACATGGAGCTGCTGGAGCGGGTCCAGAGGAGGGCCACGAAGACGATCCGAGGGCTGGAGCACCTCTGCTATGGAGACAGGCTGAGAGTTGGGGCTGTTCAGCCTGGAGAAGAGAAGGCTCCAGGGTGATCTTATAGCAGTCTTCCAGTACTTAAAGGGGGCCTACAGGAAAGCTGGAGAAAGACTTTTTACCAAGGACTGTAGTGATAGGACAAGGGGCAATGGCTTTAAAGTGAAAGAGGGTAGATTTAGATTAGATATAAGGAAGAAATTTTTCCCTCAGAGGGTGGTGAGGCACTGGACCAGATTGCCCAGAGAAGTTGTGGATGCCCCATCCCTGGAAGTGTTCAAGGCCAGGTTGGATGAGGCTTTGGGCAACCTGGTGTAGTGGAGGGTTTCCCTGCCCATGGCAGGGATGTTGGAACTAGATGATCTTAGAGGTCCATTCCAACTCTAACCATTCTATGATTCTATGATCTATGATTTTGACTAGCTCTACCACTCAGATACTGTGAAGAGGATTCTCTTGAAAAATTCCTGATCTGCCCTGACACAGAACCAACAGGGAACTTGACATGCAGTAACTACTCCCAATGCTTGTTCATTTACACGCATACATGCATGTGCACGTAAGCACACACCTACATGCTCTGCATTCCAGCCACACCAGAGCAGGGACTGCAATAATATTCTTTTAAAGCAGCCCATGGCTTCCTTCTAAATTTTACACTAGAATAGGTCATAACAACAGTTCCCACTTCTTCTGTGTTGTGTTACATATAAAAAAGCAAAAGAATTTTTTTAAAATAAAAGGAGAAAGAAAAGAAAAAGGAAAAGAAAAGGTAAATAAAAGAAGAAAAGAAAATCTCAGGGGGTTAAGTTTGACCTGCAAGCAATGCAGCTCAGTTTGAAAAACCTCCTGCTTCAAAATATTAGCTCTGAATTAATGCTCAACAATTCCATCTCCTGTAACAGCAAAGAAAACCTCATTCCCGGGCACTGTTTGAGGAACACAACTTTGTTTAATATATTTGCCAGCTTGCAGTAACATAAAAATAAAAAATCATTACTTTGTCCTCCCCAGCTATAAAAGCAACCAGACAGCTCCACTCTGACAAATTCAAATTAGTGAAAGGTTTCTCCCACTTGGGAGGCTGCGGCCCTGGCTTGTAGTCGGAGATAAATTTTTCAGTAAACCTGCACTTAGAGTGAAACCTCCCAATTTACTCTGTCACAGCTGAACTTATAACACAGTGGAGTTTGCCTTTTTGTTGATGCCCAAAGATGTCATGCAGGGGAGCGGGAGCGATGGGACAAGGGAGGAGAGGGAAGAGTGATGTGAGGAGGTCTCCAGCTGGGGAGAGCGAAACCAGGTCCACCAGTGTGACTGCACATAAAGGGACTGATGTTGGCCTGACCAATGCTACCGAGTCTGTTTGTCCATGTCTCATAAATAATAAATTTTGGAAGATTCCTAATAAACATGCTGAAATTAAATGTACTGAAACAGCTAGAAGCAAGAGGCAAATATATCCTTAACTCGACAATAACCATCAAGGGCCAGGAATTCACCACACTCTCCGTTCAATTTATTACCTTCCTTCTCCTGCTTCCTCATTTTTGGCTAACATTTCCCCATTCAAGATTTTGTTTTGAAGAAAATACTGATATCACAAAGATCTGAGTCATTTCAGAGACTTTTTTATTTTTAAAAGATTAATTACTATGGAAACAGCTTGCTATGGATCATGATGATGCAGACTGAGTTTTTAAGGAAAGAGCCAATCACTTTAACTCCTGAGAGAAGTGTTGAGGGGGAAACATACATATAAATGTGCTGGTTTAAACAGAAGCTCTGGGATGCAGGGCTTAGCTGGGAAGTGAGACTTCCTCATCACCAATGTGAGATTTTCTCAGTTATCCTCTTCAGGGACCAAAGAGATTTGTGCAGTGAATAAATGCATCTGGCATGCAAGATCATACAAAGAAACAAAGGATCATAGAACAGCTGCAGTTGACATATGGCATCATGGAAGGGACATGTGGACACAGGGCTTGTGGTGGAACGTGTGAGATTGCAGTTGAAGGTTGAATCCTTGCTCCATAGAGGAGAGCGGATGTCATGCCCAGTGTTGTCATAGAGGCAGTTTGGATGACCATAACAGTGTTCCAGGCCCTATCTTTTCTTCATTTTCTTTAACTTGTAAGTGACTGTGCCAGCCTCTGAGGATCAAATTGGTGAACTCCAGAGATAAAAGCCATCTTTTCCAGAGTATGAGCTAAAAGAAGTAGCTGTCTGAGCTGACAGGAATGACAAACTCTCTGAAGCATCACAAAGAGTGGTCTATCTAAGATGAGTATTTCTTCTCTCATTGTCAGCTGGAGAAGTCATCTTGTAATTGTCATGATTTAAATTGGTCTGTGTACTGTAGTGGGGAAGGACCTGATTTTAACAGGTCATTGCAGAGAGGTAGTTCAGCAAAATGGTTCTCACCACCTCAGCTGAGAGGGATGACTGAGTAGCTATTCATTTGGGGCTAGCAGTGAGTTTGCATTCAACTCCTAATTCTTTGGGAAGTGGACAAAATTTACCCATGTGGGATTCTTTCTCTGAATGTCATAAACAGAGAACCACTGTTTTCAAATCTTTACATAAGCAAGAGTGAGAATCGTCTTATGATAGATGATTACATGGTCTATTGATTAGACAATAATTTGGAAAGTCTAGGTTCAATTATCCGTAGCTGAAAGCTAATAAATACCTCGTCGATTCTTTCTTGTGTTTTGTTCAAAAATACAATAGGACAATAAAATGTTCTTTCTTGTACTTTGTTGCTAGCAAGTCAGTCTTATTCTGTGTACTAGTAGGACATTTTTGCATTCTCTTCTCAACAAAGGCCAAAAAAAAGTTTTTGGAGATTATTTCTTGTTTTATACAAGCCTTATGATAGAAAAACACAATATCGTATTCTAAAGAAAAGAAACACTAATGTTTGATGGCATTCTTTTGACAACTTGTCATATCTCAATCTAAATTAGAACCATATCTGACACACCAAAAATCTTGTCTTGATCTGTCTTGTTTGGATAGTGCCAGTCCATGATATGACCTGAAATCCATTCCTTGAGGTCATTTAGACAGACTCATTGAAGCAATATATACTGGCTTCATATATTGGCTGCTGGTCAATGAGAACACTGTCTAATGTGACACTGGAGACTCTACCCCTGCCTGAAAGTAGTAAATGGATTTGATTTGGAAAAGAGAGGGAAGGAAGCAGAAAGTATCTCAAAAGGAGAGTTCAGTAATATGGGCCTACATCACTTGAGTAGTCTCTGTGGATCACTTCCTTTTCTCACATGGATGAGCACAGATAAGGATAGCTCAAAGTTAGAGAGCACCCAACTTGGAAGAAATGAATCTTGTTTTTCTTCCCTGGGTTTACTACTATGCCACCTTGGGAAAAGGCCTCACAACAGTTACGCACAATCTTTTCCAGGTGGAAAAAGTGAGAGATTCCTGCTTCAATGGATGCACTTCAATAGCTGCACACAGCAAGACTGTGAACGCTTGCAAAATTGTTCGGATGACTTTCAGACAAGAACTACAGTGTACTACATATTTTCAGAGTGCTAGGACAATACTAAGCAAAAGCAAAGTTCTAGACCTTTATTTTCAATTCGCTATCTTGTCTTGAGAACTATGAGGTCTTTTGTAACGTAACTCAGACTAGTTTCTATCTCCTTGAATAACTATCATGGCTTAGGGGAACAAGAATTATGTCTATACCAGTAAATTAAACATGCCTAGACTAATTCTCCATCGCTGAGGCCAGCTGGCACAAAATGTCCCACATCCATTCTCTTGAACTCTCTCAGCTTCTTGAGCAAGGAGGCTGCATCTGAAGTGCCTACTGGCATGAGTCCTTGGCTTTTCTTAATTTGCAAATGGTTTGGGTGAGGGCTAGAGGCCCGGAGCCAAGTAACCTCCCATTCACACTGGTTAATGGTATAGATTATCAAGTTTCAGTGCTTGGGAATATTTCCTGGAGCTGTTTAGTTTACTAAGACAGACCACAAGCATCCCCTTCTCCAAGTATTTTGCCAAGGAGAGTACCACTAAGCAGTCATGAGTAAGAAAGGGAGACTCTGATCCTTCAAATAAAGCATCTCTGTGATCCTAAATTGTCCCTCTTTTCCTTTCCCCTGAATCCTTTCTGCCTTGGCTCTACCCTACCCATCTCACGAAGGCTGCTGAAGGGCCACCTTCATACTTGACCCCATTGGGATAAGAGTGAAGAATTCACAGGCCCTCATGCCATGAAGATATATTAGGTTGTCTAATCCACTTTCATTGGATTAATACCCTTGAAAGGCATTAATATTTCACTTTGTTTTCAGTTTACTGACAGATGTCTTTACTAAAGCGTCATCAGAAAGTTGTCTACACCTGATCTGAAGACACCGAATGTTGGAAACTCCATCCCTTGCCCTGGCAATGTGTTCCAGTTCCACATTGCCCTCACAGTTTAAAATGTGTGTCTAATTCTTCATTTGAATTTCTCTGCTTCCAGCTTTCAGTCATTGGATTTTGTTATGCCTTTACCTGGCTGATTAAATAGCCTGTTAGTTCAGGGTAGTTTCTCCTTGAAAAAGTAGTGCTACTATGTCTTCATTTTCTTTTTGATAAGTCGGGGCTCTTCAACTCTCTGATGATAAGATGTTTTCTCCCACTTATCTGGAAGTAATTTTCCAATGTATTTTTCCACCATTAAGGACATGAGAACACCTGTATTGTAGACTCTTTTTCCTCTTCCTTACTATTTCCCTACAGTGGTAGGAAGTATCCACTAAGCATATTAGCCTTTCCAGAACTGGAAGTCCCTCAAAAATGTCACCCAACTAGTATTGCCTCTCGATATTCCCTTGTATTGAGATTCCAATCCAATACAGTCTAGACCGGTAAACTAAGCAGTGGCAGGGCACGGATGTAGAGTCTTGAACTCTCTCATCTGTGCTGTTAAATTGTTAAAGAGTTCTTTGCAATGCTTTTGGCTTCCAGCACAACTCCTTAGCGGGCTTTGGGAGTTAGCACAGCCTTTCACAATAAGCAGTCTGGATGCAACCAACCGTTTTGGAGATTGAGAGAGTTTAACAGTATGGAGGTTGTCAGCCTATGCCAGATGGCCTCCAGGTTGTAGAACGGGACCTAGCACTTATACAGTTACAGATATAGGCTAAAAGCTCAAATTCCTCTTCAGAAATTCCCTTGATAGCAGTTCCAGATAGAAGCTCAACACCTATGCATATTGCAGACAAAAACATATTTATTTAAAACTAACCAAATCTGGTAGGAAGACTTGGTTCAAAAGCAGAGCTAGAGAGATTTAGGAACTCCAAAATAAAGCCATTTACTAGTGACTTGTCACAACTAGCTTTCACAGTTGAAAATCACTGTCTTGAATGAATTGTAAGAACTGAACCAAGCTGCACATTACATGCTCTTTTTACAGGACAGTCAGACAGCTGTTCCACCTGTTCATCACATCTAACTCCTGTGAGGCGATGGAGTGGCGTGGGGATTACCACAGCCAACTGCACCTCTTTCACATGGAAGACAAGCTGCTTTGAGGGATTTGCACATGGGAGAGCCAAAGCTGGTTGCTGTGTGGAGAAAGTGGGGAAGGGATTTCAGTTCTCATATTCCCACCTCCTATGCTCCACATCTCTCCAGCACCTGTTTTCATAGCACTTTCAATGAGGGGAATTGAGTAGGGTAGATGTTGCCATGGTTAAGTCAAACTTTCTGGTATCATGCTTTTGCCAGAGATTATTTCAAGTGTTAATACACTTCACTGTGAATGAGTCTCCTAACTTCCTGCATTGCTTTCTGTCATGATTTGGATCATAACAGAATTAACAAGACATCTTTGCACTCCTTTCCTGGCATGCATTTTCTGCAGGCACAGAAGCTCTTGGCAGCGATTTGTCTTGTCGACTTCAATGGCTGAGCCTTTCCTCCCAGAAGCAATCCAGATTTCCATCTATGAATTGCTTCCATAAGGTCAGAACATGTTATTTTATACAAAGGTTTTCCTGGAATCCCCCCTGGAGCTCCTAGCAGTCGTCCTCCATAAACCCCGTGTCTGAGGAAGCAGAAGCAGTTTGTCAGAATCAGAGGAGTCTGCTTGAAGCATGTGACATTTTCCAAAGGGGTAGGGCTGAGTGTTCAGGTGCAGCATCTCCTCCTCAGAGTGGGGATAGGATGCTCATCAGGAATTCAGAGTGAATCTTTGCAACCAGGAGATCATTTAGGAGAAAAGCTTCTCTGTTAGGCAGTCCCTGACTTGCTCAATATCCCAAGATGGCAGCCACCTTCTAAATACATGGAGTAAATATGACGTGATATTTCATATGCTGAGATAGATTGAATCCCATCTCATACTTACAGTAGCCTTTAAGCCTGATTTTACTTCTGCAACCCCAGTCAGTCTCATGGAAACAGCAGTTGGTTTGAAATGGTGTTACATGTCCTGAGAAAGCAGAGTTGAATTTTTAAGAATTTTCATATTCTGTGAGTCAGTAAAGACTATGTCTTCTGGTTGGCTACTCATTGTGCTGTATTAACCTAAACTATATAGTAACACATCTCAAAGTATTACAAATGTTATTACATCTATATATTTTTGAAACTTAAGACATTCTTGAATTGTCTGTCTAGTAGCTATGAATAAATGGACAACTTTTTTTTATTCAGTTACATGAGAAAGGAGAGTTAGAAAACTCAAGACGGTAGTAATAGGCTCACCAAAGACAAAGCTTACTGTATGTGGCTTGGCTTAGAAATAAATAACAATTTTTAATATTTTGTGTAGTTGATTGGTATGCAAATGTATATCTGAAATGCAATTACAGAAAATTGCTGCAAATTCTATACCTATTTGAAGACAGTTTACTGAACCAAGCCACTTATCACCTTTACTCAGTCAGTCAGAAATCTAGATTTCTGTCTCATGTGCAAAAGCTGCAAGTTCTGTAAGCAATACGATTGTAAACACTAGAAGTAAGAATGGATGATTAGCTGCAGAGTGGCAAATTTAATTTGAGCAGTTTTGACAGATTGTGTTGCTTGGGTTGAGCTTGAAATAATGTCTTGACATATCAGCGGTTCTTGTGCTTTTCCAGGTTGAGTCGTTCCTTAAGGTGTTGAGTCATATAACTTGTTGATGGACTGTCAAACATAATGTGTTAAACCTGAAGAAAAGAACAGATTCCATGATGATCAGCACATGTTAAAATACGTTTTACTACTTATAATTAAAAAGAGTAGATTTTCAGATTATTTCAGTTCAATATATAGCAACAGCTTTGAAATGTCCCTGCTGTGCAAAACGAAATGTACATACTGTTTTAAATGGATGGAAAAAACAGATTAAGATATTTCCATTTAAATTAAATAATAGTTTATGGTTTTAGGTTAAACAGTTTAATGTGTTTCTGTGAGGCTAAGAACACCCTTAAATGAATTTCAAGCCAAAATCCCAACACCAAAAACATCTAGCAAAATAAAACCCAGTAAAAGGCATCCACCGGAAAGTATGTGATGTGAAGTGGCTTAGTGGTATTTGCATGCAAGGAGATGGCAGCCGTATAAGCGAGAGATAACAGAATAGTTGAGATGAAGAGTAAAATTTATCGTAACATGTCTAGTGATGATTAAAAGCCTGTGCTTATTAGATGCATAAAATGTATTACTAAATCATTTTTGGAACATATAATTTTCCAATTATTTATGCATCACAGTAATTAATGATAGGAGGGACAGAGTCAATGATTCACTGTGTAATACATATGGTAGTTACCTGGGGAGGAAAAAATTACAGTGCTACCAATTATTTGCTTTAATGTTTTTGTAATTATGCCCTACACCCGAGTCGAAAATTTCTTTAATTCTTTTTTAAACCTTTCATTCCTAACAATGAAACTGCTTTCTTTTTAGCCCTTCAATTAAGTCTAATTTTTAAGCTGCCATCCAAGAAATATACAATTCCATAAATGCCTCGTTCGCTTTTATATTTTGCTGGCAACGGTCTGCAAGTATGAAATCTTGCCCTTCAAGCATCTTATTGACGAACTAATTTAGCCAGTCTGAAGGATGATCTGTTTAATACACGTGGCTGGGATTTGCATGATCTCGGTTTCTTTCCTACTTAGGCCTTAACTTCTTAACTTCAGGAAAATGAACCAAAGCCCTAGAGCTGTTTGTCACCAGGTAGGTCTTTATTCCTGTGGGTGGGTGGGACAGGAGTAATGATTCTGCATTCAGCAGACTCACTTTTGCACTGCACATTTCTCACGTTCCCTCTTTTGGGGTGGAGGGATCTACAGATGGTGAGAAAAAAAGTGCTAAGCAGAAGAAGAAAGCCTGCAATGCAGGGTGTATTGGGTTTGTGTGCCAGGGTTTTGGTGGCAGAGGAGAGGCTACAGGGGTGACTCCTGTAAGAAGCTGCACCTGAAGAAGGCCGTGACTTCGTGGGAAGCCCACGCTGGAGCAGTCTGTTCCTGAAGGACTGCACCCCGTGGGAGAGACGGACACTGGAGGAGTTCGTGAAGAACTGCAGCCCATGGGAAGGACTCATGTTGGAGTTCATGGAGGACGTTCTCCCATGGGAAGGGAACCCACCCTGGAGCAGGGGAAGAGCATGAGTTCTCTCACAGAGGAGGAAGAAGCAGTCAGAAACAACATGTGATGAACTGACCGCCGACCCCATTCCCTGTCCCCTGCACCAGTGGGGGCAGGAGGTAGAGAAATCAGGAGCAGAGTTGAGCCCAGGAATAAGAGAAGATTCAAGGGAAGGTTTTTTTAAGATTTGGTTTTATTTCTCATTATCCTACTCTGATTTGATTGCTAACAAATTAAATTGATTTTTTCCCAAGTCTAGTCTGTTTTACTCGTGACCATAATTGGTGGATGATCCCTCCTTGTCCTTGTCTTGACCCATGAGCCTTTTGTTATATTTTCTCCTCCCCATCCCACCGGGAGGGAGTGAGCGAGCGGCCGCATGGTGCTTAGTTGCCAGCTGGGACTAAACCACAACATAAGGCCAGCTGAGTTGAACTCATTCTTATTTAATGGTACATGCCTACAGTGTAAATGTTTATATTTAAGCTAGCCACGTTGGGCTCCTTTCATAAACAATGGAGAGAAACAAACACCCTGGGGTCAATTCATCTGATGTATCTGGGAGGTTTTATTTAAAATGCCATAAATTATGTCTTATAAATATCTCTTTCTCCCAGTGGACTACAAAAAGCATTGTGAGTAACCAGTTTAAATAAACTTTCTAGCTATCTAAAACTAGACTAGTTAAATCCCTTCATCTACTACCTTTTAAAAATTCTGGCACAGGTATGCAATTGCAGATACTTTTAAATTTTTGAGTGGTATGGCATGATTTTTTTCCTGTACAACAAAAACAATCTGTGAAACTTCTCTCAGACACTGCTCATGAGCTAGCACTAGCGACTCTTCCCAGTAAACAGTCTAGATGCATCCGTCCAGTTTTGGAAAAGAAAAAAAAAATTATATAAGTGCAAACTCTTTTGTGCCAGTTTGCCCCAAGAGTAGAGAAATGTCTCAGTTCATTCCAAGATTTGGGCGGATGCTTTAAACTTAGCTACCACCAGACAGTATTTGGGTAGAAAGCACACGAGTCATGCAGCTTCACATACTTAATCCTGCTTTTACCATTCTTTGCCTCGCAGTGTAGACACAGTGAAAGAGCCCCTCAAGGTACATGCTGCTACACACAGCGAAT
The DNA here is from genome assembly GCF_009769465.1 of Tauraco erythrolophus. Taxonomy (NCBI): domain Eukaryota; kingdom Metazoa; phylum Chordata; class Aves; order Musophagiformes; family Musophagidae; genus Tauraco; species Tauraco erythrolophus. The sequence goes on along the minus strand of NC_141466.1, from coordinate 68,313,953 downwards.
CTGCAGGGATATTTCCTCTTTCTGCTCCCACTCAAAACAGGAGTCACAGCAATTCTTCTAAAAGATCAGGCTACATTTCCCATATAACTGTCGGCATTTCGGGATTTTAGTGTCATGGTTTCCAGGGAGAATGCTGAAATTTAGTGACCTGATATGAACTTTCCCTTTCTAAGAACCCTATCTAACAACCTCTGTTTTGCTGTCAACTATGACAGACGAAAGTCATCTCTTCTCTGTGGGCTGGGCATGGTGCTCCCACACAATTGATGCAACTCCCGCAGGACAAGAGAATGCGTTTCCTTTCAGCCACCACCAAAAGCATTTTCCAGAGCAGACTTGGTACTGTTTAGAGGATTTATTTAATTCTTTTCCCTCGAATAAATGAGCTTGGAGGGTTAGACTTTCCTGTGAAGAAAAATAATAAAAAATAATAAAAATTGTGCATTTTGGCAGATTATGTGGGTGGTATATGAATCAATAAAGCTTCCAGCTATACAAAGCCTTTGGGTGCATTGAGATGTTTATTTTTTATTTATTCCAAACAGAGCTAAATCTGAATAGTTTTTTTATTTCTGTCAAGAAATGAGGACATAACCGTCCCCCTACCCTTTCCTGTTCCCTACTGTGTCACCAGTGCACTGGTATCGAGCATTTATGTATTGCAAATATTCATAAGGAAAAACTGTTGATGCTAATGGTGGAAAAAATATTCTTGAGATGCTTCCTTTATGTCTACTTAGACATAAATGTATGTGATAATGCACTGGAGATTAGATACCTACGTACTTAGCTTAGTCTTCTGTTAGGCTACACACAGTCTGTTGGAAGCAATGGCAAAGTTCACAGAAACCTTAACTAGTTCCGAGACACATGGAGCCTTCTGGGTTGCTGGTGTACTGTTGCTTTTGAATATTATGACCTGGTCCATGCTGTAAATTGTCTGTGACAGGAATAAATTAAGGATGTATTCATCTTCACTTTAACCTAAGCTTTTTAGTATGTTTGTAGTGGCCAGATCTCACTGCTTGTTCTGGCCTTCATGATGTTGTCTCAGTGCTTCTGTGTTGAGGTTCAAAGTTCAAGAAAGGTGCCAAAAAATGTCTATACTTGCCAAAATCTGTCACAGGGAAAAAAGCTGAGATACTAATTCATACAATTTTCCCAGCTCTACTGAAGTCCGTATTTAAAAACAAAAGCTCCAAATTTTAGTAATAAGAACTCAGCTCTCATCCAAGGTCCCACCTTTCAGAAGAACGTCTCAGATTAGGAGAAAGAAGACAGAATAGCCATTGTTTTCTGAGACCATTGCAAGGGCCATTTCATTCTACAAAGACACATCCATGGAAAGGAATACAGATAGAATTTATGCAGTAGACCAAAATGGTGAACATCTAACCTAGAAATAGGTTCAAGGCTCATGGCTATGTCAATGATAAGCATTTACATCACAACAGCCTTCTAAAAAAGCCTGGGAATGCCATGGTAGCAACCTCAAGATACTTTAAGGATCTCATCCTTCAGCCAGAAATTATCTATTCTGCAATATTTTACATTCCTGTTAGCTCTGGGAATGCAAAATGGTTGGAGGGAGGATAATGGAGCATTTAGATAGAGCCATCAGAAAGCAATGTGGACATGTATAGGCCCTCATGTTCATCTTGGGCAGCGCACATTACTAAATGGATGCTGCCCAAACTGGAAGACTTGTTTATAGGACACAGAAACGGTCCAAGAAGATCACATTTACTTTCTGTGATATGGAAATTAGAGTAATCATCATAATGATCTCCTTTGATTTAAAATGTCTGCGAGTTGCCTAGAATTGGGATATAGTTGGAACTGGCTGGTGGAAATTAATCAATTTTATGGAGAGAGATCAATGACGGTAACGGAGATTTGGAAATAAGACAATCCTTACATTTCATGAAAAAACCAAGGTCCTAGATGGCTGAAAGTCAAAGTGAGAATCATAAGTGAGTCTGGAAGTCTATTATACAACTGTTCGTATCTGAGGTGACTGTCTGGACTCCCATCAAGTCAAAGGAGAAAAACAGGTTGAGACTGTAATTTAGAATCATATAATCATAGGAATGGTTTGGGTTGGAAGGGACCTTCAAGATCATCTAGTTCCACCCCCCTGCCATAGGCAGGAACACCTTCCACTAGATCAGGTTGTTCAAAGCCTCATCCAACCTGGCCTTGAACACCTCCAGGGATGGGGCATCCACAACTTCTCTGGGCATTTACCTCTTCAAAAAGTCTAAATCAGATCACATGAGCTGTACCCCAAAAGTTCCACTTTCTTCAGTGACAGTCAAAGCTGAAAAAGGAAGATGACAGCACAACGAGACCCTGAAAGTGGTGGAAAGACAGCCTCATTCCATGTTTCTACCGTTTTTCTTGGATTTTTGAAGAATACTGCAGCAGCATTACACCTTTCGGCTGTATGATTATGGCAAACCAACAGAAGCCTGAATAATACTTTGGAAAAGAAAACTGGGGTGCTGCGAGAAAAGATGGAGATATTTAGGTGAATTTTTCCTAAATGATTGGCACCAAGTCTTTCCTTCTTGAAGAAAGTGTACAACTGAAGATAATATTAGTGAGAGTGGTTGTTAAGGGAGCCAGCCTACAATTTAGGAGGCTAGATGTAGCTGTTTAGATCTGAGTTCAGTGTTTCGGAGATTTTAAGAGAGTTTAAGACGGTGGATGCAGTTAGATGTTATCAGCTGTTCTAGAGGCCAAGGAATGGTAGTAGCACTCAATATGCCAGCAAAGACATAGCATCTGTGCTTTTTATGGTGTGTATTTTCAGTTCCCCTTAAAAGTGGGACAGGCTCATAGTTTGCTTAGGAACTTCTTTAAGTTCAACTTTTTATTTCTCTGTCTTTGAGACACGTAGATATTTTTTATAAATCTGACCCTAAGTGATTTGACCAACACCAAAAAATAATTCCAGGGAATGGGACATGCCATTATGCCTGCTGTTAACTACTATCACTTTTCTAACCAAGCATATTGCAAAGCTGGTCCTATTTTGTATTAATTAATGTTTGTGTCCTTTGTTTCTATCTCCCCTCCTTCTGTTGCTCGAGCAGCCCTCTCAATACCTTCTCCTGCTTTTGTCAGCACAGAGCAGTGTGCTCTTATTAACATCTCCTCTCATTCCCAGTCCTTCTGCATCTCTTTCCTGTTGTTGCCTCCAGTGACATGCAGTGATGATAATGCACTGCCACTGGCATGCTACCCCAAAGCCCTGCAAGGACTAGTTCAGAGGTACGGAATTGCTTAAAAACCCAGGAGCTTCTCTACCCAAGGGGAGGAAAAAGCGATTGCTCGCTGCGTTAGGATCTGAATGCTCCTTGCCACTTCCTAGCAGAGCAGTTTAGAATCAAGCTCCACTGGATGATAATTGTTTTAACTACCATCGTGGTTCTCTCTTTTATCCAGGGGCATAGCTGGGGAGGATGGGTGAAGTTGTGCAACTGATGTCTGCCTAATTCACAGGGTATTCCTAATTGGCTGGGATAGATCTCCCTGCCCTCCCTTCTTTCCCTTTCCCCCACTGAATTTAGTTGCAGTTTGATCCTTCATTTACGGCTTTTCCAAATAAGTTTGTGCTTTCTTTACGCAGTCTGAATAAAAATAAAAGGGACCAACATAAGCATTTTCTGAACACAGCCGAGATTAGAAACTCCTTCATTTTGTTACCAAATAGAGGAATTTTAAAAATCAATAAACTATAATGATGTGCAGTTTTTACAATACAGAGCATTGCAATAAATGTAGCTCAGTTGACAAAGTCTTTGCAAATGTATATGATTTTCTGCTGGGATGGTAGAAAGCTCAGTGCTCCCACTGGCTGAGCTGGAGCCACCTAGACCTAGTCGATAGACAGCATGAGGGACTACAGCATCTCTAAATGGGAACCTGACTTGTTGTTGAACTGGAAGCCTCAGCTACATGCAGTTGGGAAGATGTTCTGATGTGATTCCAGAGCCGTGCATCTATACCTTTCCCCTTTTAGTCTCTGTTTTAAAGTAAAATCATATTTCCTTAGCACAGGGGGTGAAAGGTTTGGACTCCTTCACTATTCTGTTTGCGATACTCTTTGCCTTTGGAAGCCATCAATAAACTGTTTCAGCTGACTTACTAGGCATTAATGAACACAATACATTTCATTACATTATGATTACTAATTGTATCAATGAAAGTTCTCTACTGATGAGACCAATAATTTCCACCCGATAACCAATTTCAGTTTCTTTCCGATTTATTTAGTCTTATGCAGAATTCATACTTGAAAAAGTGAGATATATTCAAACACGAGCTCTGAATTTTACCTGTTGGAAAAGCCCTAAAAACATTTAAAAATTGCAGTGATTCCACCACCACTTTAGCTCTGTACCAGTTTTGTACCAGTGAGAAGTCCTTTTGGACTGATAATCTATTCATCATGTCCTGCAGCACTATTCCCAGCTTCTCTGAAGAGTTCATCTAATCTAGTAGTGCTGTTGTCAATTTATTATGTTGAACATTGTCTGCTGATGCTTACAGTTTCATTCAGATTATGGAGTTGGTTGCATTTCTTCTGTATTTTCTGAAATGTAAGTCATTGTCTTGAATTCTTTTCCCTGAAAATACTTACAACTGCTTGTGCTGTTCTTGCAAAATTGTGGCTTAGATCCGAAATAGGATAGGCAACAGAGTTCACTTTTCCTGTAGACTTCAAATTTTTCATCAAGTCGATGATACAAAAAGACAGGTAGCTAGAGGAAGTCAAGAGTTTCCTCACTAAATCATTATATGTAGACAAATTTTTATTTTGTCAAAATTAATTTTGTCAGGTAATGTATGCACCTGTTCTTACAGAAGCAGCAGAAGCGGTTTCTTGCATCAGGAAAAGAATTGCTGATCATCCACTTTGAAAGATCTTTTGGCTCGGTGCTTGGGGGCTCATCTGTGATGTGAAAAAGTGCAGTAAAAATACTAGTCTGCATGAAAGACAGCGCTAACTTGAATCTTAATCTCTTCCACCATAGCTATCCAGGGCTCACACTGTTTATACACTTTATTAGTTAGCAGAAAAATGATTTTTTTTCTTAAGGGCTAATGCTAACTATTCCAATAGCCTGAGGGATTTTGTTTATTTTCTTTCAGGATTCTATCACAGTGTGATTTCTTCTCCAGTTTTTGGCAGATAGACAGGCAGCCAGAATAGCTATGACTGACTCAGATGAAAAAATAAATACATCCTCTTTTAGACTTTAGAGTCTTATACTTTTTTTATGCTGTCTGATTCCAAAACTTCCTTTGTATTTTCTGGGTTTTGGTGGAGTCTAGTAATCACACTACAGTTTCTCAGCTGGCCTCTGCTCCTGAGAGCATGGCTAGATGAACAAGTTGCTGGTCGGTAGTGCAGGCTGGAGATTTGAGACAGCTTTAGCTACTCTATTGTTCCTGTGCTACCAATTTAAGGCAGATCAACCCGCTTTGAACATCACTGAGCTTATCTTGCTCTTCTCTTCATGTGTAGAATGATTTAAGGACACCAAATCCTGTATCAACCGAAGAATATACCTTACAACTAAAAATCAATAATGAAGAAACTTTTGGAAAACAACTTGAATGTAACACTTAAGGGCTAGTCAGAATACTGGGTCAAGAAAATGTCACTGTGAGGTCAGCATGATCTGGGGCTGCCAATACAATGTCCTTAACGTATTTAAGCAGAGGAATAATTCTTCAGTAGTAAGCTCTGATGCAACTTAGTGGGAGTACCTCATCCATCTGGATACTTCTTTATGACTGAAAAAAAAAGAACAAATGCGTTGGGAGGAGAGTGGGGACTTGGGAGGGATCAGTTTAAAAGAAGAGATTAAAAGCACTGCATATAGCCCTGAAGGGAAGCAGTAGTCTACAGACATTGGAAGATCGCAAGCGTTAAAGACTGAAAACAAACCTGTGAGGTACTAGAAGAGGGTTTAGTTAGATCCCCTTTTCCCATGTGAAATTGTGGGTGAATTTCTAGATAAACTTGTTTAGAGGGTTAGCTATTCGCTTATAACACTAGCGCGAACAAAAGTGTGTGGGAGTTCAAAAAATGCTAGCATTGTGCCTAGAAAAATAAGTGTGAATTGACTGTAGGAAGTAACTCTATACAGGTTTGGAGATAGTTTATAGCATAATCAGCTTTTTCCATCCATAACTCAGAGGATATTGTGCGGTACTAAAAGCAGATACCTCTGGCCACTTGACTATTAGTCTCTTATAGCTATAATATGAATGGTAGGTGTTAAAATCAGCCACAGGAGGGCTCTTGCATTATTTCCCTGCAAGTCTTTAAACATATTGAGGATAATAAAGGAAGAAACCTATTCAAGCAAGTACAGATAGAGGCTAAAAAGATCAAGTCAATCTGTGCTCTAGTTCCTGTCAGTATGTACAGGAAAGGAACGCTCTGAATCGTGAAGAGTTCACTGTGCATTTTGTTTCATCTGCTTGTAGAAGCAAGAGTGATTTCCCCTTTATGCGCTTTCTAGCTGGATGACATGTTTCTCCAGTAACAGGGCACAGTTCAGTGTGTATGTTAGAGGTCTGGATATGAGGACTGAGATAAAGACAAAGTTTCTGTGGTAGTGTTATGTAGCCAGGTTTTCCAGACATCTAGATTTGGTGCTGTACTAGTCATTAATAGAGCACTTTTTTCTCATTTTTGCTTCTACTCTCTTCACTGTGACTTGAGGTCCATCTGCCAGTGCCGCAGCAATTTAGCTGAACAACCAAAGCAGCAGGCTGCATTCCGACAGCAGCAGGCCAATGCACATGGCCTAGGACATTTTAGATGCTCAGGTTGGTGTCTGATCAGAACCAGTTACAAGACTCAAGCAAAACCCTTGCAGGGACTGAAAAAGAGCTCAATATTGTTAGACCAGTTCTGAAACAGGACCTACTCCAAGGGAACAAAGATCCACATTGAAGCTGACTCAATCCATTTCTTGCTTTCTCCTTTCCCTCAGGAAGAGAAACTCTTACCCTATGCTAGATTTACAGGTGCTAAACAAGGACGTCCCCACCAGTGAATTGATCTACAAGACTTTCTTTTTTGCTTCAAGGATACCCAGCTGATCTTCCCACTTACCAAGAGTACAGACATCATGTGGCTTTATCTTCTTTTCCCTAAGGACACCCCGATCACAATTAGTTGCTCTTCCAGAAAGACTCTATTTGTTGCAGGCCCCTCAAAATCATTCCTATCCAAGTATAGGGATCAAAACACTTTTTTTGTACTCAGGGATAGTCTTCTGAAACTTGCTACTTGTTCTCCAATTTACTCATTCTTTCCAGATGTAGCACTTGAGGACAGAGTGGGTGTGTAGAGAATTAGCTTCTTTTTGCCCTGATCCAGAGGAAAGATTTGACACTGTTTCCTGTCTTTATATGTGGCTCATAATACAGCGATAGCAGACCCAGCTTAAGAAAATAATTAAAATTTTGTAAAAATTGGTTTCTTTTCCCCTGTGGCATTACAAAAAAAAAAAAAAAAAAGAAAAAAGGTAAAAGCAGTACAAGAACAGTCTGCTGTTCAAGGCCTTCACAATGGTGTTAGAAAATTAGATTCATCATACAAATCTGAATGTAATGATTTCAAGACTTTACTTCTGATCTACTCTTCCTTGACTGAAGCATTAAGATTTTTCTGTTTAGTGGGAAGAGGCAGCTCATCTCACATGAGAGTTGTCGCTCTGGAAGTCACTATCAAGCAGCACTCATAAAGCATCCTTCTCTCTCTACTGATATTTAAGGAAATTCAAATAGCTAAATTCATAAATTGGCACTTCAATTAAATATTTAATAAATAGATTAATAAATAGATTGATAAATCTGTATGTTTTACTTGAATCCCCCAATCTGCCCCTTGAGTTATCAAACCACCAAGCTATTGGTTATTTTAATATAGAATCATAGAATCATAGAATCATAGAATCATAGAATCATAGAATCATAGAATGGTTTCAGTTGGAAGGGACCTCAAAGATCATCTAGTTCCAACCCCCCTGCCATGGGCAGGGACACCTTCCACTACGTCAGGTTGTTCAAAGCCTCATGTGGTTTGAGACGTAGGAGGACAATGTTTTATTTACACCTAAGAATGCGAGGTTTTTTTGTTTTGCCAGAAGTTCTGTCCTTGTCTATCTAGGCAAACATCTTTTGCAAAGCTCGCTTTCGACATTTTTTCCAAGGAAAAGGCGTTTCATATGGTAATTCATGACCAGCTCTTTGGGACACAAACAATTCATATTTTCCTACTGACTCATTCCTGGAGCACTGAATTCCATTTTTTTCTGGAGTAGCCCCATTTTTAGAAGTATTTGCCCTTTTGGGTGTTGTGCTTCAAAGGGAAAGCCCATCCACAGGTGCCAATGTGAGGGATGTGAATAGTATGAGACACTGTATTGTTTGTACATCTGCACCTGGCCTGTTTGGAAAACCATCTCCACCACTGCTGCCTCTGGCACTTTTCCTTTTTGCTAGCCCATGATGTTTTTTTACAGCCCCCCGAGGCCCAGCATATCTGGTCATCAGGACAGCAAACCACCAAGCAGCAATGAACAGTAACCATGTGCAGAGAATTCCTTCAGAGTCGACCCCCCTGCTGCGATTTCTCCACTCCTGAATGTTTGCTCTTTCATACTTCATTGGAGAATTGTGTTATCTCCACAAGATGTGGCCAGGCTTACCACGGGAATGTCTGCAGCGGCACTCCGTCCTCCTCCCGGAGACACTGCAATGGGACAAGTTGCCTAATTGATAGGGATCAGGGCTCTTCTAGACTACAAGAAATATAAATAAGTAAATAAATAAAATAAACAAATAGAAAAAGGAGAAATGGGGAAAGGAGAGTGGGGGAGAGAGGGGAAAAAAGAGAGCAACTTTTTTTTCCCCTCTTCTCCTCTGAAGGAAGCAGCAGTGTCTCCTTGCAGAACGACAACCCTCAGGATACAGCAGTTGTCTTCAAATCTGTGACCATAAAAAATCATTATCTCTGTGAAATACAGCAATTTGGGAGATAATCAAACAGTGACCAGGGGGCAGAGCTGCCAATCTGAAGGATTATGCTCTGTGCACACTTGATTCTGTCTGACCTTCCTCCGAGCCAGCTGTCAGCTTGGCGAAAACGCACACGGATCGACTCAGGGCACATTCATTAGACTGTCTTCGGTGAAGAAGTCATTTGCATAAAACCCCAGCTTTCTTAATTAGTACTTCATTTTTCCCTTGACTTATTTTGTGGCTAAGTTCACTCGCCTTTTTTTTTACTTGCCGAAAAATAAAATGGGAGAGGAGATTCCTTTTTTTTTTTTAATGTGGGGGCAGGAGTGAATATGACTTGCAAATTAACTCTGTGATAATTAGCCTATTAACATTTTCAGAGATGTAGGAGGTTTCCAAATGTTAAAAAAAAAAAAAAGACTCAGAAGAGGGAAAAAGTGGGGGGGGAATACTGTACTCAAAATTTATTATCTAACTTCTGGATTGATAATATTGAAATGTTGGGAAAGAAAGACTGTACAGTCCATGTGTTGAAAAATCTCTTTCCTTCTTTTACAATGATACATACTCTCTACTCATTAGAGTATGAGGACTATTTAGGAAAATGCTACTAATTCACATGGACAAGCAATGGAAATTTTTATTGTTGAAAAAATAAAAATATATTTTTATTCTACTGCAGTTAACATTCAGTGAACTGCTTGGATCAGGAAGAAGTTAACCACATACTGCAACTTTACCTGGACTTCTCTTATATGTACCAATAATGATTTTCATATCCCCTGAAAGCTTCAAAACCATAGTTGTGTTAAAACAAACTTCAAATTGTTGTATGAGTATAAGGTATTTATTTAAGTTGCACTGCACTTCACTGATTTAAAATTGTTACGTGATTGCTGGGAACAAACAAGCCACAGAAATTATTGCCTTGTGTTACAAAGAGTGTTCAGAGTAGAGAGAGATGCCAAATTAGTGCAGACATTATCAAATTTGTTCTTCAGTTCAAAGTAGATGCTGATGATGCTTGTTCTCTGTTTAATATTCTACTCTTGCCTGATGTAGGAAGGTATTTCAGAGTGATCCTGAGTTTAATCACAAACTAGTCCAACTTACATCTCAGTACCACTATCAGAGCATAATTATTGCACAAGCGGAGGGAAATCCTGAAGTCCAAGCAACACCCTTGTCACTGATGAATCAAAAACTAACAGAGAAAAAAGACATACACATCCTGGCACACGGCTTTTGTGACAGCATTCTGTTTAAAATGGGTGCAAAAAAGCAGTAAAACTTGCTGCTATGTTTTGTAAATTCCTTTTGCAAGAGAAGAAAAACATATCTGGGCACACCTCTGTTGCTAGATAAATATTGCAACTCTTCCTCTGGTTTTTCAGGTCTTCTCCAATACAGGACTTAATCAGAGTTTCAAGACAGGAAAGATGGCTGCAGTCAGGATATTGAACATCTCTAAATTTGAAAAAGCAGGACCAAACTTCAGCATGCAGAATACTTCAGGTAAATGTTTATTAGTGAAATGAATAGTATCAGGACCTGTTCTCTGGTTCTCAGGGCAATGGGCTCAAACCAATTGTGTTCATACTACTACACTGCCTCAGCCTCCAAAGCAGCATGAATACATCTAAATTGCCTACAAGGAATTGTCCTTGGCCCACACTAAGACACCAAATATGCAGTGAAATCATTTGGGAGAACACTGGTCTGGAACAAAACTGTGCTGAAGACTACTCTGGATATATGACAATATGAACAGCTACATTTTAGTGCCTGTGTCCATTTCCAGCAGTGTTTTGTCTACTTATGCAGATGTACCCTCAGCTATATCCATTAGGGAATTAAAGTTAGTTTTGAGGTCCATTTCAAATTTTGTTCACTGAGGTGTTGCAAGAAATGTACTTAAGCCATTACCTTGAAAACTTGTATATGTATGTCATGAATACTATTACTAAAAAGGCAAATTAATGAAATTTTCTCAAGACTATGCATATAGACTTTTTATAGACAGAGTGAATGCAACAGCATGACGAGCTCTGAATTTTTTGAGTCATATATTGGTATGGATTAATTGCCAGCAGTGAACTGCTTCTGAGTTTCAGCTGCTGTGGCCCTGCTCCAAAGGACTTCCACATTTCTGAACACACATTTTCTTTCTCTCTTCATGTATAATAACAGTATTTCAAATGCGCTGAGAGCAGCTGTAGTTATGGTAGACTAATGCAAACAGCACAGAAGTCAATAGAAAGATTGTAAAGTTTACTTCACCCATTTTTACACTAAGTTTCTCCCAATTAAATTTGGAAGTTTATGACAGTCTGTCAGAAAAAGTCTAATCTTCAAAGATTTTTATTGTTTATGTGTAGACTAAAGATACCCAACTGACTACAAGGAGCATTCAGTAAAGGTAGATTGAAATAGGAAATATCTCTAAAAAATGTCTATACAGTTTCATTCTCATAGAAAAAAAATAAAACCTGCTGGGGAAGAGCTGGGTTTTGGAGCTGACCAATATGCCATCTCTCTGTGAATTATGCTACACTTATCCTCAGTAGGTTTTTGGTGTATCCAGTATACTCTCTGCCTCCTAGCATTTAAAATCTACTGTCTGTAGCTTTTGATGAACTCCTGTAAACTCACTCTGGGAAAATTTACTAGATTGAAAAAGATGAAAATTGATTTCATTGTTAGACCAAAACCTTCAGCATTAATTCCTAATTTAGTTACTAGGAACAGTCTACAGTCTAGTTATAACATTTTCACACTAATTTTATGCCCTCTCAGTGCCACCACACTCAGCAGACATGCTCATTCAGCTCTCAGCCTTCATACCCCAATTCCAAGACTCTTGGTGCAGACCATAGGTTCTTCACTTATGTTATTCAGAGATCCCTCGTTGTTCCATTTCCCTCTGAATTACAGTTGCAATTCAGAAAGGTCACATTCTCAGATGTAAATAAAATATTATTCCTATGACACATCCATATAAATCCAAGAGCAGTCATCAATCACTGCTAGTTGATTCAATACAGTAACAGCTACTTTAGGTCCTTATCAAAGAATCAAAGAATTCATTTTGCATTTCCACTCTAGGCAAAGGTCATCTTACCTAACTTTTCCAATACTGAAATTAGGCATTTAGACTGAGCTAGTCGACTATGCTCCTGCTATAGTTGGAAGGAGATAGAAATGTCAAAACAGAAATCAATTCCAACTCAGAGACACAAATTTTATGGTGGGATGAATTACTCTCCCTAGGATCTAGTCTCACCTTGCTGACCATTGGGGTATGTCTTGACAGCTAACTTAGTCAAGGAATATTATTTTTAGAAAACTACAGTTCAGTGAGATGAGTCAAGGGATTAATTGCTTGATTACATGGTACAGATAACAGCCTTGAAAATTTTTTGGTCATTGTATTAATTTCAGTTTAGTATAGTAATAATTTTACACGTAGAATGTCATGAGTTGGTTTCCAAACTCATTTTCTGTCTTCCTTGTTTTGTCTCAGAGCACTGGGAATCTCAGAAAAGTGATTCTTATTGAATAACACTTATTTTCTGTAGGTGCTTACCTGAGATAGTCCCTTTTATCCACTTTTACTCAGATGTACCTTAGCTAACATGTTCGGTGTGCCAACTGAGTTGCTAGTGTAGGTTCCCTCATTAGGGAATGAAGAGATACATGAATCCCTGGAGAGTGATTAATCCCACCTACAAGGGGCAGTTAAGGCAACAGAGTTGAACAGCTTCTCTGGATGTGTCTGTCTGACTGCAGGAGACTGGATATTTAACTAAGACTAGGCTCCTAATTCCTTAATGGCTAAATTGGAATAGAGTTTGTTGATTGATCATATGTATAGCACCACTGAGTTTATTAGGATTCTGATGAAATAAAGCAGTATTGCAGCCTTCAGTGATTTTATAAGTGCTAGCAGTGAATGCTTTCTCAAATCCATGAGTTCCAGGTGCCTAGAATATACTGAATATTTTCTGATGACCTACTGCTTCCACTACTTCTTTGTACAACCTCTAATTACCTTCTCATGTGTTATCCTGAGATTGCAAGGTCTTTGGGAAAAAAGGCATCCGAATTCCAGGTGAAGACTCAATGGATCACCATTCAGAAATCTCCATGGCTGATTCCAATGAGAAAGCACATTACAATGCTACACAGAGGTCCTCGTGGAGAGCAGTGTTACTGCATCAGAATGCTGCTGTTTCAGCTATCAAACCTTGTGTCCAATTATGTTATTGGTCAGCTCTAGATAGAGTTATCACTCTTGATATATATAGATATATATATAAAAAAAAAAAAAAACAACCACACAAAGGCCATAATAAAATCCATAAGGGTAGGTGATAAATCCCAATACAATGAAGGTATGCCAAGAACTTGTGGCAAAGGGATGGAGATACACACTCACCTTGTACTCCTACCTTGAATAATTGTCTCACTTCAATCCTCTTCTTTGGTTCCTTTCAGGTTTGTGGTACACCCTGACAACAGTCAGGTGTGGACATGACTTAATCACTAAATACCAAAATAGGGCTTGCTTCTTGAGCAAAGCACTCTATAAAAATAACAACGACAGTGTGTAAATAAAGGAAATATTCTCCTATGTCTTCACTGGACTTGTTTTAAAGGAATCTTTTACTCAGTCAAGACACCTCCTTGATAAGATTTGTCTTTTCTCAGCTTTCAACATTTCACATCATGTCTTCTCATTGATACTTATTTTGTTCCCTGAATTGTTGCTTTTTTTCTTTTCTTTACCATCTCTTCTCTCTCTCTTTTTAGCTACTAAAATTCAACCTAAATTTCCCAGCCGCAGCTTAAATCCATTGCATATTGCTCTGTCCTAGTTGACTAATGAGAATAATTATCAAAGTATTTTTCAACGTGAATTATCTACTCAGGCTAAAATAAACCCACCAATCTCATTTTCAGTGAAAATCCTGAGTCTGGCCAACAATTGCAATCCCTGAAGTAAAATAACAGGGTTTTATTTACTAAGGTCTTCAGTCTATTCATTGGTTTTTATTGGCATTGAAATAACATTTGGGCAAGATTATACTGCATATCTTCTTTTTTTTTTTTTTAATATGGCTGTTTAAAAGCTCACAATTAAAAAGCCTCTGTTAATACTCTGATATTGCCACCAGGATCGAAAAGGGATTAGTGCCAGCATTCTGGGCTACTAAAGCATGTGCATACTACTGAACACACACTTACTGGAATGCTCATTTTCAGGAAAAATAAAAAGGGGCATGGAAATAGGATTCTTTCCAAGATGCTGTAAGCATCAGCCAAAGGACCAGATCTTTGTGCTGCCTTGGCACAGGGAATCTCTCAGCTGGTGTAAAACTAGTGTACCTGGCTCTTATGTCAGTTTTTCCCTTAATATACCTCAAAAATCAGGCGCACTAATGTGGATCTGGGACATTATTCCTGGAACCACAAGACAGTCTCGTAAAATACAGCACTTTCTACGCTGCTCTGAGTTACTCTTTGCAAGAGCTAATGAAGACATGGCTTGATGTTTGCAGATATATGCTGTATTAGGATACAACATATCACTGTGATGGAGAATAAATATGTATAATTAAAAAAAAAGATATATATAAATAAAATATTGTCATATTACCATGAATATTCTCAATAGTGGATGAAATCTTCCTGGAGAGGAGGAAGGAACAGGCTCAAAAATCACAGGAGATGAAAAAATGCAAGAAAACTGTTGTGGTGTGCAAAATGAAGACATGATTCAGGGTGGCTGGAACTAGATGATCTTTGAGATCCCTTCCAATCCAAACCATTCCACGATTCTATGATTTCCTTAGAGCAACTGCCTTGATTCCATCATCTCCAATACTTAATAGAGCTTACATTACAAGGGACAAACACACAAAACTGTGTTGAGTCAAATTCATTGTCCATCATCAAGAAGGGTTTAGAGTCAAGGCATGGATGCTGAGGAGATCTGAGAATAGTTCTCACCATTGCCACAGGAATACCATGTCATTTTGGCATTACCTGAGCTCAATGTGTCTCAGCATCAGCTCTAGGCAACATTATCCCTTTGTTCAGACAGCTCATAATGTTTCCCAGGATTGTATCTTGCCATGTGTTTGCACCACCTCTGTCTTGAATGGTTCCTGAGATCATCTGGAACATTAGGAGTACAAATACCTCCAGAAATA
This sequence comes from Tauraco erythrolophus, assembly GCF_009769465.1. NCBI lineage: Eukaryota > Metazoa > Chordata > Aves > Musophagiformes > Musophagidae > Tauraco > Tauraco erythrolophus. The sequence goes on along the minus strand of NC_141466.1, from coordinate 68,298,684 downwards.
AAAATTACAGCAGTTGAAGGAACTCTCCGTGTCCATGCACAACGTTTCTATACTTGTTCCTAATCACAGAAGTGCAATAGCAACACAGGTTAATAGTAGTGTGAGTTGACATCCCTCCACTGTAGTCCTGTATCTAATCCGTGTAAGAGCAGAATAGTCATCTTCTGATGCTTGCTAAGGGAGTTACACCACAGGCATAAGAAGTATGATTAAGTTGCCTAAATGTAGATGCCATGTCAGTGAGCAAGGGTATGTAAAACATCCCCAGAAGACCTATGGGGACTTATGCCTCTCTGGAGCAGCAACTGGAAGCCAGGCAGGATATCTCATGGTATCCAGAATGACACTAGATGCTTTTGTTAAGGTGGCTGAATTTCTGTCACATTTTCAATTCAAGTTTTACATCTGTCTGTTCCCAGTATCATCTCTTGGCCCAATGCTAAAAAAGACAAAACAAGTTTGCCAGCATCACTATATTTCTTCCCATATCCTGATTTTACCTATTATTATTTTTTTTTTAGTAAAATAAATAAAAATGAAAAAGTCTATTCTGAATAATTTAATACCTATAATTTGACTGATCTTTATTATAAAATGTCTTGTTTAAGTTTCTGTTAATTTTAAAGGGGGAAAAAAGTAAAATCATACATCTTAGCATTATGAAAATAAATTCCAATTTTTTGATATTTTAATTAACCTTTTTAAAAATATAACCTTATTCTGAGAAAGAAAGCATCATTTCAAAATTGTAAAATGAAAAAGCTAAAGCATGTATCTTTTGCAGTTATGCTGCTAGTTCTGCTGCTGCATTTGCAGAAGGCATTTCTAGAGAGACAGAAAAGATTTGAACATAGCAGGAGACTTCATAGAGATTTCTTAGTGTTCAGGACCCGGACAATCACAACTGTAAACATTTGTAGTTTCTGAACTGAAGCATAAAACTGCGCAGAGAAGGAGATGCAGCTCTCTAAAAGAGCGGCTGGTAGCAGACCAAAGCTTTCATCTATGCAGTGACTCTGAATTCGTTGGCTTGTTTCATGCAGAATGGCAACACTGAAAATGTTTTTCCATGGATTAAAAAAGACACCAAATATAAAGTAACAGCCATGCTTTAATTTCAATTTCAAGATAAAAGCAATAAAGCAAGTTTTTGTCACCTCAGTGTAAATGAGATAGACTCCAGAGTGCTCGACAGAATTATTCCAGATTTTCACAGATATAAACCAAACCAGGATTTTAGTCATCTTTCTTGAAGAGAATTACAATGCAACTTCAAATCACTTCAGTTGCCTAGACATATTTATCAACGTTGAGTGCCATCTCATCTATAGGATGCAGTAACAAAAGGTTTATACCAAATCCAGAACTTCACTGTACTAAGTGCTGTTCTTATCATAAAAAAAGACCAGATCCTGTCCTATTTGCAGTCTGAATAAATGAGGCAGATAAAAATCAGGGATAAGGAAATGATATTGTCCCCTTTTTTAAAGATCACGGAATGAAGCACATAGCAATTAAGTGTTGCAGCCAAGGTCATATTGTGATTTGCAATCCATAGCATATCCAGATTTTGAACCCATGTGTCAAGCTTCACAAACAAAGCAATATTTTTTATTATTGTTATTTTTTTACAAAGCAAAACATTTGTGTTGGGGGTTTTTTATGGCTAGCATATGATGTGGTAAATGTAATTTTAAAAATTATATAGCTTAATAATTCTCTGTTTACTTGATTTATCCTGTTTTATCATTTAGAATGATGAGGCGTTTTTCTTCCCTTTTTTTCTTTTTGGGGGGGCTTTTTGCTTAGGTATCAAATTGTAATCTTACATAAATCCAAATAAAATAAAATAAAATAAAATTGCTACCTAAATACCATTACCTGAAATTTTGAAACATTAAGACTTCAAAAGGGTTAATTAATTACATTAGCTGTGTCATTATCCTGGCAACATACTGCCGGAGGGTGTATAGATCTATTCAGCTGCTGAGTTTGAAAGAGCTGTGTCCTTCTCTCACAGAAGAAAATTCATCAGACATTAAAAGCGTAGTCATTAGCAGAACATATTGTTTTCTCTCCACCAGATTGGAGAACATCAGATGGAATAACCAAAACAAATATTAAATAAATACTTTTTTAAAAAAATACGGAACCCAGAATTCATCGCAAGTAAGAATAGATTTTTTTTTCCAGAGTAAATTGAAACTGCTTAATATTTATTGGATGTGGAGGACCAAACTCTCCACAATCTCACATCTTTGTAGTCAAATGCGAATGTAAAATGCTCCAGCACCGAAATGATAAAATGCTATTACTTTTAACAGGTGTAAATAACTGTATAAGTTACATCTACTATAAATATAAGAAAATTAGTAAAATAAAGAAAGGACAGCAAAGATGCTTACAGAAATGATATGAGTTCCATGTAAAAGGAGATAAACTAAAATAAATCTCTTCAGTCTGGAAAGACTGATCATTTCAGGATGTGACAGAAGTCTGTGAAATCATGACAATCATGGAGGAGGTGAAGGAAAACAATTATTTGCTATTTCTTGTAATACAAAATCTAGGAAGTATCAAATAAAGATATCTAACGGTGGGCTCAAAATTATTCAAGGAAAGTACTTTTTCACGCAGCGCATAATTAAACTATGAAACTCATTGACATAGGATGTTGTGAATGTCATAAGTTTTCACGAGTTCAAAAAGCAGTTAGATACAAACATGGGAGGAAAACCCTTCATAGACTGTGATAGACAAAGAAATAACCCCCAGGTCAGGAAATTGCATAGCCACAGATTGCAGGAAGCTGGAAAGCTGAAACGTGGGAACATCAATGTATAGTTTGCTTTTTATGCTCCTTCCCAACAGGTAGTCATTAGTGGCCATTGCTAGAGATCAAAAGAAGGTCTATATAATCTGTGGTTTTACTGAATACATCTTCTTTTACAAATTGGTTTAGAATTAGTCTAAAAAATGTTAGCCTAAAGTAAGAGGAAATATTCTTTATATTATAAACACATCCCACGTTTTCATGTGATGCTGTAGATCTAGTACAAACCCCTGAAGCTACGTCCTTTCTGCAGTGCTAGACAGCACTATTGTGGGGCACATGATGAGGAACACATCAGATGCCTGTGATAATTTGGGAAGATCTTTCCTGTGAGAACTCAGAACTGCAGCCACCAGAAGTGGTCTTGTTAGAAACTCTTTCATCTCTGTCATCTAGAAAAGCCAAAATGGAGGTTGCTTATCCATTGTGTTATGCACCCATCACTGTGCACTTCTACTAAATGCTTCTTAAACAAAATATGGATTTTCATACATGAAATGTCAGGGACCTAGAAGAAATCCTTGGTTTATAAAAAATAAATAAAAATTATGCCTGTTTTGATTTGAGCTGTACAAAAAGTGCTCGCAGTTATAAGCGGTTATATCTTGATGTTGTTGCTGGTTAGTGAAGGGCTTACATGGAGAAACACTCACAGCACATGAGAGTACTTCTGATTTCACAGTCTGATGTCAATTACTTTTTCCCTGGGCACACACAGGTGCCCAGAGTAAAGGAACAATAATTCAAAGAATTAAATTTTTCCCACTACATAGACACAATGGTAAAGAATGAACTTTCATGAGCATCTTTCATTCTGGCATAGAGGTAGAAATACAAGACACAGTCAGCAAATAAAAATTTCAAAAGTATATGAATCAATAGAATTTGAGTAACATTAATGATATCTGCAAAAGGCACTGTCTTGATGCCTGGGCCACTCACTGATAACGTTCGCAGCCCTGGAAACAACTGAAAAGAACAAGAGTGCCTCAAAAAGTGATTACAATTTTTATAAGAGAATCAAAGCAGATGCATTTTCCTAAATATTATGCAGAGAGTCAACTTTAAATGTGAGAATGGTTCCCTTGCAATTGGCAGGAATTACACCATAAAAGCTGAACATATGCACAAGATTTTTTTATTTTGTTTTTGCTTTTGTTATTTAAAGATCTAAATAACAATTTCTAATGTGCCAGTGATGCAAACTGTGTGAGTGTAAATAAGAAAAATAGAAACAATAATCACAGAATCTTTTAGGTTGAAAAATACTTTTAAGATCATCAAGTCCCACCGTTAACACAGCACGGCCAAGTCCACCACTGAACCGTGTCCCTAAGCATCACGTCTACACGTCTTTTAAACACCTCCAGGGATGGTGACTCAGCCACTTCCCTGGGCAGCCTGTTCCAATGCTTAACAACCCCTTCACTTCAGGAAATTTTTCCTGATATTCAGTCTAAACTTCCCCTGGCACAACTTGAGCCCATTTCCTTTTGTCTTATCACTCTCTACTTGGGAGAAGAGACTGACACCCATCTCGCTACAACCTCGTTTCAGGTCTCTTTTGAGTCTCTTTTTCTCCAGACTAAACAATCTCTGTTCCCTCAGTAGCTCCTCATAAGTGCAGAACCAGACACTGAGCCTTGTTGAATCTCATACAATTGGCCTCAGTCCATCAATCCAGCCTGTCCAGATCCCTCTAGAGAGGCTTCCTATGTTCAAGCAGATGAACACTCCCATCCAACTTGGTGTCACCTTCAAACCTACTGAGGGTGCACTTGATCCTTTAGTCCAGATCACTGATAAAGGTATTACACAGAACTGGCCCCAATACTGAGCCCTAGGGAACACCACTTGTAACCAGCCTCCAGCTGGATTTAAGTCCATTCACCACAGCCTTTGGACTCAGCCTTCCAGGCAGTTTTTTACCCCACAAAGATGATGTCAAAGGCTTTACTAAAATCTAGGTAGACAATGTCCTCAGCCTTTCCCTTATCCACTAAGCAGGTCACCTTGTCATAGAATCATAGATTCCGACTGTTACATTTCATGATTAAATCATAGAATCATAGAATGGTTAGAGTTGGAAGGGACCTCTAAGATCATCTAGTCCCAACCCCCCTGCCATGGGCAGGGAAACCCCCCACTACACCAGGTTGCCCAAAGCCTCATCCAACCCGGCCTTGAACACTTCCAGGGAAAGGACATCTACAACTTCTCTGGACAACCTGTTCCAGTGCCTCACCACCCTCTGAGTGAAAAATTTCTTCCTTATATCTAATCTAAATCTACCCTCTTTCGGTTTAAATCCATTGCCCCTTGTCCTATCACTACATGCCCTTGTAAACAGTCCCTCTCCAGCTTTCCTGTAGGCCCCCTTTAAGAAGTGGAAGACTGCTATAAGATCACCCCGGAGCCTTCTCTTCTCTAGGCTGAACATCCCCAACTCTCTCCGCCTGTCTTCATAGCAGTGGTGTTCCAGCCCTCAGATCATCTTTGTGGCCCTCCTCTGGACCAGCTCCAGCAGCTCCATGTCCTTCTTGTGCTGGGGACTCCAGAGCTGAACACAAGAGCAGAGTAGAGGGGCAGAATCACCTCCCTAGACCTGCTGGCCACGCTCCTTTTGATGCAGCCCAGGATACGGTTGGCTTTCTGGGCTGCCAGCGCACATTGCCGGCTCATGCTGAGCTTCTCATCCACTAGCATTCCCAAATCCTTTTCTTCAGGGCTGCTCTCAATCCACTCTCCACCCAGCCTGTACTTGTGCTTTGGATTGCCTCGACCTACATGCAGGACCTTGCTCTTGGACTTGTTGAACTTCATGAGGTTCACACAGGCCCACCTCTCCAGCCTGTCAAGGTCCCTCTGGATGGCATCCCTTCCCTCCAGCGTGTCCACAACACCACACAACTTGGTGTCATCTGCAAACTTGCTGAGGGTGCACTCGATCCCACTGTCCATGTCACCAACAAAGATGTTAAATAGCACTGGTCCCAGTACTGACCCCTGAAGAACGCCACTCGTCACTGGCCTCCACGTGGACATTGAACCATTGACCACAACTCTTTGAGTGCGACCATCCAGCCAATTCCTTATCCACCGAGTGGTTCATCCATCAAAACCATGTCTTTCCAGTTTAGAGACAAGAAGGAGATCAGGTTAGTCAAGCAGGACCTGCCTTTCATAAACCCATGTTGACTGGATTTACGAAAGGCAGGTCCTCCTTGACTAACCTGATAATAATTTTATTACTTATAAGGAGAAAAGTTTTAGGATAAAAAAATGAAACCTAGCAACAAAAAATAGCTATTAAAAAGGGAAAATCAGTAACTGGTCTCATGAACAGTGAATTTTGGAGTGGTAGTTGCTAAAAAGGAATTTGGAAGGATCCCTTCACCAGCTCACATAGGATATGTTGTATAGCAAATAAGCAGAGAAGCTTATTTAGCAGGTCTATAGACATGCAGTATTAAATATATTAAGAATATATACATCTCTCTTCTCGTACAGCCAATCTCCACATGATCTCAGGTACAAAATTTGAAAACTCCATGCTTACAGATAATGTATTTTCACACAAAGATCTAAGGGGCAAAAAGAAATCTTGGCAATGGGCTCAGACCCAGGATAGGACAGCAAAAATATTACGTCTTCGTAGATTGCCTGGACAAATCATCCAGCTTCCCTAAACTCTCTGTTACCTCCATGCAATGCCTACACCACTAAGGATCTGTCAATGAGCACCACTATGTAAGAAGCCATGTTTTCTCCCCTGTACTGGGGTTTTCAAGTCCAGAAAGTCTGCTGGTCTCTTATTAGGAAATGGGGTGGCTACAGGAGGTCATTAGCACTGACAGATGCATTGCAATGTTTCTGGAATCTTACTAGATTTTACAAATGAAATATTTTTGTTCTCTCCTGATTCATCCTAAAATACTCTTCTTGTTGGAAAGCTTTTTTTTAATTTATCGTTGATTATCAAAATCATGGCATGAGCTGAAATCTCTGAATCCACCTTAAAATATCAGTGAGGGAAGTTGCTGGTCCAGCCCATCACTTCATACTTGAATTGTGCAGCCTGAGTTGATTTAAAAAGGTCTTTTGGTCACTGACAAACACTCCAAAATCAGTTCAGGTGCCTCATAGAGACACCAAGTGTAATCTGAGATGCCAAAGGTATCCTGAACATCTGCAGGGGCCAGCTAGATCAAACTCAGGACTTTTGGGAGACCTTACCACCTCTGGAGCAGCGGTTGGGAGTTGATGCATATCAAATGGCATTGAAAGTTGAACTGAGAGCTTTGAGATATTTACAGACAAATGCCTAATTCTCCTTGATAGTCAAAAAGGCATTAGGAGCCCAGCTGGCCTTAGTTAGTTAGTTAGTTAGATAGTATTCCTTTTATGAGCTTAATACAGTTGCCAACATGTGGGTATTTGGTGCGTTTGAGACATCCAAGGGTGCCTGGTTTCTGCTGTCATTCAGCAATCGCACAGATCACTGTAGGTCATGTTGTATCTGTCAGCTCTTTTGCAGTTGTCTTGGTTCCCAAAGCTTTAGGTATCTGTGCTGATTCCTAAACCAGTCTGCCTATTTAGGAACACTACTGCTGCTGCAGATCTGGCCTACTGAGTCTATCAATATTTAAGACTGGGTGCAATTTAAAAGAACTGGGATTTGTTCCATTAAACATCCACTGAAATTCCTCTTTGTTACCACTACTAGCTTCTGCAAGCCTGTAGCAAACCTTTTGAAGGTCAGTACCTAAAGACGGGAATAAGGGTCATTTAAAGTTTAGAGGCGATCGCATTGCCAAGAGATCTAGTTCCATATCCAGATATTCCCAAACTCCTAATCCCAAAGTAGAACTTCTGCACCATACAAGTATTCCCTCCAACAAAGGAAGGAATAAATCATCATTCTCCAAAGCCTAAGTGAATGTTTTAGCCACTAAGTTATAACATGCGAAATAACATTACCTCCATTTTTTTTAATGTTTCTAGGTGGTTATTTTCGACACCATCTGGCTACCAAACTTCTACCTTCTCAAAATCAAAGTGCAGTATGTCCCACCTCATGGCAGGGTCGGATCTGTCCAGTTAATATTATGGATGCTATCATAGCTGTATTCAGGTATGTCTCCTATTTGAAAGCTCCCACTGGAGCTTGTTACCAAAATTCAAAAGGCAGGATTAGCTTCGTAGATTGAAAATCACCTCTATGCAAAGAGCTAACGCATAACATGCAAGTATTTTCATCCTCGTATTTTTAAGGACATTCAACTCGTTGTATAGCTCTTGTACCAGATTACCACACAGGATGAATTATAGATTTGGTTCAACGGCCTGACGGCTAAAAGATATGACAACAGAAATTTATAAATTGTTTCCTACAGTAAATAATGTGGGAATTTAAGTGCCAGTGTGTGGAAAATAAATAACTTGCTCCGCTTTATAGTGCTTTGAGGAGAACGAGGAGATACTCATGAATGTGGATCTCTTTTTTTTTTTCCCTTCTCACTGCTTTTCCACTTATAATATACTGGGAATAAAATGAAATATTAAGTAGAAATATTATAGAATGGCTTTCTGTTTCACCTGGGGATGACAGATGAAGTGGAGAGGATACCTGTTGAGTTTATGGAGTCGATTCATCAGCCTCCTGTTTGACCCACAGCTGTCGTCTTCCTATAAATTAATATTTACCACTTTTAAATGCCTTCATCTTGGGAGGGATGTGAGGGGAGATGAGGTAAGGCAGGGAAAAACCTTTTTTTTTTCTTTTAGGTTTTATGAAGAATTGCAGGGAACATACTACATCATAAGCCAATTACAGTTCAGCCTGTCCTAGTGTCATTCTGCAATGGTGAATTATAGGCATGAGGCTGCAGCACTTCACTTTCTTACTCATAGCTAAATCAGAATCCTTTTAAGTTTTAATTAATCTACTTAGCTTTAGTTGTGAGGGAGCAGAGGAGTGGGAAAGGAAGGCAAATTAACCCTTCAATTGATGAGTACTTTCACAGTGTCTCCTCTTGGGTTATTTTTTTCTTAAGCACCTGAGGGAGACAGCATTATCAGTCTGACGTGGGGGCCTATTAGGCAGTGATTTTATTTTTTTTTTTTAATGTACCAGTGTCTGGCTAGTCCTTTCTATTTCATTATCAAAAACTAATTAATTTTCTGTAAAAGTATCAAATTAATTACAAAATACTATGGAAATATAAAGAATGGAGGAATTTCCCTCTTCTCTCCTCCTACCCTTGCCTCATTATGGGAAACATGTTGGGCCCCTTGGCAGCAAAGCCCTATTAAAGAACTACAGACTGTCTAGCTCTTCATTTAAAATTCTGTTGGTGGTGTCAAGAGGCCTGTGTGATGGGGGTAAGTCCATTTTCACCCACAGAGATCATTTTCCAGTTCCCTAACACAGAAAAATATAGTCATGAAATCATTAGAAGTGAGGCTGGAAGAGACCTCAGGAGGAAACCCAGTCCATGCCCTCTACCTGTTCACAAAAGCTTTTCAGCTTTTCATGGACACAGTACAACCTTTCGAGGTGATCCATTCTGTATTGCAACGATCCATTTCATTAAAAAGATGCCCCTACTGCCATTTATGTTCATAATTATTTCTCCCACACTCATTGAATATGGGGAACAGTTTTCTATTTCCTCTTTATATCTGACTTCTATGTATTTGAAGACTGTTATCAGGTCTTCATCAGTCTTTTCTCCAGTGTACTTTGTCCCTCTTCTTTCTAACTTGTCTTTATAGGTAGCATTCACTGCAGCTTTTCTACTGAGTGGTTAAAGTGGCAATGGTAAGAACAGAACTCATCTACAGCTTAACTACTCCTAAATGTATACCTGTGATTCAGATGCTTAAACATCGGTGTTCAGTGCTATTTATGATGTTCTAGGATATTCTACCTGTGTTCTACTTGCCAGTTCTCCTTAGGTCCTTGTCATGTCTGGGCAAAAGGCACATCTAAAATGGCAGTAGATGCCGATGTTTAGACAAGGGAGTTGAGCCACGAATGTATGTCTGTATGTGTTTACAAGAGACTAAACTTTTACAATACTCAGTGGAAGTCTAACCAATGCAATTCATCAAGTGTGGAAATAGAGATTCAGTTGATGAAATGGAAGTGTTTGCTTAAGAGTAAGCTGAATCACTTTCTTCTCTCCTTTGACTTAGATATGGATGAGATCTCCACCGACTATAATGCAAGCTTAGATACCTGGTACTTATGTAGATGTCTAGTGGTATACACAGGGCTCTATGGATCTGACTCCCAACCTGGTTCATGTGACTCCTTCTACATACATAATAGTGCTGCAAACACTGAGACATGGGCCAAAGAATACCATGTTTGTGAGTTTTTCACTAAATGGGGATTTCAGAAAATTTCAGATTCCTTTGCGTTTACAATTGCTATGGCAAATGCTTGGCAAAGATTGAAATTAAATGCCTCTGAGTTTTCTTTGAGGATCTTTAGAAATAGTGGGTGTATGTAGTTCTCACCAAAGGGCTTGTTAAATATGAGTATAATATTTCCATTATACCCTCTCATTTCTGTATCTGCTGCAGAGGTGAATTCAGGTAGTGCAACAATAGGTACGACTACATTTTCTAATTTGGATCTATGCCATATAACTTTGGTTGTCTGCTAAACTAACATAGAATTCTGGGTTTAGATCCAGATGTGCTTTGCTGGATCTAACCAGCTGGGACAATAACCATTCAGAAATGGTGCAATCCCTGTATGCATGTTTGTATGTGCTTAGGTGGACAGTGTAATTGAGACGCATGGGAGAACTGATACATGTGTTTGCACAAAAAAAAAAACATTTTGATTATTCCTGTATGTTATAACTGTGATCTCCGTAAGTAATACAAAAGGTTCACTGTATTTTGTTTAAGCCTACAGTTATATTGACCAAATTATGTTGTCCTCCTTCCTAAACCCCTTTCCAGTTTGAATCTAATCTCTTACATAAGAAATGTACTGAGTGTTGAATGAAGAATGCTCATTGCCAAACAAAAAAACAGTGCTCTGACCTCGGAATCCACTATCTTAAGGCATCTCAACTTTCCTATAATGTAGCAGCCCTATCTCATTTTATTTTTGCTCTCAATTCTCCTCGTAGACCACAATTTAAGCAACAGGAGTATGTGGAGCCCTAAAGCAAAAACAGCTCCATTTGGCAGCTGATATATTCTCCTTAAGGCTACCTGAGCGCAAGTAGCTCAAACACTCAGAGGACTGCAGGAAAAACTGAATGTTACCTCTGTAAAGATTAGGCTTTTTCAGGCAACACAGGAAGGGTGAAGATGGGATGAAAAGCCCTGGAGATCTGAGTTTTCTGATCCAGTTTCTGCCTAAATGGTGGTGACCACTAAAAAGGTCACTCTTACGAGCAGCAGTTCTTTTATCCAGTGTGTCTCCCACCCAGGCGGTAATAGTAATAGCTAATCAAGATTTGCAGGCCAGGCAAAGCAAGGAGTCTCAGCCATTTTCTGGCCATTGCCAGACTGCTGTCATTCCTGTTGATGAGGAAACAATTATCAGATAATGGAATGACATTGTCCCCGGTCCTAGTCTGGTCCATATCCAGCTTACCTAACCACTGCCCCTACAGATTCTTATGTTATAACAGGGCTCAGGAAGTCCTCACTGGTATTCAGGGTACCTGATAAATGTGGGGAAAATTATATTCATTTTGACTGAACAGAGGAAAAATAACTTTAGAAGAAGGAAAGCAAAGAGAAGAGGTAAAAGTTGCAACATGCCTGTTGCGTAGACTATTTGAGAGAAGAATTTACTACTACGCAGAAGACTTTGCATCACTTGTCCCTTTCTTCTGGTGAACCGTGAAGTTTTATTTCAGTTACACCCTTTTGTGCAGAGGCCCTGTGTAAACCAGAGCGCATCTAACTGATAAGCTTGATTAATGGCAAAAGATTCATCTTACCATTATTTAGAGACAATAATATAGATAACAATGCGTGAATGAGCTATATTCTCTCATTTACAGTCAGTAGGGAGAAGTAGACATTCTGGATCTCAGATTCTCTGAAATATTTTAGATGTTTACCAGAAGAAAGGTGAATTAAATCTTTGAAGCATCTTTTCCTCACAACTGATCCTAAAAGGAGATCAAGGTGACTAGCTCAGTCTAGCAGACAACCAAAGTTCTATGATGAGATGCATCTATGTTATTTACCTCTACAGAGCATATAGAAATGAGAGGGTAATAATCTCTGTTTATTCCCTTTCAAAAACTGTTTGAGAAACTATCAGTCAGTGAGAAATAAATGGCTGGATTTAGAAATATTGATAAAAACAAGTTCTACTCACTCATGAACTAAGGAAGTCTTGAAAATAAGACCCAGTCTTCAGTTTCTGCGACTCCACCCATTCTGTTGAGCTGAGCTGATTTATACCAGCTAAAGATTAAGATCAAAATATAAGCCTAACATCTTTAAATGCTTTAATTATTTATCCAAGGCTGTTTTGACTTGCCCTCTGCAGTTGGCTGTGAGTCAGAGGAAGCCCTAAGTAGTATATTAGTAATTATTAGCCAGCTTAAGCTTTCACTGCATATTAGGAATCAAATCAGACTTTTTTTATTCTTTTAATTATTATTTTTTAGAGAATGGAACAAAATGTCTAATTTATCGCTGTAAAATAAAAGGCTGAAATAGTGCTTTGGGTAAAAATGTCCCATTTACATGCCTGCCAGAAGTTAGGGAGAAAAAAAAAAGAAAATGAAAAAGCATGAAGAAGCATTTCCTAACTTCAAAGGACTGTATAAATATCGGCTGATGGTTGCTTCATCATTGCTTATATTTGATGATGGAGAGTCATAGTCTCTAGGGGGAAGAGTGTCAAAGACGGCTTTATCAAGACATCAGCTGATCTCTAACTTTCCATTTTCCTGTCTCCTGAGCTGCTGGGAAAAAATGCTGTACTGTAATGATCTTCTCAGTCTATGGTTTGCAAAGATTAATAGACTTAAACAATGACATACATTAAATCTCAAGGTGTAAAAAAGTGCATTCTGCTACAGATGTGGAAGGACTAATTTCAATCTCACCCTCCTTTGATCCAAATGTAAAAGATTGGTGGTATCTTGTTGGTGGATTCAAAAGCAGCCAAAGTCAGTGTCGGTTCATTCCTTTGTGTGCTGTTAGCTACAGAAACCTTGTCCACACTAGCTAGTAGATTGAGTAAGGAGGCTTGAGTGGCCTTTTGACCTTTTGTTAAATGCTCAACTCTGAAATGTAATGGAAGAGATCAGCACCTTCAGACACAAAGATTCAGACACAAAAGGCACCTCAGATGAACCTATTTTGTGGGACATAATTTACGCTAAATAAATGCAAATAACTTTGAGTGTTTTTTTAATGTCTCCTTTTTACTTTGTCTCCAATGAGTTATGGAAGAGGTGTGTGTCAAGCTTAGGAAATAAAAAAGAAACTCTACCTATATAGATGGAAAATTTGGGGTTTTCTGCATGCTAGTACTAAGACAGCATTTCAGGTTTTAGGAAGAAGCTTTGGACACATGGTGAATAGTTTCTTTTTAGTTACTAAATTACTGGCATTATGCCTTCAGATACCGTCCTGGAGTCACCACACTGAACTGCAAGGACCTCAGGTACTTAAGGTAGGAGCCCAGTGACACTGAGCTCTCCTTACCTCCACTGAGAAACCTCTCTGTACTCTCTCAACCTTCAAAACAGGGTGGCTGGATACTAACATCTTATTAACAGTTGTCCCTTGCACACACTTTCCCGTTGAACTTTGCCTTTGTGTTACCTGGGAAAGCGTTAGCATGGTTAGCTTCTTCAGAGACTGGACTAGCAGCTCCACAGCATGGACACTCATAAGACAATATCAAACTCCACACCCTGGGCCCACTTAATTTACTAATGTGTCTCTAACTACAGGAAAACAGTCAATTCAAAGCACCTAAATTAATCTCCTGCTTTCAGTTGCCTGCTAAAATGTTTTTATTCATGAAATGTTCATACAAGAATTCTAAAGAGATTGACTTGGATCCCTGAGACTAGTTTCTTTAGGTATCAGTACATAGATATCTGAGGTCATGAGCATTTTAGACCAGCTTGATCTCTGTTTTCCATAGGCATATTTGAAAGGCGAAAGATTTTTTTTTAATTAAATCAACTGGTATGCATTCAAGAAAAGCATAAATACTAAATACCATAAATACTGGTATTCAGTATTTTAGAAAGTAAATACAAAGAATAATGTATCAATGTTTTGAGGTATACAAATAGCACTGATCATATACAACAGGGTGACTAACAACAGAAAGCTAAAAGCAGGAACACTTTCATCTTGATGTGACTTATCAGGGTATAACAACGTTGCAGAAACAAATGCCGGTAACTTGAGATTCCCAATTGCGGAACCCAAACTGAGTTCAGCAAAGGCTAGGAAACAGCACAGAAGGGTATACTTTGATAAGATCCTCAATGTTTTTGTAGCTGAGATCCTTGGGGAAAAAATGACATATGTAGTGCCAGCTCCTCTCATTTTCCTTCTGTTTGCTTCTCTATATCCCTAATTCCTGTGCTACTGTTGCTGATGTTTGCTAGGGATAAATGGTCTACTGTAGCATATATAACAGTGGAAGGGAAATAATAAATCTACCTGGACCTGGTTGATGGTCTTCAGAGCATGTACCAATCCTCCCCAGAGCTCTAGGTTTGAGGAGCATGATGCAGTCACTCAAGTCAGGATTGCAGAGGATGAGAAGTATCATCCTCTGAGGCTCTAACTGTGTCTTATCTGTAGCATACTTAAACTGCATCAGTGAGGCATATCTTACAGGTTGGGAACAACTGAAACAAAAGACCCAAGTTTTTTCAACTTTATATCCTTTTCAGTTGTGCTCTTTAGTCAACTTGATTTTAATCAGTGCAAATCTTTCAGAATTTCAAGGTATGATGTTGGACTAAATGATCATTGTAGGTCCCTTCCAACTGAACTGTTCTGTTCTGTTCTATTCTATTCTATTCTATTCTAGAAAATCAGCAAAGCTTTTAGTGATTGGCTCTTTATTTTCATACATGAATGTGGCCTATAACACAGTTTATTTCACAGTTTCTTTTGTCTTTAATGTACTGCAACATACCAAGGACATTCTGGTACCCTTACGTGGAGAATATTTCATGGTGCCCTTAAACTGAAATCAATAGGACAATTCAATAAACACAAATGTCGAAAGGTACATCTTTGTTTCTGATTCAGTCATGAAAGATGAAACTAAACTTGCACTGAGAAGAACAAGGAAGCAACCTTCCTAGGCACCAGTAATTAGAATCTGGGATGGCCTCAAAAATCCCTTTTTTATTTTGAACCAGTCTGACAAACAGTGCAAGTAACAGAACCAGAAAAGACAGAGAACTTGGCAAAAGCCTGTAAAATGGCAAAATCATTGAAACTATGGGTTGTTATAAAACACGCACAGAAGGAATACTCCCCCAAGCAGGACGTGTCAGTTGTATGATCATGGCTTAGAAAAACAGTTACGTAAAGACTGTGACTTATGAACCCGTGAGATGGAGGCAGAATAAGTGCCACAGGGGTGTAGTGCAGATGAGAAATGAATTTAGCACAAATGAGGAGGAGAAAACTGGAAGAGTCAAGGAAAGTTTCTGAGGTGGAAGACGACATGCCCTAGGAAGACATGGAAAGTTGGGGTGAAAAGAAGTTCTCCCTGCAGGCACAGACCTTGTCTATTATGTTTTACAGTATTTCAAGAATTGGGTTAGAGGACAATGCTTTAGTAGTTTGCAAAAATCCTTGTTTTCAGTGAGAAAAGACTATACATATGCCTATATCTATATTTATACTTAGAACTGCTAGAATACTGATGCTTATATCCCTATGTATTTATACAGGTGTATATATGGAAGTAAATTATTGCAGTGTGCTTTTCTATTTACTGCAAATCTTCAAAGGGATTGAAATGCTTATGAAAAAGGAAATGCTTATTAGTGACATGAATAAGAGTCTGCTGATGTTAGACTTAAATTATGGTTTGGAACTCAGATATTATAGTCATGGACTTTATTCTTAAGTCATTCTTACTGCAGGTTGAAAATTGCTTATATATATACATTAAAAAGATAATACCATTAACATCAAAAATTAATACATTTTTTAAAACTGTCAATTTCAATTACTTTTTTACCTAATCTCTCTGAATGGAATATTTCCATGTCCTTATTTCAGATTGTTTTCTAGAAAGAAAACAATGTTACAAAGAAAAACACTAAGTTTAAGAAAGACGAAAGAATTTTTCTGCGAAAGCTTTTTTGATGCCCTCATAACATTATTTTTTACAGTTTCACTTAAGAGAAAAGCTATTTCAGAAAAAAGCAAAAAGAACTAACTGTGCAAAGCAGAATATCCAGTTCTTGCCCAGGGCTGCTTATGACGTCAGTATCCTAATAAATCATGATAAAAACAATGTTTCATATTCATAGACTTGATGTGGTCTGAATTCATGAAAATAAGTGAAATAGAAGGGTACAAATGATACCTGTCATCAGCTGACGTATATGGGTACCCAGGAGGTATGTAGAGACACTGTCAGAGCATGCAGGAATCAGGGTTGGGTGTCCACGTGGAAGCTGATTCTGACAAAGGACGTGATGGCCACAAGAAGGACTCCTACAGATGTGTCAGCAGCAAAAGGATGACCAGGGAAAATGTGGGCCTGCTGCTGAATGGGGCAGGGGATCTATTGACAGATGACACAGTAAAAGCTGGGGAAACTCCATATCACCTTTGCCTTGGCCTTTACTGGTAAGATTTGCCTTCAGCAACCATAAGACTTAGAGATGGAAAGGAAAATCTGGAGCATCCAAGACTCACCATCAGTGGAGGACAATCAGGTTAGGGATCATTTAAACAAACTGGACACACTCAAGTGCATGAGACCTGACAAGGTGTACCATGAGTACAGAGGGAGCTGGATGATGTCACTGTGAGGTCACTCTCAACTACCTTTGAAAGGTCATGGCCATTGAGAGAGAGTCCTGAGGACTGGAAAGGAGTAAATGTCACACTTATCTTCAGACTGAGGATCCGGGGAAGTACCGCTTGATCAGTCTGTCCTGGATCCCTGCAAAGCTGATGGAGGAAATCTTCCTGGAAACCACTTCCAAACATATGAAGGAAAAGAAGATGATTTGGTATAGTGAACATGGATTTATGAAGGGCAAAACATTCCTTCTCAACGTGATAGCCTTCTACAATGAAGTGACTAGCTCAGTGGACAAGGGGAGAGCAGTGGACATTGTTTATCAAAACTTTGAAAAAGCTTTTGATACTGTCTGCCGTTAACATCGCCGTAGACAAGTAGATCAAGTATGGGCTATATAAGCGGACAGTGGTTTGAAAGCTAGCTAGTCTACCAACCTCAGAGGGCTATGACCTGGGGCATAAAGTCCAGATACAGGTCAGTCACTACCAGTGTACCCAAGAGGTCACTACTGGGGCCAATGCTGTTAAATATCTTTAATGACTACAATGAGACAGAGTGCAATTCTGCAAATGATACAAAATTGGAAGGTGTGGTTGATATGCAAGATGGTTGTGCTGCCACTCAGAGAGACTTTGACAAGCTGGAGAAATGGGCCAACAGAAATCTCACGGAGAAATGCCAAATCAAGCACATGGGAAGGAATAACCCCGTGCACCAGTACAGACTGCAGAATGAATAACTGGAAAGCAGCTTGGCAGGAAAAGACATGATAGCCCTGGCAGATAAGAGGTTGAACATGACCCAGCAACGTGCCCTTGAAGCAAAGGTGGCCAGCAGCATCCCAGGCTACATTAGTCAAAGCATTGCCAGCAGGTCAAGGGAGTTGATCCATCCCCTCTACTCAGTGGTGGTGAGACAAATCTGGAGCACCGTGTCCAATATTGGGCACCCCAGTGCAAATGAGATGTGAATATAGTGGAGAGAGTCCTGTGAAGGGCTATCAAGATTAAGGGCTTGAAGCTCGGGTACACTTTGGAACAGCTTGGTTGAACACTGGAACAGGATGGCCAGAGAGGTTGTGGAGTCTCCATGCTTGGAGATATTCAAAGTGCAACTGGACACAGTCCTGGACAGTGTGCTCTAGTTGACCCAGCTTTCAACAGGATGTTGGAATAGATGATCTTCTGAGTCTCTGCAATTCTGTCAGACAGGTAGACAGTGATTCTTTAATTTCACCTAAAATATATACTTTTTAACAGAAATCTAACCAGAAATTTAAATAGAATTTTTTACTTTTCCACATATTGTGAATCATAGAAAAACTGTTAAAATCATTTATAGGAACTATCCACAATAGATAGGACAGTTTAACCATCAACCTCCCAGGAATAAAAATCATCAACATAAGTATCATGAAGATGACTGAACAATGGCTGATGCTGTGTGTGTTGATACTGGTTCTAACAGAAGTGAAGCTGTCACTTTCTTAGCAGCTGCTGCGCAACTCATTGCCACTGTCCTCTCAGAGTCATCCCAGTGCACTGAAATATTTTTAGTCTTCCATTCCTGTTTCCCTGTCCGCTTCTATTGCTATACTCCATTTTATTAGTTTGCATCTATGCACATGATGAGGCAGCATGGAATTTTGTTGGCAGAAGCTTGAGCTGACCACAACACACATGTATAAGCTACATAAAACTCCCTCCTTTCTATCATTCTGCACGTCTATGTTCTGTGTATGTTGTAAGGGGTAAATGTAAACTGGAATAACCACAATATGTTTGCCCTGGGGAAGCAGGCAGATAAAAGTAAGAAACACTTCTATTAATTATTTCAGGAAATTATTAGCTATTCTTCATACCTTGCCTAAACTCTATCACCCTTTTTTTTTTGTATTGAGTATGTTCTTTCATCATGAGTAACTCCATTTGAATCAACGAAAGAGGCTTTTTGAGGAGTAGAACTCTTATTTGCTCGCAGGTATTTGTAGTCTGCTTAGTCATCAAAATTAAGTGTTCTTTTGTGGAGGTACCTATGGCTTTACACTGATAATGAAAGAAGTCCAAGCATGTAATCTGAGCATAGAGAATAGCATCTGCTTTAAGCAATGGACGTTGTGAACATTCCTTGGGCAAATTAAGCTGATAGTATCTGACCCTAAGGTGTCAGAGCAAATAGCAAGGATTTTTTTTTTTATATGTACGAATTTCCTCATATTAGATAGAAAGAATGTGGGAGAAAGGAAGAGGTGTGACTCGGAGATCATTACATCATCCCCTTTCACTGGCTAGAAAGACATGTAGGCCAGAAACTAAGAGAATTGTTTTGCCCATCTCCCAAAACCAATTGATTAGGAAAAATTTGAAATGGAGGTTGTCCTGGACCAATTGAGGATTTTGAAACTTGTTAGGATGCACAAATGGATTCAGATGAGCTCTCTGAAAATATTTCATAACTGATGATTATGGACCAAAGAATGTTTTTTATGTCTAATAACTGGCACTTGTAAAGACTTAAGTTATCATCCACCTAAGACCCTGACTAGTAAACAAACATTATATTGGTTTCAATATATGAGAAATATGCTAGGAAAGGAGGAGGAATAAGAGGGAAACAGGAAGGGATTTTTTATGGTTTTGTTAAATAAAGATTGAAAATTTCTATAGAACTAGCCTTGTGGATTCAGAAAGGAAAGATCTGTGTTTTCCTTTGAAGAAAAAGACTATTTAGATACATGACACATTTTTAGTATGGCCTATTTGAGTAAACTTGACCCTAAGAGCCTAGCTTAAGCAGATTTTAAATAATCATTAGAAGTGAGCACAGGTTACATGCTATAACCCAGAAAGACTGTGAAATCCAGTATCTATACCAGAATCTGAAATTTCCAGGAAGGATATGTTAAATACCATCAAAAATAAACTTTCTAAAGGCAAGTTATCCTGAAGACTTTTCTGCAAAGAAATATATTTTAACAGGTGGTTTGTTCTCTTAGATCTAGCAGTGCAATCTGCAATAGTAGGGGACATAGAGGCAGAAGAATTGTTTCTTTATTCCTGGTTCCAAAACAATTCATTGTGTGTTCTTGAATAATGCTGCTGCTTCTGTTTTGTTTGGGTAGTGGCATTGGCATCCAAATTCTTTTACAAAGCCCTAGGAGATCATTGGGTCAAAATCGTTGTAAATATGAAGAGTACTCTTCTTTCATTATTGTCGTATCAATAATCTTTGCTACCATGCATGCTAAATTTTCTACTTATAGCACCTGCAGTACCAAGACTACAAAGACTTCTATTGCAATTCCGCGTATTTTTTCAGTGCCAACGCTTTGAAACCATTCTCATAGGGGGAACTTTCTGACATCACCAGAACCAACAGAACACTTGCTTACTGTAAAAGGAAATAAATCACTCCCTATGGTGCCTAAGTAAATGTTTAAAACTTTAAATATTTCATCTATTTTTGAAAAATCTCAGTTGCAACTGTTGCAAAAACTGCAACATCTTTCTTATTTATGGATCATTAAGTTATTGCAAGCTCCTTGTGGGTCATTTGTTTACAGAGTATTGAGAGACAAGGTGCTGCTTACTAGAACTGGTAAATATTACAAAGTATCTATGAACATGCATTTTGAATACAAATCATAAAATTTCTATTACATATGCAATCTCCTTTTTTCATTTCCCATTATATACTCAGCAATATTATTGAAGAAACAGAGTTTTATAAAAGCTCATACAAATGCTCATTTCCTCAGTCTATGATCCGACACAAGGAAATACTGATAAGGTTATCTGCTTCTTTTATTGGACTTATTAATTTTGCTGAATATATTCAAAGACATGATGTATCATTCAGAGTAGACAATGCAAAACCCAACGTTAGAGGAGGAAGGAAAACATACTTATTGTGCAATGCTGTGATAGGTCAGCTTTTGAACTTCAGAACTGCTGGTGTTCACAATTTCTGAGTGGCAATTATTCAGTGTCTCAAAAAAATAGCTTAATGTACACTGAAACAGCTCAAGTATCATAGTTTCTTTCATATGTCCTAGAAAGCATTTCAATGTAATAAAGGAGAAATAATTTTTTTAGCATAAGGTCACTAGGACAATAAAAACTAACTCATACCATTTCACTGTCAGAGAAGTTAGCACCTGATTCAGGTTCTTTTCTTCCTACTTGTTCAAAATGTTAATAGAAGAGTTTGTTCTGTGGAATTATATGCTGCTTTATTCTATAAATTTATAAATAAATAAATTTTTTCAAGCATGTTTATGTAATTTAGATGTGCATACCTAAATGTAATTGTATTAAATCATTTTTCTACATTTAAAAAAGATTTTGTTGGAAAGATTTCAAGAAAAAAGATATCCACTCCAGAAGTCTGTGCAGAAATAAATGCTCACAAACAACCTATGGGCCAAACACTTTTAGGACATGTTAGATTTAGTGAGACTTAATCTCCCCAAGACTTGTAGACTTTATTTGCATGTGGTCATTGGATATGTTTAAGAGTTCCAGCTCTTATGTATTGCAGTCTCTGACTGAGCTGCCGGGACATCCATCACATTCATTGTTGAGAAGACCATTCAATAAAATTCATCAAATCTGCATATACCAATGACAGAAAATTACAATGGGAAAAAAAAAAAAAATCTGTTAAGAAAAACTCAAATATGCTCAGCAAAAAAGTCAGAATTTGCCTCTTTGATATGCCAGAATATTGATCAACTCTTTTTGTATGAAAATTTCTTGTCCCCAAAAGTCTACATCTTGGGCCTAAAGTTCAGTAAAAGGGAATTCCCTCTGCTTTTTTGCAGAAACAAGGTGAATTGGGAAAGAGCAATGCACAAAGCCTTTGAATTCTTATGAATTGCCATAGTGTCTCTCTTTTTTCGTTCGTTTCATTTTATGTGAATATATATACAGGTGTACCTAACTAATATATATATAGTGTATATTAGATATTAGGTTCTATATACATACAAATGTGTGTGAGCATATGTATCCGTCTTGGTTGTCCCAGACCAGGTCTTTGAGGATAGATATCATTGTAGATAGATCTCATTGGAAATGCTGAGGGCCAAAAGGGCATAAAGTTTAAATAATTCTCTTGTCCTTCCAGGTGGTTCATCACTCCAGGTCAAGTTCAAGATTTATTGATTATGTAGCTTAAGGGAAGGTCACAGAGCTGCAGTCTACCTTCCCCAGGGTTTTCACTAAAGTAGGATATTGTGTGGCTAGTTGGGATCTCATACCAGCTATCAGACAAGACTAAGGTTACTGAACAAAACAATGAACCAAGCCTCATTTAAAGTTAAAATGAGATTTTCAGTGGCCAGAGCTCTATGTTTGTCATTTTAATAAGGTGTTTTAAAGTAACAATTTGTCCTTCTGCTATTCGTAGGGGTTTTTTTTCCAGGTGTCGAATCTGATTCTTTGCATGGCAAGTTGAGTGTCTTTGTTTAAACAAGCAGCTCTGGTTACCCAAACGATCCCATTCAACAGAGCTTTTCTGTTATCCTCTATGCTCGGGACTCTTAGCATCTTACTCAAAATACTCTGAGATTTTCTTATTTTGTGTTTTGCTTCTATGATGGAGATCATCCAATGTAACTGAGACTTCCAAGGAGCTGTGGAGTTTTTTTAAACTAGAAGGGTGGAAAATATTAAGAAAAGACCTGCAGGATGTCTCTCCCAATGAAGCCTTGAAGAGAAATAGCTGGAAAGGATCCTCTATTTAAAAAAAGATACAATGTTCTTTCGCATGCAAATTACCAGAGATCCAACTTGCATAGTTCATATCCCAATAGGAGGAAATACAGCAGAGCTGACAGATGTCATCAGTTGACTTAAATGACTGCATAAAAATTCACAACGTAAGTCTTTTATCTACAAACCTTGCATGTTTAAAAAAAAAATGTGCCAGTGGTTATAGGCTGCTACTCTGACTGCTAAGCCTTTGTCACCTGCAATTCCATGGATAAACAGTTCTAAATTATGTGCCTTGTTAGACTTACTCAACAATATCAATAATTGTAATATAAAATCTTAAAGACATAGATTTAAAAAAAAAAAAGAAAGAACCAAGAAATTACTCTCGTGCATGCACGTTTCTTTATGATCCGATGTGCAACATTTTTTATAGATTGCATGTCTGAAAGAAGGTATATATAATGATGTTTAACGTGTAGTTGAGAGCAAAATTATTGCAGTTTTATATATAGTGAAGCCATACAACAAAAGAGCAGTAGCTAGTGTTTGCCCTTATATGAGATGCAGTCATATAATAGAGAGCCTTAAAGCTAGGGTTTACTGTACTTTGGGAATTAATCACATAAACTATAAATTGGGTTCAACAGGCTGGCTGGGTAAATAGGCGCAGCTAATGAGGACACTATGAGATCTTATAAGAGCGCTGACTGCCCCAGGACAAAAGTGCCGAGCTGCACCTGATGGAAAACTAGAAGACATCAAAGCATAAAGGATTAGTGCTCTCACAGTGTTGAGAAATGGCCAGGGGGAGATTCACCAACTTATTACCCACATCCAAGCTAATCCTGTTATCTGCAAAATATGACTGTGTTCAGGAACTGCCACCACCTAAACTTGCGGGAGACTAATTCTGTGTTTACATGGACAAAAGTGCGGGGAATTTTCATCTGGGTAAAGAATATAAGAGATGAGAATTTTTAAGGGTTTCCTTTGTATCAAATGCATGGAGAAGGGAAAATATAAATTTAGTTCTTTAATGGCTAATCTGTATCTTGTACAGGTATCCTATAGGACAAAATTCAGGGCAAAAGTCACATACCATTTGTTCTTTCTTGTTTAGTTGGAATGTAGTTACACTTTCCTAAAAGAAAATCAAAATACATTGAAAGTAACTTTGAAGATGAGAGTGATTGATGGTCCCCCAATATTCCTGCCCAGGAAAGCTTTTGTGCAGCAAATGTCTGCCTGATGTTTTTTCAGTGCAATAAAGGAAGGTGAAAAATATCCCAAGGTCTTTGCTAGCACACTACAAAACATAATTCATTATCCAGCCTAAGGTATGTGAGTAGGCTCAAATATTTTTGGAAAAGGTTTATAATTACCAATGCTAGAAATCTAGTCTTTTTTATACCAAAGACCCATCTGATGCAGCCAGCTCCTATGGCAAATAATGGATCTTATTTTCCAATTTGAATAAAACAGAAATAGACCCAAACAGTACCTCTTGGAGCAGATAATTCCAGGGAAAAGCAGATAATTTTGGGAAAAGGTCTCCAACTTATATTTAATCTAAACATGCATTATGTTCCTTCCAGCGTCTCATCAGCACCAAGGATGTTTGCCTTGAGGGTAGAGTTTAGGCATGATTACCCAGGCAAGCCCATGGCTAAGTATTTATGTGGCACTAAGGAACACCCCCAGCACACAGATCTTCCAGGTGAGGATTTATCTAGCTATCTAAGGGAAAAGATTAATTTTGTAGGGTTTAATTTTTTACAAATGTAAGAATGCCAAAGTGCCTGATGATGGAAAAGAGTCATTGTAAGGATGGTGTTGATCACAGACTTCCCTTGGCTCTCTTATTGTTGTTACTGTTTAAGAAGACCATACCTAAGTTGGAAGAATATTGCAATTAATGTTCTCCCCTTAGCAATGAAAAATAAACACCCCAGTGAGTAGAAGCTAGTGATTACCTGATATTAGTGAATCACAAGTAAGGACTGGAGGAAGATTGGTGTGGTGATCCCAAGATACCTGTGGAAACAAATGAATATCCTTGACTTGCGTAGCAGCCCCTTCCCACTTATGTCCTTTCTAACTCCGGAAGCCTCCTCATGGCTTCTTTTCCTTTTCTCCTAGCATCATGCTGTCTAGTAACCAGACTGTCTCACCAATAAACTCCTTGACTGTTCACTAACTAGGTAGATTTTGATTAGATATAAGGAAGACATTTTTTACATTGAGGGTGATGAGGCACTGGAACAGGTTGCCCAGAGAAGTTGTGGGTGCCCCATCTCTGGAAGTGTGGAGAGTGTCCCTGTCCGTGGCAGATAATCTTTGAGGTCCCTTCCAACCCTAACCGTTCTGTGATTCATTCTATAACTTTCAGTCCAGGCATTAATGAATCCTCCTATGTCTATACAAACGTCTATTGATGTCAGAGAAATGATCAGGGAATAGATCAAGGAATGTTTATTGGATAATTCTGCAATTTCCTTCATTTGGCAGCGTGGCATTCTTTCATTCATATGATTTTACTGAGGTCTTTCTTTTGGAGAGCAAAAAAAATTCAGCAATTTTTTTAAAGATACATCAAAGCTCCACTTTAGAACTTTCTTTTTTAAAAAATAGAGATCTCTTTTACTTGAGTTTTGATTCAGAAAGTTTTTAAATTTTATTTTAGTTTTCTTTAAAAAGTGGAAAAAAAAAGTGAAAAAGTGTCAATTGTTGCATTTGAAGCCAAATGATTTAAGTTTTTCAGGGTAAAATGTTTTATTCAATTGAAAATAGATCTATATGACTTTTCAATTTACTGGAGAATGCTTTGCAGGTTTTTTAATTTCCTAAGAAATTTGAAGATCCATTACAGCCACTTCTGTAGCTAGGTGTTTCAGATATCAGAGTGCTACCAATGAGGTGAAAGACAGCTTCAGCTAAGACACAGGTGGTTAGAAAAGTAAGCTAGAAAACAGTAGAATATAGAGGGACAGATTTACAGCCATTAAAAAATGAATGAATTATGCAGAGCACTGATAATATTATAGAGTTCTGTATTGTCTGATTATGGGTTAAAAAATATTTCTTATTTGTTCATCTTATTTAAAGCAAAAGAAAGAAATGGAATAGAACAAAATACTGTGCATTCAAAATACGAAGAAAAACAAAACCTGATCCCTGGAACCTGTAGGTACTGGCATGGTAGTTATAACAACTCTTTCTCTTCTGGTTTTAGACCTCTACTGAACAAATAGGAAGCAAGAATAAAAAGTAATAATTTCCACTAATGATTTTTCTTTTGTTATTGATTTGACATTCTCAGACACAATTCTGGGTGGCAGAACAAAAGCCTCAGAGAAGATACTAACAGTTAAAGCAAAACACTATGTTTGAAGCTATGATTTATACAAATGCTATATTTAACTTGAGATTAGGGAGTGTTAATGAAAGAGAAATGTTTTTCTAATCATTTTCTGATTTCAAACGCTTGGTATGTTTGGCTAAACATTCAAATTTCACCTGTTATTTTCTTCTGACCTCTTACCAGGATTTTTTTTCCCAACTTGCCCCCTCCTCCAGCAAATTAATGGGAAATAATCCTGATATACTTTACTATTTGATTTTCAGAAGTGTAGATCATTTATTGGCAAATCAAACTGTGATAAGAATTCAAAAGGTTACATGCCAAGCCTTAATTACTTCTGAAAATCTTGACTTACAACACATGAATCTCAAAATTGACCAAGGTTCACCCAAAATGCATGAATGAAGGCTTATGGCAAGAAGTCCCGGATGACCCCAGAGTGGATATATACAATCTTCCTTGGCCCTGGGCAGATATCAACTCCACTTTGTCATCCTTGCATTTTTCAACTAGTATGTATATTTATGCATTTACATAAAAAAGTTTCCTAGCTAGAGAAAAGGAAAAATAGCTCCTCCCCTTTCACCACCCCCCATCCCCCCAGATCACATCAGAAAACACTGCAAACACTTAGTTTATATTCTTTAGATTGAAAGGAATATTTTTTTTCTCCAAGCTGTACTACAAAAAGTGGCAATAGTGGAGTCTTTAGCTTGACACTAAATTCTTCTGGAATGGAAGTAAAACTAAGTCTACAAAGTATCTTGTTAACTACATGTTTTGCTTTTATTTCCCAAAGCTATGGAAAATGTCAATATAACTAATTTCGAACTACTAAAGAATTTTTTCTTTGTAGCTGCAGAACTATGGTGCCTTTACTTTTTCTTTACTGATGTTTTATGCTTTTGAGAACTAAGTTTGCCCAGAGAAGCAACAGCCAGTTTATCTTCAGTGTAGGCATTTAAGGGACATGTGATGAGGCATTTACCTCACTTAACACCATATGTCTAAAAGTTAGTTCTCAAAATTATATTCAATGGGGTTCTTGGCATAAGAGTACTTACCCCAAATAACTGTACATTACAGTGTAGATAGCTATGTTTGAGCTAGTCAATTTATGTAGTCTATTGGAACTGCTGGTGTGCAATTCATTATCAAAAAAAGATATCTGAAAGGGTGAATCACTTAAAGATGTCTGAAGTTAGATCAGGTGAATTTCACCTTTTCCGACCATTCCTTCTCTTTCTTTTCCAAGCCATGACTGTCCACACTTCATCTTTGGTTTTTCTTTCATAACAATCTATTCATACCCAAAACAGAAAAGTTTTCAGGGACTGGCTGGTGTGTAGCTTTGGGTTTTCACATTTGTCTGATGTTCCAGGAGGCTGAAATGGGGATAAAAGTGAACACTTGGTTCTGATTCCCCCTTCATTGTCTGGGAGATTCACAGTTCTAATTTTACGATGAAAACATTTTTAAATGGCTCATCCATTGTATAGATGCCCATAATTAGAATCAACATTTACTTATATTACTGTTATTGCTCTTATTATTGGCTTTACAGATTTATTTGAGGTCCACTGAGAAGAGGTGATACTCTGGTAGGTGATGTGCATGGACCTGTGGCAAGGGTCACTATCATCTGAAACAGCAAGCTATAGAAGTAACTAGACAGAGTGAGTGTTGTCATCTTATCCTTTTAGAGGGTGACCTTGTGTGGGAAGAAAATTAGAACTCAAATTCACGCAAAAAAGTCTGTGATGTGCTCAGTTACTTCTTCACAGTCACAGTTTCTTCAGTCATGTACAAGCTCTTTGGTCCTGTACCATATTTCTCTCTACAGTATCTCCACAGTGCAACCAGGAGATACAAATTTGTGTAGACCTGAGCTAAAACAAATTTAATTCTTAAGAACTGATCATATGATGTAGCCTTCTGAGACTCATGGCATTGTCTTTAGCACCACTCAAGTAGGATGATCAAAAGCTTATGAGTGGACATACACTTAACTGTTACTACCGTAGGCTATAATGCAAAATACCATCTTAGTCTTTCTTGCTTTATGCTTTATAGCAACAAAAGATGCTACCAAATATTTTAGGTTGCCTCCATGCTAGTACGGCTGCTTCTCTGTTTACTTACGCTGGTATAGGACAATTGATACAAGAGTGAAGAGATAGTCTGAATATTTTGAGTTAGCTTCTAACAACATAAAGTTAAACAGTCAAAAACTTACAAAACTAAGTCCTATTTTGCAAGGTACATTCAAAATTTCAGGATAGACTGAGGAGCAGGAAAGGCCTGAGGTGAACCATGTCTTTTGAGTCGTCAAGGTACTCTGGGCCTGCTTATGGCCATGTTTGGCTGGAAAGCACTAATTAGATTAGATATACTTGGCTAGAAGGCAAAAAGCTTAAAACATTAACTTTTTTAACATGTGCATACATTTGGAGTATAACATATTCTGCTTTTTAGAGGTATATTCTGAGTAAATATCTTGTCAGCATCATGTTATCCTTTAATTTCTCAAATGGAAATATGCTCTTTCAGAGTCCAATCTTGCTCTTGCACACATGCACACTACTTTTACACAGTGTTCAGAGAAGAGTATGGATTCAAAAATGGTACTAATCTCACCTTTTCCTCAGCTTTCTTCAGTTACAAAATATGTACTACACATTAAAATAATGATTTTTTTTTTAATTCACTTGTTTGTTTATAATCCCTTTGGAGAGGGTTAAATAAGCAATTTTTTTTTCTTCACTAGGGATGGCTCAAAGCTTCCAAACAGCATGGAGAAGCTTGAATTTTCATAGAATTATAGAGTCATAGAATGGTTTGGGTTGGAAGGGACCTTCAAGATCATCTAGTTCCAACTCCCCTGCCACAGACAGGGACATCTTCTGCTAGATCAGGTTGCTCAAAGCCTCATCCAACCTGGCCTTGAATTTTGTTGTCTTAGATTGAGACAATGAGCAAATACATGATGCAATGACAATCTACTTTTCATGGTTTCCCTCTCACATACTTGCTTCTTTGTTGAGGCACACAAGACCACCACCCGAACATGCAAGGTCACAGAAAACCAAACAGTCAATATATCTTCTCTTTAGGAATAGTATAAACTTGGAGAAACTCTGCTAGTGTCAGTAAAAATTCACACTGTGAAGAACTGAGACCAATATCGGGCTGAGCACGCCTGTGAAAAGATAACTTATACACTGGGGTGTCAAAATGGATGAGTGTTTGTGGGATCACTTTTGATAGCATTCACAAGGAGAACAGACAGAACTTATTATTGCTCTTAAAAGTACAGCACTTTCTCTTGATCTGCTCATTGATTTCACTGGTCTAGATGAACTTATGAGGGCAGAACAATGAAAGTCTAGCTTGTAATTTGAAACCATTTAATGGATACAGTGAGAAAGAACAACTAAGTCTAATAGATTTTGTTCATCTTTATGTTCTATGCTCATCCAAAGTAATTTTTGGTTGGTTTTTTTTTTTATTTGTTTTTAAGGCAAGGTCCTACAAACACATGGGAACTTGAATATTTTCACTTGAGGATTATGGTCAATAAATAATTATTCTAGCATTTAGGAGACCTTTCAAGCTTGTTTTCTGAACTTTCTTAGGTTCAAGACCTTAATCTTATGGATATTTATAATGTGACCTTGGGAGATCTACATTAAGGTAGCGTAGCACCCTATTCTACATATTTTGCATTCTACTGCAATCCAAAGTTTTGAATTATGTCATTAGGCTTGAGTTCTTCACTGTGGACATTCCTGAAAATGAAATTCACAAAAAAAAATAAAACACCCACAAAAAAACAGAGTTTGGACAATCACTGAGAAGTTGTGATCTTGGGCTTCAATCTTCTTAGGAGGTCGCTGTCTGAATCTCATCTGCAAACTTAGATAGCTTTTTCTCAGACATTTTTAATTTCAAGGGATTTTCAGCTCTCAGCAAATGTCCTAAGTAAAAACTTAGAAGTATTTTTTTAACCTGGAAAAACAAAGATCGAGGATTTAAATAATTGGCTACAAAAGTGGTGTGAGGAAAACAACCTAGGCGTCTTTAACCACGGGCTGACCTTAATGCCAGATCTTCTATCTAGGAATGGGGCGGGTTTGTCTCCATGGGGGAAAAGGCTGCTTGCTACAGAACTAGCTGGGATCATCAACAGGGCTTTAAACTAGATGTGAAGGGGGTGGGGGGTATTGTCAGACTTAGAGGATTAACAGCCGAGGACGGCCCTCCATTGTCTGATGAAAGGAGTGTAGGCAGGTGCCTTTGGCCTGCTGCCTCAGTGATAGTAGAGGGTGATATGTGTAGTCAGGAGCAACACACAAGTTGCCCAGAGGTAAAAGAGATTCCCAAAAATAACAGCTCAGGTAATAAAACTTCCCCCCCTAGGGGTGCAGTGGGGTCGAAAGCCCAACTTACGTGCTTCTATACGAACGCACGCAGTATGGGCAATAAACAAGAGGAACTGGAAGCTCTTGTTATCCGGGGAAACTATGACATAGTTGCCATCACTGAAACATGGTGGGATGACTCGTATAACTGGAGTGCTACCATGGATGGCTACAAGCTCTTCAGGAGGGATAGGAGAGGTAGAAGGGGTGGTGGGGTTGCCCTGTATGTAAGGGAAGGTCTAAACTGTTTAGAGTTAAATGTTGGGGATGACCTAATAGAATGTCTGTGGGTGAAAATCAAAGGGGGGCCTATGAAGGCGGATATTGTAGTGGGAATCTGCTACAGGCCACCCTATCAGGACAGTGAGACTGATGAGCTATTCTTTAAACAACTGGGGGAAGTCTCGCACTCACTAGCCCTTATCCTTATGGGTGACTTTAACCTACCTGATGTCTGTTGGAAGTATAACATGGCAGTCAGGAAACAGTCTAGGCGGTTCCTGCAGAGTGTGGAGGACAACTTCCTATCACAACTGGTCAGTGAACCGACTAGAGAAGGTGCTCCCCTAGACCTGCTGTTTGTGAACAGAGAAGGTCTTGTGGGAGATGTGAAGGCTGGAGGACGCCTGGGGCATAGTGACCACGAGATAATAGAATTCTCAATTCTAGGGGAAGTTAGGAGGGGGAACACTAAAACGGCCAAGCTGGACTTTGGGAGAGCTGACTTGACTGCTCCATCCCTGGAGACGTTCAAGGCCCGGTTGGATGAGGCCCTGAGCAACCTGATCTAGTTGGAGATATCCCTGTTCCTTGCAGGGGAGTTGGACTAGATGACCTTTGAAGGTCCCTTCCAGCCCTAACAATTCTATGATTCTATGATTCTATGATTCTATGACTTTGGGCTGTTTAGAAGTCTGGTTAACAAAGTCCAATGGGAGACAGCTCTCAAGGGTAAGGGGGCGCAGGAGGGCTGGTTACTATTCAAAAAGGAAATTCTGGAGGCACAGGAGCGAGCTGTCCCTGTGTGCCGGAAGTCGAGCCGCCGGGGTAGAAAACCAGCTTGGATGACAAAGGAGATTTGGGAACATCTCAAAAGAAAAAGGGATGTCTATAAGTCTTGGAAGAATGGGCAGGCATCCAGGAATCAATACATGGAGGAAGTTAGGACATGTAGGGAGATAATCAGGGGGGCAAAAGCCCAATTGGAACTTAGACTAGCCTGCTCCGTAAGGGACAACAAAAAGTCTTTCTATAAATATATTAATAACAAAAGGAGGGCTAAAGATCACCTCCAGCCCCTACTGGACTCAGGGGGTACATTAGTCACTAGGGATGAGGACAAGGCTGAGGTCCTTAATGCCTTCTTTGCCTCAGTCTTTAATAATAAGGTCAGCAGTTCCCAGGTGAGCTGGCCTTCGGTGTCTGAGTGCAGGGAGGGAGAGCAAATCAAAGCTCCTGTGATCCAAGAGGAACGGGTCAAGGATCTGCTCCTTCAGCTGGATGCCCACAAGTCTATGGGGCCTGATGGTATCCACCGAGAGTCCTGAGAGAGCTGACGGATGTCATTGCCAAACCCCTGTCCATTATCTTTGGACAGTCTTGGCTCACTGGGGAAGTTCCGCTGGACTGGAGGCTGGTGGATGTTACCCCCATTTACAAAAAAGGGAGGAAGGAGGATCCGGGGAACTACAGGCCTGTCAGTTTGACCTCGGTGACGGGCAAAGTCATGGAACAGGTTATCTTGAGTGCTATTAATGAGCACATACAGGTTAACCGGGTGATCAGGCCCAGTCAACATGGGTTTATGAAAGGCAGGTCTTGCCAATCAAACCTGATCACCTTCTATGACAGGGTGACCCGCCTGGTTGACGAGGGAAGGGCTGTGGATGTAGTTTTCCTAGACCTCAGTAAAGCCTTTGATACAGTTTCTCATAGTGTTCTGGTTGAGAAACTGATAACTGCTGGCCTGGATAGGCACACCCTCCTTTGGGTTAAAAACTGGCTGGATGGCCGGGCCCAAAGAGTGGTGGTAAATGGGGCTAAATCTGGCTGGAGGCCAGTCACCAGTGGGGTTCCCCAGGGCTCAGTGCTGGGTCCAGTTCTGTTTAACATCTTTATCAACGACCTGGATGAGGGGATTGAATGTACCCTCAGTAAATTTGCGGACAACACCAAGCTGGGAGGCTGTGTCGATCTGCTCGAGGGTAGGGAGGCCCTTCAGAGGGATTTGAACAGACTGGATCGTTGGGCTGAGGCCAATGGCATGAGCTTTAATAAGGCCAAGTGCAGAGTCCTTCACTTGGGGTATAAAAATCCCAAGCATCGCTATAGGCTCGGGGAAGAGTGTCTGGAGAGCTGCCTGGCAGAGAAGGACCCGGGGGTGTTGGTTGACTACCGGCTTGATATGAGCCAGCAGTGTGCCCAGGTGGCCAAAAAGGCCAATGGGATACTGACATGTATCAAGAATAGTGTGACCAGCAGGAACAGGGAAGTGATCCTGCCACTGTACGCGGCACTGGTGAGGCCGCACCTGGAATATTGTGTCCAGTTTTGGGCCCCTCGCTTTAAGAGAGATATTGAGCTCCTGGAGCGAGTCCAAAGAAGGGCGACTAAACTGGTCAAGGGGCTGGAAAATAAAACTTATGGGGAGCGGCTGAGGGAGTTGGGGCTGTTTAGCCTGGAGAAGAGGAGGCTGAGGGGAGACCTGATTACGGCCTATAAATACTTGAGAAAAGATGGTGGGGAGGTGGGGGAAGGGCTCTTTACATTAGTGATGGGTGATAGAACAAGAGGAAATGGGCATAAGCTTAGTCAGGGGAGATTCAGGTTGGATGTTAGGAAATATTTCTTCTCTGAAAGGGTTGTCAGCCACTGGAATAGGCTGCCCAGGGAGGTGGTTGAGTCCCCATCCCTGGATGTGTTTAAGAATAGGGTGGATGAGCTACTTGAGGATATGGTTTAATGGGGATTAGGGATGGTTGGACTCGATGATCTCTAAGGTCTTTTCCAACCTAGAAATCTATGAATCTATGAAACCTGTTCCACTTTATAGGCATTGAGTGTGATTCTTCTTTGCTCCTTCAGGCTTTTTCTGTAGTACAAAATGAATGAATCTCCAGAAATGTCAGAAGGGAATTTTTCCATTACCTATAAGGAGGAGGTAGGATACTCAGTTAAAGTTAAGTCAGTCAGGTGAATCCTACCACCACTGACTGGGGCAAGCAGTTAGGTCAATAGAATTGCCTATTTCGTGAATCCTGATCTGGTTAATACGTGGGCCTAGGTTCATCCCATCTAATTGAACTGCCTTGGATTGGGATGAAATTGTCCTATGGTTCCTAGGTAGTCTCCAGGACTACATTGGTTTACTAATCCTTGAAGGCCTAATGTAAAAGACATGTGAATTTTGGGGAGTTTTGTCAGAATTATGGTCCCTTCTCAGCCGAAATACCCAAATTACCAGCCTGAGTTAGTCTTCTTCTAAACTTTTTACTATATAACTCAAGGAATTTTGTACTCTCTCCTCCTCAGTGCCTACAAGAATGTACTGCATAGCCTGGTAATTAAAGTACTCACAACCTGAAAGACATGAGCTTAATCCACCTCAGGATACTTAGCACCTTGAATTCAAGTCTCCCACTTCACCATCACAGAAATAGGATGTAATAATACATGCATCCCTTGAAGGGGATTAGATGAGTTGCATCCCGAAACACCTGACGTTTCGTATTGATTCCTTGTACTCTTGGAGGAAGAAGGTCAGGCTGGATTGCCCTGTAAATGTGCCTGGTCAATAAGAAGAAGGAAGCATCACCATCAGACAAACCATTTCCATATTTTTCAGAAGTGATACAGAGAACTCAGCTGATTATTTAAAATATACTGAACTCTTGTAGGCTGAATGTCTAAAAAATCAGCGTCCAAGTTTGGACCTAAACCAGGTGCCTGGATTTCACCTTCTGACAGTTAGAGGCTTAAATTTCAACAAAGCAACGACCAGAGGATTTGTACTGAAGTCCACTCCAGCCCTTAGTTAATCTATTCCCCAGTCCCTGTTTTTAAAATGTGACTATTGACGCAGGGGTTGTGAGATTGTATCTGTTGAGGATAATGAAGCATCCATATGCTGTGGTGATGGTTATCATTGAAAGACTCAGGAAAGGAGTGGCCTCAATAAATTGCAGAATAAACTTACTCCTGACAGGTCTGTGAGATCAAGCCCTTAAGCCAAGATATCGCAGAAGTCTTGGCAAACAAATCAGATATGTTGTGTCTCAGAAATGATCCTGTTCTGCAATGGATAGGGCTTCTCCTCCTTTCAGCATTGAAAAGCAGCTCTTGATTGGAACAGGGACATCTTGAGGTTCTTTAAATTACGCCTGAGACACAAAAGTAGCAAGAGGGTGCCTTTTCCTCTGTCCCAGCTCTTGGCTGTGCTTTCTTTACTGTCCCTTTTACATTAAGTTTCTCAAAGCAATATGCTATGTGTATTTAGGGACCAAGAGACAATTCAAGCTCATCAAAAAGGGATTTAAACAAAAAAAAAAAAAAAAGAATATAGGCTCAGAAACGTTCCTGAGGAAAAGTTACTCTCTTACTCTTAAAAGGATACGTAACCCTGAACTGTCACAGTTTGCATAGTGCTGTGTACGTGCTTTTAATGACTATTGAAGCCAGAAGGCTTTCCTATTATATTTGCATAGTTGGCATTACCTTTCTGTGGTTCTAGGTGAAGCGGTAGTACAATACCCACAATTCCTTCAGCTCCCCTACCCGCTGCAGCTTCAGCTATAGTAGCTGACAATGTAATACTCATTCAGCAGCTGATTATAATTAAAAATATCAGAATAATTAAAGTCCTCAGCTTGACAAGCAGAGCCATAACTTTGCCTTCAGACATTCCTCTCTAATTAGTTAATTAATCCTAATGCAAATTATAAGCAATAATTAGTCAGCCAAGCTTGACATAAAAGTCTGCTGACTTACAGCTAAAAGGCTTTTCTGGTTGCTGGTTTGTAGCTTCTTAAGGTGTCTTTTGTCCACTCATAGTTTCTGTGTCTCTGGTCCTATTAACTTGCTGCTGATATATATATACACAAATCAGTTTGCAGAGTGAGAAAACACAGCTATAAAAATTTGCACTACCATAGGCACTATTTTATTTGCTTAATAAACTGGATAGTCACAATGTGTATAGAATATAAATAAAATATCACATATGCATTCTAATATAATATAAATGTATGTTTTAATACAAATACATACATTTAAGAACTTTCACATTCCCAGGTTATAGCAGAAAATATCTGCCTGTAGATGGTCTGAGATGTTCTGGACAATGACATAATGTGAAACCCAATGTGATTCTAAGATTAAGCTAGATTCCGATCTCCCATATCATAAATGAAATCAAATTCTTTTGTGCTAGGACAACTGGTATCTGATTCACGTTTTTCCATAGGTTTTTAACAGATCAGGACTCTGTTAAAGTGAGATAATTTGAATTATCATCAAATAAATCGAAAGTGTGAATATTGCATTTCACATGGCAATGCAGCTAACATTGGTGTATTGCATTCCACAAAGTCACAGGGCTGAGATATCACAGAAATACAGTTGGCTCAGAATGGTCATGGATGCTTATATATTTATTCTTTTAAAGTATATTGTCTGAATGTATTCCTATTTACAATAAAAAAAGCGCGCAAAGTTACAGTGTTTAAAAAAATGGAAGGCAAAAATGGAAAACATTTTTCAGAATGCATAAATATTGTGGCGAAAATCCTTTTTCTAACAATGATAGTAAGTACATTTTTTATACTATACTATGCTTGCTTTCCCTCTAGCTTCTCATGTAGTTAAAGGTAAGGACCATAAGACATCTGCCCACCTATTGATATACACATGCTTTTCTGGTGACAGTTTAATCATATCAAATATTACAGCTATGAAGAATGAAACCCAGAAATGTGTTTAACCTACGGTTTTCTGAGCCAATGAAGTTACATTCTCTGTGCTAGTAACAGAGTATTCAGAACAAGAATAAAAAAAAAAAAAAAAGTCAGGATAAAACCAGATTAACTTATCTGAATTCCCTTGAATTTGTAACCTTTTGATTAAATGTAGAGTTTTAAGCATCTTTAATTTAGCTTCAGCAAAACCATAGTCAAGACCCATTCTTGTATGTTAATCCTCTTGCTATTCATCTCACCTGACTTTAACTGTCTGAGCTATGGCGATTAAGACCCAAAAATACGTCCTCTAGAATTAGGGAGGGAATGAGGTTCATATTGTAGTCTGGCCAGAATCACCCCTGGGGATACTGATCTGTTTCCACTGTGTACAGAGGAAAGATAAGGTGATGATAGCTCTGAATTAAGCCTCTCAGATAAGTGCCCAAAGTTGGGTGAGAAAATTTGAGCCTTAGTAAACAGCTTGAGTGATCCAAAATGTGGGATAACTTTATCTATTTATAGTGTTATCCTATTGTCTATTCACTTGGTGAAAATAGAACAGGAGCTATGATTCAGTAAATTACACAATGAATTTAAAAAAAGCTCTTTTCAGGCAATTTCATCTTCAAATTTGCAGGCTGCACAGAGAAACCCAAACCATTTAGGAACAAGCAGGTAAATTTTCATGCACTTTGGAAAGAGTCTGGAAATCTTGCAATAGCAACATTGGGTTATCACAGAGGATCTTGTTCAGGTGACAATGGGAAAACATTACAAATCTCAGAGGAGTAAAGCTGAGTATAGCTTTCATAGAATCATAGAATCATAGAATGGTTAGGGTTGAAAGGGACCTTAAAGATCATCTAGTTCCAACCCCCCTGCCATGGGCAGAGAAATCCTCCACTACAACAGGTTGCCCAAAGCCTCATCCAACTTGGCCTCAAACACTTCCAGGGATGGGGCATCCACAACTTCTCTGGGCAACAGAGGTTGCCTCACCACCCTCAATGTAAAAAATTTCTTCCTTATATCCAATATAAATCTGCCCTCTTTCAGTTTAAATCCATTGCCCCTTGTCCTATCACTACATGCCCTTGTAAAAAGTCCCTCTCCAGCTTTCCTGTAGGCCCCCTTTAGGTGCTGGAAAGCTGCTATAAGATCACCCCGGAGCCTTCTCTTCTCCAGGCTGAGCAGCCCCAACTCTCTCAGCCTGTCTTCATAGCAGAGGTGCTCCAGCCCTCAAATCATCTTCGTGGCCCTCCTCTGGACCCGCTCCAGCAGCTCCATGTCCTTCTTATGTTGGGGACTCCAGAGCTGAACACAGTATTCCAGGTGGGGTCTCATGAGAGCTGAGTAGAGGGGCAGAATCCCTTCCCTCGACCTGCTGGCCACACACTTCTTTTGATACAGCCCAGGATACGATTTGCTTTCTGGGCTGCCAGCGCACATTGCTGGCTCATGTTGAGCTTCTCATCCACCAGCACTCCAAAGTCCTTTTCCTCCAAGCTGCTCTCAATCCATTCTCTGCCCAGCCTGTACTTGTGCTTGGGATTGCCCTGACCCACGTGCAGGACCTTGCACTTGGCCTTGTTGAACTTCATGAGGTTCTCACAGGCCCACCTCTCCAGCCTGTCAAGGTCCCTCTGGATGGCATCCCTTCCCTCCAGCGTGTCCACAACACCACACAACTTGGTGTCATCTGCAAACTTGCTGAGGGTGCACTCAATCCCACTGTCCATGTCACCGACAAAGATGTTAAATAGCACTGGTCCCAGTACTGACCCCTGAGGAACACCACTCGTCACTGGCCTCCATGTGGACATTGAACCATTGACCACAACCCTTTGAGTGTGACCATCCAGCCAATTCCTTATCCACCGAGTGGTCCATCCATCAAAACCATGTCTTTCCAGTTTAGAGACAAGGATGTCGTGTGGGACAGCATCAAATGCTTTGGATAAGTCCAGGTAGATGATGTCAGTTGCTCTTCCCCTATCCATCAATGCTGTAACCTCATCATAGAAGGCCATCAAATTAGTCAGGCAGGATTTTCCCTTAGTGAAGCCATGTTGGCTGTCACCAATCACCTCCTTATTTTCTATGTGCCTTAGCATAGTCGCCAGGAGGATCTGCTCCATGATCTTGCCAGGCACAGAGGTGAGACTGACTGGCCTGTAGTTTCCCGGGTCTTCTTTTTTCCCCTTTTTAAAGATGGGGGCTATGTTTCCCCTTTTCCAGTCATTGGGAACTTCACCAGATTGCCACGACTTCTGAAATATGATGGATAGTGGCTTAGCAACTTCATCTGCCAGTTCCCTCAGGACCCGCGGATGCACCTCCTCTGGTCCCATGGACTTGTCCATCTTCAGGTTCTTAAGATGGTCTCAGACCTGATCTTCTCCTACAGTGGGCGGTTCTTCATTCTCCCAGTCCCTGCCTTTGCCTTCTGCGACTTGGGCTGTGCCGCTGGAGCTCTTGCCAGTGAAGACTGAGGCAAAAAAGTCATTGAGAACCTCAGCCTTCTCCATATCCTGGGTAGGCAGGTCCCCCATTTCCTTCCGGAGAGGGCCTACATCTTCCCTAGATCTCTGTATGAAAGAAGGAGAAAACATTTGTGTGGGGGGGAAAATATCTCACAGACATCATAGCTTCCAGGAGTTAGTGATTACTCTAGATTTGTACAAACTTTTCAGGATCAGCTAGGATTGGAGGCTTGCACCAGTTTCACTGCATTCTCTCTCTTGCTAAGATCATCTCAGCTCAGGAGAAGAAACAGGTCTTAAAACAGTGATTACAGTCCTGTGACTTTCTGGGTCTTGAAACTCTTCTTCCAGTCTGTGTATTTCTTCTGTTAACTGGTTGTTGTTCTTAGTCTGCAGTTAATCCCACCAAAATTTAGGTCTCTGAAGTGTCTACTTTGTCAGTCACTCAAAGATCCTTATAGAAAAGGAATAAGAGAAGCACTTCTTGAGGCCATCAAGGAGTGTAGATTGAAACCTTAAGAATACAAACGGGAACTCTTCTTTCTACCTTTCCATTGGCAATATAAGAATACCGAAGTGTGAAGCTTCTAATTCTTAGTAGTCAAATGCCTAGAAAAAGACTGGAAAACGTTCAGCTTGACAATCCTCCACTGACAGTCACCACTCCAGTCCCTTCCCCATCTTCGTCCACTCCTTTCAGCAGGTGTCAGGAAATTTCAGGGATTAATGATAGGAATTTCTGACCCTCAAGGAAACTGAATGGCAATAACCTACATTTAACTATTGCATTTATGTGTTCTGAAACTTAGCAAGACTTCTTTCTCCCCTCCACTGCCCTGACTTGCCTTTCATTACGCAGCACTTTATATATGTGAATTCTTTTTCCACTAACAAGAAGTGCAGTGATTTTGGGTGCTAATGGAAAGTAGTAGGAAATTAAAGAGAGATGGGAAACAGGGTAGATTTTTTTTTTTCAATATGCTTGTATATGAATGGGAGTTACTCTGTTGTATCAAGGGGAGAATAGATTAAGCATTTTGGAATGCACAACCCAAGAGGGATAGTTAATCCTGGTTTTGACAATTGCAAATGTAATATGTACAAACGAGGGGAAGCATTATGCATGATTTTCCTCATTTTACATACAGCACAATATGTTATTTTGCAGCTCTTAATTCATGTCTTCATTAAGTAAAACTGCTCTAAGTCTAACTGGAGCATGCTGCAGATTTGGGAAAGAATTAAGATTTCAACAATGATACATTAAGGGTTCTTTTTAAAATGTTTTAGGACATGAGCTTTTTATTAGCAGAGAATATGACAAAGAAATGTGACAATCAATCAGGCTTAGTTTGTTTGGCTACTATTGACTGATCTGTGGTGGCTGTGCAGGCCACCAGCTGTAGCTGTCAATGTCATACCCAGTCAGTGTAGGTATCTCCTCTTTTCCAGGAAATTAGTAGTTGAAGATGACCCTTATGCTTCTAATACACGTCAAGACTGAAATCCTAATGTTGTGTGGTTTATCTCTCTCATCTTCCTATCCTTCATGCCTGTGCTGGCACTCCACATCACTCAGATTTCCCTCCTAAGAAGGCTGGACCCTACTCACATCTGTGGCCAGTAACTCTCTTGTATGATACTCCTCAGGAAGAACCCTACCGCTTCTTGGAGACTTTGATTTGTAAAGAGCCAATTGAAACACCTGCATGTAATTTGTGCTAGTTGCTACTTCAGAGTTGCTCTAAATCTTTGCAGGAGATCAGTTTGCATCTTGGCCAAACCCAGCATGTTGTAACCTCGCCTGCTAGTGCTGACTCCACGTCAGGGGAGATGCCCTTAGGCTCCAAAGAAGGAAAAACATAGAATTTCTTCATGTCTTCACCTAAGAGTGTCATGATTATAACTGTTTACCCTTTATTTAACAAGCAAATTAAAATTGTCAAAGTAAACATGTTCCTATACTAAAAAGAACTGCAGTTGTTTCAGGTTAATTATCGTCAAGATTGGTACAAGATAAAGCAAGGTAGTTATTAAACATTAGCTGGAGAGATGTTTAACAGTGGGGTTCTCCAATAAAAAAAAGAAATACTGCTTTCTTTTTTTAAATTACTAAATATTAAATGCGTCCCTATAAGCCACTGACTAAACAGTTACACAATAGTGTTATTGATCCTGAACATTGAACACCCTGAAGACCAAATTGCATTCATTCTCAAGAGTAAACACAGGACAATTTTTTTTTAATATGCAGCAGTAATAACCAGTAAAATTTGACCTGATTTGAATTAGATATTGTTACTGGGATTCATTATGCTTATTTTTGGGTTTCTGTTAATTAGCATCTGATCTAAGTCAGTTGTCAAGGTTCCCTCTACAGAGAATTATTGGGATGAGCTACTCTTTAAAGATGCCTGTGTTACTCTATTGAGTAACAGGGAAGCTGAATTCCATACTGATTTCCAATATTACTGTAGTGACTGTTCTACAACAGGCAAGAAAATTACTGAAATCAAGGAACTGCTTTCAAAGACTATAGCAAAGCAACATAAGAATATGTGCACCAGATAAAACAACTTGAAAGCAAATAGCAAGAAAAATCCTTGTCAAAAGGTTAGAGTCAATGCGTTGCCTTTATGGTAACTAAATTATAAGGTCTTTGAGCTGAGAAACACATGCTGCCTTGCATTTAGAAATCCCTTGCTTAATGCCCCGTATCTTGTATTGAAATGACATTCCATTCTCAAATAAAGACACACTGCTAAAATCAAGTGTACATTTAGACTTAACATAAGGAAGAAATTTTTTTAAGACAATGGTGGCGAGACACTGGAACAAGTTGCCCAGAGATGTTGTGGATCACCCATCGTTGGAGATGTTCAAGGTCAGATTGGATGGAGCTTTGAGCACCCTGATCTAGTGGAAAATGTCCCTGCCCACAGCAGGGGGGTTAGACTAGATGACTTTCAATGTTCCCTTCCCAACCAAGCCATTCTATGATTCTATGATCCATATTGCAAAATTCCAAGTTCTCACAAACTAAGTTCCAGTTTTCTTAAAGCTTAAATTATTATCATAACTTTGGAAAATCTTTAAAGCTTAAAGTATCACACTTTCTGCAACTTGGATAGAATTCCAAGATTGCCTACTGTTCCATGAAGTGGTGTGAATCCAGCCAATAGGAAAAGCTGGGGTGTCACTCTTATTTAATCTCAGCTAATCTCAGCTAATCCCATCAACTCTTTGAGGAAAGCAATCAGATGTTCGTTTGATAAATAGCCTTTCCGCAAAACAAAAAGGAGGGACCAAATGTGTTTGAAAGGAGGATAAATTCCTGATAGTGATGTGCCAGACCGTACGGTCTCTGCACAGCTGGGTTTCATGAGAAGAAGTTCACCTTTCTCGAATGTCTACCAGCCCACAGTTTTCACCCTTCATGCCAAAGAAAATGGTTAAGCACTAGTTAGGTATTAGGCTAAGTAATTGTCTCAAGACCTGGCCTGAAGATCTGCATTCCTGTAAGAATAAACCTGAAGTTAAGTGAGATGAAACCCTCCCAGAGACATCAATGGGACTAACTTAACCCACCAAGGCCCTCTATAACTCCCCCTCCTCAGCAGGAGAGGGAGAGAAAATATAATAAAAGAGTTTGTGGGTCAAGATAAGGACAGGAAGATCACTCGCCAGTTACAGTCATGGGTAAACAGACTTGACTCGTGGAAGATTAATTTAATTTATTGCCTATTAATAACACAGCAGGATAGTAAGAAAAAAAAAAAAAAACCACCAAAACTGAAAACATCTTTCCTCACTTCCTCAGATCTTCCTGGGCTCATCTTCATTCCTGATTCTTCTTCCTTCTCTCCCCTGATCAGCACAGAGAGGATGGGGAATGGGGGTTGTGGTCAATTCATAACACTTTGTCTCTGCCACTCCCTCCTCATTCTGTTCCCCTGCTCCAGTGTGGAGTCCCTCCCATGGGATACAGTCCTTTACAAATTTCCCCAATGCGTGTCCTTCCCATAGGCTGCAGTTCTTCAAGGACTACTGCATTTGAGTCCTTTTCCATGGGATACAGTCCTTCAGGAACAGACTGCTCCAGATCACATCCTTCATGGGGAACCTGCCAGAAAACCTGCTCCTGCATGGATTCCTCTCCATGGGATACAATTTCCTTCACGGTACATCTACCTGCTGCAACATGGAATCCTCCAACATGGAATGTGCGGATATCTGCTCCACCGTGCTCCTCCATGGGCTGCAGAGGAACAACTTGCTTCACCATAGTCTTCTCCACAGGCTTCAGGGAAATCTGTGCTCTGGCAACTGGAACACCTCCTCCACCTCCTTCTTCACTGACCTTGGTGTCTGCAGGGTTGTTTCTCTCATATTTTCTCACTCCTCTCCCAGCTGCTACACAACATTTTTTAACCCTGTCTTAAATATGTTATCATCGAGGTACCACCAGCATCACTGATGGACTCAGCACTGGGCAGCGACGGGTCCATTTTGGACCTGGCTGAAACTGTATCTGTCCGACACGAGGGTGGCTCCTGGTCTTCTCACAGAAGACATCCCTGAAGCTCCCCACACTCCCACCCCACTATTGAAACCTTGCCACGTAAACCCAGTACATCTGCTAAAATTAAGCACCTAGTCTAACAAAGGTGCCTCCCTCTATAAAACATTCATAGTCCATTCACCTTGTCCCAAAATAGGCACCCACCAGAGTTGAATCACCTTCTGAAAGACCCATTTTTTTTCCATTACCTGTCAAAAGATTCTAGATGACTGATTTAGACTCACCTTCTTGATACTTGCAAGTTAGGTGAGATAAATCCCGCTCCAGATACCAAAACCCAAGGACTGTTCGCTGACATCATATTGATACTGTACAGATCGACTTATTCTGAAAAGGCACAGTTATCAATTCTTTTTTCTTATTATTATTACTTTTTGTTGGAGGAACCAACCCAATAAGTTCTGTGTTATGACTAAGATTTTCATAACTGTGTAAGGAACCTTGGAACCAAACCAATTTGAGTAGCTGCTCTCTGTGTACGGCTCTGAAGATAATAGTTTCTATTTTTAAACTGAAATTGGAACCTACAAGCAATTAGGTTCCTACACTACCTTAATATTTTTCATCAGATACACTTGTTTCTCCTACTAGAAATTTTGCACCCATTCAGATGAGTGGTCAGATTTAGGAAGGAAATAGGTCTTAAATTTCATTTGAATGTGATTTAAAAAAAAAAAAAAACAAAAGGGAACACGTTTTATGACAGAGACATATGAGATAAGGAGAAAAATGTTTTTTTTAGTAACCCTGAAGGGCTATGGTTAAACTTAGAATAAAATTTTATTTAATTACAAGTTTTTAAAAATAGAATTCCAGAGTGTCTCGTCTCAAAAAAAGGTGGTGATGGAGTATTTTTAGTTTACCAGGACATTCCATTCTTTTCTTGTGTATTTTGAGTAGACTAGAATGAACTGAAATCACATTTCCACCACACATTCTATGCTCAACAACTCTACATTTTCAGAAGGAAAAAAATGTTTGCACTGGAAATTTTCCAGACATCTTTCTCTTGAATTTTTTAAGTTCATTCTCTCATTCCTTAGGCTTCTGAACAGAAACTCTCAGCATGATGTCGTGATCCAAACTGCTCGTGAACCATCCTCCACTTGCAAATAACGTAACTTCAGAGAATTTCCTAATCTAGCATCCTGCCTGTGCTCATGCAGTGTGTAACTGTGGCTTTTTTTCCATGAGCTTGTCTGCACCCACTAAGCCAGAAAGACCCCAGAGCAGTTTGGGAGCCTGCAAGCATTGCAGTGTACCTTCTTTTTCAGCCCTATTTGCTGACGTAAGTCCGCCACACAGGTGGGAGCATGAGTCTAAGGAGTGTAGGATGCCATGAGCTTCCCTGATGTGTCGTAATTAAACACCTGTGCTAAATAGCTCTTTGCTGAGCCACTGTGAAAATTTGTGGAGTGTTCAACAGTCCTGAACATTTTCCATCTCTCACTTGGGCAGGTGGTCTCACGTTTGAACTCTGCTATTCAAATAAAATCAAAGATAGAGATGTGATTTCAAGACCTCTTTGAGGCCTTTATTTTGTTTTGTCACTGCTGTGATTTTTAATGTTACATGGTAATCCTGAACCTCCTTATTTAGC
The DNA here is from genome assembly GCF_009769465.1 of Tauraco erythrolophus. Taxonomy (NCBI): domain Eukaryota; kingdom Metazoa; phylum Chordata; class Aves; order Musophagiformes; family Musophagidae; genus Tauraco; species Tauraco erythrolophus. The sequence continues at coordinate 68,253,704 of NC_141466.1, read as the reverse complement.
ATTCCTGGAATATCATTATATTCTGTGTGCTTACAGTCCTGTGTACAGTTGGCAAAACTATACAGACGGCTATATGAATCAAGAGCCTAGAAAAGTTATATACCACAAAATGAGTTCATGCTAGCAAAGGGAAATTACTTAAATAAATGTATCTGTGGGGAAAGAGGCTAATCATAGAATTTCCTGTAGTCTTAAAGAGTCTGTCTCTAGAGTCTTTTCATAAACATGGAGTTCTTCAGGACCTCATAACTCTCTACTGGGAACAAAAGCTATGTCTATATCAACAAACAAATCGAAGCCAGAGCATGTTCTCTACCTCCATCCCCCAACTATCCAGAACATGTAATTGTTCACATGCTTCCTGTATGGTCTTGGCAAGCCACTGGCTGGCACTCTCCTAGACTATGCCTGGACATGGCCCAGAGGATTTGCACATGCTATGGACTGCTCCCAGCAGGCAGTTTGGACACTGCCGTCCTGGCTGGAGGGAAAGATAATTTAGGCATGTGTCTACAAGCCAGACTGTTCCCCTTACCTGCAGGATGGGACGGACCTCTAACTGATCCATGACTCGTTTTATTTAATCATGTGCACGTAACCAAATGTTCAAAAACAAACCTCCTGGTAAAATGGTGCTAATGAGCTTTGACCTGACTCCTTCGCCTGAGCTGTACCTCATACATCTAGGTGACCATAAACTGATTGATGATGGCTTAAAGCAAAAGGCAGAAGTGAGTCGGATCATGTGGCACAGCAAGGGAGTGTGACCATCACCTCCGCACACCATGAGAAATGGGTTGGGGAGGCTCCTCTGACTTGAGTGCTAGGTGGGAGGCAAAGACAAAGCCAGGAGACTGTCACTTCTTCTTTATGCAAAGTCCCTATCCAAGGCTACTGACTCAACCTTCAGCCCACTTAACCTCTTTGTTCTTGGAGTCATAAGGACCATGATAATGGACAAAATAGCTGATAACTTTCATGTCACTAACTCTTAAAATTCCTTCAGCTACCCTCATGCTGAGACAAGTATCTTATGTTTAAAGAAATCAGAAACTGTGTTTTGTTTCCTCCTAAATATTTCTTCCAGAGAGGTCTTCAGGCCTTTTCTAAAATTACCAACCAAGGGAAATTTTTGCTTAAAAGCAGCGAGGAATCGAAATGTATGTGAGGTATCTTATTAGCTTTGAGTTTATTCTCAATTCAGTCACAGGAAATATCCATTTTCCTGAAGAAGCAGCAGTTGTCATATTTTGCTGCTGTAGTGTGTGTAATATCAATCTCATGTTTATTTATGCATGTAAAGATTTTATTATTTACATTTAAATATTTATAACATTTCTGCATAAGCAGCCAAAAAAGTTCATCTCTGCCCTTTAGGAACTAAGCAATTTCATTTTACTAGGTAGACTTTTTTCTATATAAATAATTGACACATTGATTTCTCCCTCTGTCTTTATGCTATTTATATTGTTTCTTAAATGCAAGAGGGTTATAGAACTAACAGACTGACTGGTTTGTTTTTATTGCCTATCAAATCCAAACAGACTAATATATCACATGAAGGATCTGGGAAAGGGAGTGTTGAAAACACACTAAAAAATAGGAATGAATTCATTAGAATTCGGATATGGAAACCCATGCTAATTACATTGCTACATTGAAAAAGTGTTTGTTTCTTCCTGGAGATAACTTCGTGTGATTTGGTTTTTGTTTTTTTGTTTTGTTTTGTTTTGTTTTTTCCTGAGATTAGCTGTACTGTGAAGCTAATATCATTGCTGCTCTTCTTTCAGTAGTCTTATCCTTAAAATGATTTTGTAAAAATCAAGGAGTTTTAACAAGACTCCATGAAGCCTTGATGGTTATATGAGAGGTTTTCCCTTTGTCAAGTAACTCAGACTAGTTGTGTCTGCTTCTGAGGATGAGGAAAGCATCTTTTTCACTCTCTCCTTCCTCCTCCACTAACTACTCAGACAAGTTAACACTGTCTTCATGAGTACTGCTGAAAAAACAACCCTCATTCTATCACAACAATGAGAGAAAAAATGTCAGTATCCACTAACATTTTAAAAAATAGAAATAGGAGGGAAAAGCAGATGCATAATTTGTGGAAAAAAAGTAGAGCAGGTCAAATTCCTCCTTCATTTAATACTACTTTAACACAATGATTCAATGACAGTAAAGGTAACCCTTTTCTTTTTCTTTTTTTCTTTTTCTTTTTCTTTTTTCTTTTTCTTTTTCTTTTTCTTTTCTTTTTCTTTTTCTTTTTTCTTTTTCTTTTTCTTTTTCTTTTTCTTTTTCTTTTCTTTTTCTTTTTCTTTTTCTTTTTCTTTTTCTTTTTCTTTTTCTTTTTCTTTTTCTTTTTTCTTTTTCTTTTTTTTAACTTTCACTTAAGTCAATGCCATCCCAGTCAAAGAGAAAGCAAATTGGTCTTTAAGACTTCAATTCTGCCACCAAACAGAGCCTACTGAATGGCATTACAGGTATGTTAGGCATTTTTACCAGCTGCACCCTTGTGCAAGACTGCGGTCAAAGAAATAGAAAGAGAAAATCTCTTGTCTCCATCAATTGTGTTTGCAAGCCAAGCAGTCAAGATAGTTGAAAAGAAAACAGGATAGCCAAGTGGCTTATCCAAGGTGTCAGGTAAATTGCAAAACCAAGTACAATGTCCAGGCTCTGAGCTCTAAACCAATTAGCTATTCTCAAGTCCATCCTGTTCCATTAAGCCACTGTTAAACAAAAGGAAAACACAGTACCTTTTCTTTTAGTCATCATTCATACTTTATCTTTCTTTGGCTGCTTCTCATACTTTTTCCTATTGTGTATTTTTCCCACGTGGAAGCAAATTATGAGATTGTCTGCTCTTGCTTCTGAGCTAGGAACACAGTTCTTAAAATCACACCCAACACACCACATAATCTACTTCATAAATTTCCTTTACAGGTGTTCAGGAACCAGCGCCTAGGGGTAGGTTCCATTGTTTCTCCTGGATCTATTAAATCATTTCACACAATTTCAGTTTGCTATTTTAATTTTTAAGGTTTCTTTCTGTTTCCTTACAGGTTTAGGGATGAATATTCTCCTTTTCCTTAATTTCAAAACCAGAAGATTATATGGAATTTCAAAAACTGTTCCAACGTGAATGTTGCCAGCTTTGCAATCTGCTTAAGCAACCCAAGGGAAAAAGGAATGGAGGAAAAGAAAGGGAAAGGCATAGCTAAGAGTTTAAATTGTACCCCAGAAGGAAGCTATATTGAAATAGGTTTATTGAGGTTGAAAGTCAGGCATGAGAGCTGGATCACTTCTGCCAAAATATGGATGTTTCCATTGTTTTTTTCCAATCACTGCTGACCCTGACACACACAAAAAAAGAGTTAGTTTTGAAATTTATAACATTTATTTTGAAATTCAGGGTAAACTGTGGCCATTATTATTGGGATTCATCTCACATACCTTAAGCATTTAGAATTTAGATACCCACATCTAAAGGAGTGAGACCAAGATCCTTTTACAAACAGTGGAGAGTAAGAGATGTTTTCAGAGAGCAGTTCATCTCCTTTTAGGGTCTAAAAGATGGGGAAAGAATCTGACTTTGGAGGCAATATTTTTCTCCACTGAGTGTCAAAGGAAGTTACTACATCAGGCGGTTCTGGGCTCAGATGTTTAGCTTGCAGATCTCAGACGGCAGGGGAGATAAATCTTGCTTTCTCTGGCTTGTGTGTATTACAAGCATTGCACAAAATGAGGGAACAGTTTCTCTAAATGTGGCAGAAGCCAGATTTTTAACAACTATGGATAGTTCTAAGATTTTCCAATTTAGGTTTTAGAGTAGAAGATTTACAAGGCTTCTTATATTGCATTTTCAGACTGTTCCTTTTCTTTCAAACCCTAGTATCAGATTCAAATATATGAACTAAGTAGACCATAAACTCCTACAAAAATCTCTGAAAGCTTTAGATGCATAGCTAGTGATTGTCATCATCATCAATAGGTCTCTCTCTGCTAGAATAAATTTCACCTTAAAAATAAATGTTTTGGTGGAGGGTGGCGGATTGCGCTGATTCCAATTTTCAACAAAAAATAATAGTACAAATAGGAAAGGCTTGGAAATACCAAAAGAAGCTGTGGACAGATTATTTAAGGAATTTAAGTGGTTTAACACCATTGAAAGCTCTAAAGGTTAGGTGCTTTATTAAAGAACAAAACTGTACTGTAGGTCTTCACTTTCAATTTACTGTATTCAACTGATGTCAACATTTATAATGTTGTTAGCCTCAAGGAAATATCCTTACTAGTAGGTTCACTAGCAAGAACTGTGAGACTGATGCTATAAGTGGCTTGCGTGAATACCGTGGGACCTGTGTCTAAAGAGAAAAGAGAAACATTCATTAGTTAAGAAATAGCTTGGCTTCTTTTTCGTCTTTTTCATCTCTTACCACTGCTCTGCTACTGCTTTTGGTCTATATAATCAGCTAATGAGATTTCCACTTCTTCAGGCAATGAGGCAAGTTGTGCTTGAAGAAAAGTTGTGCCTAGATTCATTGCAATGCATTCATATACTATTAAGAAATATTTTACAGAGCAGCGCATTTAAACAAATATTAAATTCACACAATTGTTAATCAGTGTGCCATCTGGAAACATTTGAAAGTTTAGACTCTTAATTGCCTGAATCTCATAAATGTTCAAAATTGTTGCATACTACAGGCTATATTGCATTTAGGACTTTTTTACTGTATAAATACATGTAATTAAAATGTGAGATAGGAACACTTTCCAGCAGCTGTTGTGAGAGCTGTAACCATCTTCCCTATTAATCTTCAGGGATTTGAAATATGTGTTGCTGAGCACCGGGGTCAATGACATGCCGTTACATTTGAATCTCACCATTTGACAAAGCATTGCATTCTGTTTCTGAATTCTTTCATGTGACTGACAGCTACATCCATTTCTTCCCGAGGCCACTCTTTAAATTCCTTTGTACTTGTAGAAGCAAGTTTGCTGGCTCAAGAATTTTGTCTTAACTTTGCCTCTAAGACTTGTCAACGGCAAATTAGGACAAGAAATTCTAATTTATGTTTCAAAGACACCTATAGTAGTAAGAGAAACTATTTTTATTTACATTTTTTTCCTCAAAAGTGTCAAATCAAAGACTCTATAATTGCTATATATTTTCAGGAGATGTCATTATATTGACTTCAGGGGGCTAGTGGTAGATAGGGTTAATCTGAGTAAAGTCAGTGAAATGCACAAAGGATTTCTTTTCATGGCAAATGTTACACAGGGAATTAACTATCTCAGTAAGAAAACAGAAATATTTAGGCTATCAGATGCTCTAGTCCAAGATGTTTGAACACAGAGACAGAAGACACTTCTGGGGTAGGGCAACTTCTTCATGCCTATAGGTCAGTGGAAGAGGACCTCTTGTCATACGCCCTTAATGTTCTTGACCAAGGTACTTAAAAGGATTTCAGTGATGGTACATCTACTGTTTTTCAGCAGACATGTTCAACAACCTGACATTAACAGGTAGTTTTGATAACACCTCTGTCTTTGCTTTCTCAGCAAATTCTCCATGTCTGTTTCCTGTAAGCTATTGTTCTCCACCATGAGTCATAGATTCTCCTTACTTAGAAAATCCAGAGGCAATCAGTACTGACTTTATCTCAGCATTAGTTCTCAAGCTATGTCTATCAACCACCAGCACCTTTTACAGCCAGCCAAACAGCGACATATGTGATACAGACTCCTTTGCATTGTTTCCAGGTACTAAAATATATTTTATTAAAGTGTTTTTCTGATATTTTTAATAAATATTGAGTGTGATTATTACCTTAGGAAAGATATGTCATCATGAAGAGAAAGGAGTGATTCATGTGATCTCGAGACAGATGACCCATATTGGTGTACATGGAAGGGATGATGATCATGAGAATAATTCTCTCTGCAAATGTTGAGCAGGACTTTTTTTGTGTGTAGGGTTGCCAAAGGATTTAATAAGCCAGTTAATTACTGTATGTCCTTGCTCTGAATCCCATTTCTAAGAGGATCTCCATCAGGAGAAAGGAAAAGCATATTTGGGAACAGAAACCCTATGTGTTGGAGTGGTACATGATTGGCAAAACATTACTGTTATATGAGAAAGGTGTAATTTGACCTCTACGTCTTACATAAGAATTTGCATGTAATGAATCAAATAATTATTTATGAACTTATATTGCTGGCCCAAGAAATAAACCATAAACTAGATCGACTAAGATTTCTCTTGCCACCTGTTTTCCATTCCAAAATACTGTTTTGTCTAGTGTTTTTCAGTGGTAGACCCCTGAGGGACTAAACACCTCCAATAAAATACCCTTTACCCAATGAGTACACAGAGAACACAGCTAGATGGTACAATGGTGGACTTGCAAAATCTGCTGTTGGTACTGTGTTTTCATCCTGACAACTTTGATGGGAACCCTCCTCTTAACCTTTTCTCTGTCCCCCTGCAGGTGTGAGGGATGGAGCAATAACCTCTTTTGCAAGAAGAGAGAAAGAAAATACTGCTTTCACAGAACAACTGTAATTGAGAGCTTCAGCATTTCTCTGTTATCACAGTTGTTTGCTAAAGAGAAGCCTGAATGGTTTTTTTTTTTCTCTCTTTTTTTTTTCTTGAGTCTATCTGCTTTTGAAAGAGCACATATTATCTTGAGAAAAGGAAAATTTAAATGTGGGAGGGCACCTGTAGACAGTTCTGATCCAGACATTGCTGGAAACATGCAGAAGAGGGAAAAATAGAGCTTTAAATCAGTATTTTTGTGACACAGCTGACAGAGCATAATGCAAGTAGGGCTTCCATACCTTTGGGTTATGAAATGAGAGACACAGGGCCTGAGTTATTAGTGTTAAAGAGAAAGAAAAGTGCTGTTTTAGCACAAATGAAAAATTCCCACCAGTTGACTCATGCAGTCTTTTTGTGAGCGCAGAACCAGATCCACAAATGCAGGATAAAGAAGTAAATCTATTTAAATAGCTAGAAAGGGAGGCTACTGTCCTTCAGACACGAATACATCACAGATACATCATACATACAATTGGTAGGGCTTTGAAATTCTAGGGTCCTAGATTTCTATTTTTAGACACTAACTCCAGATGTTTTCTTTGTGCTTATTATCAAGGAGATGATTTAATCTTTTCTTTCATTAATTTGGAAATATTTGTGTGTCCCAAATTCAAAGTCTGACCTATTGTCCAATGTAATTGCTTTCTACTTCTCTATCGTTTGAGAGAAAGGATGATTTCATCTTCCTTACCTTGGTTCTGAGCTCAAAAATATTTATTTTTACTGATCTCTGCTGTTGCTTTCCCATGTGGAAAAACAGTGGGCAAATCATTCCACCTTTTGTTCAGTATTTCTGTTTCATCTTTACAATAACAGTATTGATGTCCCTGTTCCATTTCAACTGCAAGCTTTTTGGTCCATTTACTTCTGTAAGGCAAATGAAGACTAATCATTCTACTGAAATGTTCTGAAAAAAGAAGAAATAGAATAAATCAAGGAGAAAAATGCAACAAAATCAGTTATTCTGTATGCAGTGGGACAAGTGAAGCCAGGCTAGTGATGGGTTTGTATTTCTATCTGGATCTTCTCATGCTCAACAAGGTGCAAGCTCTGATTCAGGCTTGTGAATGGTTGCAAAAGTCAGAGCTTCTTTTTCTTCTATTGATTATCTGGTATTGTTAATGACTGAGACTACATTAAGCCAGCTCTATAGACGGGATACTAGTGATATGTCTTTCCTCTGTCTGGCCACTTATTTTTATAAAATTCAAAGGCTGCAACATCCTTGCAATCTGTACCCCATCTGTCAAATTTTGGCTGAAATTGTCCAACAGATGTTTTGCAATGCTACTGCTTCTCTCCAGTTCCACCACATTCCTCCCCTAACCTGCTTGTTTGACACACGCACCCAACGCTATGGTATGCAGAAAAGATAGCATAAGATAGTGTAAGATACCTCTTCCTTCTTCATAATAAATCCATGCCTGCATATCAACATCTATATGCCTCAGATAAGAACGTAACTTGTTCTAGGCAGAGGGAAAATCTGAGGAGTCACAGAACTGCCTGAAAGGGTGCATTATGTAAACAGTGAAGCAAAGTAAATGGTGGGAAAAAAAATACAGGGAGAAAGGGGAAAATGAGTTGTTACAGGATTATATAGGAAGATGGCTGTAAAGAGGTAAAGGAAATTTAGATTTCTTGTGTCACACTAATTCTTTATCCTGAACTTCATAGCCACACATTGTCACTGAAACACATTATCTCCGAGATGACCTTGGTCTTCCTTCTTGTGAAGTCCAGCATGTCAAACTCCCTGATGGTCTTTCTCTTAAGTCCTGCAAGGTTTTTTGCTGCTCACAATAGTAGTACTACAGACTATTCAGATTGTACTGCACTGTACAATTCTAGTACTACAGACTATTCAGATTGGATTATGCAATTCCAGTGTTACAAATTATTTGGATTGGATTATTTAGTCAGGTAATTTTAAAATAAAATATCATAGAACCATAGAAAAATAGAATGGTTTGAGTCAGAAAGGACTTTTAAAGATCAGCTAGTCTAACCCTCCGTGCCATGAGCAGGGACATTTTTCACTAGATCAGATTGCTCAAAGCCCCCCATCCGACCTGACTTTGAACAATGATGGGGTAACCTGTTTCAGTGTCCCATCACCTTCTGTAAAAAATTTTGTTCTTCCTTATGTCCAATTTAATCTACTGTCTTTCTGTTCAAAACCTGATCTTACCACTCCAGACATAGACAAACAGTCTTTCTTAACCTTTTTTATAAGCCTTCTTCAAATATTGAAAGGCCACAGTAAGGTCTCCCTAGAACCTTCTCTTCTCCAGGCTGAACAATCTTTCAGCCTTTCTTCATAGCAGAGGTGTTCCAGCCCTATGACTGTTTTTGTGATCCTCCTCTGGACCCGCTCCAACAGGTCCATATTTTTGTTGAATTGGACACCCCAGAACTGGACGTGGTACTCCAGGTGGGATATCAAGTCAGAGTAATTGAAACATCAGAACAAGATGTCTCTGCATTGCAAAGTTATAGCTCTCCGGTTCTGGTTCCACTCAGGAATAAAGTGGTTCCGAACTTTTTGAAACAAAAACTTTTCTATTAACATATCCCATTCAAGGCAAGATAAGTAGTTGCTGAGACATCCAGAAGAAGATCTGCAGGCCATTAGAACCTTTAGGATTCTTGACATGGATATTAATGTGAGTCACCACCTTCACGGTGCTCAGTAGGAAAACTGTGGACAAATTATTTAGGTGCCACTGATCTTGCCTTAGATCCAGCAATGGTACAATTGATCTTTCAAAGACTTTTCCAGCACAATTTTCTATAATTTCTAGAAATGATGGTCTGCTGTGTTTCTCAGCACACCAGGGTAGTGATGCTGCACTGGGGAATATTTTTGCTAGTAATATGCACAGATAATAAAGAGATCAGAAAATAGACACACAGAAATAGATATGATGTGAAAAGAGATTTATAATTCTTGTATGGATTTGACAAACTTGATGTTAGTTGGCCTGATATTCACTATTTACTCTCTTATTTCCTACTGCTTCCCCTAGTGTTTTTCTTTTAAAGAAAAATAAATATATTCACAACCAACCTCCCTCCCCTAAACCTTTCTCACACACAACCTACTGAATCTCTAGATTAAGTTACCATAAGAATGCGAGAAATCTTTCCTCTTTAAAAACAGGCTGAAGAAAGGGTTAAAGATATTTTCTGCACCTGGACATTTTTTTCAACAGTAGCAGAGATGAGCAGTCAGACAGCAGTCTTTGATCTTTCCATGCTATGTCACAGCTTGTGCACGAAAATATTTCATGTGAGGTTTGGGAGAGACTGCCACCTGACTATAAAAGGTGGGGAATGCCATGATAAAGAACATTAAGGAAAGACACACTCTGAGGTCTTGTTTCCTCAGACAAGGCTGTCAATGTTCCTTTTCCTTCTATATTGCAATAACAGCTAGACAGTCACACAGCCAGAGGCAGTCGTTGCAAGGTCCATCTTGCAAGACCCTTCCTACCTAAAGTGTAGATGGACACAGAGGTAGAATTACGTTTCACAATGTCATCAGGACGGGCCCCTGTAGATCTCACTCTCACTCCTCCTGTAGGAATTGAGGACTAGATTTATCCTGTATGACTTAAGGTATCTGAGCTACTGTAAGACTATTATCTAGTCAGGGAAGAAAGAAGAAGAGAAGTATCTCAGGAGAATCAGCCAACCTACCTAAGATCTAAGTCATCCCATGAATATACTTATCTCTTTCTCTGTATTGACTATAGAAGCAGCCCCTGTTGCCACAGAGATCTTAAGTACTTCAAGTTGCATGGGATGCATACAGATCTGTATAATACTGACCTAAACTATGACTGTAAAACAAACAGTTCAATAACATCTCGCAAAGCAAGAAGTCACTGCAAAGTTCAACAAGTTAAATCTGAACTACTTCTGATTTCAGGATTTTTTCCATAAAATTATATTACTTTACCTGAAGAATAGTTTCAGAGTAGTTCTGTTTGTTCTTGTATGTAATGTAGCTAATTTGATTTTCTTTTAAGACAAGAATGTAAGTATAAATAATGTCTGTTGCACACAGTTTACTAAGACACAGAGACATATTATATGCAAGAATTTTTTTGATACACAGAGAGAATCATCACAACATTTTTCTTCAAAGTTTTTTTCAGACTGTATGAAATATTCCAGGAGAGACAAAACCCTGATAAAGCAAGACATGGCAGTGGAAATTGAATGCAATGTTTGTATCTCCACCTTATTTTATCTGCATGGAATCTGTAGGAGGTGGAGCTGAACAGATTTGCATGACTTTAGCTCTTAATAGAAGATTAAGATGCAAGATCAACCATATTTAAGCCCTTTTTACAGCCACTTACCTACCCTGCTCTCAAAAACCTCCAGTGGTAGATATTTCAACACGTATTTCTCAGCCAATATAATCCAGTACATCACTTTCCTTCACGTTTCTCTTAACGTCAAGATGTTAGGAATGTGCCACATGAATATTTAGGGAAAAGTAAGCAAAGAAATAGAGAAAATATTTTTTTTTTCCACTTACATTAATCAGGATTAATTTTTATAATGCTTTTCCTTCAATGTCCTTGCAATGGAAACACGTCATGGTTACTTTCATTTACTGAGTGGAGAGCACAGAAAAAGCAAAACTGAATCAGAATCATAGAATGGTTTGGGTTGGAAGGGACCTTAAAGATCATCTAGTTCCAACCCCACTGCCATGGGCAGAGAAATCCTCCACTACACCAGGTTGCCCAAAGCCTCATCCAACCTGGCCTTGAACACTTCCAGGGATGGGGCATCCACAACTTCTCTGGGCAACCTGTTCCAGTGCCTCACCACCCTCAATGTAAAACATTTCTTCCTTATATCTAATCTAAATCTCCCCTCTTTCAGTTTGAATCCATTGCCCCTTGTCCTATCACTACACGCCCTTGTAAAAAGTCCCTCTCCAGCTTTCCTGTAGGCCCCCTTTAGGTACTGGAAAGCTGCTTGCTATAAGATCACCCCGGAGCCTTCTCTTCTTCAGGCTGAACAGCCCCAATTCTCTCAGCCTGTCTTCATAGCAGAGGTGCTACAGCCCTCAGATCATCTTCATGGAATTCTCAAATATGGGCCAAGGACATCTCTTTGTAACAAAAAAATTGCCCAGTTTCTAATTTTTTTAGTTTAGTACGATGGATTCTTCATGTATTAAAAACAAGTGCAAAGTACTTCTGGGGGAAAAAAAAAATGTGACTCTCCCCTTTTTTGCCCTGCACGGTTGAAGGATAATTGATTGTAAGGATTTTGGTATGTTTAGGACTGTTTCAGGACTCAATTTTGCTTTCCAAGGATGGGGTAGAAAGGAATGGTGACACATAAACAAGCAGTGATACAGCTTTTCATTTATCCTGTTGTATCGCCATCTAAACACCCCATATTTATACCCGTAAGCATATGTGACCTGACATAAAAATGAGTAGATTCACAGCAAATTAAGCGTGGGCACAGATATCAGCTGTTTGTACGTGTATAAACACTTATGTGACTTTATATTCATATATAGAGAAAATGTATTGTACTACTTTCAGTGCCTCTCCTTTTTAAAAAAACAGCATATAATTTTCAAACATCATTGAAGTGCATTTTTTTTTCTTTTCTTTTTTTTTTTAACTTGGAAGTGCTTTATTTAAATGAATAGATTCTTGACAATCTTTTTTTTTTTCCCTTCCTTTTCAGACTTTACATAATTAATAAGAACTGAAATTCTCAGTATATATTGGTATGGCAAGATCTGGATGGAGCTGTGATCTGGGTGGATCATAGACACAGGGGATGGTTTAAATAACAGTTCCGTTGGTCTCCGGTCACAAGGTCAGAAGTTCCTGCAGTGCTAGTGGATCCAGTCTCCCTCATCTTTTCTCTTGGCCCTGATCTGATTGAAATACATGAGCATCTTATTTCTCTCTCCTCTAGAGCTGAATACTCCAAGTCTTGCTGAAGAAGCAGTAGTAATTTTAACATCAATAATCCTTGCCATCAAGACCCCTTGCCAAAGAATAATGGATATAAATTCATCAGGCTTCCCAAATTCCTGCAACACAAATCAGATACAATCAAGGGTGAAATTAAAGGATCTCTCAGCCTTTCTACAGCCACTGATCTTGTTTCCATTTTTAAGGGAATTATAGTAACTTAAATAAAGGGAATCCTGACAATCATTTATTTTTGCTTTCCTTTCAGAGCTTTCACAGTTAATAAACACTTAACATTTTCAAAATTAATTGCAGTGGAATTTTCTGCACTATTTAGAGAGCCTTGAAAAAAGGAGTTGTCAAACAGACCCAATATGTCTCAAACTCGACAACCATATGACTTAGCCTTGTGTTTTAGCCATACGGATGAGGAAGGCAACTGTGATTACTCCTCGTGAAAGGGGGGGGTGAAGTGAGACAAGATTGCTAATGTCAGCCTGGGTTGTCAAGTGTAACCAAGACTGTGGAATTGCTGAGCTGTGTACCCAAGAGTGTGTCAAGGCTGGATAACTTCCATAAAATAGGACAGTCCATCACATGGTGCTTTGAGCCAGCTAAAGAGTATGTGTGCCTACAACAGATGTGCCGTGTTAAAGATAGTACCCAAAAATGGTCAGGTGCCAGCAAAACAAGTTTGTGAGCAGATCCTCCCAGCAGGAGCCAATTTCAGTGAAACCAGCTGGCAAAGCAGCACACTTGTCATGGATGCAAATGCCAGATTTGGCATCTGCAGGTTTGTGGCACAGAGGGCGGGGGAAAGATCCAAGTTTCCACCACCAACTGGTGCCAGGGCTTCAAAGAAGAAATCTCTCAGATGTTTGGTCTGTGGAAAATGTTGACATGATTGCACAAATCTCATTTAAAAAAAAAAAAAAAAAAAAAAAAAAAAACAAGAAGGAGAAGCAACAACAGCAACAACAAACTAAAATCCCAAGCAGTGGCTACTCTGTAGTCTGGTGATCTCCTTTGCATAGTTGTTAAATAAGTTAGTGTTGTGGCTTCTCTGAGGTCAAATTCTCATCATGGCATCTCTACATGTTTGTATGAAAGTATTTACAGCCCAGACAATCCTGGAAAAAGAAGTGCTGTTAAAATGTGAGGGCCCATATTGGGCAGGTCTTTGTAGCCTTTTCACTCATTAAGGATAAATAGTTTGTTTAAATAAACACAGAAACCCAGTGTTACCAAATTCCTTTCTTATTAAGATTCTTCTATGGGTGTCTAAACATTTGCTTTAAGTCTGATGGTTTTGAAGGAGACAGTTGTAACTGAAAATGATGGACAAATTTATACTGAGAAAATTCTGATTGATTGAATGCGGGTACTACTTGGGAACAGAAGGCACAGTGTCATGTGTTTCAGGATTCAAGGAAACTAGTTAAGGAGGAATTTTGAGGATTCCCTCCTCCCTCCAAGATTTTAAAATATCTAGGACAATAAAATGTTTGTGTTCACAACTTCTGTTCTGTGCAGTCTACGAGTATGACTGGAGAAAACTTGTACCTTGCACCCAGATGGAGCATCTCCCCTGAAGACTAAGGGGATGACTAAAGGTTACCATCTCTGAAGAGATGTTCTACAGGGTTCAGAGTCACAACAGAGACAGATGGTTTGCAGTTTCACTTACCCTTTTATTGATGGTAGGTGCAAACAGCCTGTAGAATAGTTTTGCCAATATTACAGAAGCAATGCCAAACCAGCTGTTTTTCCCATTGCCTGGAACCGAGAAACAATGATTTTCTCAATTTCAGGAAAATAAATAGTGGTTTAATTTCCAGAATAACATATCCATTTACTACAGTCACTCAGTTTCTTTTCAAGACAGCAGAGAGTGATATCTTTTCCTACAATGACCACAGGTAGAAGCTGGCAATGGTCATCTGAGATTTCTTTCCTCAGGAATCAGATTGACCAGGATGAGTTGGATCTCCTACGCAGGGTTTTCCAGCTGTGCTTTGCCACTTGTTTTGTCCATCCTATAGTTTGGATCTAAGCTGGTGAATAAAAACCACCCATATGAAAACACTGGTATAAAAATAAGGTACATATGAATTTGAAACTCAGATGAGAGGAAAGGGAGAGAGGAGAGAGAACTCTTCTGGCGTTATATTGGCTGAATTGCTCTCTAATCAGACAATTTTGTGTACCAGCTGAAAAACTGGACAGCAGAGAGCAGTTACAGAAAAGCCATACAGCATCCAAGATAAACAGACTGAGAATGTGGCTAAAGATCGGTATAACCTGGCTGGAGAAAGTAATTTCTTGGAAAAACAATATGATTTGGGGAACTGGAAACTCCTTACAACCTTTACATCTCCCTCCACTGTTTAATTCCTCATTTTTTTTGTAGGTTAAACAGAAGAAGATGTGAAAGATTTCATGAGAACAGACAACACACTGCAGAGTCTTTCTAGGGTCACAATTTCTATTTACCTATAACAGGAATTTCTAGTGTCAGTAGCCCAATAGTTTAAGACACTCAGACTGAGCTGAGACAGAAGATGCTTAGAAATAGATATGGATTAATTGATTTTACAGTTTATTTCAGCTAAAAATTAGGTTGTGCAACTGGTTAAACCATTCCCCATAAATGTTTCTTTCTGTCCACTGATTATAAAGGATGTCTAGAGGACAAACACGAATATAGACATTTACACTATGGACTGTAAGCTCATGTGAGCTGAATCTGCCTAGATTTTGAAATCAAAAAAAGTCTGTAGTGTGTAAGATAGATGATCCTGTAGTGTTAAAATCAAAACACTGTTTTCTTTGGCTCTCTATAAAATCACTAAAGAGAAAAAAGCCCTTATGGGGTTGACTCAAAGCTCCTACATTACAGTTCTGTTTTGAATCTTCCTTTGGAGTTGTATCTGTTGACGAGAGGAGGTTGGAGAAGCCTCTTGGCTTTAATTCTAGACAGCAGGTCTACTTCAGGCACTATGAATAACATCATCCATTCTTGTTTTTTCTCCTTCCTTCCTACCCTGTCAACTGTATAGTTTCACTGCAATTTTCTTTTAAAGAGAAGTTATTCATGACAGGTGTGGTTTGTGCTTTTTTAATATATATTTTTATAGAGTTCCAACTGCATCTGCAAAAAATCGGTGTTTCAGGGCCTTCTGAGACTAAATGGTAGATCAGCATTCAAAAGCTTGGTTGTGCAATGCTCAAAGATCAGGGGCAGATCTGACCTTTTGTATTTTAGCAAAGATGTACACTTTCCTTACAAAATTTCTGACTCACTGAAATATCTAATCCCTGAAAGGAAACCTGAAATGAATTTTATCAGGTAACACAGTTTCTTGTAAAATCTCAAAGATCTAGAGCTGCTAGGAAAAAAGTACATTCGTCCTTTCTTCATGTAGAAAGAGAAAAGAACTAGGGAAAAATCAGAAGTTTTACTTTACAAACAGGGTGGGGGGTTCTGAGTATGGGCTCTCAGGGTTTTTATCTGTGAAGGGACTCGCTTGAGGTTCAGCATTTAGTATTTGATAGGAAGCTCTGAAAAGCACTAGAAGTCCTCATATTTCATTCACAGGTGCCTAATTACATTCAGCCCATTGTTCATCGCTGGCTTTCTCAACATTCAGCCTTTTTGGTGGACTTTAGATCAGGCAACTCCATCTCCTTAAGGAGTCATACGTGGTTCTTTTTAACTTTTGTAGGTTTTTAAAGTTTGAAAACTTACCCTAATATCACACTGAAAAATTATAGGAAGGAAGGAAGGAAGGAAGGAAGGAAGGAAGGAAGGAAGGAAGGAAAGAAGGAAGGAAGGAAGGAAGGAAGGAAGGAAGGAAGGAAGGAAGGAAGGAAGGAAGGAAGGAAAGAAGGAAGGAAGGAAGGAAGGAAGGAAGGAAGGAAGGAAGGAAGGAAGGAAGGAAGGAAGGAAGGAAGGAAGGAAGGAAGGAAGGAAGGAAGGAAGGAAGGAAGGAAGGAAGGAAGGAAGGAAGGAAGGAAGGAAGGAACATTCATCAGGATTTTTCATCAATCATACTTCCAAATGTCTCAAAATTCTCAAACAAGTTGCAGTAGTCCAGGATCTTAAGTCAATTTGTTTTAATTTATGAGTTTTGCATGTATCATTAACATCTTCTACTTCATCACAAGTTAGACCACATCCCTAGCATCTTAGTTAGATATAGCATTGTGCTAAGCTTTTGTGAAAGAAAATAGATCGTCATTCTTCCCAGCTAACTTTATGGATTCCATTCAGATTCAAGTGTCTGAATCTAATAGGTTGACACCTCTCCTATGAAGACAAGCTGAGAGAGTTGGGGTTGTTCAGCCTGGAGAAGAGAAGGCTCCAGGGAGACCTTTTAGCAACCTTCCAGTATTTAAAGGGGGCCTAGATGAAATCTGGAGAGGGAGTTTTGACAAAGGCATGTAGTGATAAGACAAGGAATGATGGCTTTAAACTGAAAGAGGGGAGATTTAGATTAGATCTAAGGAAGTAATTCTTCCCTCTGAAGGTGGTGAGGCACTGGAACAGGTTGCCTAGAGAAGTTATGGATGCCCCATCCCTGAAAGTGTTCAAGGCCAGGTTGGATGAGGCTTTGGGCAACCTGGTGTAGTGGAGGGTGTCCCTGCCCATGGCAGAGGGATTGGAATGAGATGATCTTTAAGGTCTTTTCCAACCCAAACCATTCTATGATTCTATGATTCAGTTACCTAAATGCATGTGTCTAGTGCCATTTGTGACCATGGTATCCAAGAAATCTGCTGGCAGATATGACACGGAAGTTACAGCTGAAGTGCAGGCAGGATAGCCAAAGTCTTCTCAAATGGCTTCAGACATATATTTTGGTCACTGACCCATAACCCAGTCAGTACAATCAAAAGAAAAAGACAGCTGGGAAGGTATTTAGATACCTACATTTAGCTAGTTAAGTAACTCACTAGTCTCTAGAAAGGGTTTCACTCCTTTTCTAATGCTTGGATGTTTATTGCTGTCAAAATGTCCTAAAACATCCAAAAAATGAAGCTATCGGGTATGACACAGGGTGAACTTGCTTTTGTTGAGACAACCTGAGGCCAGCCTGTGTACCTTGCACTACATGACCACATGCAGGCAACTGTGTTTAACTCGAGCTCCAGCAAAGTAAAACTAAAAACTTTTGATCTGATCTGGGTGAGATTATACTTTAGGATGGGTGGAACCAGGCACTCAAACATCATTTGCTTCTGTTAGACTGCAAAAGTAGTCTAGCTGATTTGCTCGTGTGGGGCTAGCTACACTGGAGAGTTAGATGTGAAGTCAGATGTAAAGAATCACACCCTTAAAAGTGAATCTAAAAGTGCAAGAACAATAAACAGGAGGCACTTCACAGAAGATAAGCTGTGAAAGTATCCTGTGATTTCAGAGAGAGGATATGAACACAACAATCAGTCCTTTCATCAAACTACTGAAGTTTGTCCTGACATTTCTTTTTAAGGAACATTTCTTCACAATTTTGTAACTTTTAGATTAAGCCTCTTGTTTCTTCATATGCATATTGTCCAAAGAAAAGCAACAAAGCTGGTGAAGGGTCTAGAGAACAAGTCTTATGAAAGCAGCTTATAGAACTGGGGGTGTTTAGCCTGGAGAAAAGGAGACTCAAAGGAAACCTTATCACTCTCTACAACTACCTGAAAGGAGGTTATAGGAAAGTGGGAGTTGGTCTCTTCTCCCAACTAACAAGCGATAGGGCAAGAGGAAATGTCTTCAAGTTGTGCCAGGGAAGGTTTAGGTTGGATATGAGGAAAAATTTCTTTACAGAAAGGATTGTCAAACATTGGAACAGGTTGCCCAGGGAAGTGGGTAGTTCTACCTGGGTAGAACCTTGCAGGCAGGTGCCCTTTCTGCCTGGCCCTGCCAGACAAGCTGCCAACCCCACTCTCTGTCCAGGTCTCTTGCCAACACATGGTGTGAGTTTTCCTCCCCAGAGGCAAACTCAAGAGGCAGGAGGGCAGCTGCCCTGCAAGCATCCTTCACACCGCACTCCCAGCCATGGCCCATGGAAGGAAAGGGCTGTAAGTTTCTTGCAGAAAGGACCATCCTCTCCTCTGCCCATTTAATTCTTGTCCTCTATTGGGTCTGTTGCCTGCAGTGCCAGCTGGTGACAGAAATGACAGCATTTTAGTGACCGTGTCACCTGTCCTGCTAGCACTAAGAATAGAGCAGCTCTATTTCTCTGCTGCTACTAAATCCCTGTGAGCGTATCACATAACCGAAGCAAACTCATCCCTTCTGCTTTGCCGTAAGCTTCAGCGCTGCCAAAGAGAAGCACTGCTGCCTGGTTTGTAGAGCCTACATCTGCTCACACACCAGTCCGGGTGGTGCAACAGCAGCACCAAGGTTGGCTGATACGCTGGGATGCTCAGCATTGCGAAAGGAGGCAGCAATTCATGTTTTTGCGAGCACATCCTTATACACACACAAATCCCACCAAGGCTACCTTGCTCATCACATTGTATTTATGTCCCTCCTCAGTCTGAGCAGGAGTGGCTTATTTGCCTCTTAGAAATACTCTACGCATAAACTGATGCCAAAATAACTGAAAAGGTGGCTTAAAGCTGCTCTGCGGGTAGGAAACTTTGTGCAGAGAATAATCGCAGAATGAAGGCAAAAGAATCAATTTTGGTCAAGATCATTTGCTGCTGACCTTCATTATATTGAATTTGGTGACTCAGAGATTCAGGTTCCGTACAGTGGCTCTGTCTACGTCAAACATCTTTGCTCTGTGTAGTCCAGAACAAGGAGACTAAGGGGACCCAGTTCTCTCTCCAGATGTTTCTTCTTGTGGAAGGTGTCCTTGTGTGCTGAAATTGCTTTGCAGCTGCCTACCTTCTCCCATTTGAATTTGGGCTGTGTCTGCCTTTAGTATAGTTACAGTGGTATAATAACACTGAGAAACCTTATTGTAGGTATTTAGTCATTAGGTAGCAGCTGACTGAGCAGCCAGGATATCTTACTGCAGGTACACCTTTTTCTTCAGGAGAGATCCAGCTTAATAAAGAACAGTTTGGATTATTTTAGGCACTTGGCAAACAATTACTGAATACTAGCTGTATCAAGCAGTTTGCAAAAGTAGACCCCTGAATCCGTGATTCCCCTTTCCTGGCCAAGACTCCTACTCAATAAACCACAATATGCACTTCTTCAGGTCTGCTTTCCTTGTAGGTCTATCAGTGGTTGCCCATGGCCTGTCTTTGACAGAAAGGGTAGATGTTCCTTCTCTCCATCCTGCATGGCTTAGGTTGAAGTAAATTCTGGTTAAAGTACACTGCAGTGTTATGAGAAGAGTAGGTTTAAATCTTTCTCAGGCTAAAACTTCACTGCAGCTTCAGTTCTGAGCTTCCCAGGACAATGCTGTAACCACGGGACCATTATGTAAAATATGAGTGTTGGCAGCTTCTCTTCTGGCAGATGTGAAAACGCTGCTCTCACTATCCATGCCCAAAGGTTTGATTTAGAGACTTATGCCCAAAAGAAAGCTTATTGTCTTGGATATCTATTTCTCTGAATTCCTCAAAACCAAGGCACAAAGAATGTTTCAGACCAACCACTTCCTTCAGCTTTTTCAATGAGCTGGCTCAGATGTTTCACCTCTAAGTGGGTACGTACTGAAGGCACTTAACATTTCCCAAGTTTTCTGAAGTTAAGCAGAATTAACTGTTGCTGTGCAGGAAATGTAGGCACCTCAATCTGCAAGGTGAATTCTGGGAAGACTGATTTTAAGGTGTGCTGATGCTGAGCATGTCAACCCCAAATCCCTTTTCAGATTTGGCACGTATAGTCTATTCAAGACCTTCTGAAGTCAAAAGAAAAATCCTCATTGTGTCACATTGGTTTGGAGATGGACACCTGACAGAGATTAAGTCTTTCTGTTCTTTGTTCTTTGTGAAAGAGGAGTCCTATGTGTGAATCCATCTTTCTTGAAAGAAAACAGGGTAACGTAGAAATTCATGCATGAGGCAGGAGAGTCCAGGTAGGTAGTCACAGCATGAATCTATCCACCCACCTCATTTTTACTGTGGCCTTACATTGAAACTGGAAAAGAGAGAGGAAGGGACATGGCTGGCATTGATTCATTCATGTGGAAGAAGTGATAAATCTAAAAATAAAGAGATGGTCAATGGAGGAGTACATTTCCCTATGTATACACAGAAGTGCTCCTAACCACCTACAGCATAATTTACCAGCAGAGTTTTACTACCAGAGGTGATTCTTCACACAGAATATAATTGAGTAATGAGTTACTCTTTTTTTTTCTTTGCAGAGTGCTTTAGATCCTGAAAGCCTACAGGAGTTGCCTGAAGAAGTTCCTGGAAGAGAAATTCATGGAAAGATATTAAAGTTATAAACCTAGTTCAGCCCAGAGCCAAAATTCACTGGAGGCTAGGACAGCATATTGTTCTTACTACTTGCTTACCTCATTGTTTCCTCATTGTTATGCTGTCCCTAAGATATTCACTCCCAGTCACGGTTAGAGATGACCAGTTAGGGTTCAGCTAGATGAACCTTTGTTTCCGACTCAGAAATGACCAATGTTACATTCCTAAGCTTAGATGAGCTCCACAAGCTTTAAGAAATGAAAGTGCATTAAAAATGTTTTTTTTTTTAAAAAAAAGCAGCATTTCCTGTGTGTCATCCCTGCTTTCAATAATGCTGTCATATCAAAGTATATAATGAGGCTGTTGAAAATCTACCAGTGACTGACACTTATCCATTGCTCAGGACCAAGTGAAGATCTAGTAAAGGTAGAATAATTCTTTCAGATCCTCAAAATTCAACTCTGGAAATAAGAAAATAACACAAGTTTGTGTCAAGTCTTTCTTTGGCTTTGCAGTTCCAAAATGCAGAAATGCACCTCATCTGCTGGTGAGGCAAAGGTACCTTTCATGACAAGGGGTTTTAAACAATTTAATTAATAGTTTCAGCATCTGTGAAGTTTGAAAAAAGAGAAAAAGAAATTAAACTCTGTTGCAAATTATCTTCCCCTTTATTACTGTGATGTTTGGAAAACAAAGATAAAGTACCAAGCATGCAAAAAAAAAAAAAATCCCAAACTATAATGAGATTGTTTTTCAAACCAGTTAGCACCAGTCACCTGTAGAATGGGATATCCTACTTCATCTACAATGAGCAACAGTGCTGTGTGGTGGTATAGGGCAGAAAAGATGATTGTGCACAAGGAACTGTTGCATTTCTTATTGAGTTTTATAAGAAGAAAAAAGGGAAAGAGGACAGACAGGTCGAGTTCAAAAACTCTTCAATTTTATGCTGAGTCTTCATTGCCAGAGAAGGAACAGACAAGGCTTCATCTGAAATGGCTGCTAACCACTGTCATCCAGTATATCTGGTTGAAGAAGTAACTTGATTCAAAGACAGGACTAAGCAAGAGAGATCACTCACAAGTTTTTTGTGTCAAAAAGTTAAGAATGAGAAAGAAAGAATCATGTCATAAGAAGGATCAACTCTTCCTTTTGTGCAGTCAATGGAAAAGCTAACACTTCTAGCCTTGATCCAAAAGAAAATGCAGTATGACAAGTCTGATTAATAGGTTCATATTAAAGGCCCAGAATGTGCCTAAATTCACCCAGAATAAGAACATAACATAATTCTAAAAGCAGCGAGAGCACCAAAGACTCTTGTAGTGACCTTGTTCGACGTCAAGGGAATTTATAATGAGATAGCAAGATACTTTAGTTTGCTGCCTTAAATTTGACCCAGGATATAGAGGCTGAACTTTGTTTTCACCAGATGTTTATTTGATGACCTAGACTACATAAAATGACTTGTTAGACTCAATTCCAAGCAGATAAATGGCACATCACTCAGCTGGTACGAACTGGCACTCCTGATGACAATCTTCATACAGCGGACACGGAAGATGAATGAACAGTGTACATGTAGACTCTACAGACAGCCCCTCCAGGTCAGGACTGGAAGGCAATTTCACACGTTTTGGGGTTTTTTTCTGCTCTCTTCTGCTCATGTGTCACACGTAATCCCAGCTCTGATTACCAAGAAAGCAGAGGACTCTTCCTCCCTAAACAGGCACACCAAAGCGATGGTGTGTCACTGGAAGAAGTTAAAAAAGGGTAAAGAATGAGACTGTGTCACAAGAAGGATTTATATTTTCTTTTTGTGCAGTCAGTGGAAAAGTTCCTACATCTATTCTTAATCCAAAAGACAAACTAGTAAACTGCAATAGCTGGAATCCAACGTAAGAGCCAGAGGCATGTGAAACTCAGCTATTTCTAACTGCACAAACCTGTGCAAACACAGCTTTCATTTTCCTTCCTCCTAAAATTCCCTGGTAGTTATCAGCTTCTAATTTCCTCCTAAAATTTCCAAGTAAAACTTAAAGAAACAAAACACCATTTGGTTGTGTGCTGTAACAAGAGCTTTTTACATCATTCTAATGCAAAACTTCACTGCTGGCTTCTGCTGAAGGATCTGGAAATCTTTGTAACTTGTTAAGTGACTTTGGCATAATGTCCAGTCATTTAAGGTTGGAGCTTATTAAAAAAAAAAAATTTTTTTTTTTTTTACATTGGCAAGCTATTAGAATGGTCGCTAACTTGTTTTTAGCCCAAGACATCTAGTATCATCCCAAAGAAATCCCTGCCATTATCCAGGAGCTGGATCATAACACCCTAATAGGCAGTTTGGATTCAGCCTCTCTTTTAGAGAGTAAGAGGATTTACATATGGATGGCTGGAACATAGAAAGTGGCATCAGATCCAGAAAAAGTACACGAATCTTGTTTCGCCTTCCAGTACAGGAAGAGTCAGGAAAAATAGGGATACAACCACAGTGACAGTGAGGCATCAAACACAGTGAGCCTTGAGCACTCCTTAGGTTGAAATAAGTATTACTTCAGTTACATTATTTCCTGGCTGTTTAATACTGTATAGTACTGCTTCTCGATCATTGGTGAGCTCATCTGGGGATCTCTAAGGCAACGCTTCACTACCCAACATAGACTAAGTCTACAGGTGCCATGAGTCACCTAAAAGTTGATGGTGTAGAGCAAAACTACCTAGGTTCTGCCATTACTTTAATCCCTCTGGAAGTTTGATTGACTCCAAAAGAAGTGTTCCAGCTCTCTCTCACCTCTCATGCTGGCACTAGCGTATGGCTATTGCAACTGTGGCTGTTGCCCAGATTGCCCAGCTAGGTTGAATTGATTGATTTCCTAATTAAGGTTTAGACCCTGCCTACAAAAGGCGGGCCATTTCCTCCTGGCTGCGGAAGATGCAACCACATCCTTGGAGCTGCAGCCTAGGCTGGTGAGGAACACTAGTGCTCAGCAATCACATAAAAAATCTGAATAGCATAAATACTCTTTTCTGTATCTGCTCTCTCCAGGGATGATTTAAAGTAACTGTTGAAGTACATGCCAAGTTCTTTATCCAGCATCTCCTAAAGTGGACAGAGGCAGGTATCCTCTGTCCTCCCATCCACCTCTGTTACCATCCCATGTTTCCTGGCTCTCTCCACTGTGCATAGAAGGAGGTTCAATAAACAATATTAGTGTACGTCTCTAACTTGGAGATAGTTGGATCTAAATTACTTCCCTGAGGTTGCACAGGGGCTCTAGGGAAGAGCCATTGGGGTCTTAATTCTTACCTTTAATGCAAGATCATCTTTTTTGAAATTTTAGTTATGCGTAAGAAGCAGTGGAGTGGTTTTCAGTATTTATCTCTTTGGAAATCAAGGTTGTATATAAGACCTCAGAGGACTGCTAACTATCTCCAGCTCTATTTGCCATCAACCCTTCCCTCTCAGTGAACTGCAGAGAAAGAGAAAAAAAAAAAACTTAATTAAAGCTCATCCAAACGCCAGTGACTGACCTGCTTTAGAGGAGCTAAAAATAATTTCAGCTGACCATGCCACCATCTCTACATAATGAAATTCTAGAATGTCTTAGCATTGTAATGAATGTTCTCCCAGTGAAGGAAACACATACGGTACTAGTTGTATGAGAGTGGCAAGGCTTTGCCCGTGCTGGTTTTGTACTATCTCAAAAACATTTTTTAAATTACATTTAAATTAAATTAATTTGGATACATTAAACTTTGGAAACAGATGGGCCAACTCTTGTTTGTTAATTAATAAGACCAAAGGTAGATTTCAGTTATTCTAATCCCATAAATCTGTTTCTTTTCTTTGTTGTTTTTTTTTTCTTTTTTCTATTTGTTTTTTTTGTTTGTTTCTTCATATATATAGTCCATTCTGTAGTCTCGTTTCACTTTGAATTCCATGGTGATAAATTAGCAGTGCTCACTCTATCAGACGGTAGCTCTGCAAAGTGGAATAAAAGTCTGTGCTGAACATCCTTGAAGAAGTTGAAACTAAATATGGATTCAGCAAGGCATGAAGCCTGGATACTGTTGCAGGTTGCTGTTTCTGCTCTCCCTGAACTTTTCTGTTTCCTCTTTGGGACTATGAAATGGCTAGATGGGTCAGATTAAATGTGAGGTAGAGAGGAGAAAAGCATGTTCAGCTATTCCAGGAAGAGTGTCCAGAGCTCCAGGACTCCCTGGGAAGTCAGTCTCTTCATAACTATTTTCCAGATTGTAAGATTGTTTGGGGTGGTTGAGGGGGGGATCCTCCCTTTTTTTATTTCCTCTGGCTATTTTCCAGGTTTACAGTCATGTTGCTAAATTATGTCAACAGCCTGGATGTAATTCCTCAGCTGCCTTGTGCAACACTGCAATTCCTAGCAAAGAACCAGGAAAAGAAAAGAGTTCTCAGGAACTAACAGTGAAAGAAAGTCTACCTGAACCTGCTTTGCTTAAACTTCAGAGCTTTAAGTGCTTTTTCAGAACATGCAGGGCCCATAAATATATCCTTTGATGTCCCACGTGCTAGAGATTCCAGAGGCTACACTGCAGCTACCCTGAACAAGGGCTAAAATAACATTCAAGTCATCATCACTTCAGCCAAGCAACTGGAATTCAGCCCAAGATTCCTATACAAGGGTGTTTTTTTATGTGATATAGTAATCTAAAATTGAAACCAAAGTGGCCTTGGCTTTGTTGCTGGTTTAATCTCAATTCAGTCAGGTTGCTGATTATGCCTGCCAGAACTGTTCTTTCTATAGTGTGAAAATATTTAAGGCATTTGAATGCCTAAATTCCACCAAATTTCCATATCTGTTCAGAACCAAACAAGAGACTGTGGAAAACAATCTAAATTTACTAATGTGCTTAAACATATATGGGTAATTCTAAAAGGGAACTATTTATTAATTACTTAATTCCTATTGAATTGTTTTTAAAAGATAAGAGGAGATAACTGGACAGCACATCAGATGCATTTGTGTTCCCAACTTAGGGAAGATTTTTTTTTTAAATAGTAATGTCAACTATTTAGGTGTTAGATTATGAACCTGCTTTCTCAAATCACCTTCACTCCAGTGTGATGAGGAAAAGTCCTTCTGATATCCTTCCTCAGGATCAAGTACGTTACAGAAATGGGAATCCTCTTGAAGATTTTATTTCTGGAAAAAAATAGGTTGGAAAGGATCTCAGCAAGTCATCTGGAATTAGTGGAAGGAGATCCTTTTACATCAGATATCCCCAGGTGAGAGCACTGGGTTAGGATGAGGGAACTTTGCAGGATGAATACAGCACCAATGCCATAGCTGTCAACATTTTCTTGATTAAATACATTTATTCATTTCTGTATATCAGAATGTCTTATCTACTGAAACCTGCTCTGTTATCTAATGCATTAGTCACCAGAATACCTCCCAATAGAGTTCAAGGTGCTCATCTTCAGAGCCCTCTACTGACACAGCTCTGTCTTATTTTGCTGTTTTACAGATATGGAAACTGAGGCACAGACCTGTGGCCGGAGCAAGCTGAGGATCATAGACCTGTCATCGGATATTAAGGCCAGAAAGCCTTTGAGTTGTGACTCTGTGTCATGAACACAAGAGTATCCTTGCCATTATTCACTAAATGATCCATCAATAAATTAAAATCAAATGAAAATAAGAAAAAAAAATAAGAATATGAAGGGAAATGGATTTTGTTTCTAGTCAAATAATATTTGCATGGGTGGAATTGAAATAGCTTCAAATAGCATAGAAAATAGGTACCCATTCCTGTCATCTAGCTAAGCAACCCTCTAGGGACAGCAAATCCCCCTGTAGCTGAATTCCAGAGCTTGTGGGCACGGGCACAACGTGTCTTCTGTGGGCTGTTGTAGTCAGCACTGTCAAATCCAAAATCTTCCCTCCCTGCCCCTCTCCCAATTGCATTTCCTTTCTCCACCAATTGCTAGAGTTTAAAAAAAAAAAAAAAAAAAAGACAATTCTTGTAGAGCTGTATCAGAGATGTCAATCTATTTTTTTTTTCCTCTTTTTTTTCTTTTCTTTTTTTGGACATTGCCTCAGCGGAGGAGGGAAGGGGGAGGATAGGAATTTGCGATGGCGGGGGCAGCTGAAGAGGGAAAGGAGCGGGGAAGAAGAGAAAATATTTCCTTTGGCAATTCTGTTTCGCTTTCGAAAAGGGACTACTTTCCTCACTCCTTATCCCTCCTGACAAGTACAGGCACTTTGGGCCCTAACTGGATGTGAACATTGTCAAAAGGGATTTGGGCTAAAGGGAGGCATCTGCAGCTCTGCTCCTATTGCGCTCGGTGCCGGAGCCACTTTTGCGAACGTGGCAGGGTGGCTGGTGGGCAGACACCAGTACAGATGGGAACTTCACATACTGTATGCATCATGACCAACTATAAAAACAGTCACAACGCATCAGACATTACCCGGCCAGTCTCCCCAGAACCTTCACTTTCAATTTCAATCTCGCTGACATCCACAGCTTACAGTGAGCTTTTATGTTTAAGCATCAGTACAGTACTAATGCAGGAGAAAAGGGGCGGCTGGGCTACCCCGGCAAGGAATTAAACCTTGGAAGGGAGGAGCGATTCAAGGGGAATTGTGTAACTGGTCTCTATGTGAAAGAAGGGAGAAAAAGCAGGGGATGGGAGTCGGGAATTTTTTTTTGACACCGTGAACACACAGCGAGTCAGGGGGCTTGTGAAAAAAGAAACGTAGCAAGCATGCACTCTCCTAAATTGTAATTTAATGCTTGGAATAATCCTATTGTGTCAGCTACTCACCGTCAAAGAATTGAGGATAAATAAAACTTTCAAAAAAAAAAAATTAAGGGGATGGCAATTTGAACAGCTTAATGTTTCTTCAAAGGCTAAGTGATGGAAAGCAGCACAGAAGTAAATTGACAACTTGGAATTAACTGGTCACTGGCACCACTCAGGTAAAGGTTTGATGGTAACATGAGCTTTCCAAAGTGTTTCCAAACTGAAGTATTATGAAAAGGTAAATTATGTTTTGTATTCATGACTGAAAGCATTTTATTTTAAAGCCAGCGCTGCCGATGCTGTCAAGGTGGAGATTCCAGCTTTATGTACAGTGCCTCTAGCCTTGCCATGTGAGTGAGGCAACATGACAGCTTGTAATAAGTAATTTTTATATAGTTGCATTTATCACTCAAGTAGGCTTGGCAATATTAAACACAGACCTTACAATGCTGCAGAAGAGGAAGGACAGGGGCTGGAGGCCATGTATATTGTGTGTGTGTGTGTGCACGCGTGTGAGTGTTTGTAACTTTTTTTTTTCCTTTCTCCAGGCCCGTTCCTGTTAATGTGGCACTTTTTAAGATATGCACCGAAATGCTTCCAAATTGTTAATACATCACTAAAAGGTTACAAATGAAATGACCTCGTTTAGCCCAAAGGATGTTATTTTAGGCTTTAATGAATTAGACATTGCTACCATTTTCAGGCAAAAATCAATTGCCTCAATTAACAAATTTGCACAAGTCCAAATATTTACAAAATAAAGGCCCAGAAACCGCATTCTTTGTTTCTCTTTCTCACTCCCTACCATGTTTCTTCATTAACATCTTCATTTCCATGAAAGTGTGAGGCATCAGCTCTTTCTCTGAGCTTTTGAAGGCCTAAGTGTTGACAAATTTCTTACTATTTAGAGGCTGCTCTTTTCTGTTTTAACAGGTTTTCTTTCTTTGCCATGAATAATTCAGGACAAGCTAAAAGAAGTGGAGGATGCCCGTTCCTTCTCTTGGAAAGAATAAAAATGTAGTCAAGCCTTACCTCATTTGTGGAAGAAAATTTTACAAAAAGAGAAGGAAATTTATTTTATGGGATTGGAATGAGAAGGGAAATTTCTTCAATTCACAGTATTTATAGGAACTGCAGCTTGAGCCTGAACCAAGAGGAACTGAAAAACTCCAAGCCAAATGGCAGACTCTTAAACTTTCTAAAGCACAGCCCTGACATATGGTTTGATTTCCACTTCTGTTGCAAGGAGTTACAAAGTTTGGTGGATGCCAGTGAACTCAGCCATTTAACCCTGAAATAACGTCAGACTGAAGGCAATATAAAATGGAAAAAAGACCAGTCTCTGTTATTATTCATATGACCCAGTTGAGAAAATTATGCATTTGCACTGGGAGGTATGTCTGACTCCAGGATCACGGCTGCCTTAGGATGTTGGCTGTATGGGGGATGAGCCCTTGCAGCTCTGTGTAGATAGGTGTCTAGACCATGAAGCAGAAGAAAGAAGGAATTGGTTGTTTTATCTATTCCATTTGCTTGTTTCATGCATCTCTACTATCCAACAATGATGTTAAATTTAATGCATTTACCCGTCTAATCCACACTGGTCTGAAGAGGACAGTCCAGAACCTGTTGGTTACTGGA
Source organism: Tauraco erythrolophus (assembly GCF_009769465.1). Classification (NCBI taxonomy): domain Eukaryota; kingdom Metazoa; phylum Chordata; class Aves; order Musophagiformes; family Musophagidae; genus Tauraco; species Tauraco erythrolophus. Next base: position 68,224,336 of record NC_141466.1, on the reverse strand, counting down.
ATTTCCCAGGACAGCAATTGAAGGTGCCATTGGCTTCTTAACCTTTACTGGAACATGAGTCTTGTGATAGTTTGATGTGTGGGGGGGTGTTCTGGTGGCAGGGGAGGGGATTTGCTCCCTGTGCCACCAGACCTGAGTCCCATCCCCCCCGGGGGAGGTTGAGCCAAATCGGCGCCTCTGCGAATTGCCCTATTAAGTTGGGACAAAGGGGCGGGAAAGGGCTTTTTGCTCAGGAGCGAGGAGAGAGCAGGAGGGCGCGGCCCTCGCTCCCGGCTCCCGGCCGAGCGGCCGCTCGGGCCCGGGCCGGCGCCATGTGCTCAAGATGGCGCCGGGGAGCCGCATGGGGGACTCGGTAAGCGCCCCGCTCCCGGGGTGCCCGCCGGGCCGAGCTCCCCCAGAGAGGATTAATATCTAAGAGAAGACAACCACAACGACCGGGTCAGCAAAGATGGAGCAGGAGGAGGTGTACTGGAGCTGAGGCTTCCCTTGCAAATCGGTGTGAGATGGCAGGCGGCCGCCCTGCAGCCAGGGTGTACTCGGCGGAGCAGCGACCCACTCGTGGCCCGTGGAGAAACCCACGTCGGGAAGGAGATGCCTGAGCCCAGGAGAGGTCGTGGAGCAGGGGATGCGCGACCAGGTACTGTTGATAATGGGGCATGGAATGCACGACGAGGTCGTGGAGGCATCTGGAGACCGTGGGACGACCCACGCCGACGCGAGTGGCAGCAGCTCCCTAGAGGCCGAGACTGGTAAAGCCCGAACTGGTGCGATCCATGGGGAAGGATTGCAATCCTGCGGGCAGGACTTACTTTGGAAAAGTTTGGGGACTTTTCTTTGTGAGTAGGGGATCCACTGAAGCAAGGGAAAAATGGTGTAAAGACTCCTCCTCCTTTAAGAAAGGAGCGGCAGTGAACAACATGGATGAACTGACCTGTACTCCCCCATTCCCTGTCTCCCTGCGCCGCTGGGGGGAAGGCAGAGCCAGGAACGAAAGGAAAATAGGGGGTGGGGAGGTGTTGTTTTAAGATCGGGCCTTGTTTTCTCTTTTCTCCTCTCAAGTAACCGGTTTCGTTCCCTTGTCTCCTGTTAAGTAACTGTTAATAAATTGTTTTGTTTTTATGAAGAAAGCCTGAGTCATGTTTTGCCCGAGACCATGTTTGGTGGGTGCTCCCGCTCGGTTCTTGTCTCGACCCTCAGTCCAAAAAAAAACCACGACAGTCTCCAACTCTTAGTCAAGGTCTCCAGATAAGAGAGAGTGCTGCACAGACAAGGGTGGCACTTACTTTTGCAGCAGTCCAGATTCATATCAACTGTATACAAAAAGAGAAAACAAAACAAAAAAAAACCCACCCGTCAATAAATGTAAGAAATCAAGGTCTGACACAGGTTTTGTAAATGAGTCCTTAAATCAGCAAAAGGGACTAGATCGTCCGTAATTCTCCACAACCAGTTTGATTCTGAGTTTCCAGGTTCATTTTGTATCATTTAATTATATTGATAAGATGCTGAAAAAGAGGCCTTATTTTTTCCCCCATAAAAGTACGGTTAATACTGGTCTGTTGCAAAATGCTGTTGCTTTTATCCTTTGACTGTGGCTACGAGAAAATTACTGCATTTGAATAAAAAAATACTTATATTTTCTGCTCCATATTGTGAACATGAAGTTAAGCACTAGAACTCAGCTGTGGCTAGATGTTAAGAAAAATCTTCTAGTAAAACCTGGAGAGATTGCAGTCAATAGTATTTCAGGTTTTTAAAAATAGATTAGACAAACATTGGCCAGAAATTACTAAGGTGCATTTGATTTTTTTTCTTGGAAAAGCAACGGAGTAAGTGACCTCATTTGGCAGTCCATGGTCTGAGTTGAGCTTTCAGCAGAGAAGACTTCCAAAATCTCTAGACAGGCTTGGAAAATGAGGCTGCTTTTGACATAGTTTTGACAAAACTGAAAAGATCTTGAGGGTAAGGTTCATCTTATTGAGCATAGATATCTCCAATACACATGATCCCACCTGATTTAGTTACCCTAGGATCCCTTAATAGACAAGAGAGAGAAACAGATTGTTGTAAGGTAAAATTGTCTGACCTACTGAAATGTTTACCTTTGGCCACATGAATCTCATCACCTTTGACCAGATGAATCTCATCCCAGGTTCGGGTTTTTTTCCTTTTCCTGCGCTCTCACTTCCATCGTAGTACATCTTTTCCCCAAATATTCTAATGCCTATCCACTTGATATTACTACTCTAGGATAATATAACACATGCCATTAATGCAATCATGTAGATATATGTGCTGACTGTGCAGATCATCTAGCTGAGAGTGAAGGGCTATACTGAAGGAGCGGCACTTAACCTGGTCATAAATGTTGGCAGGTTGACTCTTAAGAAGACAGGAGAAGCAAGCAAACAACTTACTTACTTTTGTGATGATTCTTTTATATGTATGCCATCTTTTGATACATCCTAGAGAATAAGACTTGCAGAATTGAATGGAACTTTTGATTCTTATGTTTGGAAATGGTCAGAAAACAGAAAACAAATCCTATTTTCCAGTATCCTCTCAGGATATCAACATTTCAGACAATTTCCCTGCTTACAGAATGAAGATCACTATGGGTGGCACTTTGACTTCTTCAAAACTAAAATCTCAGGATAGAAGAGACAGGTAAGGGAAAGGCAAAATTAGGCATGAAGCTGCCATTTTCCATTTATATATTAATATTCTTGTAAGTCGAATAGCTATTAAATGAAAAGACATATTGACCTTTTTTTTTGTCTGAAATTTTGATCAATCTATTTTCTCCTGAATTGGCTGAAAAATTACAGTGTCGTAGGTCCTGTGGGTACTGTTACTTTAGGGTAATAGTTGGTCTACAGTGTGTGAGAGAAAACAACATAGCCTTGAGTATGCTTTTAGCCTGATTTTTAGATCCTGCACTGGCTGATGTCATAAAAGTATCTGGAATCCAAAGAACTCTGAAAAACAGAAAGCTATTGCTGGTACTCAAGATATTGCAGCACAATGCCAACTGCTTCAGCTAGTTTGTCATAAAAATCCATTCTTGTCCTAGAATCATCATTTTAAGACCAACTCACTTCCACTCTCCTACCATCAGAGAATCTTGAGCAAAGTATATCTCATGTAGAATGTTGTATCATGTGGATTTATTACATAATTATTTTATCTATAAGCTGTGAATGTTCTTGAACTAACCCTTTTTGCTTACTGAAATAAAAAACATCATACTAGTTATGATTTTCTTCACTACAAACATAAAATAGACCATTTTGCTTTGATTCCATGGACTATATCCATAATTCCAGCTTCAGAAAATTATGTAAGATATGCCTATTAATCATGTGTAGCCATGTTGTACATTCCTGTCTCTCAACTCAAAGTACTTTGAGTATTATCAGTATCTCAAATTATTTAGTATTACTTAAATAGTCGATGTAGTTCATATTCCAGATTAATTCATGCACCTATCCTTGTAGAAAATTTCACATACCTGTCTAGACAACAAATGCAGTTCTTTAAGTTAACAAGTCTTTGTCACTGTATGAAAAATATGTATTGGTAATCAGGTGCAGAAATACGTGGAACAGATACTCAGCCATGAAGGATGTGAAGGGTGTTCAACTGTCCATAGTGTAGATCTCTGCAATGGAAACATCTACAAATCACCTATCTATATAGAATTTTCTGTATTCAAGGAGAAAGAACAACACACTGAACCCAGACACTATCTTTTTCTCCCCTTTTATTTACTAAGGGGCTGAAGAGAGTTAGGCCTTATGTAGGTCTGCAGTATAAACCTATACATTTGGAAACACATATCCAATGCATTCTACTTCATAGTTTTACTAAATAGCATGACGATGGGGTTAATGCAGAGCAAATCATGGTAAAGAAATCACAGGGGCTTAAATGTCTTTTCTGAGGGTACACAACAGGATGAGGGCCTGAGGATCACTAAGTTGGCTTGACCACTAGTTCTATTGCTGTAATAACTAGATAGTCCTTTTTCTCTGTGTTCACAGCAGTACTCCCACAGGCATCTTAATCTAGTATTGGCTCTGAGAAAAAGTAACAGAAGAAAGAAACCTGCGATATTTGACATATGACACAGATCAGTCTATGCTCAATACGACAGAACTTAAAGGATTTGATTTCAAGATGTGTTGAATACTCCCTCATCTCTCCAAACAGGATGTTATGAAGTATTGAATACAAGATGCTTTCACCATCATCAAATCTTCAAAAGATTTGCCTTAAAATATACAATCAATCATAGAATCATAGAATCATGGAATCATAGAATGGTTTGAATTGAAAGAGACCTTAAAGATTATCTTTCCAATCCCCTTTCCACTGACAGGGATACCTTCAGCTACTCAAGGTTGCTCAAAGCCTCATCCAACTTGGCCTTGAACACTTCCAGGGATGGGGCAGTCACAACTCCTCTGGGCAACCTGTTCCAGTGCCTCACCATCCTCAGAGGGAAGAATTTCTTCTTTATATCTAATCTAAATCTTCCCTCTTTCAGTTTAAAGCCATTGTTCCTTGTTCTATCTCTACATGCCCTTGTCAAAAGTCCCTCTCCAGCTTCCTGGAGATGCCCATGGGCATCTCAAAAGGCACTAAACACCTCTGTCTAGGCAACCAAACATGTCCACAAGATGGGCTTCACTTGCCTAAGTATAGGTATCTAGTATTCTTTTAGGTGCTTTGGAGTATCCTACCTGGCCATGGAAGCATGCACACCTGTTGTCAATCCTGATTCACATCTGCTAGGCTGTTCTAGATGTCTTGAACACAAAAACGCATCTCATGGTCTTAGCTGCAGGTATTAATAGGAAGTAAGCCATCTACTTGTTTAACGGGTTAAACCCTAAAGCACTATGTGTTGGTGCCAGTCACTACAAATGACCTTGTGGTGAAAAAAGCAGTGAGAACTGAATAGGTATTATGTTACTGTAGACGTGGATATGCAATGATCAAGAATAAGAGAAAGAAAGTATTTTATATTAAAAAAATATTCTAGACTCAGGGAATGCCTGTGTAAGCCATGTGTGCAGCTCATACATTCATGTGTAAGTAGTATCACTGAAAGAACAAAGGATGCTCCTGGACATTCCCATTACATTACAAAGCTGGTCTTCCAAGAATAATATATCTGAGAATAAAACAATAATTATAAAACCACAAATGCAATCAAAGTAATGCTGCCAAAAGCCTTAAGCACCACAGGTTTATGAGGCATGTAAATATAGCAGCTTGGATAAAGATGCAAACTATTACACTGCACCGCTTAAAATCTCACACTTCAGAAGCCAGTGGAAATACATTGGACTGAAACTTCAGATAGATAAACACTGGATCTCTGGTAAGAAATGCTGTTCTTTCTCTTTTGAAGCTGTGTGAATACATGCAAGCTCAAATTAAAGAGAGCAGATAACCAACTGTACACTAGAGATGAGCAGGCTGCTTAAAGCTACCACATAATCGGTGAAGCTTTAAAAAAAGGAGAAAACAGCTTGAGGCCTTTTTTCCTTCTTCCTCTAATATGTGACATCATTGTATATGACACAACACCTTGGAAGGAACCATATGGGGAAAATGCAGACATGTTGCTAACTAAATGTGAGCTCCTTCGCAATGAAAAAATCTCATTGCTGGCCAAACCCTGGATGGTCTCATAAAAAGCACAGCTTATAGAGTGGAACTGACAGTTCTACTTCAAGGACATTTTTCACGTCTAATGCTCTTTTGTACAATACTTAGAGAGGCATACCAGGAATATAATGCTGTTTTTCATTCTGTTCTAATCAGAAAGGCTTGATTCAAACTTGACACCCTGAAATACATGAGATATTCTGATGTAAGTTTTTTACAGGGCTGAACTTTAAATCTCTAATCTCATTATTCAGTGTTAGTTTTTCCACTGATTGAAGGAATATGTATGTCTCCCCTCTGTCCTTCCCAGTGTCTCTTTAGGTTGGTCTTTGTATGTCTTTCACTCATTCTCTGTTTTGCTAAATGTTGACCCTAATGGCATTTTGGATTAGAAGCTGTATCTAAAAGTTCCATTTTTTATATTTTCATTGTAGTCATTATTATCAGTAGCAGTAACAGCAGTAGTAGTAGTAGTAGCAGCAGCAGAAGTAAAAGTAATAGTAGTAGTAGTAGTAGTAATAGTAGTAGTAGTAACAGTGAATTTAATTGAATACACTGCAAACAGCCCACTGATTTTTTCAGAGCTACTCAGAAGGTTTAATGATTGTATCCGAAGATATTAATTTCTGCAAAGCAATGAATAAAACCTCTTAGCTTTAACACTGGGTCTTCATGATGAATATCCACATTCACTTACACAGCAATCAGTTTCAAAGTTGTCTTAGGTGGCTTCAGTAGAAAAAGACATCCTGACAGCTTTAGATTGTGCGCGTTAATAGATGAGAAAAGAGGAAAATTAAAACAAGGAAGCTGCCTGAACAAGTATGTATTTGTGCATTAAAAATTATGAGAACTGTAGTTAGAAGTTGAAAGAACTTCCCATGGAACACATCATTTGCATTTCTGTGAGTACTAATGGGATGGGAATCAGGAATTTCTCAGAGTTCCACTATGAGATATTCCTATCCTTTTTAGTCCCTAAACTGAAAAATAGGTTGGACCCCAATTCAGTAAATATTCACATTCAGCTTGGCTGAAATACCACAGAAACCCATGTATATCATTGAAACTATTTAGAAAAAATTAGGCATTTGAATTTTTCCCATCATTACAGACTAAAATCTATACTTAATTTTAATGATCCGTCTCATGAAAATGGCTCATGAAAGCACTTAATCATGTGCTTGCTTTTCATTTAAGTCTGTGATTAAATTCCATAGAAATTAGTAAAATTTAAGCATGCCTTTAGAACTAAGTATGAGTTTAAATGTATTCTCAGTTTGGTAGATTGTTCTGAATTATTTTTGATGGGCTTTGATGGTTTGGGATCTAGATAAAAGATATTATTTCGCTTTACAATTTGACCATGAACCAGGACAGACAAAAAAAGAAAAAAAAAAGGAAAGAAAGGAAAATATCAATTGAAGACTTACGAGACCAAAGCATGTGTGAGTTCTATAAAAATGTGGCATGATGGGTTCAGATTATTGAGTTTTGAGCAGAGAATTTTTTCCTCTACTTATTTAGCCTTTTAAATGCAAAAATACTTATGTATACACTCTCCCATGTAAGCCTGATGTAGTCAGACCAACATAGCTTCATCAACTGTAGGCCAACTACATCTCTGGGGTAAAAGCATTGCCTGGAGGGATATATTTGATTCATAATGGCTACAGCTGAATTATAGTAAGTGCTGGAGTGTTTTTTGTGTTACATCTGAAAGTTCATTGAAATTATTTAGAACCAGATCCCTCAAAGGATATAAGTACAACACAGGTAAGATTTATGTGGACAAGTACAGGTAAGCAATCCACAAGCTCTGCCTTAAAACACAGTTCCCTCAGTTTCCACTGGTCATTTTTTGTGGATGTTCTAAGACCCTGTCCAGAGCCTGTACAGGGAATCTACTCAGTAAACTATTCCCCTTTAACTGAGTTTGGCATCTAAGGATATTTGAGATTTACAAACAAGATAATGGCAGATCTAGATCGCCCATGTTGTGGGCAAGCTATTTGCAAACAAATTAGTGCACTTCACCAGGAAGACGGAAAGCCTACTTGCTCAAAACTCATTTCTTATGTTTCCTAGAAGTGACGTTATCTGTAGGTGCTTTTGGGCACTCATTCTGTGCACTATTAACATGGAGAGGGACCAGGAAATTGGGAAGACGGGAGAGGAAAGAATTGTAAGAAACTGGGGATTTTGCATCCCACTAATTTCGTGTGCTATTATGCAGAGAGAGATGAAAAACCTCTGAGACCAGGAAAAGAAAAAAAAAAAAAAAAAAAACACAAAATGAAATGAACCATAATTCAGGAGTTTAACCTACACCGAAAAATCTCATCTTCTGTTCAGGTAAATACAATTGTATAATCTGAGAGAAAACAGTGACTAAATGGGCTAATAACCGTTGGGAAATCCTGTGAAAACTGAATTATAGAGATAGAAAACTTTCTTTCAGTTTAAAGTATTACTAAAGATAATTATTTAAAAAAAAAAATGTTTTCCTTCAGAAAATTCTGAAGTAAAATTTTAAAATTTTGCTTTACATTGTATCTTATTTCATGCTTCTTTTATTTCCTTATATATTCTCTTCTGTAACTCTTAGAATTTGTATCCCGATTAAAAGCCTGTACCTTAAGATGAAATTGAAAATGAAGTTTTAGACATCATTGATTAGTATTCTTCCTTCCCTACCAGGCCTCCTATGAACAAGTAAATGTTTCTAAAAATGGTATTTTGTGATCTTAACCTGGAGGCTTTCTGAATTGGTAAAATATTAAGCTGTCCAGTTTCCACTGGTCTATCTGTCAGCAAGACAAAATCTGAAGCACTAATCTGTCCACCGTTAGTATCATCATTACCATCAGAACGTAAAGTTAGATGTGCAATCAGAAACAGGGATTGCACTGGGTTTAATGTTTGACAGCCGTTATCTGTGAGAGTTTAAAAGTGAAAAGACAAAAAAAAATGTTAGAATGAAAATTAAAGATACAGAGAGGTGAAATCACTCAGCTGATATTACTTCATTTTGAATGTATCAGACACAGTACATTTGCAAAGAATATAGCAGACAGATATTCCTACTATATTGTCAGATAACGGATCTTTGAAGAGGAAGGATTTCCAAAATGGAAGTTGAAACTGGGATTCCTATATCTGTACTCAGGTGTTTATTAAAATGATCTGAATTTCATAGGAGCACAGATCTGGAAGGGATCCTGCTCCCAGTTCTGGTAGTATATCACATCGTCTAACACCTTTTATAAACAGGTGATGCACTTAAATATAAGATTTTCTGCTTTTTTATTGGAGGGAAGCTGTTCTAGAATTTCATTCCTCTGCTATTTAGAAACCTACTGCTGATTCCCAGTCTACTTATATTCATACAGCTAAGAATTAAACACATAATTTTTCACATTAAAGTCCCAAAAGGCTGTTGAAAGGCTATTTTTAAGAGATAAAAAGATCACATTTAGAGACTGACATAAGAAACTGAAGCCCCAGGGGTATATTTTCAAAATGGTTAAATGCATACCTCTTCTGAAGGGTTAGGGATATGTGACAAGCTGGAGAAAAGTGGGATGTATTTGTGGGTCTTAGTAGCTCAAATCTGCTCTGACTTGGGAATTTCTACACTGCACTCCACTGTATATTTCAGATGCAGTTTAGCACATTCCAGATGTGTGAAATATAGACACAGGTAGCCATGTACTAGCATTGCCTGCACTCTACTCAAAAGTGTGGAGAAGATTAACATAAAAGATGTTTAGGTATATATAGGTGTGACTGTGCTTTGTTAATGCACCCTGCTTGGTACAAATGTTGCAACAAGTCCACTGTTTGGGGAAGACGATGAGAAGTTTACTGTGAATTTCCAGAAAATCTAGTCAGTGTGAGCCACGTGCATGGCAAATAACTAGTTGTTGTTGTTGTTGTTGGACTATTAATATAAAATGCTATTTCAAAACATTAATTGGAATCTCGATTCATTTTGGTTAACTGGAAAATGTTCACTGCAAGTCATGGCTTTTGAAAAATTCCAATAGTCTTGACTTCTAACTTTTTCTCCCCTCCTTTTCCATTCAAACAGCTGCCAAGCAAAATACTAGAATGTGTTACGTGAACTAATCCCAGCTGCTTGTCTGTTAGAGGGTTAACGTTACTTTCTTTTTTCTTCCTTGCTTTTACCTCTGACTAAAAAGAACACCCAGGTTCAATGAGTGACAAATCATTACAGACCGTACAGTGTAATTAAAAAGCACAGCCATTGATCAGCTATGAGCTAAACCTGAGACAAAAAAGTGAGAGACCCAGAATAGCTGGCAAAACTTCTCATTGAATCTGTCTGAAATGGAAGATGTTCTCCCTGGAGGCATGGAGCGTGGCCCATTGTGCATTTCCATTAGAGATACATACTGACTCAGAGCATGCCATTGATGTTGGCCTATTTATGAAAGGCTGTTGAAAGAGGTTTCAGAGTTAATTGAAAAGAGCTGTTTCTGAAGTAAAGTAACTTCAAACAACACAGCTCTGAAATGTGTTTTAATGGACTGGAAATCAGTGAATTTTCCATAGTGCACATGAAATAAAAATGGATGGCATGAACTAAAAGCTGTGTTGCCATTTGGTGGGATTTCTCTTAATATTTTCTTCATTATTATTATTATTACTACTACTACTACTATCACTATCATTATTAACAATTGTTTTAACTATAGTTACTCAATGAACAGGGGTAAAACAGCTTCACTCTTGACTGATTAAAGGATTATCTTCAAGGGTCTGTCAAATTTTTCAGTACATGTCTTTATTTCTCATATTTGAAATACAAGATGCCTGCAGAAACTGTCAGACTTGTGCCATTGTAAACAGAAGGAAAAGTTCTTTCAGTTGTCAGGTAGCAGTAGGTTCCAAGGCCCTCTTTTACCAAAATATGTTGTGTTTAAAATGTTTTTATTCTTAGCACATTCTTAAAATTTCCATTTTAAAATTAAAGCATATGCCTAAATTCAAGCATCTGTTTATTCAGGCATTTGTTTAGTCCCTGCCTTGAGCTGAGGTCTTGCACATAAGTTTATATTTAAGCTCATGCTTAAATAAAAGCCTTTTCAACAAAACATGCACCTGAATTCCATAAATATAAATAGTAGCTGTGTATATGTTTAAATCTCAGCTTGTGATTAAATACCTTTCTCAGCTGAAAACAACATACTTTAAAAATATTTTTTAAAGCTTGGCTTTGTTCAATAAAAATAGGAATGGCTGAGCTGACTTTATTCCTTCTTTTAAATTCTTTTGCAGGAATTTGGAGTTAGCAAAAAGAAAGGTAACTCCTTGCCCTTAGATGAAGGGAATTTAGACAACTACATGGTATTCAGGCAGAAAGGAACAAGATCAGATTGTGAGATCCTTCCTCAGGCTGATTACCACCTAATATCTTGAAAAAGCTCATAAACCCCAGTGAATTGCAGGAGAAAGGTGAGAGTAAAATAACCCAGCACTCAGTATAACATAACCAGTAATCAAATTTCTGACATAAAGTTTGAATGATAATGAGTATTTTACGCTTCCATTCTACTCCTAATGCTCTAATTCACAAGATCTGTTGAAAACCTCCCATGTTCCATTAAAAGAGATGACCTCACAGACATTAATTAACTTAATCTCACAAAACTCATTTGAAGTAAGGAAGAGCTATTGTCCCCATTTTTAAATAAGGAATGAAACACAAGGATAATAATGACTTCATACAAAACCTACCAAAATCAGTAGAAATATTTAAATCACAGCCTTGCACAGTGATACCTATATTCACCATTTTATCTTCTGATAGTCTTGATTTTTTCAAAGCTTCACCTCCCAAAATCAATACCTTACCTAAAAAATTCAACATTGGTTTTTCTTTATTTTTTAAGTTTTAAAGCTGTTGGGATTTAAAAAAATAAATAAATAAATAAATAAATAAAAAGTTAAAACCCTGAAACACCCCTAGGGCAGAAAAAAGAAAAAAAAAAAAAAAAGGGAAAAAAAGAAAAAATGAAAAAACACCAACAAAATAGAACAATGAAAAAACAGAAAAATTACTTCGGTTTTAAATAAATAGAAATCTTATTTTTTAGGACTGTCATGACATTTTGGCATCTGTAATGATTTTTTTAAAATTGTGGCTGATAATCATGGATTAACATGAGCTTAATTTACCTTTGAAGTTACTGTGGGTAGTTACATAGTTTAACAGTGTGCTACTTGTTCTGCAGAAGCACAGGCTGTCAAAAAAGGAAAGTGATGAAGGCTATGGTTAGAATCTGAACTTAAGGACAACTTACCTTACTTAGGTAGCTAAACAAACAGTCAGAACTTTCTGAGACATTAAATACGGAGTAGAGAGATTTAATTTTTCTGATACTCCAGCACTTATATCTGGAATAGAGAGAATTAGGCACTGAAACTGAGGTGACTAACAGCTGACGTGCATACCTAATGAAGACAAAAGAAAGAAGAAATACTGAAGAAAAGAGGAAAAACAGAAGGGACAAGATGAATTTCTGTGCCTAAGACACATATTTTGGAATTAGGGTTAAATCTCACTGGAAAAGTGGTGTTCAGAGTCTGAGAGTTACTCTTCATGTATTGACAAATGTATTCATTTGAGCAAATGAACGTCTGGGACATTCAGATGTGGAACTTGAACCTGCACTTCTCCTCTTCAGGAGGAGTGTTCTAACTACCCCACAAAAAAGATGGGATTCCTTCTTGACATTTCAGTCAAAGCCAACTGTTAAGCATCCAAGAATTCATGGCCCTTGAGTTCAGAAGGTGAGGAATAAAAGAGCTTAACTGTAACATTTGAGGGTGGAAATGTCATTATTCTAACTCTTGCTCTTGGAACATTTTGGGTTGGATTAATCTGACCAAACATACAGTTCTAGTTAGTCTAATTGTCACCTGGAAGTGCCATTTTTCTCTCTATTGACTATAAAGGGAGATGAGGATGACAAATGCAGATGTAAAACATTTTAGCGTAGACTCCAGGGTTCGATTCAGTTTCCCACACATGGGCACTTAGTGTCATTTCAGACGCCCTCAGTGTCCTGCCTACTCTCCAGCTGCCATGTATTACAGGTAGGACACAAAACATGCTCACGTATCCATTAGGCCTAATTATCCTGTGGAAGACTCATGCTCCGTTATTCTACAATTCCTTTTATTTTTTTGGATATTTTCATATTCCTAGAACAAGTAGAGGTCCTCCTCCTGCTCACAGTCCAGTAAGTTGTGTTATACATGCTCAAAACTTTATGGGTGAAGAGGGACAAGAAACACATTTTTAATTTCTTGGGACATATTCAGATGTTACATGATGCACTACCTGTTACTTCAATTCAAAATAATGCAAACAAGATGGTCTAAGAAGGACTAATAGTAGAAGTCCTTAGAGTTGGCTGGTTCTTTATCTTTAGACAGGAATGCTGGTCCCAAGCTGTGTCATAAATGTTAGGCAAGGACCCACATCCACAGTGGCAAAGCATTAGCCCTCATAAAAAATTTTTAATAACAATCTTGGCGCCTGGGGAATCTTATGTTCCTAAGCAATACAGACAGGATTTTCCTGAGTTACTGTCATAATCTTAGATTCATTAATGATAATTAAGGATTCTCCATTCTCTGCTGATGCTGAATATCTGATATTCAACTTCCATAGACTTCTGAAGAAAAAATTGTGATTAAGCCCCTCTGAAAAGCAGGTCCTCACTTTAGGAGGTTGTCTGTCATAGCTGTAACTTAATTCAAGTGAGATTGTGTTGACACAGAACTTTGATTTAACGGTTTTGACTCTTCTGGAGTCTCTGAATATTGGTGACACATGATGCCTGTTCTATAAGCAAGAAGAAAAAAACACACTGAATAGAGGACTTACAATTGTACAGTAATATTTGCTGCACTTTTCTGTAATAACATTTGCAAATAGGCTAACTGGTTTGTCTTAGAACTAATTCATTGTAAGCAGCCCAGACACAATCATGGTAAACATATAAGACATCCTCCTTGGGACATAACTCTTCTCACACATTTAGTAAATAAGAGGATGATAGAATGAGGTTTTGGGGATGTCACCTGGTAAGCTCCCAAAGAACAGTTCAGGGCAATGACTGTCTCAAGGTTAGAAACATAGATGCCCAGCTTCATAAAGTTCTCATCAAGATATAGCAACATTGCTCAGGAGGTAGATGGTAGCAATCTGAAATGAACTATGCTTTCTCAGAGTTTAACTTCGGGAAAAAATTCAGACTGAATGTCACCTAGTCATTTAACTGAATCAGAAATTAATTCCCTAGGGTCAGCTGAGATCGAAACATAAACCTGACTATAATCATCATAACAATGTTAGCTGAAATTATGCCTCTGAATGATAGCACCTAATAGAAGTGTAGGGCAAAGTTTCCCTAAAGAGATATTAGAAAAAAGTGCTGCCTTTTCTATAGCCTTTGATATTGGGCAAGATGTTGTTTGCATATTTCAAAGTGAACTGTAAGATCATCTGATTTTCATACAAATACCTGTCTATAACCTTCAGATTTCATTAACCTTCTTGAGTAAACCAAAAATATCAACAAAACAACAATATAAAAAATATAAAGATGGAATCAAGTCTACACTGTTATTTCTTAGCATGGAAATGTATGACATTATGTTTATTTTCAAAGATGGTGAGATTATTACAAGACCATAGAGAGATGTTGTGTCACAATATTTGCATAATCATCTGTTTTTTCCACCTTCTCTTGGAACTTCTGGCCATGGCCAGACTCAGAGCACAAGGCAGGGTATGCCAGAAGATTGCTGATCTCTCAAAGTAGAGTCTTATGTTCTGCTAGAGTTGATTTGAAAATAAAATCAATAAACAGTAAGATCTTATGATCAGCCAACTTGGAAAGATTGTATGGAAGAGGATGTGGGTACCTCAGTAAGGTACTATAATACTCTAAAAAAGATTGCTATAAGTATCCTGGTCTGGATATGAAACTAGTAAAATCACATTAGATCTAAACCAGTGTGTTTTTAAGTTTGTTCTAAGTCCTGCACAAAAAGAGGAGAGGAAGAAAGGAATGCCTGTAGATACCTTTGTTTAAAAATCAGTGAATCAGCGAGGGAGGATACAAACTTAAATCAGTTTTCAATTTCTCAGTAATGAGAACATTCTAGAACTAGTCAAACTAATTTTTGAATGAATAATTAACTGTTGAAAAACTCTCTAACAAAACATGTCAAAAATGACACTTCATTGAGGTCAGATTTGAAACATAGATGCTATAGGCTCTCATAAAATCCAGAGCAGAATTTTGAGGAAACTCTATTTCCATTCTCATTTGTGTGTGCTGGGAATTCTGGGACTCGGAGAGCTGACAAATATGGTTTTACTTCTGCTGTAGCTTGTGGACCCTAAGCTTTTGGACATGCATAACGGTACATCTGTCCAAACCCACTCATGAGAAACTGAACCAGTCTGTGGAGGGTCTACTCAAAGGAGTAGTGCTCAGTGGAGATCTACTGCAGTTTAACACGTACTGAAGAGGTAACTTGAATCAGCTGCCTAAACTTTGAAACTTAGTGCAACATAAAATACCCTAGGGCATCTCCATCTTCCACAGAGCAACAGCTGACATGGCACAGGACCTGTGAGAGGCAGGCAAGACATATGCTTTTTTACCCATTTGGAGGACAGTTAACATACCTGAGGGCATCTCAGCTAGCATTTGACACCTACATTTAGGAAACGTAATGGAGCAACTGAATATCTGATGAAGTGGCATAATCTGCAAGCGAAATTCCACATTTTTTTCCTCTTATATTTAGTAAAAATATCAAGGAAGATATTCTTAGACAATATCTAGTGCACTGTAATAATTCTGCTGAATAATTCTGATGTGATATTTGACCAAATGGCACTCCAGGAGTAAGGACAATTCTCATCAGTAGTTAAAGTACTTAATTGTATTTTCCCTATAAATTATTCTGGTGAGATTTTCCACAACATTTAGAAAAAAGTAATTTTAAAATGGCCATTTAATGTCAATCATCTTGGGAAAGGTAACAACAGAGTTTGTCTTGACTATGGTTAAATTACAAACTTTGAAGTAAAGAGTTCAAAGTCTGTACCAGCAACTAGCAGCTGTACTTTTATGAATTTGGTTTTCCAAATCCCAATGCATTACAAATATATGCAAATAAAAATAAATAAATTTATAAAATATGTATCAATTAATTATAAATAAATTTATCACTAAATTCTAAATAAATATAATAATGCTATGTTATAAACATACTAATAAATTAGCATAGCAGTTAATAACAAACATGGTTCGTGCAAGCTACCTTTTTTTTTGCCCTTCACCTTTAAATAAAGATCTTAAATTTTGTCTTAAGTTTTAAAACATGTGCATGTAAAGACATGTACTTAGAATCTGCAGATGTTATGTTAGAGCATAAATTTATTTTTCTAACATTGTATCATTCTGCATTTGTTTTCTGAGTAAAGGAAAGACTGTACGCAAAGTATAAATTTCTGTTGGTGAAAATACTGCTAAAGCCTTATTTTCACATTTCTTTAGTAATGGTCCCTGCTAAAAGACCCATTTCCAAAAGGCTCAGGGATGCTCCATGCAGGTAGACCTCTGTGTTTCTCAGAAGCATCAGAGTCTGGCTCAAAACTAGTGTTGCAGTTTTTCTTCCTTTGAGACACAAGGCTGTCAAGAGTCTTGGTTGTGACCTTCCTCTGACAGATATTTACAATTCTCATGGTATTTTAGATGTTTCACTTGAGATAAACTCTTCTCTACTGGTGCCTATCTTTCCCTATTGACAACAAAGATGACTAAGATGATCAGTTTAGGCTAGACTCATAACTGTTTTATAGTTCTCTAGACATGGATTTAAGTTAGGTGTTTGGATCACTAATTCATATCTATCAAATGCTCTGTTGTAGCGAAAACATTTAAATTCTTCGTATATACAAAGGTACCCTTTATTCTCCAGACGATGATGTGAGCAACTTGATTTAATAAGTCTTGTTTTGAGCAGGTTGGGATAGATGACTTGCAGAGATTGCTTCAAATCAAAATTATTTTGTGATTATATGTGATAAATGAGTTGGTTTAACCCTGAAGAACACCTTTTGATTCTTTTTGTTGCTTTGACTCTGTATTCTGTTAGGGAGATGTATTAAAATGGAACCTTAAACATGAATATCAGATAGACTGTCTAACTTGACTTCACAGACATGACCATTCACAACAGACTTTTGAAAAACAATTGTCCATTTAGAAACCATAAATTTTGTATACTTAGAAACATACCTGAAGTAGGGAAGAGAACAGATTTTAAATGCATACTACAAATTAATCCATGTAAATCGAAAAAATCCTCTTTTGTTATTACAGATAGATGATTGTTAGCTATCAGTGGATACGTGGAAAACATGCAATATTTTGAAGACAGCTTTCTGAACAGTGAAGGAGGGTAAAAAATATATAAATTAACTTCATAAGTAATGCTTGCTTTTCTGTGCATATGTATGCCTTTATGAATCAATTCACTGGACCGCATTATGTTACACAAACAGAAATACTAATGAGAGGGTGTTTGGCTAACTATGATTTTCTTTAAGCTGCTGAATTTCTGAGAAATTATCCATTACTTTATCCCCTAGCCTGAAGTATTAATCACAATTCCTTTCAGAACAACCGCCAAGTTTATCAGTGCTTCTGTTTCAGAGCAGTAGGTAAGCAATATATTATTCTCCTTCTCCATCCATCAAGACAAATTGTTTTGAAGTCAGAGTGGGAAAGTTAGCTAAACTAAATAAAGACAATATGTTAAATGCAGCTTTCCTCTCTACAAGATGACTTTTAGAAAGACATCCTAAATACTGTTTTTTTTTATCTGTGACATAAATATTCAGACAAGACAGGAGTTCAGGTACAGCTAACTACAGCCAGATTTTTCCTTTTTTTCTTTTTTTCTTTTTTTTTTACTTTAAAAATGATAACTGTCTTTATGTAAAGTTTCTATATATAACTACGGAGAAAAGAGCAATTAAGGAGAGTAAGTTTGCGGACAACAGCAAGCTGGGAGGCTGTGTCGATCTGCTCGAGGGTAGGGAGGCCCTTCAGAGGGATTTGAACAGACTGGATCGTTGGGCTGAGGCCAATGGCATGAGCTTTAATAAGGCCAAGTGCAGAGTCCTTCACTTGGGGTATAAAACCCCAAGCATCGCTATAGGCTCAGGGAAGAGTGGCTGGAGAGCTGCCTGGCGGAGAAGGACCCGGGGGTGTTGGTTGACTACTGGCTTGATATGAGCCAGCAGTGTGCCCAGGTGGCCGAAAAGGCCAATGGGATACTGACATGTATCAAGAATAGTGTGACCAGCAGGAGCAGGGAAGTGATCCTGCCCCTGTACGCGGCACTGGTGAGGCCACACCTGGAATATTGTGTCCAGTTCTGGGCCCCTCGCTTTAAGAGAGATATTGAGCTCCTGGAGCGGGTCCAGAGAAGGGGCAACTAACTGGTCAAGGGCTGGAAAATAAAACTTATGGGGAGCGGCTGAGGGAGTTGGGGCTGTTTAGCCTGGAGAAGAGAAGGCTGAGGGGAGACCTGATTACGGCCTACAAATACTTGAGAAGGGATGGTGGGGAGGTGGGGGAAGGGCTCTTTACATTAGTGATGGGTGATAGGACAAGAGGAAATGGGTATAAGCTTAGTCAGGGGAGATTCAGGTTGGATGTTAGGAAGTATTTCTTCTCTGAAAAGGTTGTCAGCCACTGGAATAGGCTGCCCAGGGAGGTGGTTGAGTCCCCATCCCTGGATGTGTTTAGAATAGGGTGGATGAACTACTTAAGGATATGGTTTAATGGGAGATTAGGGACAGTTGGACTGGAAGATCTCTAAGGTCTTTTCCAACCTAGAAATCTATGAAATCTATGAGAGACAAGAGGTTCTCATCTAGTGTAATTGGCCTAATTTCACCTATCTTGCCAGACATCACTTCTTTTTTCTTTGTGTAGTTTAATCTATATCTAGAGCTAATGCAAAATAAAGTGTATTTAAGATGCTTGAGAGCTCAGATATTTACAGTTCAGAGACAGAATAGTTATAAAGAATGAAATGAGTAAGGTATAATGAAAAACCTGATCTAGTTGAAGATGTCCCTGCTCATTGCAGGGGGTCTTGGACTAGATGACCTTTAAAGGGCCCTTCCAACCCAAACTACTCTATGGTTCTATGATGCTATGATTGAAAAATAATGTCTATATCTTCATCTAAGATAATATCCAAATATAGAATAAGCTTTGGAAAAAAGTATATAAATTCACACAAAATTACCAGATCAGTCTATTCTGAGAAAAGACTTCACTTGAGCACTTCTGAGACATACAGACAAGACCATGTACAACTCAAAATCCAATTATACAGGGAACTCAAGTTCTCACTGGATTTCTCTACTTGAATGCTCTCAGTGACATGATCAAACAATAATGTACAGTCTTTGACCTTCATGATAAATGCGAAGTTCAAATGAAGACTGAGTTGTGTGTCTTTAATAGCGTAACTCCGGGCTGGTTAAACTTAGACATAACTCACTCAAACAAGAACTATACTATGACTGGGACACAAGGGATTATCATGTAACTTATGCCTTTGTCACCGGCCATTTGCAAGACCTTTAACAAGTCACCTCTCCACCTGGGTAACTCTTTGCGGGATGTCCGAAAGCCAAACTGAAATCCTGGTTCTCACTCCAGAGAGGTGTTGAGCCCGAAAGCACTTTATGCTGCGTTGGAAACAGAAGACACCCTTAGCAGTGCAGGAAATCCCAAATCTCTAATTCACCTCCTTACCTTCATCACTTCATAGGAGTACAGAAATAGAAGGAAGGGTCAGATCTAGCAGATCCATGTCATAGCCTTTTCATCAACTTGTCAAGTCCCATCATAGAAACAGTGAGATTTTTTTTCTCATACTTTTCCTACCAGGAGTTCCAGAATCTGTTTTTCCCAGATGGTTCAGAAATTTCTTCTCATCATCAACCTACATTGAGGGTAGCTTATACTCATTTGTTCTTGGGCCAACATAGACCAATAGTTCATGTCCTGTCCCTGTAGTACAGTTCACCTCATCATTATGTGTGATATGTGTGGCTTGATTCACTTGTCCAACCTTCAGTCATCCAGTGTCATCTGAGATGTCCTCCAGTATCTGAATATTTACAGTGGGCCAACAGAAGGGTTTATGAGAGACCCATGGTGGATGGAGCTGGGAGCAGTTTAGAATACTCTAAGGCATTGCAGAAGCACCACCTCTTCATTTGTGAATAACTGAATGAAACACTGACTTTATTGACTGGGAAGATTCAACTGCCCAGACTTTGTCATCAAGTGCCACCTGAGATGCTCTGAGGAATCTGAGATATCTGGCAGATATGATACTATCCTATGAAAGGCACATGTTTTTTTGAAGATGCTCTTTTGGAGATGGAGAGGTCAAGCAGCTGAATCTTTTCAGCACCTAACATGACACAGGATGCTTTGATAATTAAAATTTGCAGTAAATTTCCGTTGTATATATTGGGAGCTTAAAAACCTAGTGCATATCTGGAATCCTAGATGTAGACAACGTGATGCTCAATTGTGTGTACACTAGACATTTAGTGCAATTTCAAATGTCCTACTAAATCTTGTCTGGTCTTCTGTTGCCATTGAAGATAGACATGCATTTTAGAGGGCACTTGGTACCTGTGATTGGTCAACTGAATCTCTCTATTGAATTTACATGTCTTCATTGGAGATTAAATCCCATGCTTAACATTAATGCCCTCAGTGCATTTACAGATAGTCACTATATATTCATGTTCATGTTTAAACTTCAGTGGCAAAGTATGAGCTTTTCAGTCTCAGCCCCCTTCACAATCAGTGGAGAGAAACAGACACCTCCAGAAAATTATACATTTCACCCTGAGACAGAATTTTTGGATATGCCATTGAGTTGCTGTCTAGAGATAACTCTCCATGACTGATTTGGGAGGTTTGGCTGACCAAATCAGGCTCTTGGACCTTCAAAAATAGACGATCATCAGTCTATACATTTGCACAAGCTTTGTGCAGTGAAGTACCAGACTGGCTGAATCATCAGTGCTAGAAGAACAGTAATGATGAATAGATAAGTCTAAGTCCTCTTTGTTCCTATATGGACACTTTGGCCAGTACAATTCATTGTGAACTTATCTCCAGATCTTATTCTGTGGAACACAATACAAGAAGAGATAGATCTTATTCAAGGTCACTATGGATTTATGAAAGCAATGAAACATCATTAGGGATCTTTGGCCAAGCAGAGACACCTTCCTAACTGCCAGAGGTTCCTCCAGCTCATCATGAAGCCGGTGATTTTTTCTTCTCTCCTGATTACAGTGGTACAGCTCAGACAAGCTCTTGCCATATCCACAGGGAACCATTCTTTTAGCCTTGAGTATTGCAGAGAATGAGTTGGATCTTGACCAAAAAAAATGTATGAAAAGTGAATTTTACAAAGCTGAAACTGAGTTGAATGTTCTGAATGCCTAAGCACGGCCTGTCCTGCTGCCTCTGAGACACCACTATAGCCTGTTTCAGGCATGTGTTTCTTTGTTCTAAAAGAACTTGACAATCTTGAAGGACGTTTTCAAGAACGAAAGGACCTTCATTACAAACTAAAAATGCTAGTAGGCAGGAGATGTGTTTTCTGGAGGAGGTAACTGGCACCTTTTTTATATTTCCTGACAATCTGACCTTAAATTGAAAAGGACTTGAATTCATATTCAGGAAAAGCTATTGCAAAAAAACCCAGAAGAGTCAAACTTACATGTTGTTCAAAATAATAATAGCATCTAGCTCCTGTGGAATATTTTTTGGCATTTCATCTGAAAACTTTTTACTGAAATAGCCAGTGCCTTCTCTCCACTTTGCAAAAGCAGAACTTAATCAAGCATGGAAAAAGAGAGAGAAGGAATCATGAGATGCTCCAGGATAATCAGTAAATAAATAGCAGAGCCAGGATGTGATGGGTTGATGGGCGAAGTCACTTCAGATGGCTTTCAGGTGCCCACCATGTCACTCTATCACTCCCTCCATCAACAGGACAAAGGGAGAAAATATAATAGAAAAGCTTGTGTGTCAAGAAGAAGACAAGAACACTCACCAATCACCTTCATGGGCATAACAGACTCAATTTGGGAAAGATTAATTTAATTTATTGTCAATTACTTACACAGTGGAACTAACAAAACTAAAAACACCTTCCCTCCACCCCTGTCTTCTTCCCAGGCTTAACTTCACTCCTGACTCTTCTATCTCCTCCCCACAAACAGCTCAGGGGGATGGGGAATGGGTATTGCAGTCAGTTCATGATGCTTTGTCTCTGCCACTCCTTCTTCCTCAGGTTCTACCCCTGCTCGAGCGATGGGTCCCTCCCATGGGATACAATCCTTGTCAAACTTATCCTTCCCACGGGATGCACTTCTTCAAGAACTGCTCCAGCACAGATCCTTTTCCACAGGGTATAGTCCTTCAGAAACAGATTGCTCCAGTGTGGGTCTCCCACGAGCCACAGTTCCTGCCAGAAAGTCTGCTCCTGCATGGGCTACTCTCCACAGGCCCCAGTTCTTGCCAGAAAGCCTGCTCTGGCGTGAGTTTATCACAGGCTGCAGCTTCTTTCAGGGCACATACACCTGCTCTGGCATGGGGTCCTCCACGGGCTGTAGCGTGGCTATCTGCTTCACCATGATCCTCCATGGGCTGCTATGGCACCAATCATTCTTATCCAGCTGGACTGAGTTGAACTAATGAACTACTAATTAACTACTCAACTCAAGGTACCCATCCTGCCTACAAGAGGCAGGCCATTTCCTCCTGGCTGTGGAGGATGCAACAGCGTCCCTGGTGCTGCAGCCCAGGCTGGTGAGCAACAACTGGTGACCCCGACGTGATACATCGATGAGACCCTGGAAAGCCCTGGGAAGCCCCGACTCCCTCGCCGAGCCGAGAGCCCGAGCCAAAAGAGCCGGAGCCAGAGCCGGGAGCTTGAGCGAGAGTCCTTCGGAGAAGAAGGTAAAGCCGCAAGCCCTGACGTGGTATTCGCGGGAGGGAAGTGTGCTGGAGTTGGATGAATGGGCTGGGTCTCTGCTCACCCATAAAGCCTTTGTGAAAACAGAAAAAATGGTAAAACAAAAAGGGGGAATTATGGCACCAATCATTCTTATCCAGCTGGACTGAGTTGAGCTAATGAACTACTAATTAACTACTCAACTCAAGGTACCCATCCTGCCTACAAGAGGCAGGCCATTTCCTCCTGGCTGCGGAGGATGCAACCGCGTCCCTGGTGCTGCAGCCCAGGCTGGTGAGCAACAGGCTGCAGGAGGACAACCTTCTTCTCCATGGTCTTCACCACAAGCTGTAGTGTAGATAACTCTGCTCCAGCTCCTGGAGCACCTCCTACCCCTCCTTCTTCACAGACATTGGTGGCTGCAGGGCCATTTCTCTTACATTTTCTCACTCCTGTCTCACAGCTGATGCACAGCAATTTTTTATCCTTAAATATGTTATCACAGAGGTGCTACCAATGTCACTCATCGGCTCAGGTTTGGGCAGGAGCGGGTTCACCTCGGAGCCAGATGGATCTGACTCTATACAACATGGGGGAAGCTCCTGTTGCCTTCTCACAGAAGCCACCCCTGCAGCACATCGTTTGCCCAGCCGTGCCACAAAAACCTTGCCACGTAAACCCAATACACAGGATTAGAGATGGAGTCCCAGACTGGACCTGACTGAAAATATTACCACATCTCTTGAAAAGAAGAATTACATATATTTGAACAGTTGCAGCAATTTTATTTCATGTATGAGTTTAAGCTAACACACAGGCAGTTATTTTGGCACAAGTTGGGTTTATCAAGGATTGCAGGTTTGTCTGCAAAGGGAAATTCCTTCAAATTAAGGTGGACAAGGAGTTCACGGTGACCAAGGTACTCCTCTCTACCTCCCTCTGGTTAAGCTTATGAAAAGCCATGAAAGAAAACTCAAGAGATGATGATTGCACAAGAAATCTTTGAGAATCTCACACTCCCAGTCTGCCTCTCATGCGGTGACATGACCACTGTGTTGGGCCCAGCACTCTATTACCGTTATTGAATAACTTTTGCTGCAAAGCAAGGTAATCACTACTGCTACTCCTTTGGCTTGATGTCCCATGTACACCTTGGAAAGCTGAATCAAGAAAATCTGTGCTTAAAGTGAAATAACGGAGTTTAGGTATATGCACACGCTCCAGGGTTTGTCAGTTTTGATAAACATGTTTATCAAAGCCAATGCACGTTTCTGTGTAGTCAGTGCCAGAGACTCTAAGAAGTCAGTTTTTTCAGGTGCACCCACTGACTTCTAAGTGTTACAGGTTCATGGTCTTCTCAGGACTGTTTTATTTGAATGAGATCTGCAGCCAAATAAGCAGTAAGGCTAAGTTCAAATCAAACATGCTTAATTTCTCTCACCCCTATTTAAGCCACTGGGGCTTGCTGATCTCTTCAGACTCACTCAGAGCTACAGTTCCTCTGTGTGGTCCCCGCAAAAAGGGAAATCCATGGTCTGGATCCCCATGCAGCTTGTTCAACAGCAAGATTTCCATTTTGCTTCTGTTCGGTGGTCGCATTTTCTCTTCTTGCTCTCCAGCATGTGTGTAACTCACAAAATGACCTGTTCCAGCTCAAATTCATTAAATTTAGCCCACAATAAAATCATTCAAGTTGCTAATTCACCTCTGAACCTTTCAGAGGTGGACTTCAAAACCCAGCAGCTGCCTATCACATATTTCTCTCACATATTTCCCTTTCATGTAATGAATTTCAACCTCTGTCATGCTGGTAGTTGTAGCAATTGTCACTTTTTGTCATTTTCTATAAAGTGTAAATGCTACAGGCCCTTCAGACACTGTCTGCTCTACACACATGGTGAACCCACCTTTAAAAATGTTTCTCATAAATCTTTTCTGTCACTTCGGTTTTGCTAACATTAAATTGAAAAGAGGGGGAAGGGGAAGAAAAAGATCCTCTAAAAAGCTATTCTGGGCTTTGCTTTATAACAATTTATTATTTTACTATTTTATTTTATTTTTAACCATAAGCTATCTTTTTTATGTTGAAAAGCCAAGTTATTATTTCCTGGAGGTTTACACTCAAAATCTCAGATTGTCAGTTCATTTAATGTCACTTTACTTTATGCTTCATGCCAGTTTTAAGACTCAGCAAGAATTGACAATGCAATCCTTTCATAGCATCAACTGACTGTGTTTTCTTTGACAGCAAGAATTCAAACCAAGGATTTAATAAACTAGTAGCTCTTCCAGTTAGCAGTGAAATGTTCTTTCAATTCCACCACTTAAAGAACATCAAACAGACCTCAGCTACACAGCAAAGTTTATAGCTTAACCAGAAACGCAGCTTATTTGCATGCACAGGATCACCAGGGTTTGTCTATAAGAGAGGGAAAATGCGAAGAAATGTAATTTTGCTTAAAGTAAATGTGCATGTGAATGTTCATATGTCTGTAAGCAGACTACACTTACAGAGATGTAGAAAGAAAGGACAAGAAATTGGAGATGATGCATACAGTGGTTAAATTACTCATTTGTGAAAGCCTTAAGTAGGCAAAAGGCAGTCCTACAAAGCTTGCATGCTGAGTTAGCTGGGAAAAGGTATTACACTCTCTCAGACTGGTGGTACGAACTCCAGACACTTCGGTGCTGAGGTTAACATTAAACTCCACCAAGTTGTAGTCCTTTATGCTATTTTTCGTTCATTGACTGACCTATCTGCAGTCTCAGCTTCCCACATCACACTTCTGAGTTTGGCCCAGTGTTCACACACCCAGAGGGGAGGAAATGTAAAAAAACTCCACCTGTGAAGCCTAAAGGGACCTTTAAAGTACTTAATGAAAAACATCTTGTATGCGTTCCTTTCTCTCCCTGCAGCAGCGTGCAGTTGCAGCTCAACTAAGAAACATAATGAAGAAGAACAAATGATGTAGAAGAGCAGAAATGCTTCTTGTTAATTCACAGCCATACTTCTGAGCTCTTGATGTAAACTCAATGTTGCTAATGTAACAGTACAGGGATGCCCACCTCCACCTGTTGCTGTTGGATTGAGTTGGTGCCCAAGAGTGTGCCATAAAATACGCAATACTGGGGGATCTAAGGAATGGGGGATATATAAGATACGCTTATTTGAACCCTCATTTCAGGAACTATGTTGTAGTCAAGTGTGTTTTTAAATTCCTGAGTTGGGTTCACGGATCAAATGTATTGCCACTAAAATTTACTGGAAAGCAGATTACTTGAAGGTGGTGAGGCACTGGCACAGGTTGTCCAGTGAAGTTGTGGCTGCCCCATCCCTGGAAGTGTTCAAGGCCAGGCTGGATGGAGCTTTGAGTAACCTGGTGTAGTGGAAGGTGTCCCTGCCCATGGCAGGGGGTTGGAACTAGATGATCTTCAAGGTCCCTTTCAACTCAAACCATTCTATGATTCTATTTCAGAGATGTGTTTCAGGCTTTCTTCCCTGAGCCATTATTCTCTCTTATAGAAGAACTGGTAATGATGACTCTTGCATTGAAGTAGCTTTTTCATCTTTCTGCTCCCAGTCAGGTGGTCCTATCCAAAGTAGCATGGTGGTAACTCCTTTCAGAGAGAAACTTTTACTCCTCACACCATTGCCTCTCCATTTCTGCTCCATCTTGCAACTTCTATAATCTGTGTCCACCCACCTTTGCTTAGGAGGAACATGTTTCTTGGAAGCAAACACCTTGACTGATGTTACTTAACTGAACCTACAGGCCTATCCACATAACAATACTTACCAAAATTAATCTGAATTAGCTTTTTTAAGTGGATTAATTAAACTACTCTAAACTGCTATGTGGACACCCTTGTTCAAAATTAAAGAGGCGTAATTCAATTTAGCTGAATTAACTTTCAAAGTACATTAAGCCAAATTGTATTATAGCCATTCCAGTCTACACAGGGATTTAAATTCATATGTTCAGGGCTTTAGTCATGTTAATTGAGCAAACAGCTGTAATGAGTTGTTGCCATCTCCCAGTTTTTTATTACCATCTTGTTACCAGAGGTTACTAGTCCTACTGTAGAACAGAAGTTATGATTGTACTTATCCACTGAAGTTTGGTCAGGTACCTTTGAAACCTTTCTTCATTAGCAACTAATACACCAGACAGTAAACTGAAGCAGTTGAGACAGCTGGATACATACTCTACCAGCTCTGCTAGAAAGGTGATTACATCAGACAGGGGAGCAGGATGGAGAGCCAGAGAGGCAGCATCTTAAATCATCTCCACATTTCTCAAAAATAACCCATGAAAACCCCAGAACATCTCAGAATAACTCTTCAGAGAGTTCTCATGTAGTAAAAAAATGAGAGGAAGTTACAGAAATATTTTACTCTTTTTTTTTTAAGTTTTCTTCTCTTTAGGGATGTTTCTTTAAAATGTCCTTATGACTGTAATCTTAATTAAATCAATGCCTATTAAAAAACTAAATGAACTAAACATTTGTTTTACATGTTCTATAATACAAATTCAAAAGTCTTTTTGTCATAATCATTAAGAAGTACACTTATCTATCAGAGAATCCCCGCTTGCTATACCTGGATATCTCCTGTCTGTGCACATCCATTTCAAAGAAGTCATTTCCAAAGTCAAAGCCATCTAGCTCCATCTTTCCAACAATAAGAGTAGTTTATCCATTTTCTGAGGTGTCTTCACCAAAGAGGGAAAGAATGTGGCCAGCCAGCACCATACCCAACCAGAAAGTTGCACTAGACTGGAATATATAGGGCTTGTAGGACATGGGAGAAAGCTACTTGGATGTATTTGGTAGAAAATTTATATCTAAGTAATTATCACGCATTTTAGTTTTAATGATCTGGTTCAGATTCTGCCTGTCACTGACCAGGCTGTTTGGTTACATCTAGTTTTGAATAGGCCCTTTATTGAAAAACTGTCTTGGATAGATTGAAGGTCAGTTTCCTAGGATCATAGAGGTTACTCAAAACCTTATCCTACCCGACCTTGAACATTTCAAATTATGAGGCATCCATCACTTCTCTGGATAATCTGTTCCAATGCTTAGCCACCTTCACAGTAAAAATGTGTTTTCTGATGATCAGAGGTAACCTCCTGTGTTTCAGTGTGTGCCCATGACCTCTGGTCCTGTCACTGGACACGACTGAGAAAAGAGTCTGGCTCTGACTTCTTTGCACCCTTCCTT
Source organism: Tauraco erythrolophus (assembly GCF_009769465.1). NCBI lineage: Eukaryota > Metazoa > Chordata > Aves > Musophagiformes > Musophagidae > Tauraco > Tauraco erythrolophus. Next base: position 68,196,298 of record NC_141466.1, on the reverse strand, counting down.
CAGATATTTATATACATTGCTAAGATACTCCCTGTGCCTTCCCTTCTCTAGACTTAGCAAAAAGCCTCTCCAGGGAGTACACTAAACACCCTGAGAAATGATGAGCTTAAACTGTTGTTAGAAAAATACTTTTTGTAGTAGAAGGAGAGGTTACAGAAGTTCATTTTCAGATTGAAATTAATCACTTTTTATCTTTGCTGTAAAAAAGCCATGTCTAGGTCAATGGATTCAAAGGAGTACTTCCAGAAAGTTACTTACCTCATCCTAAAAGAACTGTCCATGATAGTTGGATGAATCATAGAATCATAGGATCATAGAATGGTTAGGGTTGGAAGGGACCTCTAAGATCATCTAGTTCCAACCCCCCTGCCATGGGCAGGGAAACCCTCCACTACACCAGGTTGCCCAAAGCCTCATCTAACCTGGCTTTGAACACTTCCAGGGATGGGGCATCCACAACTTCTCTGGGCAACCTGTTCCAGTGCCTCACTACCCTCTGAGTGAAAAATTTCTTCCTTATATCTAATCTAAATCTCCCCTCTTTCAGTTTAAAGCCATTGCCCCTTGTCCTATCACTACATGCCCTTGTAAAAGTCCCTCTCCAGCTTTGCTGTAGGCCCCCTTTAAGTATTGGAAGGTTGCAATAAGATCACCCTGGAGCCTTCTCTTTTCTAGGCTGAACAGCCCCAACTCTCTCATCCTGTCTTCATAGCAGAGGTGTTCCAGCCCTCAGATCATCTTCGTGGCCTCCTCTGGACCCGCTCCAGCAGCTCCATGTCCTTCTTGTGCTGGGGACTCCAGAGCTGAACACAGTATTCCAGGTGAGGTCTCATGAGATCAGAGTAGAGGGGAAGAATCACCTCCCTCGACCTGCTGGCCACACTTCTTTTGATACAGCCCAGGATACAGTTGGCTTTCTGGGCTGCCAGATATGATGATACTCATCTCTTTCTCCTGATACAGAGGACACCTAAGCAAATATCTTAGGTTAGACTCTTAATCTCTCCGTGGTTAACACTACATAACAGCCTATCAGGAGGCAATTATTTGGTTTACCAGTTCACACTGGGTTGGTGTTCCAAACAACTACTACAAAGAATCAGAAGAATAAAAGCTCTTTTCGTTTGAACTCCCTGCTATGAATGGTGTAGGACACATACTTTGCAAAGAACAACAGGTTGCCTTGATCTTGTAAAACACAGGAAGGATACTACATTTTTTTTTAAACCTCATAGCTTCTCCTATGTTAACAAGTCACTTACCCATCTACATCTGAAAAGCACTCTTTTAACAGCATTTGGTTGGCATCCATAACATAAACTGAAAGTAACACGAGCAAACGTGTAATTGAAATGCTATGTGATTGCATTTCATTATACATTGTGCAGTGCTGCTTCTATTTCCTGTCTGAGTAACTTACATACGTAACTAACAGCTCCCAAAGGGCAGATTTTGCAGTTAGATAGACCATTTCAAAATTCACCGGCCCTGAGTATTAGACCACTGCAGGTTGAAACTCATTTTTGCTCTTTGTCCCAATAAATACTCAAGGATTCATGTTCTTGTGAAAAAAGGTGCAAAGAGGAGATGACTGCACTGAGGCAAAAAATTATCTTTGGAATTCAAATTAATGTTTTGAAAGGAGAACGGAGAGAATAATTTCTTTCTAAACACTAATCTTAAAGACAAAAAAATACAGGTAAACCAAAACCCAATTAGGCAGAAATGTAATTCTGTTGCCAATCAAGTTCTGGACAAGTTTCTATTTCCTTCAATAAGTAAAACATTGCACAATATGTAGTTCTGGGGAAAGACATTAACAGTTCTTTTCTCCTATTCAGTAAACTGGAACCATTTTCTCCCCGTCTGTTTGAACTCAGTTTCGTTGCACCACAAGTTGACTTAAGGAGTGATCCCAAACCCATTTATGTCATCAGGGGTAAGATTTGCATCTCTTAACTTCAGACAGTTAGAAGTTAGACCCCTAATCTAAGCCAGCTACCCTAGGCTGCTGTCAGAGTCAATGGAGGGAAGCCTTCTGAGACAGATTCATTCTATTTGTCTTAGGATACATGAATTACCCTAAAAGTAGATTGTTGCTCTTCCTGGCTTTAAATGGAGCCATAGGGTGGCAGATTCAGGTTTAAGCAGCTAGCTTGCAGACATTTAACTTAGGGCACAGGCATTATACCCTGGGAAGTTTATATTTTACTTCTCCAAGCTGCAGATCTGATCTTATATAACTCCAGTAGTTCCAATTACTCCTTGCAAGGCACTTCAAAACAGAAAACTCAGTCCTAGTCTTTATATTGAAATGTTTTGCTGTCAAAACAACTGTTTACAAGGAAAACATCTAGATCCAAGAATTAAGCTTGATTTCTGTCTTTGTCTACCTTCACTTTGTTTTTCCCATTCACTCACTCTTCTTTACATGTTCTCATACTTTCTCCTACTTCTATATGTTTGGGCAAGCTGTTGCATGTGCTGATTGGCCAGCAGGCTGCTTTCTCCTCAGAATAAGCAAAGAAGTGATTTAAACTCTCTTTCCCATGGTGTGGGCACTGTTGGTTATCTTCCCTTTCCCCAGCTGCCAGCTTCCACAAAACTTGTCAGAACATCATGTCTTTGAGACATCTATCCTCTCAGTGAAATGTGGTTTAAATGGGCCACTGAGTTTTAAAATTATTTGATGGAAGGAAGAGGTGGCAAACATACTGATGGGCAAAACATGTTCCTTTAAAATTAGACTAGTCACATGCTTCCTTACCACTGAGAAATCTGGTGAAATTTCTAGTACAGAAGTACTTACAGAGGCAGGAAAGATTTTTTTTTTTTTCTATAATTTCTGTCTTTGCGTGAGAGGTATAAGCTACACCAACAAAAACACATTGCTAGAAACATTTATTTTTCTGGGTGTACTGGCAAAATGACTCTCCTAGATGTTCCAGTTTCCTCTTCAGCCCCATTCTGTGGGACAGTTATCTTAGGATATTTACTTTTTACCCACTAAGATTTCTTTCTTTTTTTTTTTTAATCCGTAGGAATGCCTTAGTTTGTTATGCCCTGAAACACAAAGCATTAACAGCCTTTTAGAGAGTGCCAACACATGGTGGAGGTAGCTACCTGCTCTGTTTTCCATAAAATGGGTGTTAATAGGCTCTAGAGGGGTCCCTCAGTAAAGAAACTGAGGAGTTCAAGCATTTATTGACTGACTTGTATCTCGTAGAAGTATTCGAAGTGGAACACAGGAGATGTGGAGAAAAGCCACACAAATAAGAAGCTACTAATGAAGTGTTTTTACAGTTGGAGTTCAATGTGTGAGCTTGTAAAAGCTGATTAACTATTATTGTGTTTTCATCTAACTGGTTTGATAATTTGTTTGTTAAATGGCTCAGCTGAGAAACCAGTGAGTGTCCTTGGAAACATGCTGGTGCAAGAGTTAAAGCCTCAAATCCACACGGAGGGGGCAGGTTTATGTTGTGGATCCATGATACACTTCTCTTTTAATAGGTGAAAGAAAGAAGTAGCTATAAAGTCATATTTTGTTCTTACAGGGTTTCCTTTGAGCCTATTCCAGTCATTAAAACTGAAATCCTCTAGATTTTTTTCATGATAAAGGTAATTCACAAGTTGATTCACTTCTTTTTCTTCTTTCTTTCTTGAATTTGTTTTTCTCTCTTTTTATCTTTTTCTTTCTTTCTCTCTTTTTCTTCCACCTTCATTAAAGGACTCTGTTTAGAAGAGAATATTCTGGGCTTGATTAACAATTAACTCAAAACAGTTAACTATCACATTCGAGCAGCAACAATAAAATAGAGAAGACTTGAAAAAGTAGGTTGGAAAAACTACAAGCCCCACTTTTCAAATGAAAATTACTAGAAATCGTAGTAGGGGATGACAGGAGAAAATGTGAAAGTTTGTGTTTATTGTGCTTTTGTGTTCTGTTATTCCAAAAAGTTTTCCCTTGTTCCCACTTCTGAATTCAAATATAGCCACTTTAAGATTGTAAAACCTGTTGATTAACATAAGAACTGGGAATTTTATGGACTTACTGCAGATGTATGTCTGAATCAACAAGTCCCTGCAAATCCTACTGATTTTAGTATGATGATGGTCTTGACTGTCAGTAAAAAAAAGAGCTAGATCTTGATCTTTAAACACAGCATTTGCTGTGTTTAAAGTACTTCTGAACAACAAGTTTGTGTGTCAGACATCCCAAACAGGACTCAGCAGACCAATTGGGTGTAATAAACTCATCTCTAATGAGCTGAATAGTTCAGACTCTTAAAAGATGGGCTGACTGAAAATCTGAAATCAAAAAATAATAGCGTATAAAATGTTGGGGGTCTTTTCAGAAAAAAAAAAAAATATGTTGTAGCAAAAAAAAACCTTCCACAATATTTTGACTCAGAAAAAGACTGTGGGGCCATGTTGGGGGTTGCAGCTTCATTTTTTAATATGTTCCTCTAGGATGGTTTGGATTCCCCAGTCACATTGAATCTCATGGTGCTCTAAGATGTAAGACCCCAAGACATATCCACTGTCCTTTATTTTGAGAGAAGACCCTGTGTATCACAGGACATACAGACCAGAAAGGCATCCAAAATCCCATGAGGCACTACAATAATATTTCTTAGTCAAAATAAGTTGATTTTCATCCTGCTTTTGACTAATAGTCTAAATGATTAGCTTCATTATTTTTTCCAATTTCTAGCAAATCCTACTAAGAAAAAAGTCCCTGAAAAAAATCACACAGCAGTAGGTATGATAACCGTGTTAACTTACTTTTTCAGATGTAGCTCATAAAAAGAGAGTGTGCTCTCCCATTTAGAGGAGGCAGAGTCACAGTCAGGTCTTAAGTTTTATTCTACTTTTTTTCAAACAACAATATTGAAAAAGAAAGTTAAATATAAAAACAACAAAAAAATTGAACAGTTTAGTTTGGAATGGATCTCTGGAGGAATGTAATTCAATCTCCTACTCAAAGCAGGGTGAACTACAAAATTATATCAAGTTGCTTAAGGTCTTGTCCGGTTCGTTTTGGAGTATCTCTAAAGACGAAGATTCCACAACCTCTCTGGACCCAAGTTCCAGTGTCTGATAATTCTCTCTCTTTTTCTTTTTCTTTTTCTTTTTCTTTTTCTTTTTCTTTTTCTTTTTCTTTTTCTTTTCTTTTTCTTTTTCTTTTTCTTTTTCTTTTTCTTTTTCTTTTTCTTTTTCTTTTCCTTTTCCTTTTCCTTTTTCTTTTCCTTTTTCTTTTCCTTTTCCTTTTTCTTTATATCCAATTATAATTTCATTTGTTGTAATTTTAGTGTTTTTTCTTGTCTTTGGGCATCTCAGATGAGAGTCTGGTTCTTTCATCTCTGCAAACTCCCATTAGGAAGCCAAAGACAACAATTAAATTGCTCCTTGCCATTCTCTTCTCAAGGTGGAACAAACCTAGTCCCTTCAGCTTTCCACAAAATGTGCTTTAGTCTTCCACTACCTTAAAGATTTCCACTGGATGCACTCCAGTTTCACAATATAGGGATTCCCGTAAGCCAAACTGAGAGAAATAATTACTTCATTCAATTTGTTGCTATGTTTTTGTTAATGTACCCAGTATGAAGTTGGTCTCCATCACTGCAAGAGTGCACTGCTTAATCATCTTTAGCTTGTTGTCCATCAAGCACCCTCTACCACAGAACCATTACCTAGCCATTAGATTCTCAGCCCTTGAAATGTCATGAAATCTCTCTGCATCGGGTGCAGACATTTGGGTTTGCTTTTTTGTTCCTTGAAGTTCTTACCAGCTCATCCCTCCATCTTAATCCCTTCTCAACATCAGTCCTACTCTCCAACAACCACATTCATAATAAAGAATCAAATCCTTTTCTGGTGTACAAGAATTGGAAAAAATGTCAAGAATTAAAAGGACCCCAGCGGGAAAAAAAAATATCACACATGGAGTTTTATATATTTTAAGGCCCAGAGAAAACGAATTAAAATGTGAGACAACTGAGGTAGCAGAGAAAGACATAACAAGACTGAATGTAAGTTAAGGACAAATTGAAATCAAAAAGGAGTCATGACTTTGAGCACTGAAATAAACAACCAGGACAACTGATGGAGTCTCCAGTTTTTGATGTCTTCAGATTAGGTCCAATTGTCTCTCAATGTGAACACTTTAGCCAAACACAAGCTACTGGTCTTGACACAGGGAATAGCAGATGAAATGCAATGACTTGTAGTATGCAGGCTGAGAAACTGAATTATCTAATGGACTCTTTCAGGTTAAAGCTTTTGAATTTATGAATAATGTCTGGGACAAACTTGTTGCTGAAATGATACAGATGTCTATAATGACACCTGGTTATTCTATTGGGTAGCTGTTTTTCCTGCCAAATGTAACCACATAATGTTTCCAGAAAAATAGGCACTGAGGCACATATCATTCCAGGAATTTTTAGTTCTGACAGGATTGATAATGTAAACATTGCATAAAATTCACTAACATGGATGTGGATACATACAGGGTAGATAGATATCATACTTACACTTGACATCTACTTTTATTCCTACGTTCACATATACCTGTTATGGTTTGAAGTGGGGGGGCAGGTCCGGGTGGCAGAAGCTGCCCATCACACCGGACTCCCGTCTGCCTCGGGGCTTGAGCCAATCGGCGCCTCTGCGAATTGCCCTATTTACGTCGGACAAAGGAACCGGAAAGGTGTGTGCCTTTGCCCAGGAGCAAGGAGAAGGGAGAGGGGGGTACGGCCCCCGCTCCCGGCTCCCGGCCGGGCCGGGCCGGTGCCCGGCTGGCCCTGTGCCCGCTCCGTGCCGGTGCCCGCCCCGTCGAGGATGGCAGCGGCGGAGGCGCTTGGGGAACTCGGGGAGAGCCCCGCTGCCGGGGCGCCCACCGGGCCGAGTTCACCCAGAAAGGACTGAAATCTAAGAGAAACAGCCACATAGATAAGAGGTCAGTGAAGATGGGACGGAACAACGCGTGCCGCGGCTGAGTCCCCCTTGCCAGCAGCCCCTTTGCAAACAGTCCTCGGTAGAGCAAGCAGAGACCCACTCGCAGCCCGTGGAGGACCCACGCCGGAGCGCATTTAAAGTCTGTATGATGACCCACGCCAGAGCAAGTGGCTACAGCTCCTTAAAGGTCCAGGACTGGTAAAGCCCGCACTTGAGCAAATCCGATGGGGTAAGGATTTGCCCCCCAGCGGGTAGTATTCACGCTTTCGCCGTGAGTAGGGGATCCACTGGAGCAAGGGACAATGGTGTAAGGACTCCTTCTCCTTTAAGAGAAGCGACAGTAACAACATGGAATGAACTGACCTGCACTCTCCCATTCCCTGCCCCCCTGCGCCGCTGGGGGGAGGAGGTAGAGCCGGGAAGAAGAGGCAAAGGGGGGGAGTGGTGTTGTTTTTAAGACCTGGCCTTGTTTTCTTGTTATCCTCTTAAGTAACCGTTTTTGTTTGCTTTTTTTCTCTTTCTAGGTAGCTGTTAATAAATAGTTTTGCTTTAAGAAAACAGCCTCTTTTGCCCGGGACCGTGGTTGGTGGGTGCTCCTCTGTTCCTGTCTCGATCCTCAGCTGTTTTATTACATTTTTCTCCTCTCCATTTTACTGAGGTGGGAGAGCTGCGTGGGGTTTAGTTGCCGGATCGGCCTAACCCACGATAATACCATATAAAACTTACAACATATACGTAAAACATATAGATCAAAACAAGGATTTAAAGCAAAAAAGCAACCTCTCATAAATTAGTGATTACTTCAACCAGTTAAATTCTTATGATGTACTGCATGGGAACTCCGTGTCAGTAGCTGGGAGAGACACTCATTACCCAAGGCAGCATTCAACCCAATTTATGACCACCGTTTCTCATCCTCCCATCCATGCATCTGTGTAAAGAATCTGACCTGCTAGGACCAACAAGTTCTTCTCAGCGGAGCTGCTTTCCAGAGAGTCAGACCACAGCCTGCATGGATTCAGGTATGGCACTAATCATTCTTATCCAGCTGGACTGAGTTGAGATGATGAACTACTACTAATTAACTAATTAACTACTCAACTCAAGGTACCTATCCTGCCCACAAGAGACAGGCCATTTCCTCCTGGCTGCGGAAGATGCAACAGCGTCCCTGGTGCCGCAGCCCAGGCTGGTGAGCAACAACTGGTGACCCCGACGTGATACATCGATGAGGCCCTGGGAAGCCCCAACTCCCTCGCCGAGCCGAGAGCCCTGGCTGCAAAGGAGCCCGAGCCAAAAGAGTCGGAGCCAGAGCCGGAGCCGGGAGCTCGAGTGAGAGTCCTTCGGAGAAGAAGGTAAAGCCGCAAGCCCCGACGTGGTATTCGCGGAAGGGAAGCGTGCTGGAGTTGGATGAATGGGCCGGGTCTCTGCTCACCCTTAAAGCCTTTGTGAAAACAAAAAATACTAAAACAAAAAGGGGGAATTATGGCACTAATCATTCTTATCCAGCTGGACTGAGTTGAGATGATGAACTACTACTAATTAACTAATTAACTACTCAACTCAAGGTACCTATCCTGCCCACAAGAGGCAGGCCATTTCCTCCTGGCTGCGGAAGATGCAACAGCGTCCCTGGTGCCGCAGCCCAGGCTGGTGAGCAACATTCAGGGAGTTTGTTCATACCATGTAAAAAACTTAAGATTTGCCCTTGCTGGATGGCATGAGATTCCTGGGAGGTTGTTACTCCGGCTTGTCTAGATCCCTCTGTATAGCAGCCCTGCCCTCTCGCATGTCTGCTCTCCTCATTCTGGTGTCATCCATGCACTTGATGACTATGTTGCGTCTTCTTCAGGTCAGAGATAAAGATCCTGGGATAGATCTCCAGGTAGAGCATGAATTGTTTTCAGCCTGATCTTGCCAGTTTCTCATCTGTTTAATCATCCATCCATAATACAGTCCAGAACCATACAGCAACCTATAGTGAATTTTCACTTCCAACCCAATATTTAGTATTTTACCTGAAGAGTAGGTGCACAGGAATGAAAAATAACCCACTTTTACAGTTCTTGGATTAATTCCACCTTTCCTTTTCACGGTGCAAATGATTTTCCTTAAGCTATTTCTACATGAAATGTTGTTCCTATTGCAAAAAAAAATCTATTTTTACAGTTCCAATGCATTGTTCTATTTTCAGCCTGAGATCCTTTCTAGCAGAAGCTCAAAGATTTAACCCAATATTACCACAGAGTCTTCAAATTTCTCAGGATGGTATTACAGAATTGTTGCCCCAGTATTATTGTGTTCCACAAGAGAAATTCAGTGCCTTTAAAAAACAGAAGAGCCAGTCACTCATGTCATGTGTTTGTGTGACGGTTGTAAATATAAGAAAAAATATGATGTTGTAAATACAAGAAAAAAAGACATGTAAAATCTTCAATGATTCCTGCTTTTACAGGAATTAATTTAGCAAAAAAAAAAAAAAGTTCCTGAAACATGTACCACCACCAGACAATCAAGAGTGAGAAAGAGAGAGAAAAGGAGAGAGAAAAAGCTGGCTTCATGCGGGGCCTTTTTGCTTACAGCTATGAGACAGTACTGCACTTTCTCCTAATAACCTTGACCTGCTTTTCCTGGCTCAGCAGTAGCATCTGTGTCACATCGGCTTAGCATCTGTTTATCAATCTAACAGCACAAACCTGATTCCTGCTCCTATTCTCTTTAGTGCTCATGATATTAAAATGGCTGAATTAAACCATCAAAATTCAGGAAGCACAAGACTTAGAGATGGGAACAGTTCTATGGAAAGAAAAGAAAGGGGGGAAAAAGAAGCAAGGAAGAGAGAAACCATATGTAGGATCTCCTTTTATTTATTCTCTATGGAATTAAAGGAGAAATTTATAATGAATAATCACTACTAAAATCACCTGTGCAGAATTCAGGGCCACAGGCTTTCAAAACAGAGAAGATAGGAATCATCTCAGACTTTTTCATGGATCTTAAGAAAAGACAAGGCAGGTATAATGAGGTAATAAATTACAATCTGTCTGCTGGCTCTGCCTCCAGGTAAAAGAGCGAAACACCAGTGAATAGAATTTAGTGCCGATCACATAAGCAGGGCAAAAGATATTGAGAACTCCCTAGGCTTGTGCCTGTGGCTTACTTTTCCCCTTTTGCTACCACTGCTATGCTCTTTCCAGTTTTGTGACATTTCCAAGTACAAGGATAGTCCTGAGCTTGAGGCATTTTTTCATATTTACCTGAGAAGACATGGACTATGCCCATTTGCTTAAACCATTCAGAAGTCCCGCATTGCAGGACAGCTTCTGTTGCTGGAAAAGGCATAGTTCATTCTCAGAATCATCACCCTATAGAAAACAGCTCCTGACTCCAGACTTGTTTCAGAAGAAAAGAGAGCTGTCAGCTGGGGAGTTTAATTGCACAAAGTAGGCAGAGCAGGCCAAAACTGAGGTGTCAAATAGGCCAATGTCGTTATTTATTGTTTGTTATTGCCATGCTCAGATCTGAAAGAAATCAGAGCCCCACTGTGCTGTGCGTACACAGCTTAGTGTTTAGCTTCCAATCCCCCACCTACACAGAAACTAAGGCAACAGGAAAAGGAGACAAAAAAAGAACTGGAGAAATTCTCTGATCTGCTGGAAACTGCTTCAGGAGTCTGAGGTATTGCAGCCTTGAGTAAAGGTCTCATGAGTACCCAGTGTTTAAACCATAAAACAGAACAGTAAACCAGACATATTTCAAATTAATAAAAAAACACGTTGTCTGCTAGATCAGCGCAAATAGCCAGAGTTTTGGGGTTTTGTCTACTATATAAAAGAAAGTTTTTTTCCGGTGTCACAGAGATCACTGATTCCATTAATGTTGCACTGGAAAATTTATTGGGTATTGATTTGGACAGGTATTACACTCAGAGACATTTTGAACATCCACCTACTGAAGCATCCTAAATTATTCTCTGGAGATCTCCCATACTTGCTTGCTCTGAGAACTCAAAGGTCAAAGGCCAAAATCCGACAGTGGTGTGGTTGAACACCAGTGGCATGTAAGCGGTCCTTTTACAATAACGTACATACACACATTATTTATCCTTCCTTTAAAATGAAGACTTTGGACTACACCTACAGCAATGCAAGTCTATCTGTTCCACCAGATTTTATCCCTGCATCCATGATTTGGTGATTGCAAATAAGGGGGGAAAATAGATGGAAAGAAGGGACCTGTTGCAGTTATACAAACTACCAGCTATCAAAACCATATGACTAGATCTCAGTGTGAGGCAAATACATTATTTACAGACTAATTCACTGCTCAGGCCACATCCAGTGAACTTTGATTAGCCAAGAGATGAATCTGAAAGAGGAAACATATGTAAACAATTGCTGAACCTCCAAAGAAGGTTTCTTCCACAAGGAAGCAAAGGATAAAATTATAGAGTATAGATCTGTGAGAGCAGACAGCTAACTCGCAGTTATTCCAGAGTTCTTCTGAACAGTGCATATGATTTGGCTATGATATGAACTTGAAACCTGAGCCCTTTTTACCTTTTTATTTTTAAGAGTTTTTTACTCTTTCCTTCTTACTTCACCTTTTATCTGAAAACAGTGCCAGAAACTCATAGGAAAACTCACCCAATGTCATGGAGGTTGTAGGATTTCACCTATATTTCACACAGGAAAGCTTTATTGCCCCAGGGTTACTCGGAATCTTTCCCTAACTCATTTTTTCGAAGACTGTGCTTGATTCGCATCAGTAGCTCTCCAGACTTCACTTTAGGATCCCTCATGCCTCAGGCTGAAGGCTGAAAGTGCAGGAGGTGAACAACAGGTTGGGTTTGAAATCTGGCTTTTACGGAGACCTGGGCTCTATCACTGCAGGATTACGTTTATTTATAAAATAGGATATAGTTTTAAGAGCTGAAGACTAGAACTAACTTTTATCCAGGAGGCTTTTTGGAGCAGCCAAGAGGTAGTTAAACCAAGAGTAAAATCAGGAGGAAGAAAATATGAAAAAGGCAGACTTAAGATCTGCTTTTTGTTTGCTCCACTGTTAACAAACTCAAGAGTTTAGACAAAATGTGTGACAATATAAAAAGCCACTCTCTTTTTTCTTAAATATATGTACAAGGAATCTAGGCAAGGTGCTGACAGCTTGCAGCACTGCAATATAACTGAAATTTAGGAGGACAGTTGTCATGAATAGTGTTGTAGATGCCCCATCCCTGGAAGTGTTCAAGGCCAGGCTGGATGAGGCTTTGGGCAACCTGGTGTAGTGAAGGGTTTCCCTGCCCATGGCAGGGGGGTTGGAACTAGATGATCTTGGATGTCCCTTCCAACCCTAACCATTCTGTGATTCTATGATTAAAATCCCTGGTTATAAGCTGTTTAGGACGTAGCGAATGAAAAGGAGAAGGTATTATGGGTACACATGGTGGCTTTCTTACTGAAGATGGTCCTACTTATCAGTGCACAAAGAGATGAGGTTCACACAACAGTCCCATCTGCTTGTTAGTCCCCAACTCCATCAACAGCTTATGAAATCCTTAACTAAATTAAATCTATTTTAACGAAGAGATAGCAAGGGGAGAAAAAGACAAGAAAGCTTGTCTCCACATGGCTGTGAAAATACGCCCAGATTAAGCCAAATTCAGCAAACACCGAGCAGCTAGATGAGATGAAGAATAACAAGGATCAGGTACAGAGACGGAGTTGGGATAGATATGTGGGAGGATAGTGTCCTGGGGAGGAACTGGAGATATTACCATGGGGCCACGTGGGAGGTGAGACCAAGGTCTTGGAGGTATAGGCGTATAGGGTAGGGGCTTCATTGGTTCTGTTTCATTTAGAACAGTTTGTTTTGATGTTACTGAAAGTTCAGAAATTCAAGATCTCAACTGACTATTGATCATGCAAATGTGTTATGTCTGCATATGTATATCTGCTGTCTTATAAAGTCTGGCTGAGGTATTTGAGAAAGCAGGAGATGCCACAGATCAGTGAATCAAACAGTCTGAGTTACTCCTTGAGCAACTATCCATAATGAAAAAAATAGAAGAATATATGTTTTTAATGGAGGACTTCCATTTCGGAGACATGTAGCCAGCAATAAACTTCTCTTCGAATTTAAGAAAAATATAAAGATCAATTAATTATGGGCTGGCAGTTGATAGTAGCCTAGGGACCAACTGTTATTGTCAGATTGAACTCCATACAGACAGAGGACAAGAGAAACCAATCATAAATACAGTTGACTCTCCAAAATAATTCATTTCTCAAAACTGGGAAATTAGAATGATATTAAAAAAAAAAAAAAAAAAAAAAAAACAGGAAAATGAGAATGAACATTGGAATTTTTTTAAGAGGAGTTTATGAAGCTAGAAGTCCAACTTTGAGTAAAAGTAAAACTTTGTTCAAAGGCAAAGGAAACACACTAATTAGAAATAAGTGCAACATGTGACAACAGGAAAGAAAGAGACTTTAACACACACAGCAATATAAATTAAACATTATAAAGTGTAGAAAATTGATAAGGGAAGCTAAAGACATCAAAGAAAATCTCATGGTTAGTAGGATTAATGACAATGAACTTAATTTTTAGGAATAATTAGGAACAAACTAAATCCTACAAATAGCATAAGACCATTTAGTAATGGAAACTGCAAAATTGTTTAAACCGTACAGTGTAGGGTCAGGTCTCCATACGTTTCTGTTTATCTAATAAGGCTTCCTCAAAGAATTTATACACTGAGGAGTGCTCTATATCCTGTAATTTTAAAAGTCATTATTAAATTAGTCTTATGGCAACTTTTCTAGTATTTTTTCTAGGGTCAACTTCAAAGTAATCAATCTATCCTTCTTGTCAGTTCATTTATCTCTGTTTTTAAATATACTGATATGACACTAGCATATTTTCCTTTTCCAGAATTTCTTTGTTATGCCAAGATTATTAAAAATTAGTGTCAGTGATTGACTGTCCGATACTGTGAAGAGAATACAAGTCCATTTGATAGACTGTGTAGGTAACCTAATATATCTGAAGGCCTTTAAAATTACTACCACATATTCTAACACACAACAAAAAAAAAAAAGCCCACTCTGATCTTTGGGGAAATTCCATAAACGAAAGCAAGCATTCAATGGAGAAAAAAATGGACAATAAATATTTAAAAGATAGGCTTCATAGAGGAACAAGCACTGAACAGAAGTTGTTTCAGATTAATTTCTTGGGGAGCAAAATTGCCTACTCAGCAATTCAATTGTCTGAAAACAAACTTAAAATTAATGCTATTAAAGTATATTAAAAGCAACATAGAAGGGTACAAAACAATACGACCAAGCAACCAGACAAAGTAACCTGAATAGCTTGGTAAACCAAGTTAAAAAAAAAAAAGAGATATATCTTAACACTTTGACAAGGAAACATGTGAACAAGGAATGAGGTCATATCTATAGAGTGGTGTCTATATTCTGGGAAAAAGTGACTGTGCAAAGGACCTAATAAAATGCTGACGCAGGAAAAAGGGCTTTGGCAAAATATTTAGTCAAACAGAAGTTATTGGGCATCATAGAGTGAGAAAGGGTTGAACACAATAGGCTGTGAAATACCAAAGCTTAGTCTGGGTGATCTAATGGACCCTTCTGGCCTGAACTGTAAATGTTGATGAGACTTATTTAATCTGAACAGATTTTTCTGTTCCCTCTTAGTCATTCCAGGATGTTATTGCTGAATGCAGTGAAATATATAGTGTTTCATAGTTCCATGGGATTTCTAAGCTAGAAGGGACCATTACAGTCTGACCTTATGTATAACAGGGCTACTCTAACTACTTTGCAGCCTGTGGCCCAAAACATGTTGCTATACCTTTTAAGAAGAACATGAACATGTCATTCAGGAAATCTGAATCTGATCTTAGATTGCTAAACAAAAAAAATGAATCAGAAGCTCATAAATGGAGATTAAATAACGAAAAAAATGCTTCCTTTCTATCCCTGTAGATATAAACAACTGCCAGCTCTCCAATTTCATCTATAGGATGGACTAGCCCTGGGTAATATAAATTATAAGGAAAATTATTCCAGTGTTTCACAACAGATTTTACCAAGTGGTTCTAGTACCAAACCAAGATCTTTTGCACAATCAAAGTATATTTTTTTACAGAGAGTAATAAAAGGGGATCCAACCTAACTAGTTTAGTCCTGTTCTTTTACTTCTCCTTTAGTCTAATCCAACGAAGTTTTAAGTGACTTCAGAACTTTCCCATCAGCATCCACATCCCTCTTATGGTCAACAGTTAGAGGATGCTTTTGAAGACTTGCAAAGGCAGACTTTTTTTGCCCCCACAAACGTTTGACATCACTTGACTTCCTTCTTAGACAGACAAAGCCACACACATATGCGCACATGCACGTATCAAAAAAAAAAAAAGGAACCACTTAGGAAGAATAAAAGGCACAGATCATTAGTTTTGTATTGTTTTCTGAACTGGCATCACCATATTTTGTCTAGATTAATTCAATAAGCAAAACAGGATCTTCCAAGGATAGCTTCAGAGTTCAGAACACTGTCTTTTACAGTCTAAATTATGTTTGATCCAAGAACAGGATAGTTTTATAAAAGCTTTTTTCTGACTCCATGTTTGAATAGTCTCAAATGCCTCATGTCACCAAGGAGATGACCTACTCATGACATAAATTAGTATCTCCAAAGCTGCCCTAATTTGGGCCATTATGCTTGTATAACAAGGAACTTGTTCTAATGACAAGGAAAGTCTGGTTTGAAGGAATGTCTCAGTGTTATTTTACTTATGCTCTTGACACCAAAGACTGGTTTATACAGAAACTAATAAATTTGCTCTTCACCATCTGGAGATTTACCTACGCAGAAGAAATTCCCAAGGGGATGGTTAAACTGGTTTTCAACTGCGAAACAGCCTCAGCAAAGACCAACATCTAGCCAAAGTATCCTGTTGGGGACCTGTGCTCACTGTGCATAATAAACATGGCTCACTATTGTTCTTGGTTTATTTTCTTCTGTCACTTGAGATCACAAGGGGAAAAAAAAGCAAGAAATAGGGAGGAGAAAGGAAGGCAAAAATTATGTAGTAAAAAATACAAGTATTTTCAGAAACAGTAAATTTAAAACGGCATAACCTTCCTTCAGAACACACGACAGCACCATTTTCTAAAAGACTTATGGCTTTGCTGTAGAGCCACTAGTTAATGTTCATGATGATGTTGTGTCATCTCCCACTGACAAACTGCAGCACACCACAAATACTGTGAATTCTTCTTAGATTTGTCATGCCTGAGATTGTCTTCAGTTCCTGACAAAAGTGAACAAATCTCTTCATCCTGTCTTGCATTTCCAGTCATCATTCTCATCCACTAGAAAGAACGCTCCATCTCAAAGAGCTTTTAGGGATCCATCCAGCCTTAGGCATCTTCCTTCCAATTCACAAGCAGCACTTGCTGAAAAATCCCATCATTCCTTAAATTTTTGTTCTCCACAGCTCCATCTGATCTATTCTAGAGTATTTGCAGATCAGTGCACAATGAACACTGCTTGAATATGTTATACTTTATGCTTGTCTCCAGCCAATTTAGTGCTTCTAACATAATGAAGAGTTTTGAGGGGCCATTTACACACCTTATGCTCTGGACAAGCATCTTTCCTACCTTATCTCTTTATGTGACAAGATCTGTTTGTTCAAATAGCTTGCCTCTCCATTTCTTTTCCAGTCTGCTTTTGATGAATGACTTCTAACTTACTGTCTCCTTTCCACAGAGAAATTTTCCAAGTAGTTCTTTTCCCATTAGCCCAGTTATATCTCATGGTTGTTCATTAGGAATATATTTCTCAGCTCCAAATCTTAATCCAAGATTTACTTTACCCATCACACATTTTTCCCGTTTGTATCTGACACCTTCCCAGCCCTCCAACATCCTCAGCCATTCTCCACACCTTTGCTTAGAATTAGGCTGTCAGCATCTCATTCTTTGTCCATGAACCTGCTGCATTGCTTTTTTCCTAGTCCTTCTGCCTGACTCCCTTAAATCCATTTTTATTCAGATTATTACTACAGTGTAAAACCAGCAAAGCAAAAAAGCCATTCTAAGTATCGCCTTGATTGTCTTCTGTACCTTGAGCTTGATTTCAACAACCTTACCAGTCTTCCAACACTCTCTCAACAAAGTTCTCTTCATTTTTTTGTCAGCCTTTTGATTGTGAAAAAATTGTATGTTTCTAATGTCCTGTGCTATCTGTATCTTCTTTTGTCTCTTTTCATTATGGTTATATAGGCTTGTGCATTTCTTTTTAATTATTGTTGCATTTTGTTATTTCTAACATGAGAACAGCATGTACAAAAATAGGTTTTTTTCTCTTTTTCCTTTCAATAACCTCATACTTGGGAAATACCTGGGCTCTTGTTTTTCCTCTAATGGGAGTATTTATTCCTTTGAGACACTGGTCAGTTCAGAATATTTATGTGTAATAAAAAAATTTAACAGAGGGTTGTTTGGATCTAATAGTCTCAGGTATTTCAACACATCTTTGCTTGCCATGTGTCATGCTGAATTACATCATGACCTGCATATGAGAGCAGCCCATAATGTGAATAGTGTAGTATAGTTTGAGATGTGATGTAGTGGGAGGGAGGCTTAAAGGTAAAAAAACGCTCTTTTGTGCTGGATAAAAGTTGTGGATTCAGAAAGAAAGCAACTTCAAACTGTCGGGGAACTGGAAAAGATTAAATGATAGCTCGGCAACAAGCCTATAAAGAAATCTGCAATGATAGATTAAATGATACCTGTAACACATTACATTAATATTAATAACTTTCATTAATATTTCTCCGTTATGCAGCACGGATCATTTTTTTGTCTGAGTCATCAAATCACAACTAAATGTTAATTTGTCAATTTACGCTTGGCAAATTATAAATGGTTTATAATTAAATACAAATACAGAAAGGTAAATAAACATTCACAGAGGATGAATGGCTGGGACACAGGGACAGAGCCATGGAGAGAAACCAGGTGTTCTGGTTCTCAGGACTGAGCTTTAGCCTTTTGGTAACGTCTCTTTCCACCAATTGTGCCCTTTTACTAATATATCCCGACTTCGGAAAATATTTGCTTCTTTACTGAATAGTATGGCTGCATCAGGGAGGAAAAGAGAGAGAGGGTACGAGAGATTTTTATTTGAGGTAAAGGAATGAAAAAGTCCTTCTGTTCTTACAGAGGATCTGGTTCTCTAGGGAAATGATGCTCTTTGCCTAGATGAGGAGCCAGGGAGGGGCGGGTAAAGCAAAACTTTTTTTTTCTGGCAGAAATGGTGAAATTTCACCCTTCAGCAATTTGGTGAGAACAGATAGCTGTGGACACTTCTCAGCCTGGGTAGCACAGCAAAAGGCTGCACCATGAGAACTGGCAGATGCAAAGAGAAGGGCGGGGGGGGCAGGAAATTGCACTTTAAACCTGTGTACCAGGCTGCCCCGCTCGGTTAATCTGCTCTGCAGTTTCCCCTGCTTGCACAGGGCTGGTGCAAAGAAGTCAGAGAGGAGAGAACTGTGCTCGTTTTTGCCAGCTGAGATTCCAGCACGTGATAAAGAAGATCACTATGACCAACTGGTGAAGGGCTGTACTTGGGGAATATCATCTTTAATCTTTAACTAACCTGTGCTCGGCCAAGACACTTCTTGCCTGCACGAAACACAAACAAGAATCACAACACAAACGAGACCAGCCAGGTCTAGCTCATCGTTGGAGCTGCTAATGGAAGCAGGGCCGTGACATGGCTTTGCAGGAGAGGGGAAATACAGGCCAAGCCACAAAGATGAATGGTGAAAAATCCTAACAAAGGGCAAAATGTACTTGTTTTCTTTTGTGCAAATCAACACTGGAAAATAAGTTCAATTTTAAAACTGGAAAAAAGTTACAGAGGACAGCTTGTCACCAGAAAAGGCCATTGCATTTAGGTCAAGAGTCTTCAAGTGGGCAATCCATATTGAGGAGGCTTCTTTTCCCTTTGAATGTCACGATGAATTAAGAGATTAACATTATTAACATTTAATTTTTATATAATTACTATATAATACCACATACTATTTTCAAAGTAGAACATGCAATTTGAATTGCTAATATAAAATTAAAATTAACATTGCAGTCTATTACTGTTATTATAGTTATGTTATTATTATTGTTGTTGTTGTTGTTATTGTTATTATTATTATTATTATAGTTTAGTTCACCATTTAGCTCATTTCAGTGTGTGCCCCAAAAGAGAATGCTGCTGTCGGCAATCTGCTGCTGTGAGAATCACCCCAGAATGTAAGTGACATAACAGGAACAACAGGATTAGCATTTAGGAATACAGTAACATCAGATATGAATGAACACTTAAATGTCCATTTGAATAATGTTTGGTCAATAATTAAGGAAACCTTGCCATAGAGAATTCAGCAGGAAGCTATAAAAGTGCCTGGGTATAACACTCACAAGTGTCTAGTGCTATTTGAGATGCCTCAGGGTACCTGAGATAACCACATAAGTCTGGAAGATATGTCCCAGGATCTATAGGAGACCAATGCCACCTGGTCTGGCAGCTAGAAGCCAGGTGGAACACCTAAGGTATCTCCGATGACACTGAAGACTTAAGTTTAGGAATAGAAGTTGAGCCCTCTGTTTCTCTCTGTTGACTATGAAAAGAACTGGAAGAAACTGATTCCAATACGGACACTTATGGATGTAGTCAGTCACTCATGCATAGGCATCTTGTGCCATCTGAGACCTCATAGGTTTCCCCGCTGGCCTCCAGCTGCCACTCCAGAAGGCTGCTGGTATCCATCAGTCCTGTTTCATGTCTGTCAATGTTGTGCAGATGTCTTGGATATCCAGGAGTACCTCAAATGGCATGGGAAGCCTATGTTAAGGAAACTGAATTCTACTACTATAATAAGATTCAGCTTCAGATATAGACAAAGCTCTAGATTTAGTTGTTCAACACAGGCTTCTGGTGATGTTTGAGATGCTTCAACATTCCTGAGACATCTGCACAATACTGGCAGGCATAACAGAAGCCTTACAGGAGACCCACAGTGTCTGGAGCAGAATCTGGAGGCCAAATGGAAAATCTTACAGTGCCAGAAGTGGCAGAATGTAGGTGGGAATTGAATCTTTTCCCAAGTCAACATAACCATAGTCTCGTTGACTGTCCAGATGCTCAGATGGAGGTGTCTACTCCAAGATGAGATTGCTGCATGCCCAAGCTCTGTTGACTGCATTGATAAAATCTCCCTTGACTTCATGGGAACTTCAGTACACAGCTTTTGTAAAGGCCTTACCTTTACAGATACAATTCTGAAACTGAATTCTACCTCAGTGTTTGTTGCATGAATATCACCCTCAGAGTTTCAAGGAAGGAGCGAGCATCTCTTTTGTATTAAGGAAGAGATTTTTTCTGAAGAAGGTTTCATCCTAAAGTTCCCACTGTTTCTACTGATCTCATAGGCACTCATACATAAATAACATGGGAAGAGATTACAAGTTTGCCTAGTTCAGCTCAGATGTGGACTTCTCCCTAAAACCTCTGCTGCAGATTCATATAGTGATGCTTTAAATGAGCTCTTAAAGTCTTTCCCAGCAACTTAAGTCTATAAGTCTGGAGCTCAGAAGAAGTATCTTTTCTAGTAGATTCGGCATTCACACTTCATGCTCCTGTAGTTAATGTTGACACCTGAGTTGAAGTGAGGTGGTTCTTCAGGGTATCTATAATAGACTGAAGGTGTTGCTTTGAGAGAAGGGGTGTGAAAAGTCGTGTGGACATACTCTATAGCCTGGTAAAAGGTTATTCTCCCCAGGAGTTAGAGAAACGTCACGTTCTGCTGAACATCAATGCTTCTCAAAGCCTTTTGCCTCTGCCCTTAATAGGCAGGATGTCTGTGTCTATACTTTTGCAAAGGGTAAACTTGGGGCAGATTTGAGATTAACTTAACTTCCTAATCAAATCACTAACTTTGCCGAAGTGATTCTTTTAGATTTGGAAAATGTTGACTATGACCTCAAAGGCATTCCCACCTGGCCTCAAATCCTCACTCTGTCCTCTTTGCCTTGTCACAAGACTACGTGATAAACATCAAGAGGCAAAGCAGCCTGTGGTAGAAGGGTCCAGGCATAATTGGCCATGAAGGCTGATGGGATTTGCAGGCAAGTTGCGTAAATGGGAAATTTATTCTCAAAGAATTGAGCTTCAGTAACACAAGGCTAACAACTCTTCCAAGACCTCACTTTGCACATATGTAGCCAATGAGATTTCAATATTGAATAAAGGAGTCAATTTGAAATTCCATCTACCCTGCCCTTACAGCATTTCAGGGGTAACACAATAGCCAAGTAATACAATAATAATAAAAATAACTATAACAAGCTATGCTTGATTCCATTGCAGTTCAGCCTATAAGGGCAGTCCTTTCTTTCAATAATGTTTTTATTGCACAAATTTAACAGAATGATGCCCTAATTATAGTGTAATTTTTTTTTATTTGCCATTGGGAGGAGATACAGTAGATGAAACTGTTTGAGAGTGCATGGTTCATATAGCTGTATTAAATGCTTCCAGCTGCTGTCTTTATGGTTGTTAACAAGTCAGGACCAGACATGCATGCATTTTCTGAGTGCCTTTGAGGATGGCATGGATTACACTTATATTTTTATTAGAGCTACTCAACTCATTCACTGAGAATAATGTATGACCATGCTTTCAGAACTGTCATCTGTAACCCAACGAGAAACCAACAGATCCCTAAAGACAGACAAATCACATTGCACATAACCTGGGATCTAAAAGTTAGTTGTCTGTATCTGGTCTAGACCACTTACAGTTCCTTTAGAATCAACGCAGGAAAATAAGCAATTTGTGAAGGGTTTCATTTCTCCCTAAAAGAGATATGTAGAGTTAATAAGTCATCAAATGCACTCTCAGAAGACCCCTATTTCTTTCCATCAATTTTAAAGAGAGTCTGGAGTGAGTATTTCACAGACAGAAATCTAATTTTTAGACATGTAAATTTGGGCGAGATGAATCCTACACAAAAAGCTTAATTCTTTTAGGATACAGACTAAAGCTGAACAAATTCAGTGGGAAGACTTACACATTCTTTCACAGACAGGATAAAAAAAAGGCAACCAAGTCTCCCAACCTTACTTGCTTCTGCACCTTCCTCCTCCTTACCTACAGATCGAGTTGTTCATTCCTGTCCTGCTATAATCAGTGCATGCATAGTTATACCCACTTAGATCAGATTACAAACTGGCAGCACGGGAGCCTAGATTTGCAATCACTTTGACCTTGTGATATTTTGAGCGCCAAGTGTGAAACAGGTGCTTGATTTTCATAAAAACATGATCACGCACATGATCACCACACCAAAGCAAATAAAGCAAAGTTGCTATCCAAAACCAAAGACATCCGAAGTAACTGGTTTTCAAATATAGATGTTCAAAATCCATAGCTTATGTCATCATCTCATGTCATTGGTATAAATCCAGAATAACTTGAATAGTTCCAGTAACAAAATAAGTGTTGGCTCTTTGACTCCTAGCAAATCCAATAGACCAGATTCCGATTACTGATGACTGATAAGTTTCAATAAAGTTTTAAATATTCAAGTGTTTTATCTTAATTTTGAAATCATACCTCAGCAATAAATTTACATTGAAAAGATAATTTTGCTTTTTTTCTCTCTTTTACTAGATTGTCCATCAACTGGAACTTGCACATCACCCTCAGTAAATGTTCGCAATGCCTCAAGATCATCCTCATAGCACAATACAATCTGGAAGAGATCCCAACAGGAACAAAATTCCATTTAGAAATTGTCAACTGTTTTTCATTTTCTTCCTAGTCATGGCTGATTACTAGGAACAAGAGGTGGGTAAGATCAGCTAGTTAACATTAGTTCTCAGGTTCCCGGTTTTGCCTGTGAAGTTTTTCCTTCTTGTTCGTTGAAGAGTGTCCAGCTCTTGGGGAAAGAAACGTAGGTGGCTATTAACTCCATCAAGAAGTTTAAAGTGACAAAGTTTAAAAAAATCACAAGCATAAATCATTTATTATGGCCATAAGTGAGGGGTTTTGTTAGAACCGGCAAATTACCAATAATGATCAATTTTTTCTTTTTTTTTTTTTTTAAGAATTTTCTGAGGGAATAAGAAATTTTATGGAAACTGAGGAGAACCGGAAGTCCACCTGCCTAATCAGAAGAACAGAATAAAAACAGGTCTTCATGAAAAAAGATGCTCACCTATTCCTCATATGGACCAATTGGACCAAGGAAGATTGTTCTTTTGGCGTTGCATTTAGTCCATAAGGCTTTGGCTTCAATTCCCATCCCTGCCCTGCAATTTCTGTGTGACCTGGTTAAAATATTTACTTTCCCTATGCTTTTGATTTTTCATATTTACGGTGGAAAAATACTAGTTCTTTTCCTCATGAGGGATTGTATAGCTCATTATTGTTTGATAGGTGTCTTCTGGGGATGTTTTAAGTAGAATCATTCATCTCTTGAGGCCAAAATGACCTCCGTAGGTCCCTCTTGGCCCAATTTTCTAAGCCTCTGTGATTGCATTTTAGATGCTGTAGTAGTAGGGAGAATATGATGACCTAGACAGATACTTTTAAACGACTCCACCAACAGAGCATCTGTGGTTACCTCTGGGAGACTCTTTCACAAATGATCTAACACACACTTAAGAAGTTTGTTTAGATATCCAACCTCGTTTTCCTTTTGCTCAATTTCATCTCATTGCCCCCAGTTATGAATCTCTGAACCACCCTTAACAATCCCTCTCCCTCCTCACTGCACACATCCTTCAAATGCTCACAGAACTGCGAACATCTTCTCACAATGCAGTCGGGGACAGCAGGGAAGAGGAGCGGACGAGCACCTCTTTTGAGCCCCCAAGCACTCTGGAAGAGAGCACACTGCCTGCAGAGAGGCCCATGTGGATTTTCTATATTAGAGCAGTGAGCACCTGAGGAGAAACCCACCTGGTGAGTGAGCTTGCTTTCATTTAAAAAAAAAAAAATCATCAAATAGTGTTTGCCTTACGATCTTAATTCAAGCACTTAATTAAAGCCAACAGAGGATTCTAAAGTAAGAAGAAAAATTAGAGCAACAACTTTTTAATTATGCTGTAGGCATTTTCACTCTTACGTTTTCTTTCTCCAAAAACCAAACAACTCCTCCTCTAAACACACATTTAGACAAAGACAATGGCAGAGTGATATGGGCTGAAGCTTGCTTAGGGCTTAGCAAGCAAGTACTGGAGGTTGTCTACCCAAATTCGTGACCTAAATAACATGGTCACCCTTTACCAGGGATTACCCCTGGGTCACTCCTTAGCATCCCTTTCCCCAAGTCATGGGAAAGGAGCAGAAGAATGAAAGGATAGGAGGTAACTTAAATGTGGTTCCTTCCAGGAATCTCTACCAATAGGAAGAACTTTCTAGTCATGCTGGAGCGTTATTCTTCCAGTGGCACAGCAAGTTGCTGCCTGCCTCCAGACAGTGGGAGAATCACAGAATCACAGAATGTTAGGGATTGGAAGGGACCTCAAAGGATCATCTAGTCCAATCCCCCTGCTGGAGCAGGACCACCTAGATTAGATCATACAAGAACGCGTCCAGGTGGGTTTTGAACATCTCCAGAGAAGGAGACTCCACAACCTCTCTCCTGTCATCTGGAACAACACAGCTCCTGTCTGTCAACAGCAAAGAGTTGAACCTACATCACCCACTCTTGCTCTGCAGTATTGCTAGTTGCATAACAAAAAGTTTTGTCTTTACAGACAGCAGGTGATTTTATATTACGTGGCATGGACAGAGTCATATTGATGTGGACATGGTCAAGATTTAAAAGGTCATACTCAAGTCTGATGGAAACAACTTAATGCAGGACACATTGAAAAACAAAGAGGATGTTCTTGTCACATCAAACCATGAAAAAATACGAACAGAGTTCCTTCCTTTCTAAGTGTAGCTCCTCTAGTGATTTTATCAGTCCTGCCTGCTTAAAGGCACCATGCATCAATCTTCAAAAGGAAACAGAAGATACAGTCCTCCTCCTAGAAACAGTCTGACTTATGAAAACTATGGTTTGTGCTGAGCTTTAATCAGGAGGACACATTTATTGAAGTCCGTGGAACTTGTCAGGGTATGTCTCAGTTGATCATGTCTACAATTGCATCAAAAAAGCAGAGTACAGAACTGGTGTCTTGAGAAATTGAACTTTACACCAAACAGAAGAGCTTAAACATCAGTTCGGTGCAGTTCACACAAAACTCACATTCAAATTTCAAACAACTTTCCTACCTACATTCAATCTGCCATCAGTTACTGGAACAACCAGTTTCTCAATTGATGCTTTTTTTTTTTCTTTTGATTTAGAAGGAAAGGAATAAATGTGAAAACTGAAAGGAGGAGAACAATTTGAACATTTCTAAAGGTTGTCCAAAGTCACAGTTATACAGACCTAAAACCTGATCAGACTAAGTCTGGCTAACAGTGAGGGAAAGGATTGCGGTCAGGATCGCAGAACTGAATCTAATTATGTAACGGGCATTCATTTGTGAGAATATTGTCTTTGTGTGAACAAGGCCAGATGTCTCATGTCTCAGCCTTTCTAGGACAAAAGGTTGGAGATACTTCTTGGCTTGACTTTCCTTTGTTTGTGCTGAATGGCTAGACTGGTGTGTCTACCTCGCTTAGCCTCTGCATTCAAGAGGCCTCAGCTGCGACTCCCAGGGTGCAAATCTCATCACACGTTCTCATAGCAGGGAGACAAACCAACCAAAAACTTTTCTGAGATTAGATGTAATTTTCCACAATACTTCTCTGACAAATAAAGGACAATACAACTAAGATGGAAAATCAATCATATTCTGCTTCATTCTAACATTTAGAGTGTCAAATGATGGAATAAAACCAATTATATTGGGCTGAAGAGCAGGATTTTGAGTTGTCAGGAAATTATAGTGTTCTTTAAATATAATGTAAATGTCTAAATCAGCCTGAAACAAAACCATTGCAATATTTCACATCAATGAGAAACCCCTGTGGCTCAGAAAAACTGAAATTATTTCGGTGTCACTGCTGAAAGTAAGAACCATGAATTAACACTAGTGTCTTCTTTATGGGAGATATATAGAGGCAGCTTCTAGAACCCCACAAAGCCTGGGGGTTCATCCCAGCTCTTCCTAGGATAAACTCACAGTCCTAGAGCAAGAAAACTAGTTTGGGTAATGCTGTCTCCAACCAGACTCCTCTGGGTATTTACACTCCCATCTGCAGAGACGGAACTTGACCTGGACAGAGTCAACATTTGTAAAGCTTTGAAACTCTTGATTTTTTAGCAGAAGTCTGTGAAGCTCTAAGATTATCAGTTTTTACAGCTCTGTCTGTAGGAGTAAACTCAACAGAACTTGGGCGTGGCCTGAGCCAGGGTCTTCATCTTTCTGTAATGTTTAATTGTCAGGACACTCCCTTGCATGGGTTCGACCTATGCCAACTCACATTCTTCCAGACAATGTCCCAGCATGGTTCATAGGTAAGCCAGGACAGTCCTAGAGAAATCCAGTCTTTGTTTGGAGAAAATTTCGGTAAACTTGAGATGTTAAAAATACAATAATAATGATCTGTAAAGTCAGATGGACCAATGAGTGTTTCCTTTTCTGATTTGTTTTGCTTAATTTCTCTTAGAAGATAGGATAGTCCAATGTACCCCAAGTTGAAATCATTCCTATCTGTTCTATGGAACAGGTTGCTCAGAGAAGTTGTGAATGTCTTATCCTTGGATGTGTTCAAGGCCAAGTTGGATAAGGCTTTGAGCAACCTGGTCTAGTGGAAGGTGTCCCTGCCCAATGCGGGAAGGTTTGGAACTAGATGATCTTTAAGGTCCCTTCCAACCCAAACCATTCTATGATTCTATGATTTAGTAAGCCTCGTCTGACATTTCACAAAACACTTCATTGCTCTGTGTTATAGCTCCTCACTTGTCATCATCCTGTCTCTTATCTATTATTTTTATCTATCTCATTTATTTAAATATCAAGAATGTGTTTGAGAAAAAGCCTGGATTTAGATTGCAGCCTTTTGCTCTCACTGGGTTGCGTTTACCTCTGAAAGAACTGGGACAGAAAAAAAGAGAAAGGAGATGTAGAGGCAACATCAGTAAAACATGTCCTAACAATGTGACCTCCCCTTCAAACGGTGAGGTCAACTAAAAAAAAAAATCACCTAGAAGTTTTTAAATGTGAATTTAAAAAAAAAAAAAAAGCCAAAAAGAATCAATCAATCTTGTTAAATATCATCATATCTACCAGACAATTCAGTGTAGCAGCATTTTCTTATCTCCAGATTTATCTGTCACCTGAAAACTTCTGGCTGTGTAACATATTTTTGAATTTACCTTCTTTACATTTTTTACTGTATTTTTGGAGGAGACTCAGGAGACAGTGTGAATTGCTTTCTAC
This sequence comes from Tauraco erythrolophus, assembly GCF_009769465.1. Lineage (NCBI taxonomy): Eukaryota > Metazoa > Chordata > Aves > Musophagiformes > Musophagidae > Tauraco > Tauraco erythrolophus. The sequence goes on along the minus strand of NC_141466.1, from coordinate 68,168,798 downwards.
CTTGTTGCAATATGCTCTAAAGAGACCAACTACAAGGACTCACTATCCTGCAACTTCAACACCTTTGACTGACCATCAGCTGCTTTTTCTTTCACATTAGCATGTCAGAAAGACGTATGGAGTTTATCCTGAACAGTTGTCTTTCTTTTTTATTATCTTTATCATTAAAATGACAAATATGGAGTATCTATCAAACTAGAATGGTAATTTGCATTTTTTAATGTAAAAGAAATGTATTGAGACCAAGGACACAGTACATAAAATGTCCAACCTAGCTCTTAAAAACGATCAGATGTCTTCTGAGAAATTTGAAAATTTCCCTTTTTTTGTAATGTTAGTATTAAAATGAATTTCATGGCATGAAGCTGTCCCCAGAGCTGAAACATAAGATGGGGACAGGTTCTCTCTTGTGAATGTTATACACATAAATATATGAGACCAATATAATTCTATTTTTAGTCAAATTAGCGTTAAGAATCTTAGTCAGAAAAGGATAATACTGAATATTTTTGAAACTCCCATTCAATGCTTTGAATATGCTCTTTCACACACCAGCCTAACTAGCTGTTGCTTACTTGGGACCGATTATTATTTGGCATTAGCCATTAATACAATTTTTCTCTCAACAGACTTGTGACCATGGAAGTAAATACTTTTTTCTGCTTTACACAGACACACCAGAACTAAAGAAAGGTATAAAACTGTCTGCCTTTGAGACTGATGCCCTTATTTAATCACAGAACATGGGAAGCAGCTATAATCATCTTTCCCACATTGTCCCAAATACTATACTTATATCCCGGTGCTTAGGATCAAAGAACATCTCAGTTCCTTGCCCTCATATCCTCATTCAGTCTTTAGCTTTGTAGATACGTGTGTCCAAAAAGGCCCCTTATATTCCCCAGTTGTAGGGATTATTTTTGTCATATTGACATTTGTCCAGAAAATATTAAACTAAGAATGCTTATTTATTCCATGCACGCAAGTTAGACATCACCGTCACCCTCCCTCAATCTGATTTTTTAAATGATCTTCAGTAAATAAGTTATAGAGAGCTTTGCAGTGAGATTAACTTGGGAACAGTTCTTAAAACAGAACGTATCTTTTCCCGCTAACACTTATCTGGCCGGCAATCATAATGGTTTGGGAAGTGAAAAGGTAGGATTACCAGTGCTGAAAAGTAAGAAAGTGCCTGTCGCACTAATCTGAAAGTATTTGGATTATTATGTGGATTACTTTTGTAAACTTGTGTACAGTGAGCTGGCAACAGTACTGCGTGTTTATACCCGAGGCAAATGAATAAAATCACAGGCGTAAGCAAGCATGCAGACTGCTGTAGGAATCACAGGGTGAATTGGTTCAGCAGGAATCAGAAAGGTACCTCCACGTAGTAAAAAAAAAAAAATAGACTCTTGGTTGCCTAACAACCTTAAACACACAAAACTGATAAATAGGAAAGTGCATCTCCAAATTGAAAACTCAAGACAAGGAGACAGATCTTCTTCTGTCTTGTGCTGATGTTATTGATGAGGAGGTACTGTTGGACCAAAAAATCTCTGAATCTCACAGCACAGCTGAGGAGACTGGGTATGGAAAACTATCTTTGATCAGGCTTGAACTGTAGTCTTCAGAAAATAAAAAGATGGAGCCAAATTTCCTTTTATACCCTTTATAAAGAAAGGTGCCTACATCACAAGCTACGGAAAATGCACATACGATTCTTCTGAAATTATGAGCCTGAACTAGCCTTTCACTGTACGTAAGTCTTTTTTTCCAATTGTCTTTGCTATGTTATCCAACAATCTTCATTTCTTACTTTTCCCATCTCTGTCTTTGATATTCCCATGCTACATTTTCACTCCCTTCACTGTTTTCCTCTTATGGGAAGTAACTTTGTATAGTATCTCCAGCCACTCTTTCTTTCTTCTGCTGCAAGATAAACTTCTCACTCCCTCTGGAAAGAATCGGCAAGTGGGATGCTGCTGTACCGTGGTGGTTCTGCTGTATCTTTCAGCAACCCTCAGGGACTTCCCTGCTTCACCTCTGTGTTCTCTTTTCACAAACACATTCCCAATCACTCTTATTAATGTCCTCTTGTTCCCTCACAGCTCTCCCCTGGAAGAAACAAAACTAACAAAAAAGGAAAGCAAATTTACAGACAGGTTTAATTTTACCTCTAGGATTTCCCAAAATTTATAATCTTAGAAAAGACACTCCAATACATATCATTTGCTTTACGATGTCCGCATTGCACTTCCAAATCGGTTACTGTAGATTCCCTTTCTTTTCAATGGGAGAAAACACTTTTAAGGGCGTGATTCATCTGACTCACTTCCTAAGGATGAACAAACTCCCACACCAGAGTGATCTCTTTCTCTCTGCTATATTATAGGGGGTCTAAACCATCAACTCTAATACAGACATCTGCATTATAGACATCTATGTTATAGGCATCTACACCTAATCAGATGAATGCCAGATTAAACCTGACAAACATGAGCCATTGATTTGTTCAAATATCCTAAGCAACTAATGGGGCAAATTCGCCTTTGGTTTACACTCCTAGCCAGATGCATGACTGCTAGCAAGACAAAATTTGTCTGATTTTCAAAGATCAACGTCACGTTAAAAAATCGAAGGCCAAGTTTTACTGAGACATAGTTAGAAACTTGGCATAACTTTGTTTGGTATTTTAACCTCATCGCTTTGGCGCCATCCACACTGAATAGTTTATGAACCACTGCAGCTGAAGAGAATTGCTATCACGTCACTTACCTTCAGGTTAAGATGATAATATGAAGATATAAACAAGAGTCAGTAAATCCCTCTCCTTCATCTGAATTTTAACTGGAGAAGCTCAAATGCCCACTGTGTTCCCAAGTGCAACCTCAGGGTGTTCTTCGGCTGCAGCAACAAAATCTGGACCAGCTGCAAGAGAACTTCCATTGAACGTAGTCAGCCCAAATGCATTTGTGGTCATACATCTCTACTTTACATTTCAGCTTTGACTATTTTTTCCTTTCCTGAGAATAGTCTGGAGTTCTAGCTGTGTCCTTGGAGAAATACCTTGCCTGAAAGAAATATTTGGTTAAAATTACAGTAGAAAACAAACAATGCTGCCATGTTTCCCTGAAATCCCTCTTCTGCTATTAAGCAAAAGTCTTAGTTCAGCAGAGAAAGGGAAGACTGGGATTTTTGCTGGTTATATAGGAAGAGGATGATGATGATGATGATGATGATTATTATTATTATTATTATTATTAGTGTTAATAGCTCCAGAAGTAGCCAGACTAATAGTTTTACTATCTTGTCACTTTGAGGAGCAGATAGAGAATATGACACAGTTAATCTGCTTTCTCAACTTGACATTGCCTGAACAGTATTTTGTATATTGGTTCCCCTAAGCTACTGAAAATCTGACAAGCAAATCCTTCCATTGTCTGCCATGTTATCTTTTTTGCTTTCTTTCTTGGATCACATTTGCAAGTTTGCCACCTTTCCTGAGTTTAAAAGGCACTTGCATGCCTTAGCTCTGTGGCTAGATATCAAACTTTGGATTCATCTTACCAAAACTAGCAAGAATTTCAGTCAGCCAGGTGCTTTTCATAGAACCATAAAATCATAGAATAGTAGAATGGTTAGGGTTGGAAGGGACCTTTAAAGGTCATCTAGTTCCAACCCCCCTGCCATGAGCAGAGACATCTTCCACCAGATAAGGTTGCTCAGAGGCCCATCCAGCCTGACCTTGAATGCTTCCAATAATGGGGCATCCACAACTTCTCTCAGCAACCTGTTCATGTTTTGCCACCCTCATAGTAAAAAATTTCATCCTTATATCTAGTCTGAACCTACTCTCTTTTAGTTTAGAACCATTACTCCTTGTCCTATCACTACAAGACTTGTTAAAAATTTTGTCTCCATCTTTCTTATAAGCCCCCTTTAAGTACCAAAAGGTTGCAATAGTAAGGTATTCCTGAAGCCTTCTCTTCTCCAGGAACAACCCCAACTCTCTCAGCCTTTCCTAATAGGGGAGGTATTCCATCCCATTTTTGTGGCCCTCCTCTGGATCCGCTCCAACAAGTCTATGTCCTTCTTACACTGGGGACCCCAGAGCTGAACATGATACTTCAGGAGGGGTCTCACAAGAGCAGAGTAGAGGGGCCTGTATTGATATTGGGGGTTGCCCCGACACAGGGGCAGGACAATAGGGTGTTACAGTACAGAAGAAGCTATTCCAGGGCACAGTTCCTTTTTTCTTGGTGATCAGTTGTGAAGGGAATTCAGGACAACTGGCTCAGAGATAAACATATATGTTGCAAAGTTAAGTGAGATTAATTCCACTCTTGACATCCAGTTCTCTAGTCTGCCTGCCAACAAGGCTGTACTTCCTTTTTCCATTTCCCTCTGAACACTGTCTCCCAGATTACCTCCTTGGCACCAAATGGCAATGTAGAATTTCTCCATGAAACTATCTTCACTCACCCACCTGGACAGTCACTTCTTTCATGGCCTTAAAACACAACAGTCAATTCATTCGAGACATGAACCAGCTTGATTTCTGTGTTTTGCATCGTTCAGAGAACAGCACTAATTGAAAATTGGTCTTTTTTTGAAATAAGAAAATACAATATTGACCAGGGGTAAAAAGGTGTGTCCGAAAACATCTGGAAATAAAACAAAACAAAAAAAAAGTGAGAAAAAACAATTATTGTCCTAGCAAGTGAAACTGAAAATCAGTGTTGGTGATCCTATCTTATAGAAAGAGAAGAGTGCTCATTAAAAATTGAACTACACAGACAGATTGCTTCTAAACTAGTTCTTAATACTGTGGAGGGACAGAAGAGGTAATGAATGAGTAATGCCATGAACTGAAGTACTGTACATAAAGCTCATCCTGAACCTCCTGAAATCTATAGTAACATGAACATCATCATCACATATCAAAGTAGATGAGTTTCCTATAGGAATTAATGTCTTTAAAAAGTGAAGGTCTCTAATGGCTGAGCTGCAGGGTCAATTTTATCTCCTGTTCAGTAGGACTTCACAAGATATATTGCAGTGCAGCCATGCCTGAATTGCTACAGCATTGCATGGACTAGAAGCAAAATAGCTATTTAAACTTGATGTCAAACCTGAGTTACGAAGTCGTGTTTGGATGATCAGAGTTGTCTTAACATCACATTAATACAGCTAGACTGCATTCAGGTCTAGGATCACTTGTTACTTGAATACTTCGCTGAAGTACCTCAGTGTTGAACTCCCAGTCATTCTGGGTTTGGGCTTACCTGGGCAGAACAAAAGCAGGTTTCTTCTGATTATGGCAAAAGAGATACATCAACTCAGACTGAGCTCATCTGAATTTCCTCATCTAAAAATTAGAGCTTTAATCATGATTTTTTCTATAATCAATGCATGAAACAATTTTCATCTTGTTTTCTGGAGATATACAGCAGCAACCTAGATTACTGGTTAATCAGGAAACTTGGCCCTTGTTAAGGCTGCAGGGACATGGCAAAACTGTTGAACAGAACATATGAAGCTACAGGACACAATACAAAAAACTGCTGTCTCTGACAGGTAGCAGTGTAAGAAGCTAAGAAAAGTTACAGGGATGATACTTCCATGAGGGACAGCTGGACTTCACAGGTCGTTAAGGGGAGATTATGTGAGAAGCATCACATATAATTGGAAGGGATTATTGGAGACCTCTTGGTTCACTCAGACCAGACCTTTTATCTAACCATACTAGGAGTCAAACCTACTTCTGCAGTTAAGAGTACCAGGGAGGTGGATGGGATGGGGTGGGATGGGATGGGACAGAGTGCTTTCCCTGGATTGATACAGACCAAGCACTCTACTACTAAAACAAAAACAAACAAGAAAAAAAACCATTGGTTTTCTCTCTTTCCCTGGCACAATCAGTATATAATATTACATATGTAAAGAAGAACAGTTTAAGCTGAGAGAATAGATGGTTCCATCCTCAAAGATAAGCTATCACTTGATGACTAGGCTTCTGTCCAGAGAGGCTAAAATACTCCTCTTTCATAAACAAACAGAAGAATTGAGCCCAAATATCCTAACTCAGCCACAAAGTTTACATATATACCAGTAAACTAAATAATTCCAGGTTCTGCTTTCTGGCAAACTGCATGATCTGGTCACTTTCATATTATGAAACCCTCATAGCCTTAAATCATGGTGGCTGCATATAGCCTGCTTGTTTGGAATAGTTTCAGGCCCAGCACATGAACTGTGCCTGGAAATTGTTAAATAGTGCTAATTTTTCCTGAATTAAAATGTACCGGGGACGTAATGAGTTCTGGTGCCTGAATCTGAGCCTTAGTACTGCTTAATTTTCTACAACAGATATAATCAAAGAAATGAGACACTGCTTTTATTTAAAGAATTTCAACCTGATACTTAACTTTTAATTCAGTACAAAACTTTTTTTTTTTTTTTTTGCCTTAACCAAATTCCTTATTGACCTGCAGTCAACTGGCAAAGAAAGAAAAAACTCAACAACTTGGTTTAACCACAGAAATCAGCATCGTTTGAAGAAAGCAAGCATGATCAGGGAAGGTAGGAGGGCTTCAGCTGCCTTTTGATTTATTTTACACCAAGATCATCATATTGCAATTAGTAACATCATTTTTATAATGCCACATATTTCATCCTTAATTATTTCTCATTTTCTCTGATCTGACTGAAATAAAATCTGGAACAATTGGCTTCAGCAAGGCAAAGCCTCGTAGGAAGAGTACACTATAAATACAGTGTAGAAAGATATAGCTATTGCCTTTATTTGACAACCTAACTGTTCCCCAAGCACTCATCCACCAGCCTTATAAAAGGAAATGTAGTTACTGAGGTCCAAATTCACCGTTGGCTTAAGTGTGTGCAATTCCACTGAAGTCAACACAATTGTATCTGTTTACTTTCACAGTGAATTGGGACCCAGACCTTTACTGAAGTAATAAAAGGTCAGTCAAACATACAGGCAAGAGACCAACTTTTGTTTAAATGAAAGCTGTGGCTTTTTTCAAAGTTCTTGACATAGATGGTAGTATCAGTTAATAAATGAGCTGAACAGGCAGTGAAAGAATAAGCATTGGGGTATATGAGTAAGTTACAGAGGTTTATGGGCATGTTATGTTAACTGAGTCATGGTAAATAATTACATTTTTTCACCTTCTGTAGATGCAGAGAAATATATCTTAGCTTATCTCACACTGGAACAGAAGAAAGATGATAAAATACTGAGGTTGAATACTTTTAAGATAATGTGTAACATTTTCCATTAAATATAAAACAAATCTGATACAAATGAGTCTCTCATACACTTATCTATAATTCCCTCTGAAGATATTAGGTTTCGTGAGTAGAACTGAAATACGAAATTGGCTCATGAAAACAATACAATTTTTCTAGCAGTCACTCTGTTGGGCTTGGGAAGCTCATACAGTATCTACAGCTTTGCCCCACCAATCCTGTCTAAGGTAGCAGGAATGATAGTAAATAGCTAGTAAAAAAGATGAGTCCCACTAGCTAGATATAACTTGGTCTCATAGTTACAGGGTCTCATTTACTCATATGATTACACTTCTAGGAGCACAACAGGACACCAACTAGGATTCACATTGTCTAAGTTGAATGTATGATTAGGTGTCGTGGTTTTAGGCTGATCCAGCAACTAAAACTCACGCAGTCTCTCCTTCTCCAGCAAAGTAGAGAGGAGAGGGAAAAAAAACCAAAGGAACTGACGGTTGAGACAAGAACAGAGGGAGCACCCACCAACCATGGTCTTGGGCAAAACAGACAGGGCTTTTCTCAAAGCAAAACAGTTTATTAATGATTACTTAGAAGGACAAAGGGAAACAAAAAACCGATTACTCGAGAGGACAGAAAGAAACAAAACCAGATCTTAAAACCGACACCTTCCCCCCCCCTTTCCTTTTCCTTCCAACTCTACCTCCTCCCCCCAGCAGCACAGGGGGCAGGGACTGGGGGAGTGCAGGTCAGTTCATTCCGTGCTGTTACTGCTGCTTCTTTCTTAAAGGAGAAGGAGTCCTTACACCCTTTTCCCCTGCTCCAATGGATCCCCTACCCACGAGGAAAAATCCACAAGCTTCTCCAGCGTGAGTCCAGCCCACTGGAAACAATCCTTCCCCACAGATTGCTCCGGTGTGGGCTTTACCACAGTCTCGGGTACTTAGGGAGCTGTAGCCACTCGCTCCGGCGTGGGTCGTCACGCAGACTCCAGATGCCTCTCTGCCTTGTCGTGCACCCCAACACGACCATCCTCAGGCTCAGGCATCTTCTCCCCACGGACTGAGAGTGGGTCTCTGCTCCACCGAGGCCGACCTGGTTGCAGGGGGGCCGCCTGCTATCTCACCATCAGCCGCAGGGGAAACTCTGCTCCGGCACACCTCCTCCCGCTCCATCCTCACTGACCTGCTGTCGATGCGGCTGTTTCTCTCAGATCTCAGTCCTCTCCAGGTGAACTCAGCCCAGTGAGCACCCCGGGAGTGGGGTGCCCCCGAGTTCCCCAGCTGGCTCCGCCGCCGCCATTCTCCGTGGGCGGCGCCGGCCCGACGCAGGCAGCTGCCCGGCCGGGAGCCAGGGAGCGGGGGCAGTGCCCTCCTCCCTTCTCTGCTCGCTCCTGGGCGAAGCACCTTTTCCAGTTCCTTTGTCCTGACTTAAATAGGGCAATTCGCAGAGGTGCCCTATTGGCTCAACCCCGAGGGGGATGGCAGTCTGATCTGGTGGCCAGAACTAAGCCTAACCCGGTTCCAAAACTGGGGAGGTCACAGGGACCAAAACCCCTCTCCTGCCATCAGAACCACACCCCCCCTCCACATCAACCCATGACATTAGGAAACTAGTTTAAACAGCTAGGCTTAAACCTGGGCTCTCTCTATAGTCAATGGAGACTGTATAATTAGTAAAAGTGATTACCATCCTGATAGCAAAGAGATTTGTGTGTTGCCTGTAGCACAAGTGGAAGAAGACATGCAAGCAGGAGGACTTTGGAGGGCAATAGAGGAGGCAACCCACAGAGTCAAGAGAAAGCCACCAATGACCAATGACGATGATAAATACATTACAAAGCAAGCTTACAGCAGTGAACCTACAATGACATTATTTGGTATCTTACCCACGTTTCTGGATCTCAGCCTAAGACACCAGAAAGTGCTACATGAAACGAGTGTCAATTGGGAAACACAAGAAAGCAACAAGGACACAAACAAACAGCAGTGATAATGAAATCTTCAGAATATACATAACCGATCTTTACTGAGCAATGATAAATGTTATGTCAAGGCTGAATAAAGAGGATTGAATTATTTCAAAAGTTAGGTGACTGGTGATACTAGTTTACAGTCGTTAGTAAGCCTACTAATCCCAGTTACTATGACCATACAATAGTAATGACGAGAGCAGACAGATCTTACATAACTTTGATAATATCTCAGCATACTTTGTAAAGATTACTTTCTTCTATGCAAAGAAGAAACTTTCAATTAGTAGAACTGACACAGAAGTGATGGGTCCACAGCCTCTCTGCATGGCAAAGAAAACTGTTCTTCAACATCTCAGGTTAGTGCTTCAGCCCTTAGACCCTATAACTTCTTTTCTCTCAACAATTTCCATTAACTCTGTGTTCTTGATACAGAGTTATCTTGATACACAGAGTTAAATACTTTTGTTTCATGGTTTAGACTGTTGGCTTTACCTTCGATCTTCTTAAACAAGTACATCAGCTTACATAGCAGCAAATAAAAAGAGACTGGAACAGCTATCTATCTGGAAGCCAGCTGGCACAATGTAGCTTGTATCCATGGCTAAACTCTCTTACATCTGAACAGGTTGCTGCATGCAAGCTGTCTGTTGGGAACGGCCCCTGGACTGTGCTATCCTTGACCCAGGTCCCAGCACTCTCTGGAGAAGCACCAACTGGCCTAAACTGTGAACCAAACAAGCAATTTAACAGTATGATTGACCTAATTGCAAGGTCTGGACCCATATTATCACCTTGATTAGTTTGCTCTTGGCCTTAATTAATCTGCTGCACAAAGATTTACTTTATGTGTTAAACCAGAGAGGAAAGCATTTCAGTGTAGGGCATAAAAATCTTCAATTTTAGAATTTTAAGGTAGAGGCTGCTCCTGAGAAGCAAAGTGTTGCTATTCTATTATAGCTTTCACTTGCAAATATTCAGGTGTAATATGTAAAAATAGGCAGAGAAAATAGGGCTGGACAGGATCTCAGGAGATCATTTAGTCAATCTTCCTCCCCCAAGGCAGGATCTTCTATATCAAACTGTTTATGACATATGTTTGTTTAACCTACTCTTAAAACCTTCCAATGATGGAGATTCCACCACCTCCCCAGGCAGAGCTAGCCTACTCTTAGAAAGTTTACTTAACGACTAACCTAAATCTTCCTTGCTGCAGCTTAAGCCCATTGCTTCCCATCTTATCCCCAGTGGATATGGAGAACAAGTTATTTCCTTCATCTTTGCAGCAACGTTTTCCTTAGCTGCAGCCTGCTGTCCTTTCTCACTGCTGTTTTCTTTGCTCATAAAATCAATAATAATTCTAGAACAAGAGTATAAAATATTTAATATACACACTAATTCCACAGACATCATATTAAAAAGGCTATTTGTAAGAGCAAAAATTACATATATGGGATTTTGCAGTCTTGTGTTTGTTTAAATGCATTATTTTTTATTTTCATTTGGGAGAGGGATTGCTTGAGTCGTGAGGGTTGCTTTTAAAATATTCAGGTCAGCCTGTCTTTTCCTCTAACTCTCAAAGGGTTAAGTCCCTGGCTGATAATTCCCTTTGCAAGTCAGCTCCTTCATTACAAGTAGAATCCTTACAAGAGGGCATATTTCATTTTTTAACTGGAGCATATCTAATGATCCGGGGGAAAGCCCTGTCTCGTAACATTTGATCTAGCCTCAGACAAGAAGAGCAAGGTGGCATCAGCCTCTTCCTATTTAGTCATGAGCCAAGGAACTGCACCAGTATACAAGTGACATGCAGAACACATGCATCAAAGTAGCAGCTCAATCTGTACTGCAAATAACACTCTTTCATGTCTCAGCATGGTTGCTGGCCCTGAGCTGTAGTTCCAGTAATTGACATAGTTGCCCAATGCTAGAAAACAAACTCGGAAACTATTCTCATTAGACATCCCCCTGGTTTGCTGCTCCGTTATTGTAAAACCCAAACACTGAGCTTCCTACCAGCGTGGCTCTGTTTTTAATTAGTTCTGATGGCACTGGGCGACGCGCCAAGGAAAAAAATGAACTTCCTGCGATTGAGGCTTGTTGCTCAGTATGTTGCTTCCTCCACACAGAGATTGTTTTCACAACATTTTCTGAAAAGCAGCTACTGACAGAAATAATATAAGTTTTTACTGCTTTTGATTTTATTTTTTTTTATTCTGCCTTCCACGCTTATAAAAGGCAGCTCAAAGTCAAGGATCCTTAAAGTTACTGTGTCATTATTTTGCCTTTGTGTGACTTGACTGATTAAAGACATCCTAGCAGATTAATTTTTTAATAGAATAAGCACAGACTTCTGTTAAAAAATTTAAGACTTTTTAGTGTTTTCAATAAATTAATTTGGATATGTTCAAGCATGGGATGGGGAGGGACTTGAGGCTTAATTCAACAGCATAAGTTGTCACAGTGTGAGTAGTGGTGAGTGAAATGGCAGACGAATGTGATTCAAAAGCAGAATTAGTGTCTGCATGTGGAGATGTGATGAGATATTCAGTGTCTTAGCAGTCTCTTTCATTTCTTCTTATGAGGCTTCTCAAGTTAACTTCTTACGAAGCAAGGCTCAAACACGACCATTTTGTTTCAGTGAGTATCTGTAGGTGGGATTCAGACCCAGACACCTACATTTAGGTGCCTCAGAAGTGCATGTCTGGATTTGTGCTGTCTCTGATTTGAGTCAGAACAATGAAGATCCAGTTGATACCATCAGTGGAGTCCAAGGGGTAGCTGACCTGACCAAATGCACATAAGTATTTCTTGTGAGAGCTGAACTTATTTCCAGGCTCCATTGACTTGTATGGACAGGATTTCCGTTAATGTTAGCACAGATGACTAGAGCAGATGAACTGATCTAAATTTTAGATTTCTAACTACAAATCTATTTAATAGTAGGTGTTTCGAACTGCTGTCTAGACTGTCATTGAAGATGATCAGAGGGCTGGAGCACCTCTCCTATGAAGACGGACTGAGAGAGTTGGAGTTGTTCAGCCTGGAGAAGAGAAGGCTCCAGGGAGACCTTCTAGCAGCCTTCCAGTACCTAAAGGGGACCTACAAGAAAGCTAGAGAACAACTTTTTACAAGGGCATGTAGTGATAGGACACAGGGTAATAATGACTGTAAACTGAAAGAGAGGAGATTTCAATTAGATCTAATGAAGAGATTCTTCTCTCTGAGGATGGTGAGGCACTGGAACAGATTGCCCAGAGAAATTGTGGATGTCCCATCTCCGGAAGTGTTGAAGGCCAGTTTGGATAAGGCTTTGAGCAACCTGGTGTAGTGGAAGGTGTCCTTGCCCATGGCAGGGAGGTTGGAACTTGATGATGGTCCTTTCCAACCCAAACCATTCTATAATTCTATGATTGACAATACTGATGAAGGCCTTGATTTAGCTGTCCACACAGATATCTGGTGCTAAGATGCCTCTACGTCTCATCTCACATCCCAATGCCTCTCTAGAAGAGCATGGGTCTCCTGTAGGTCTGGTGTTACATCTGTCAGTCCCACACAGATGTCTCACAGACTCTTGAATGTCTCAGGTGACACCAAAAAAAACTATGTCAAGTCAAACTGAATTGGCCTGTAGAGTTTTGTTGACAACAATGAGAGTTTAAACACCAAGTACACTTACAAATTCCCACACTGCATTCATCAAAATTAGGCAGATGAACCAGGGGATGAATCCTGCTATGTTACTTTCCTTGGATGGATGTTACTCTATTTGATACATGGGTGGGTTTCTCACAGCAAATTCTGTGCTTTATGAATTTCATTTTAAAAGATGGTTTGGGAGAAAAGGAGTAAACTCAGCCTGAAAGCTTCTGAATCCAATCAGCACAGCTGAATGCAAGCTGTGACAGGTTGCTTGCCATTGCTCAATTACTTTGTGACAGTCTCATTTCTATAGGTATATGTAGAGATAAAAGAAAAGATCCATCCAATTCAATTATTGTGTCAGTCAAGTCAAAGGGAAAACAGAAGCTCTATTTTCCTTTGTCATTGTGATCTGGAATTACTTGTTTTGCTTTTTAAAATAGGAGTGTGAGGTGCATCAAGGCGTATAATGAATATGAATTACTCTGATGGTATTCAAGAGTACAAGATGGCAGATTCCAGAAGTGACCAGCTCTTCTCAGTGGGTATATAACTGTTTCTACAGAACGAGTGAGTAATCACATGCTGACAACAGGGCATTAAACAGGATGGTTGATCATAAGACTATTCTTTAGTTCTGCTTTTTTCTATTTGTTTTCTAGCGACAAGACACAGTCTCTTTGAAATACATACGTAAATAAAGAATATTATCATTACTTCAAGTAGATTGTCTTCTTTGCTAGAAAATATGGAGATGGGTAGAAAATAGCAGAAAAATCCACTGACAACTATGAAATAGAAAGACTCAGAGATTCCTGAGCCACAGATCACCAGGGGCTAGAAGTACTACCTAGGAGACATTGCCAAGTGCTTGCTACCTTATACAAGCCCTTAGGCACACTTTGTTGAGCTCACTCAGACACAAGGATACTCGACTCAGCAGACCGATTTTGTTTTCAATCCATACTGAACTTTGGGGACCTTTCCATACCTGATTTTGAGCAACGGCACCTATGGCAAAGACAACTGGTGTTTCTCTGCTGCCTTTGATTGTCCTCACAAGACTGCCAGTTAAGATGTCATTGAAGACTGAAATCCTCCTTGATCTCAGGGCACTGCTTTTGGATTCAGAAGAATCTTATGAAAATAGACAGAGTTGAGAGAGATTTCTACAAGCCTAACTTTATGTGTTTCAATGTGCTTTCAGGGCCTATAAACACTAATACAACCAGTAACGATAAAAAAATGACATTTTAAGGCATCTATTGACTGGAAATGTGGAAAGGGGAAAGAAAGGGAGAAACCCTGCCCTCAGGGGAAAAAAAAAGTTCCTTTGGATGTACAGAGCCAAGTGCCACAAGTAGTTCCCAAATCTTAGGACATGTTATCCCTTTGGCCATCACTCTGTTGTGTTTATATACGTCTGATGTGCCTGAGAAAACATGTTCCACTGATTGCTTATGCCCTTGCCCCTCGACTTATGTTAGGGACCCCAGAGTTGAATGCAATAAGGTCTTACAAGAGCAGAGTAAAGGGGCAGAATCACCTCCCTCAACCTGCTGGCCACACTTCTTTGGACGCAGCCCAGGATACGGTTGGCTTTCTGGGCTGCAAGCACACATATCTTATCACAGAGGCGCTACCACCATCACTGATGGGCTCAGCCTTGACCAGCAGCAGGTTCATCTTGGAGTTGGTTGGTGTAGGCTCAAGCAGACCCAGGGAAAGATTACAGAAGCTTCTTACAGAAGCCACCCCTGTAACTCCCCTCGCTACTAAAACTTTGCCACACAAACCAAATACACCATGTCCAGGACTTATTAGGAGAGTACTGGCTGGTATGGCAGAGGTCATGTTTATGCTGCAACTAACTCATGTTATTTGGCACACTTCAATTTACCAGGATAGAAGTAGCCTAAGGGAGTAGATTTAACATAGAACAGTAAACACCTCCGCTTTGTCCCTCCAAGGAGATGAGAATCATGGACCAGATGCTTTGGGAAAGATGCTGTTTAAAACTGAGATCTTGGTCAATAAAATGTTTTAATTACTTTCCCTAAAACAGGAGGTTAATTTCACTTTCTCAGTCCAAACTGTTCTGCTTAAATTTCTTCCTTCTTAAATATATATGCAAGTTTGGTTTAAAACATGCTTTCTTAACTTAGTAGAGTAGCTGGGGAAAGGGACTGGGTATCCCAGTTGCCAGTGATTTCACATCAATGGAAGGCAAAGGCAATCACAGTTTTGAAACTTGACTTCTTGAACTCTGAAGTACGCTTATAGCATCAGTTGGGGAATTAATCATATTCGTAAATATGGTTCCACCTACCACCCTCACATAAAAGCCTGAGCTCAGCTCCCAGTAATGGGACACATTGCCATTTCACATCCACTCCAAGACTTTTAGAGCCAAAGTCATGAATTTCACAGGGTGATGAAGTTGCTTTTGGATGCAACACCGGTATGTTGCCTTGTATTGGCACAGGTATCAAGATGTAACTAAAACAGATGCAAGGCAGTTGCTCTTTTCACAGTTTCATGCATTTATGGACAAAAGTAAGGAATCTCAATGGTGTTGGAAAATATAACGTAAGTCCTACCTGGAAAAGCAAATGCAAACTAGGCAAGATACCTTATTTATTTCAAAAGCTGCTAGGTCCTGTGTGTGAGCAACTGAACTGAGCCCAAATGATTCACAGAATCACAGAATAGCTGAGGTTGGAAGGGCGTCTCAAGATCATCTAGTCCAAACCCTTTGCACAGAGCATGGTCGTCTTGAACAGGTTGAAAGATCACCCATGAGCTTTCTTTTCTCCAGCCTGCATAATCCCAGCTCTCTCAGCCTCTCCCAGCATGTCTTATGCTCCAATTCCCTGATTCTTTTTGAGGCCACTTGCTGGACTCACTCAAGTGTGTCTATGTCTATCCTGCACTGGAGAAACCAGAACTGGCCACAGCACTCCAAATGAGTCTCACCAAGTCTGAACTGCTGCAAGCCTCTTCCTAATCCAGCTCAGGATGCTGTTGGTCAGCTTTGCTGCAAGGGCAAGTTGTTGGCTTATGTTCAAACTCTTGTCCACCAGGACTCCCCCACAACACTGCTTTCCAGTTGATCTCCACTTTGCAAAGAGTTATTAGTCACCAGATACAGGATTTGTCATTCCTTCTGTTGAACTTCATGAGGTTCCTTTCAGCTCATTTCTCCAGCCTATCAAAGTCCCTCTGAATGGCAGCACACTCATCTGATGTACCAGTTTTGTATCATCTGCAAATACACTAAGAGTGCACTCTGCTCCATCATGCAGATCATTATTGAGGAGGTTAAACAGAATTGGCCCAAGTGTTGATCCCTGAGCACACCTCGAGATATCATCCTCCAGCTGGACTTTGTGTCACTAATCACAAGCCTCAGAGTGTGACAATCAGTTTTCAGTCCACCTCACTGTCCATTTATCTGTCCCATGCTTAATCAACTTGTCTAGAGAATACTCTCCACCTAATAACCAGCCTAGCACCTCTGTTTGAGAAGTTAAACAAAAGTTTATGAGTTTATGTCTTGTTACGTCCCATGCCTGTGCCTTGAGTGTGGTATAAACCTGAGATCCAGGCAGTGGTGTGATGAGAGGCACCAAAAACCTGTTGTGCAGAACTCACCCTTGAGCCATTATTTACCATTACTTTATGTTGTGTACCTGGGTTCTACCTAAAATGTAGCTCCATTCGAGAAACAGCCGTATTACTATTTCTTTACAGTATTTTTCAAAGAAAAACAAACACTTCTCAGCAAAAGCAATCCAACCTAAAAACAGTGACGATTTTCTGTTAAAAGCTGGTGCCTGTGTTATTTTTCCTTTCTCTACCCAACCTTTGCCTCCTTTCCCTACAAGAATTTCATAGAAAAGCCCTTTCCAATCACCCTTTTTCTGTCCTAGTTCTTCAAGGACTTTGCTGAAAGATCTTATCTTCCTGATGGTAGTTTAGGTGCCTAACCCCAAAAAGCATGACAATCTCTCAACTTCCTTTACAAATTTCAATTTTCAGATGGCTTTACACATCAGGTAACAGGAGCTATACAGGTTAACTTAATTAACAAGGCTCCTCCTGACTGAATAGGGTATGAATCTAGTCTTTAAACCCTCTGCGTTTGTATTTAGCTTACGCGTTTGAAGACGGAGTAGGTCACAATCTTCCGTGCTGAAATTCCAAAGCAAGCACTGGAGTTACACAAGGGAATAATTTGATTCTGTGTTTAGTTTAACGGTACTCATGTAAATATTGAATTAGAGCTGATGTCAATCTTTTATGCTAATTGCTAGTTAGACCCCGTACAAAGTCACGCTTTGCTTGGACCACTTTTGTAAGATTGCTATCTATCTACTGTGGAGAGATTTACGCATTTGCTTTCCATTAGCATTAATAGGAGCTGTCCACATAAATCACTCATCACCAGTAAGAAAAGATAAAGTCCTACCAAGTTCAGAGAACACAGGCTTTCCCAATTGAAAAATCTATTAATAATAAAAAAACCTACAATGTAAATATCTGACATCTGAACTGTGTGGTAACACTGTGATATGAAATAAAGTGATCCATGAAGTGATCTCTTCAAGGGGAAGCAATGCTTAGCTATTTCCAAATCTTTTTTAAAAACTCCTCTGTTATTGGTAAAAACGTAAATAAAGCAAATAGCTGCAGAGGTAGGAGGAGGAGCAGGAGCATAGTAATTTCAACTGTTATTTTTGTTGTGGTTTTTTTTCTGCAAGATAGTGACAGATACAATAGAACACCTGGTTATACATGCAGAGAGGACAAAGATTGTTATAAATACTACAAAAAAAAACAGCTTTTAGCTAATCCAGATGTAACTGGGCATCAGACCATTTAAGCTAGCAAGTTAAAGGTGTCCAGATGCAATGCTTGCTGCTTTGTTCCTTGTTGCTATTCTTTATGAAATTGATGTAATTTATCTCACTAGGCCAAGAAAACACATAGATCATTGGCCAGGACTCCCTGGTACTTGGAACTGGGCCAGCCCCGATTATGGTCTGTGTAACTGTACAAGCTGATGATGTATGAAAAATAAAAGCAAAATTGTTTTTCCCTTTCTGGTGGTGTAAATCTGTATTGATTCTAGTGAAGTTGCAATAAAGTAACACTGAAAAATCAAAAATAACCAAGTTTCATCCATCATGTTGCCAGTGTTTAATCCTTTACGTAGCACTGAGCACCATTTTTTAAAGGAATGCTATAGATGGGTTGCCAAAAGCCTTATCTGTGTTTTAGCATATATACACACATCTATTGCTTTGTGTTTCCTTCTATACTTAAGAGGAAAAAAATGAGAATTAATTAGAAGTCCCAGGTAAAGCACTGTGCCATTAAAAGTCACCTATTAGAAAACAAACTCGATGTGATGTTACATTTTGCAATTAATGCCTAATCACTTGACACTAATTAAGCTAACAAAGTGAACATAGTGGACATGTGTGGTGTGTGAGTGTCTAACAAATTTTTTTTTCTAATTTGTTTCTTACAGGGAACACATAGTTTTGACTTTCTCATGCTACAGTGTTCTGTGCCATTGAGCATATTTTATTTAACTTCAAAACATCCCAGATGAGCTCCTGTCATGACGCCAAAGCCTGTGTTAAAGCCTGAACATCTTCTTAGGGAAGACAAACAGCCTTAAAGAAATTAAATCTGCAGAATCTACCACTTCCCCTGGAAAGCTATCCTGAAGGATCCAGTGAGCTCTTGGCTAAAAACATGAGGTTTGAATTTATCCAGCCACAAGATCACTGGATCTTATGTCTCTGTCTCTTTGTTACATTAAAGAGCCTTCCGGTATGACATGTAACCTTCCTGGATAGGTAAATCTGGTTATGCTGATATATTTTATGAACTGATACACTTCATTTGGGGTTTGGCCAAGGATTTACCACTGTCTCTGACGATTAGGTGGAAAGGAACAATTCTTCTCTCTTAGGGAACACTGTGACAGCCAAAGGTTAGATTGATTTTGGCTGCCACAGAGCAACATCTTTCCAGTTTATCAAGTGCCAGATCAGCTTGGATTCACACTCAATACTGAGTCCAAAGATCCATTGAGTTTTTGTAGGAAGTTGTTTGGAAAGAAACAATCATAAGTGATAGTGAGAACTTAGAAAATCTTTGACACCTGCATGAATGGATGGGAAAGATGGCAGTGAAGTGTTGCACTTGGCAGCAAAATGAGAAAAAAAAAGAGTGAAAACTAGTAAAATGCTTAGATATTGTGACTTGCAACATCACACTCTGAACAAGCTCCTGAATTGTATTCATTATCTTTTTAGGATTGTCCATCTTGGGATGAGATCCTCACAGAAGAAGTATCACTTGTTTCTTATCTGTTCAAGACCTATCACAAGGAAATAAAGATAGACAGGCAGGCAGGTAGATACTAAGAATGTCTTTGTGGTCTCATTTATCACACAGTACTGTAACAGGATTTATAGCACAATGGTAGCGTGCAGAGCCCTAAGCATAATTTACACAGCTAAGAAAAAAAAGGCAAAGAATAGGAAAGTAATTCTCATCTATAGAGAAGTATATGAATGGGTTTGTGGTGATAATATTTTCATTAGGCAGCTTTATTGGTGTCATGGTTTAACTCCAGCCAGCAACTAAGCTCCACCCAGCCACTCTGCTCATGAGGCAGAGAATGGAAAAAGTATAAGTGAAAGAACTCGTGGGTTGGATTAAAAACAGTTTAATAGGTAAAGAAAAAACCGCGCATGCAAGCAAAGCAAAACAAGGAGTTCATTCGCCACTTCCCATCAGCAGTCAGGTGTTCAGCCATCTTCAGGAAAGCAGGGCTTCATCACATGTAATGGTTACTTGCGGAGACAAATGCAATCACTCCAAACATTCTCCCATTCTTTCTTCTTCCCCCAGCTTTATAAACTGAGCATGACATCATATGGTGTGGAATATCTTTGGTCAGTTGGGGTCAGCTGTCCCGGCTGTGTCCTCTCCTAACTTCTTGTGCACCCCCAGTTTACTCACTGGTGGGGTGGGGTGAGAAGCTGAAAAGGCTTTGGCACTGGGTAAGCACTATTCAGCAATAAGGAAAACATCCCTGTGCTGTCAACACTGTTTTCATCACAAATCCAAAACATAGTCCCATACTAGCCACCATGAAGAAAATTAACTCTATCCCAGCCAAAACCAGCACAATTTGTTACAGACACAGGTCATTCTGAGGATGCACAAAAGAATGCAGCAAAATAAAAATAATGAAAATTATTATTATGATGAACCTTCCGAAAAAGAAGAGGCTGTCAGTGAAAAAGAAAGCATTGTTACTGTAAGCACTAAAAATAGTAGACAGAACCTTTAGAAAAAGTGTAACGTTGATATGTTACATCTAAACACTTTCAACTAACAGCATAGAGACTCTTCATAAAAAATAAACCAAATCCCCCAGAAACTGCAGTGATCGCATAGATACACGAATATGTAGGCAGACAGATGTGATAAAAGAAGAGATATTGTGATAGAAGAAGAAAACCAAAAAAGAACGGAAATGGCTGATTCTTTCTTTGTGACATATTTTCTCTCTCATCCTTGCATATTTGCATTAAAGTGATTGTGAATAATGTACATTTGACCAGTGCTGTCTGCGGAACTAATGCCTATTAAAGTGATGGGAAGTAGCATATGTTGTGCCTTGGGCAGAGAAAGTCCAATCACCCCCACTGTGTGCAAGTCTCCAACTAAAATGCAGGACAGCCTGGGTTTTATCCTAAATGAACCCAGCAGGGAGAAACAGGACATAGTCCCTCATTCCACATTTAAGCTTCTAAACTAAGGTTTAAAGAGTTAGATTCAGAAAAAGGGAACTGTTAACATCCATCATTTAATTTACACTTGGCGCTAATGTTATTTGATCTTTTACTGGTGCTATCAATACAAAGGAAAGCAGTAAGTCTGGGGATGTGGACATGTATTCAGTTGTTTCAAGAACTGAGATGCATTTGCTTTATTGGTATGAAAGGGAAAAAAAGGGCGGGGGGGGGAGAAAGAAAAGAAAAAGAAAAAAAAAAACTCCATCACTCCATCACTCTGCTCCTGTTGTTGTGCCACATCATTTTCTGCCAGTGCGCAATTTTTTCAGTAATTGCAAAACAGTTTGGGTTTGTCTGGTTTCACTTTTGTGTTCCTGCACTGTACTAGAAATGTTCTGCTATTTGAACAGTTTGTAAAGCTTTTCGAGTTGTATTACATAATCTTTCCAACGACCTCCAGCATCACGTTCAGATCTAAAGCGGTCTTTCTTCTACCTGTGTGAACTTTATAGCTGGGGAAAAAAAAAAAAAGGCAATTACAGAACTGTATGAGAATAACAAATTCAGCTGAACTAAGGAAATAAAATTTGCCGAATTGTCATGTTTAGATCTGTAGCGATGAATTTTGCTTCATTACCTTCAGCGCTACAAAAAGCAGAGGGGGCAGGGGGTAGAAGGGAAAGAGGCAAAGCTTTTTTTTTTTTTTTTAATATAGTAATCTTAGGAGGAATTTATTTCCATTTCCAATGAAATGAATCTGTCTTAAATAAAACTGTATCTCTTAGTGATGTGGAAAAACATTTGCTGCCAATGTAAATGAGGAGCAACTGCAGTGAAATGAATGTATTGGCATGGGATCCCACTTACAGTGGTGCAAGTTCTGAATATTCCACAGACTTGAGATTAGTGCACAGAAAGGAGATTGAGATTTCACCTTTTTTTTCATTATAAAGGTGAACTGAATAGTTAATTTAATTTGTAATCTCGATAGCAGATTATTAGCATGCCTTAAACATTAATTATTTCTGGGTGAGAGTTTCTGAGTTTATACTTTCAATTATCTATCTGTAGAGCCTAAACTAAAAGTTCTGACACCAGCTAGAGTCAAACCCTATATTGGAGCCACCACTGAAATTCAGATCCAGATTTGTATTCTGAAATTCAATTAATTGCATCTCCAAAATCCTAAGAAGTTAGCTGCTCATTTGCTCTACTACTCAGTTAGTGACTGTAGATAGGAAACAACCCCATTTTTTTCTGTTTATTGCTGATGCTATTTAACTTTAAAAGGTAATGGGTAAATAGGGGAAAAAAAAGAATGTTTTGCTGAGATAATTACAAGAAGAGGCTATTCCCATTAACACAGCTTAAATTATATGATTAGACTTCCATTATTTTCCTCCACTGTTGCCTAGGAAATCTAGATTGGCTTTGAAGGAATTATTTTAGCTTTTATTTCCTCCTTTTTCTTATCTTCCCTGAATAATTCCTTAATACCAGCAATAATAAAAGCAGTCTTAGATACTCAGAGACCCCAGCTGGATTCCACCATGTTAAGCATCCCACATCTGTACGCTGTGGCTCACCATTGCTTTAAGCCACCCTAAGCACACATAGTCACAAAAATTGGCAGCTGCATCCAAAGCCATGCTGCTCTACCCCTTCCCTTGCTGTTATCTTTTGGGACTATGGAACCTCGCTGTAAGCTAGAACCCCAAACTGATCTTGCTAAAGAGGAAGAGCAGAGAGAGAAGATAAAGTTCAGGTAAATCATTTAGATGACTGCTAGATGCAAAAAAAAACCCTAAACCAAACAAAATTTAAAAAAAAAAAAAAAACCAGCATGAAAGAGAGAAAGATACGTAAGTGCAAGCAGAAGATCATCATACTACAATCCAGTAGACCAGTTTGATCAGTTAAGAGCAACCGTGAGATCACAGCTCTAACAAAAGCACATGTTATTCAAATATCTACCAGCCTGAACAGATCAAGAAAATGTTCTGTTTGCCCCTTGAAAGGAATGGAAACATATGCAGATGTGGTCTTGGCCCTGCCTGGTTGTGTCTAATCCTAGTCATCTTCACTGGGCCTAATCTTGACTCCAATCCAAACTCACGCGCTCATGTCCTCATGTCCACAAGGTGCTTGATGCCCTGAGATCGAGGATGTCCCCAGCTTCCCCCATCCTGTTTCAGAGGTGAAATTCAGTTCAAGATTAAGACTCTCAACATTGATGCCTACATGCAGGTGTCTAAACATGCTGGAAGAGTTTCTGCTCCCATTTTCACAGAATCATAGAATTATAGAATGTTTTGGGTTGGAAGGGACCTTACAGATCATCTAGTTCCAACTCCCATGCCACAGGCAGGGACACCTTCTAGATAAAGTTGCTCAAAACCTCATCATTACAGATATGCCCAATACAGTCAGTAGTGTCATGCCAGGATCATTTTGTCATCCAGCAAGGTCTGGTCATCTGCATGATTTGAACTTTCCTGGCCTCCAGAATGAGATAGACAAACCCAAACTCCCTATTGGGAAAATCTTTCATCTGTGCAAATTCGTCTGAGTCCTAGAAGATTTTGTGAGAGTATTAGCTTGACCTCAGCCAAAACTACACTACAGCCCTGGGCGCTGATATTGCTTTATTTCCTAGAATAGATGTTTCTTAGATGTCTGCCTTAAGAGGAGATGAATTTCTCTGTATTAACTAAGAGTTTGATTCAAGTACTCAGCCAACAGTAGATACTAATAGCCTGAATCAACCCTTCATTATCTTAAATTTAGACGTTGTAGTCAGGTTAGAGACCCACAAGACACTGGTTGAATATATCCATTTCTCTTTCTCTCCCCTTGCTCATTCCACAGAAAACAATATCTAAACATCTTGTGCAGACCATGGTCTTTGAAATAAGTGGAGATCAAGGAGTAAAGTCCAAAACCAAAGATGCATGAAGTCTAAACAATAACAGACATCAATTTTGTTCCCTCTTAGAAGACAACCATCCTTTCCCCACAGCATTGGATGCTCAAGTAGGACACAGACCGTGGCTATTTCAAATCCACAAGATACTGTTAGTCTCAATGTATTTTAAATACAAACTCGATACAAGACATTCAAGACTTAGTATTGAAGACAATTCTTCTCGCTGCAAAAGCCAGGAGGGAATGGGTTTCAGGTGTCCTGAGTGGTGCTAAAAAAAGGTCAGTTGTCTCTCACAAAGTTACATCGGTTCCTTCTGGCCTGTGCCATGCCTATCTGAGTCTAGGCTCGATGCATTAAGTGGCTTCATTCCCTAGTTGATTTTGACTGTCTCTTTGCAGTTTGTGGTTTTATTTACTTATCCATTATTATTTCACTTCTCATAATTCACTGCTCCACTTTGGATGGTGTGTTTTAACTACTCCCTTGACACCAGAATGCAATCATGACATACTCTGTGCACCCTTTTTAGTGTACATCTTCCTTAAATATTTTTTCTAAGTTCTGAGATATGCTTATTGTTATTTTCATTATGTTTCCGTCATGTTTAGCCTTTCCCTTATTTTGCAATCTTTACTACTCTCGGTTAAGAAACTGGAAGGGAAGAAAAAGAGGATAGGTGTGAGTTACAATCTTAAAGAGATTTTTAAGACAATAAGAAAACCTTACAGTTATCAAATCTGACTTTGCACATGCATCTGAAACTCATGTGACTAACATGACCCTTTATGTGAGAGCTTTCCCCAAATCTATCAAATAATGTAATGATGATGACAAAATTATTAAACCAAGATGAACAGTCATAAACCAAAGACAGCTCAAAATTCCAAATCCATACTGGACCCTAAGGCAAATAAGTTTTTGAAACACCAAATTTACAGACTTTAGGTCCTGGAATCCTGTTTGCTATTGAAAAAACTGTTTGGCAAACACATACTAAAATTTTGAGAGAACCTCAGAGCTATGTTAAGTGATTAAACTCTTGTCTTTTTTGAATTTAATGAGACTTTTGCCTTTAACTTCGACTGTGCCACAATTTTTTTCCTGGTACTTTTTGTAGATGCACTGATATGGTTTTGAGGAAAGGTATCTATTCTGTGACAAACTATGAGTTGACAGATCTCATGGCTTGGCTTTACGCTACAAGGAAATTCTGTGCAGTGGTAGCTCTTTTACCCCATAGGGATATTGTACCTCCCTGCTAAAAAGCTTTATAACAAAATGTAGGAGATAGTATAAATAGACTCTCTGATGCTACTAGGTCAGTCAAAAAATAACTTTTTCAAAGATGGCTGGACAGTACCACATATCTGTACATCTTGCTCGCTTTTTTGGCCTTTTTTATTGCTCATTTCAAAAGGCATCTATTTGTCCTGTGAGTGGATATGTTTGGCAAAGGAATTACAAGCAGCTACCACCGAGCACAGCTGTTCATTGTCATCATTGATAGCAACAAATATAATCAGTCCAAAGCAAGATCACTCCTCTAAGGGGAAAGTATATTTAGCTATCATTCAAAATCCTCAGCCTGATATCCTTGATAGTTCAGTAACTCACTGTTTTGCCAGTGGGTTGATAGAAGTTTCTTTGTTGTGATGGATGCATTTGCCATTACTCACCATACCGGTTCTCCCCTCCCCTCCAGCTGTTTTACTGTGGTACAATATCCAAAACCCATGAATCTTGCAGTATCCTAGCAGCTCAGTCTGTAACATTCCAGCTTGACAAAATTAGAGATAATAATTCAAACAAGCTAAAACATCAAATGGGAAAGAGTCAAAGGAGACTTTTCATTAGAGGCATTGACTATTGAGAAACCTGGGACATAACGGTCGATCTAGTAATCATCCTTGTCAAATCAGAAAGTGTCAATGTATTGATTATGTCATTATAATTGAATTAATTACAGTTGTATCTCTCTAGATATTTAACTTATAGCATGATGTTAGGACTTATTTTTCTTGCCAAGAAGATGAGGTTTTGTTTCAAGGCCCTCAGAAGTTTGTTTTGTTTGGGTTTTTTTTCAATGTGAATTAAATGTTTTGCAAAAGGATGCTGACCTGGAAAATGAATGTCTGCTCATCCACACAAACAGATACAACCTCTCTGCAAATTTCCAGTCTGCCACCTCCTTCTGAGATGTTTCTGCCAACTGTAGGTAGAAGAAAAAGAGCTTTGCATCTATTTCACTGGAATCAGAATTACAACATATTCCACAACGTGATGGAATTTAAAGACTGCATTTGTGATGTGCTTCTTGGTAAGCAAGGAACTGGACTGGGAAAGCCGACTTAGTTCATATGATCCAGCAGGTCATCACAGCTTTATAGAAAAATTAATTTCAGTGATCTAGAAATCAAGCACCAACCTCCTGATAACGTATATATACAGTAATTGCAGAACCAAGCTGCCTTTCTAGTTTTAGCTTGCTGCCTAAGATCATTGTGTCTGAATTTTTTTTCACCTAAAGTCAACAGCAATAGGAAAAATAATAGTGCACTGCATTAAATGTAACATTTCAAAACAGAAACTCCATGTGAGATGGAGGGTGTGGGAGTTGTTATTGCTGCTGCTTTAGCGAATGTTGTTTTGATTTACTTGATGAGTGTTGTTATATTTGATAATGTCTGATTTTTGTATCATCTCATCACTCGTTCATTTCCAAATTCCCACTTCTACATGTATAGAAATACAGGCGCAGGAGGATTAGACATCTTTTCTAAGTTCTTTCAGGAAAATAATTGCAGATGCAACCAGCCCGGGTGTCTGAATAGACAGGGCCACACACTGTTCGATAAGCTGTTTTCTCTTTCTGTGATGTTATGACAACATCACTTATGTATCTTGTTCTTATTTAAAGATAATGTATTTTCTACTTTTATCTTTGAAGGTGTCCTCATGATTAATCTGGAGTAAATAGGATGAAATCTGGTATTGGATCATATCTGCTAATACATCAGAGCAATCATTAATAAGCCAAATACTGTTAGGCTTCTCAGGCTAATTTGTCTTTGGTTCAATGATGTAAAAAAACACTTGGAGAAGGAAAAAAAATACATAATTCTCTAATGTTGAAAGTTGTAGGTCTTCTACAGGTGCATATCATTTTGACTGTTTCCACACAAGGGATGTGATTAACACATGATTAGGTCTTTTTGTACATATATTTTTTAAGGTAAAATTGGTTGTAGTGTTTGGTTTCAGGTCCCCAGTGAAACACAGAAAGGTCAAGAGAATATACATTTTTAGTTGCCAGATTGAGCTGTGAAGATTATGTTGCCTTGTGATTCTGTATCAGCAAAGAGGGTGATATGAGCAAACTGTCTCAAATCACTACTTAACTACACATTCCCTCATCTGGGATTCATTCACAGCTTCTTTCACCTGAGGTATATGCACATCTCTTGGAGCCTGAGTCCAGTTAAACTGCAACATTGGTGACTTCTCTGAATGCAGAAACTGTACTTGATCTTAGCTCTGTGCAGCAAGAGTGCAGAAACCACAATGTCTAAAATGAAAAACATCCCTTTCTCCCTAGTATAAATGCCAGGCAACCCTGTTTGCTGGGAGAGGAAGAGAATGATTATTCTTTGATGGATGCAGGCTAAGAAACTACATCCATGCAGTTTGATAGCAGGGGGACCAGAGTTTGACAAAAAAAACACATATGCATAATTCATTGTCTCTAGTTGCAAAACCTCACCAAGACACATATTTCTACTTCCTAATTGCTATTTCTTGAAAAAGGCACACAGAAACTGTTTCATCACTAAAGCCAGGGACACAGCACTCTGTGGTCCTTGAATCAGAACATGGTGTGCAACAGGAGCTGAATAAAGACACTTCTTGGCTGTGTTGAGTATACATCTATGACTTGCATTAGAAAAGGGCATTGTGTGTTTTCAAGTAATAATAGTAAGGCAGACACTTCTGAATCCAGATCTTCCCAAGAACACTTTCCATCACTTTCATCAATCTTTTAATATTTCTGTTTTTTCCGTCTTTTTTATAATATGGTACAACTTGTATAATAATAATAATTACCTCACAAGAAAGATATGAAGCTTGATTAAATAAAGGCTGATTATCAGAAACGCAGAGCATGTGCAGAGCCTGTTTGCTATAGCTTTTCTGCTGTTAAGCTTTTCTGCAGATCAATCCTGAGCTGTACTAAAAGTGATATGAATCATCTGTATCAAAAGAAATGTGAGTCATTCAAGGCAGAGCCATCCAAGACCACAAATGAGGCATTATTTTGATAATGAGAGATTTATAGAGGAGACACAGGGAGAAGGATCTCCTGGTTCTTTTAACCTAGCCCCTATTCTAGGCCCCTACACAATCTCCTTAAAAATGTACATAATCTTCACTTGAACATCTTGACTGAAAAGGACTAGCCAGCAATTCATAGAAGATAGAAAGCAGATGAGCCTCAGTCATTTTTACACCTAAACTCAAACCAGACTTCATCAAGTTCATCTAATGTTCTTTTACTGCTGGTTGCAAGCTGGGACTGGAAGTGGAAATGCCAAAGCATCCCAAAGAAAGGCAGCATTTGTGATGGGATGAGAAGCAGATGTTGAAGAAATCTCTGAAGAGATGATCTTCTCACAGAAATATCAGACCTTTTTTACACAATTTAAGTCCAAGACTTCAACAAACAGGTGTCTGCAGCCTCCACTCCAAAAGAATTCTCTTTATAATATCTCTGTGTCATATTCGACAGCTCCATTTAAAATATCCTGAAGCATCTCAAAGGGATCATGACCAACACATGAGTCACTAACTCAAGTCCTCAGTGTACTTTGATTTTACCTGCCCAGCTGAAGATAGGTTAAATGAGACCCATAGTTTAAATTACTGATGCTCAGCATTTCTTTGAAAATCATGACTCTTTCATTAGTTGCCTTTAAGATGAGGACCTACATCAATATTCAAGTATTGAAAAAAAAATAAATCAAGGAACTTCAACAGAGTGGGAGATGCAGTTTTCAAGGAAAGGCAATGGGCTTTTGCAGCCCTCTGAAAATCCCACCATTCATCCAGGCTGTATCCTTGACAGCAGCACTTTGCGACCCCACTGAATTTCAGCATGAGTTAATCTATGCTCAGCAGCTTTGCAAAGTTCGTCAGACAGTCAGGAGACAGACGGGCAGCAATTATAGTACGTGTGGAGCTGAGAAGGGACCAAGATCCATCCCTCTCATGTATCACTGACTTTCTTTGTGATCTTATATATGATGTTGGGCCTGAATCCTTAATATGCTTTAATTTCCATGGAATTTAAGCATCTTGCTGCCATCAGCAACACCTAGCTGTGAAGTTAACTACACTGAAGATTGTCCAGCCTCTGTCATGGGAAGTCATACATAACTGTTGTAAATCAAACATAGTCAAATAGAGAAATCCGTTGTATTGCTTCATTTAAGAAATGGAACCTGTAGGTGGCATCCATCTTATCTGAGCGTGTTTAAAGTCTTGATGACTTAAGTCATACTAACGTGCTTAACGGTATAGTGATCATCTGCAGTAAAAACTGCAAGTTCCCTAACTAGGAAAGAAAAATAGACACTTCCAGAGAGTCATTCATCTCAGCTCTGTTAAATTCTGGTTTTAAGTCTCAATAATTACCTGTCTTCTCCACTGCATACAAAAAGAATCCAGAACAATCTCCTCAGATTTAGACACCCAAATTCCACCTTAAAAAAGCACTGAGGCATAATTTAATATTTTTAACTCTAACCAGAAAGCTGGATGCAAGCATCATCTGGCAGAATATTTACAATAAGATATTTGTTCATTAAAAACTACTCTTTTTTAAGAAAAAATAACAATTTTGAAAATGAATACATTACATTTTATGGTTTATGGGTCTACAAGGAGCTAACGGAACATAACATTTTGACTAAAGAGGGTTTTTAAGGGCAATCAAACCAAATGGATATTAAATGAGGATACTGTAAACACATTCATAAAATACTATTTCTTTTTATGTGTGCACTATCTTTATTGTTGCCATATACCTAAGTATTAGCATTTTTGCCTCTAACTCTTACAAAATCTCAGAGTGCTTTACAGTGATTAATTAATTAATTATAGCTTAAACTCATTCTCTTGGATAGAAAACTACCTGATGGGTTCCCTGAGGCATAGAGTCCCTTATGGTTAGAGAACAAGTGGGTGGAAAAATTAAATCTTTTTGCCTCCTGCTTTACCCCTAAGAAGATACCTACATAGTGCACCACAGGGCTCAGGTGACAATTTTTCATCCTAACCCATTTGACCGGTTACCTGTAGATATCTGAGGCTGCGTTTTACTGTGGCGGCTGATGGGAGGGTTCATGAAATGAAGAGCAGCTTCACACTCCACCAAGCACGTGGTTTTGGAATAAATAGCTAATTCACTCCCACTTACTAAAACCAAAAGGAATTTGGAGACAAACCTCAATTTCACTTCTTAAAGAAGTGAGGATTTCTCAATAGATTTGAGGTGCTTATATTGCTGAAGCACACGTGAAGCTCATATCACTAACACCTATTAATGGTGGCACTAATCAACTAAAGTCTGCGTTAGGCACCTGGACCAAACCAGTCATCCAACATCCATGTACGTGTTCAATGCTAAAGAGGTAGGAGCCTCCAGACAGTGATTCATTCAGCCCTAAAACAGGTTGATTAACCAGAACTAGGTGTTTAATCTATGGACAACCAACATGAAGCAAGCTTAATCCCTTCATAAACAGTCAGCTACTGCGTGAATGCAAGTCTTACCCAAATTAAATCAGTCTCTTTTAGTACCAAGTCAACCAGACCACCTGTTTCAAGCCCAAATAAACATCTCCAGTAACAACGAAAACCAAATGTGAGAATTACCAACATAAACACTCATTTTGATGAAAAAATAAATCCCTGTTTTCTAAGGCTGCTTGGCTTAAATCAAACACTCAGCTAACCTTTGAACCAGCGTTGGGAAGTTTCCATTCCAATGAGAGCTTTAGGAATGCATGCCAACAACCTACACTCTATCCCCAGTTGGCAGGAGGTTGGCAGGGATACAAAAAAACATGTTAACAATGATGCTTTTTTTCTACATATACAGTAAACCTTATGTGTATCAACACACTTGTTTAAACAGCTTTTTCAATCTGACTCACAATCTTCATGAATACATAAAAAGTTCCAGATGTTAAAACGTCCCAGGACGTGCATTTTAACCAATTTTGTTCTGCATTTGTAGCCTGACATGTAAAGGGGGCATATTGATTAGAATTACTGGCATACTTACTGCTTCAGTTTTCCTGCTTCCTACTGAGTGGTATTTGCCATGGAATGACTAGTCTTTGTGCTATTTACTCCTAGCACAGTGCTCTTGGGATCCTGGATGCTTTGGAAATTCCCTTTGCATCAGTAGCTGGAGAGCTAAAAAAGGAAGAAAGAAAAAGGGGGAAAAAAGCAGGCTGAGACTTCACAGGTGCAATAAAGGAGAGGTTGAGGGGAGGAAGAGAAGGGAGTGAGAGAGAAAAGATGTTTCTCCTTCTCTACCATTACACACAGGCCAGATAGTGATGAGGTCTGTGTCCAGGAAAGAGGACCACTCAGCCACAGTTCACCATTGGCACATCCATTGCAAAGCCCTTCGCACCAGTGCAAAGTCACTGTTTGCTTTAACTCTTACTCGCTATTAAATTTAAGACTCAGAATCTCCTGTAGCCATTTGCTTTTATTAACAGTGAGCATGTGTGCACCACCAGAAAATCCAAGGCCTGGGAGAAATAGACTGCAGAATGTTACAGCTTCAGAGGGAGCCTGTTAGAAGCAAGGTATCCTGGATGATTTGCATGGGAATTATCATAAAGACTTAGCGGAGCTCAAAAAACAGATTTTCGTGACTGTTTGTGACCTTGCTTGCATTGACGTTATACCAGCGCCGCTTTGATGATTTCAGTGTAGCTACTTCTAAATCCAAATAAATAAAGTTTGGGTGCATTTTTCTGATGTGCCCTCATTATTGTATTTTTTTAAATGGTTTTTTTTTTTAAACACGCAAAACAAGGATCAAAAAAGCAGCAGGTACTCACTCAGTGGGCTGATCCAAACGATGACATTTAGGTTACCTGACAAGTCAGCAAGCCCCATCAGGACTGATAAAGAGCTCTCCAGGGACTATGTATGTGTTTTATCCTATGACTTTTCAGTGCACAGTGAATACGTGGTGACAAGAGCACGAGTCTTCCATCCCAGGATACAAGCCAGCTGCAGAGTTTTTTTCTTCTTGTTCCCCTGGCCTCATAAATTTGGCATTTCTCCTTGCTCCTTTCTGAGCAACCTGATCTAAAGGAAGGTGTCCCTGCCCACAGCTGGGGGGTTGGAAATAGATGGTCTTTAAGGTCCTTTCCAACCCAAATCTTTCTATGATTCTATGATTTTTCAAGGTCAGGTGTGGGACATTTGGCTTCTCGACTGGAGCTTCTGGAGCATTCGATTAAAATTAAATTTGTGAGCTCTATGCTCCACTGACAGTGTTGGCTTCTTCCCATAGTAGGAAGTTTGATACTCGGAGAGCCCAGAGGTGCCTGCATGTTGGAAACAACATTTAAGTGTCTTAACCTCTAACTGAATCCCACCTCTCTTCATCTCTGAATGATACTGTATGTGTCTGTATGCTTGGTTTCATCTGGCATTGGATTGTAGGCAGTGTCTATATATAGGCACAGGATTCAGGTATTATCCAAGTGGTGGGAATGGGGCCTCATGCACCATTAATTTGGCTAATAGTGGCAGAGAAAGGGCAGATGAAGGACAGATGAAGGAGAATATTGTAGCACTATAATTAATGCTTAAAGGCTGGAGGTGTACAAAAGGTTGAGTAGTTCAAAATCTGTGGCTTTCTAATATTTAGATTAGCATTCTAACCTAATGTATCTCAAACACTAAAGCAATTATTTGGATTGGAGGTGTTAACCTGGAAGCACAGGATGAGTGAATTCACCTCACCTAGCTTTACCCATCAGAAAGTTAGACATCTGTCTGCACTATTTAATCAGATCCTCTTATAGTCAGTGAAGAAAGATGTGAACCTCTAGAAATGGCTTAATCTATCCAAGTATAAGAGAGATGAACTGCTCTTTGGAGGATCCTGTCTGCTTCCATTGACTATTGAGAGATGATCAACAGCTTAGACAACTAGCTTAGATTAGGTACCTACCGTCTAGACATTTAACATTACATGAGACTAATCTACCCCCCAGATATTCAGTATCTCTTTAGAAATCGCACGAGTGTTGTTGCAGTAACAAATACTGCTTTTTCATATTTACGCTTCCCAGAAGCAAGTTTTGATTTGTTAGTGTTTCTCTTTTTCTTCAACAATGATTCATTGTCATTCTCCTCTTCCTCTGTTTAAACACGTGTATGTTGTATGTATATGTATATACATAGTATACATACGAACTAATTGTATCTGCGTATGTAATGCAGCATGCATGCATTTTATGGCATTTGTTTTTGTTTGGTTTCTTATGAACACAAAAGTGGGAAATCCAACAAAGTCTCCAAATTTCTGCATCTAAATTCTAGGCAGAGTATACATTTTGCATTAACTATTGGCCATGGGAAACTTCTGGAACTTAAAAACCGTACCAAATTATTATTAATTTTATATGCTTAAGGGTTATTTTAAAACCACAGTCTCCCAAGTGCTGTAGTTAGCTTGTCCTGGGATACCTAAGCCATGTTAACCTTTGAACCTGTCTCATCTTTTCTTCCAAACTTAGTCAGCTGAGGCTTTTAAAGTTCACACTTAAAATTAACCTCTTGTCTGTTGAGTCTTACAAATGTTCTAATCTATAGCTTGTGGTTCTGACCTACAGTCAGTGACTGTCAGCTGCACAGCTAAAATAATGAGCTTTTTTCAGCATTTGAAACAGATGAGAGGAAAAAAAAAGCAGCAAAGTACATATACGGTCTGTTTATATCCTAATAATATCAGATGGACTTTTTTGCAGGAAAATAAATTACCAGATAAATAGCTTGCTTGGATACTAAACAGATTAGACCTTCATGCCATTTAAAAGAAGAAAACTACTTTGTAACAGGAAAATTATTTTTCTATCTCCTATCTCACCTGGTGCATTTCCCTTCCATTCTACTGATAATTTCAACATACTTTTTATGAAGAGCAATTCCAGACCCCATTATTGTTCCAAGCTCTGACATTCACATAGGAAATGAAAAACTGCCCTAACCTTCCTTCCTGCTCATAAAGTCCTGGAAGAGGTGGATAAGACCACAGAATCTTTTGACTTAGGGTACAATTTTTTCTGCATTTGCATAAATCCCCCAGGCAGGCAGGAAGAGACAATATTTCAAGCCCAATCCCAAATATTTCATTTGGAGCGGTTATCTCATAATTACAGAGCTGCTGCCAATTAGCAAAAAGAGAAACCTGGGGAATAATTTTGTGCTGTTAGACATGGAGGAAGGGATGGGGCTGATGGGCTTTGACATGTATTGTATGTAGATATAGAGTCCTGAACTGAAACTGGCAGTCCCACGGAGTGACCAATGATTTCTTTGCCTGGAGGATACACATACCCTGTACACATCGATCGAAACACCTTTTCCTCATGAAGATGTTTTCTGTTGTGGGACAACCATTGCTGCCACAGTGATTTAATAGAACAACGCAACATTATAGGCAATCTAAGGCACAGACTTTATTCACCCACCAAAAACGCACTGAGAATTTGGAGATAATATTATTATCTCTGGCAGGGGATTAGTGTCCACATGCAGAACTTCCCTGGAAGCCTGGCAGCTGCAGAGAAAAAAAGCCCTTTCCTTTAACATCACCTGAAACATTGTCCGCAATAGCAGGTGCTCCTGATGTCATGTGGGTCCAGAATGCAGTGAGATGAAGAGGATTACCTTTGGGCCATTCGCAGCTCCTGCTGAGAAACTTCCTCTTAAAACATCTCACACTCCCCGTTCCCTCACCAGCAGATCGAACTTTGTGATTTAAGGTCATTGCTACCTCGTGTCTTAATTCTTGAAGGTTTCTGACCCACTTCCTTGCTCGTCTGCACACATGCGACTTGGGCTTGTAGAATTGATAAGAATACGGGCTGCTCAAGCCTTTTACAGATGAACACATGAGGCCGTGGTAAGGAGAGGATGGGGCAGGAGGCAAAACTGAAGAACTCTTTCACCTTCATTTTATATTTACCATTTATGAACCAGACAAGTCCTGCAGTAGCTCTCTAAATCAAGAGCTTCTACAGCATATTTTTGCAAGTGAAAAATTGTGATTTTCCTCACTTTAACAATCAGGCCCTGTGACTGGATATGAGGTCATTTTTTAATTTTCTTTTTTTCTTTTCATTTTCATTTTTTTCACTTTTCATTTTCATTTTTTTCACCACTTTTCCCTTTGGAAAAGTGATTACTGGCCTTTTGGCCAAACAGAGGTGTAAAGGATTATCTCACCCAGTATAAAAGTTTCACTCATCACTTCTCAGGCTCAGGGATGAAGAAGACACCTCCTAAAGCATGGTTATGTCTATAATAGGTTACAGGTGGAGCTGCTGTAACCATGGGATGTTTCCTGTCCTCCGCCTCGCTAACAGCTCCAGTGTAGACTCCTCATAGACACTTATGTGTTCCTATTCCATGTGTATGCAAGCACATGGACTCTACCTTTCCATGGAGATTCAGTGTCAGAAGGATGAACAAATGTAACCTTCAATGTCACCTCAAGGCCAACCCGAATGAAGAGTACAAATTATCAACTGTTACTGTACAAGATCCCTAATGTAGAAGAAATACCATGTCACCGCCGCTTGACAGTCAAATCACTTATCCCAGTCTCAGAGTGCTTGAAATGAGCTGGATTTCTGGATGTGGTTGGATAAGAGATGGGGAAACTGTAGTTTCTTGGATACTGAACAGTGTATAACTAAAGAGGATCATTCCTGCAGTGGTTGAGGATGTTAAAGATCTTATCCAGTACAAATTTGATGACTGAAAGTATGTCAAAGCAGGGAGGATAAAAGACTCCTGCCCATTACCCCTCCCTAAATAAAGGAAGTCTGCTTGCAGGTGTTTCCAGACCTACCTACAGTGATGGGGTTTCTGCCTACTAAGTCACTGGCACTATGTGATTATAATCAGAATTCAACTTGGTTACTTCCAAAAAATCCGCTTTTCCTATATATATTCTACAAGGAAAGTTATTTACACGTAAGGATGATAAAATCACATCCTTGAAAGAGTTCTTATCACACACTGATTCTGACCCATCCCAAATAACAAGGGTGGATCGTCTTTATGAAAATTTAAGGAACAGGCTGTGCTGCTTTAAGAGGCCAGTAACGTGAATCAATGACTTTACAGTGGACAAGACTGAAGAAATTAAGGCCAGGCTCTGTTCCTACTGAAATCAATTAGAATTTTGCTACTGATTGAAATGAAAGCTGAATCAGACTTCATAACTACTTTTCTGAGTACTTTAATAGTCAACTCTGTGTTTTTATAATGTCTGTATTTAAATGGCTTATTCGTTTAACAACATCCTTTCTCCTTCATTTATGTTACAAATAAACAGAAATTATTGAGCTGATGCCTAAAAAGGGCGGGGGGGGGGAAGTAAATATTCGCTGCAGTAACAACAAAAAAATAGGATTCACCTCTGGCCCTGCATTTGTTAAGGATAAATTGGGTCCAGTAATTTTTATTGCGCTCACTATAAAACAGACCACACACTGGTTTCTTTCAGAAATGTTTAATCAGGACTTTAAAAACATTTGCATGGCTCCCAGGACCTGTAGGACCTTAGGATGTACAGAGGGTATCTACTGAAGAGGCTCACCCCTTTCCCTCTTGATCTATTCAAAAAAACACAATTACTGGTACAATTACAAAGAATTGGGTACAGGAGGGATTGTCTACTGCCGGCCTGACACCAGAAGGTGTGATATTGTCTGCTTTTGCATCAAAGTCACCCAAATGAAGGATAATCTGCCCCATATGGATACTGATATGACTAGATTGTGCCATTTGGGCCTGATGCCAAGTAAGTGGGGCCTGATAGCTCCAAGCTGTCTGCTGTAGAAGATGGACTTATAACTCCTTATGTTAGAAATACCATTTGAGTTTCCTACAGTTCAGGTCTTTTTTTTTTTTCTTTTTTATGTCCGGAAAGGATCACCAAAATGGACACAACCTGACATACTTCTATTCTTTCTTGTGAAGTTTTTCCAATGTCTTTTCCACATCTCTAAGCGAAATGACAGTTGGCTAAATGCCATCGTGCATTTTTTCACGACTATGAAAGCAAAGAAAAAATTAAGTGGAGGGGAAAAAAAAAGAAAGAAGAGAAATGAAAATGAGGAAATTAAGATATAGAATAATATAATTAACAAACACGGAGAAGATTAGGAAATTACTAGGACAGCCTGTAATTTTTTCACATTTCATTTCAAGTTAGTAGAAGACATGGAGGAATCAAGATGGAAAGGTCAAAAAATTCTTCCCGCTAACCTTACGACTGCTTTTTCTTAGATCCTGGCCACACTTGACCTCTTCCTCGTGCACTGCATCATGCACTGCACCTGGCAGAGCAATGAGTTAGTTGATGTTGGAAAGCAAGCCAAACAGGTGTCGTTCTATACAAATGCTAAATGTTGTTGTTATCATGTGAAAACTGCTGCTCTATTGATTTTATAAAATAAAAAGAGAGTCTGGTATGGCTCAGGTTGGAGACATCACCTGAGCAGTCAGGCTGAAGTCACACATGTGTTGCGTAGGTGCTTAAGGACTGCCAAACCAGGGTCTATAAACGCAACATATGGTTTCAAACCACAGGTCATGGCCAGCCTGTGGAAAGCTTGCTCATGTTTCAGCTTGCAGGTTAACCAGGGAGGTTTGAGGGAAGGAGGGAATCCTGTCCCTGTTTCTAGTGCAGCTGCCAAAAGCTTCTGCTGCAGTTTACACTTCCAGAGACCACAGGGGAAAAAAACTCCTCACAAATTTTCAGCTGGTGAGTGCATCAGGAAGGTCTTTGCCTGTCTCCCTGCCACCATTCACACCCAGAGTTATGGTCTCTAATAACCTTTCACATGGCCTGAGAAAGGCCTGGCCAGTTCCTCTATTTTCCTTGTAATAAGAAAGAGCAGAAGAAACTTTGCAGTTTATGGACACAATAATCTCATTAAAGCTTCACCGTGGCTTCCAGAAGTTTTAATAAACCAGCTGGTTAATCACAATAACATCCCTCCCCCCTTCACTTTATGGAAAGATCCTGCGGTCAGGAAATATAAAACTCTCAACACGTTGACCACAGCAAGGATTACAGCCTCATGCAGTGACACTTTTCCAACTGTAGATCTTGTGTGCTGCACAAACCTCAAACAACCTCATAAACAAGTTTGGAGCAGACCTAACGCTTGCCAAAGAGAACATCAAGAGTGATTCTGTTAATGAGGTCTGGCTGAAGCTGAAACACCTCTCCTAAGTGTGTTATTTTTAATCAAGTCATTTCCAGCAGGAACCTTTATAGAAGTGTGCAGTGATTCGTTCCTTAAAATTTACACTGGAAGGCCCCAGTCTTGGGCCACTGATGTCACTAAAAGCTTTAGCAGTGACGAATGGGTGTCCAATCAGACACTACAGGTTTGACACTCAATGACTTAACACCCACAAATCAGACTAGAATTCATGTCCTCAGACCCTCATACCTCAAAGAGAGGCTGGGGGCACGATCCAAGAGCTCATGTCTACAATAGATAAGTTCATAACAAATCAGAAAACTGTTCTTGCATTACACCACCACTGTCCTGTGCTGAGCTAACATGCCACCTGCCCAAGGTTCACAAGTAGGGTGCATCTGAGACCCACCCAGCAAGCGTGCTCTGATCTGAGCAGGGTGGGTGAATAACAAGTGGTGTCACTTTTGGTTCATGACCACTTGTATTCAAAGTGTAGCTGAAGTAAGAGCAGCTTTTGCCCAGGTAGAAGGAAGTGAGCTGCTCCTCTTGAAACATTTCAGGCCCCTGTCTCCCAGTAAAGTCCCTTAAACCACTGGGCTGCTTTAGAAAAAAGAGTCTTAGTCTCTCATGCTGCGATTAAGCCACTGTAAAATTAAGAGTGAGGAAACAGGGAGGAGTATGATTTCCCTTTGGAAATAGCTATTTTGCGTCCTAGACCTGCTTCCATATTACAAATGGTGGCAAGTGTTAACTGTGAAGACTATATTCAGAGATTCTCTACTATTAGTAGAAGTTATGTGTTCCTCCTATTAAAGTCTACAAATGAAAGCAGAGCAACACCAAGCAGCGGAGAAGGCGTCAGAGCAAAGTGGATGTGGTGAGCACATCTGTGACTCAAAAGAAACGGTGGAAGTCGAACTCATGTCTTACCCATTACACCATAAAAGCTGAATCCTCCAAGGTCAAACTGAGGGGATCTCCCCTCCATATCGCAAGTTAAATCCACTTATGCAAAGAAGCATATGACAAAGAAGGAGGAAAGTCTATGGCAGCAATGAGACTGCTGGGGAAGTGCAATTCTTTATGTTTGAAGGCCTCAAAGTGCTTCTCAACATAAAATAAGTAGCAATGGTCATCATCTTTTTACCACTTCTCTGTGCCTAATTTAGCAGCTGTATCAGATGTGGCCCCTTGGTTCATTAAGTGTATCACTGAACTTAAAAGGCAACTGATGCCATCTCCTTTGAGTCCCTCAGGTCCCTGCCAAGTTCATTGAGAAATAAAGACATATAGATGATGTTCATCCAGGCTATCTAGATACTCATGTCAGGATAGCACAAGCCAGCTGCTGGAAGAAGCTCTCTCTATTCAAATGGAGGGAACCTCTACGACTTAAACTTACCTTAGAGATAAGTAAAATCTAGTGAGATTAACTTCAGTCCTTTAGTAAACAATCAGAATATGGCTTCCTATCCCCATTTATGCATATAACAATTGAGAGATAAAGCAGCTGTTCCAGCAGAGCTGAGGAAAGACTACATTTTTTTTCTCACTCCCATGCCATGTCTCTACTCACTGAGCCACATTGTTTCTCTGAAGGTTTTCTACTCCTGGAAATATGCTATTTCTGGATAATAGTTCCCAAGTAGTTGTTTAATTAAAGCCCCCATGTAGCCAATTTTATTCCAGAATTCTGGAATAGCTGTTCTGGTAAATTCTGAAGTGTCAAGAAGCCCCAAGGCATGTGAAGAGAAGTGTGTGCCTGTCTCAATGAGAAGCTGTTAAAAGGAAGGTGAAAATAATAGGAAACTTGCATATATTGGTAAATGGCAATGAGAGTGTTGCTGGTAGCATCATTTTAAATCATTCTGGCACACAAACAACTAGAGCTGCACAACCAGTTCAGAACGGAAAAGAAGAAATTAATTAATTCAACTTCTTTTTAGATTCACTCATGGTGTTCAAGGTTACAATATATTCATTATTTGAATTCACATTCCAGATATTTTCTATGAGGCATCTTGGTCTCACGTCTATGAGCTGTTCATTGTATATGTTGATATATGACAATCAAACTGGGCTAATTAGTTTTGATTAAATGCATAGTTTATGATGTGTTAGCTCTTTGCCTTAACTGGATTAATTTAGTTGTTAGAAACATGTGTTACACGTGAAAAAAATATTTGAAAATAACTACCACAAATATCCTCTAACAGTCATTGGAAATTCTTTGTTTGTACAAACTTCCATGCAGTAAACTTCCAGGCTAAGCTATATATTAAAAAAAATTAATACACTGGGAACATGAACACAACAAAAAAATAAATATGGTCTTTTTTTTGAGCGAGGAGTCAATGTTTTGTAGACTAGTCGAGCACCATTCACTATTGGGCTTGTTAATTACCTCCACTAATTTTGTAGTCCTTGCTGCTGGTACTGAGCACTTATTCATACATGTTCAGCTACAGTAAAGTCAATGAGATTGCTCCTGACTTTAAGCACACCAGCAGAAGGGCTGTCCCGGCTAACACTGTAGTTTAGAAAATCCAGACTGCATTTTAATTATGCCTCCCCACGCTCACCTCTCACACCCCTCCCTCCAGAAACATGGTCTTGAAGACGGTCTCTTGCGGTCCTACCATTGCCACTCTGGTTTCTGAGAGTCTTTCAACCACACACCAGCTCCATCACATACACGCTCAGCCACACTCACCTTCAGCTTCAATCATGCCCTCATCCCTCCACTAACATGTACTCACTCAGACACTTTCACATTTGGTTACATACCCAACTCCCGGCACTCACATTCAGTTATGTTCAGAGTCCTACACCCACACTTAATTACAATCACACCCTCACACTCCCCATTCAGTTACACCACCAGTGCTGCCCACCTCCCCCCACACTCAATTATAATCACATGTGATTAAACCTGCAATTCTGCACCTACGGTATAATCCTTCACTGGCATTCGCATTCACTTATGCTCAACAGCCTTCACTGGAATGCACGTCTGCTCATCACATTCATGCACGCATGGAAACACCAGATTTCTTCTCTCATCCTGACAGCAGAGTGGTTTTCAGTTTTTTTCTTGCAGCAACACAAAGAGCACCTACTTTTTACCAAGGACCTACTGTTCCTGCAGAACATTGCCTTCCCAGAAAATCATCTTGAATCCTTATTTTATACCTCCTGAAGAATGTATACTGTGGTTGGTTTTATTTTAATACCTAGCAGGAATGAAAGTCTAGGTGCCATTTCACAAAATGCTGGGCAC
This sequence comes from Tauraco erythrolophus, assembly GCF_009769465.1. Taxonomy (NCBI): domain Eukaryota; kingdom Metazoa; phylum Chordata; class Aves; order Musophagiformes; family Musophagidae; genus Tauraco; species Tauraco erythrolophus. Next base: position 68,127,340 of record NC_141466.1, on the reverse strand, counting down.
TTGAAACAAAAGACAGTTCCCACCCTAAAGAGATTAGAGCTGTATCTATCTTTCAGCAGGAGAACATGGCGGAGTTTCTTATGGAGGAATATTAAGGTCACTGACACAATCCCCTGAAATACCTATGGAAATGTTATGAAAGCAAATTACTGATGTTCCCTAACACATGGCCAACCACTCACCACTGCAACGACTGGCCATCCAAGCAGTCTGCAGTCATCTGAAACCATGTGTATGTGTAGTCTCTTCCGCATGACTGCATGGCCATCTTTTGCAGTTTGGTAGTGGTGATGTGCAGGTGAAATCCTTCTTCTCCTAAAGTCAGCAAAAAGATTATTTCAGTGACCATGGACCTTGCCCTTAGACCCATCAGGTCTTCCTGATGATAGGACCCACCTCAGAGGTGTGTGAAGCCCAGGCAGATGCTAACAAGAAATCTGTGCTCCTGCGGGACTGTTTTCACCAGATACATTCAATTCCAGGAACACTAACTGTAGTCATGAATATTAATAAAAGATCAGAAAGAAATGAAGATAGAAAAAAAGATTGTGTATAGACACTTCAAAGGCATAAACAGAGCAAGTGTCATCTGTACCAACCCATGCGCACCCACATGCACAGACATCTTACTATTTTTTTCCAGTATTTAAAACCCATAGTCAGTCTCAACCAGACTTAAGAGGAAGCTCTGAAAATCTAAAGTGGTTTCTAAAGCAGGTTTTGATTTAGAAAGATAAGGCCAAGCTCTGACTAAGCAGCCAAATTTCCAATCGCATATTCCTGACAGAGACTTGGACTTGTTTTTTTTCTTAATCAAGACATAAAAATCCCAATGAAATTCAAACCAGTTCTTATAGAAACAATAGCAGGGAATGGAGGGGGAGAAGCGGGGGGGAATAACAAAACTAAACGAAACCCAACAAAAACAAAAACACCCAAACCTAAAAAACACACTGCAAGATGAGACAGAGCCTATGGATAAGTGCCTACCGCCACAATGGGATACACATGGCCTATTCAAAGATGCCTTTGCAGGGAGCCAGGCCACAAATAAAACAAGACATGCGCTGTGGGGTTGAATTGGCCACTTTTTTATTAAATAAGCAATTAATCCAACTCAAGTAACTTTAAATCATTTAAGACGTCTTTGTCGATCCTGACCAGAACTAATATGTGCAGATAATCTACACTCAGTCTTGTAATTATCATTCCCTGCACAGCTACTCCCCATCAGAAATCCCACTTCTGTGTATCTCGGGGAGGCAGGAGAGAAGATGAGAGAGAAGATAGGAAGGGACACAAACAGGAGGAACAATCTCTTCAAACACGAACAATCTCTTTTCATCATCCAACCATCTTAAATGGTATCTGAATCTGTACAGATACAAATGACAAAGGGAGGGGGACCAGTCTCTGTGTTATGGAGATGGCACCCCTATTCTGTGCCTACCACAGTGTGTTGTGGCCAGTGTTGCGTGCAGGGAGGACTGAAACACCATGACTGCTCCTAACACAATTCTTGGCCAAGTAGACAGAAGGGTGTTAGAAAAGTAAAGATTAAAAGCCACATCTTTGCCACAACCTGATGATATTATCATAGAATATGGAATCATAGAATGGTTTGGGTTGGAAAGGACCTCAAAGATCACCTAGTTCTAATCCGCCTGCCATGGTCAGGGACACCCTCCACTACACCAGGTTGCCCAAAGCCCCATCCAACTTGGCCTTGAGCACTTCCAGGGATGGGGCAGCCACAACTTTTCTGGGCAACCTATTCCAGTGCTTCACCACCCTCTGAGTGAAAAATTTCTTCTTTATATCTAATTTAAATCTCCCCTCTTTCAGTTTAAATCCATTGCCCCTTGTCTTATCACTACATGCCCTTGTAAGAAGTCCCTCTCCAGCTTTCCTGTAGGCCCCCTTTAAACACTGGAAGGCTGCAACAAGATCACCGCTAGAGCCTTCTCTTCTCCAGGCTGAACAGCCCCAACTCTCTCATCCTGTCTTCATAGGAGAGATGCTCCTGCCCTTGGATCATCTTTGTGGCTCTCCTCTTGACTCGCTTCAGCAGCTCCATGTCCTTCTTGTGCTGGGGACTCCAGAGCTGAGTGCAGTATTCCAGGTAGGGTCTCACGAGAGCAGAGTAGAGGGGCAGAATCACTTCCCTCGACCTTCTGGCCACGCTTCTTTTGATGCAGCCCAGGATGCAGTCGGCTTTCTGGCCTGCAAGCACACATTAGAGATGTTATTTCTAGCATAAATTGTAATGCAACATAAAGAAAACGGAGAGCGTTTCTCAACAGCAGTTGTTGCAATGAACAAAGATCAAAACAGCAATGCAGAAAGAATACTTTGACCAAAAGTCTTGCAAAACTCTCCTACTAGAACAGGGTGAGATTAGAGTTAGGCTGTGAATATTCCAGGCTCACTCGTGGTTATTGTGGCTGCAGATAAGTCATTTTATTCCACTGTTCTTGGACAGCTTTTATAAGTCAGAGACCTTTTGGTCAACATTTTTCATAGCTAATGTTGACTGCTTGCTCCTCATTCTTTTTCAGCATCCCATGTTTTAGCCACCTTAGAGAATAAAACCTTTTTTTAAAGACATGCTAAGTGTCACCTCTCTATAGGACAGTCTTATGTGTCCTACAAAAATGGCAGCATTTTAGAAAATGTAATTTGATCCTGATGTAACCGAGATAACACTTGTGAGTTTCTGCCGTACATAAGGGAAAGATCAGGACCAAAAGCAAAGATCTGAGTTCAGAAGAGTGAAGAGCACAATGATGACAATAAGGATTACTACTAACATGAAAAAAATTTTAAACATTGTCACTGTCTAGGAGGTGTATTCTTCTTTTCAGCTGGTGATTGATCAGTGCCTAGAGATGAAGGTAGTGTCAAAATATGAAAAATGCCTTCAGAGGAGTAGTTTTCTGGAGACTTGATCCTGATGGATTAGTCCCAGCCCTGAGGGTCCTTCAGGATCTCAGCAGAGCTCCTGTGGCACCATTGGCATCCCAGTGCTCAGTTAACCTTCTCTTGTGAGTGTTTTTGTGAATTTATACCCAAAATTATCCCGATCTGATGTTTGTAGCAGGCTCATTTCCCATGGAGTAAAGGAAGGGAGAAAAAGCAAGCAGCCCAATCTGTGCCATTATTAAAACCAAAATGACAATCAGGATAGAGCAGGGAGAAACTTTGCAATAAAAAGATCCCAATTAAGATTTGGGGTTTACACCTCCCAGCCGGCTCGTGGGAAAAAAAAAAAAAATAGTAATAACTACAACAATAAACACAGGAGCAACAAAAATGTGGGATCCCAATGCCTGTGCCCAGAGTGAGAATAAAAAATGCAAAGCCTGGGCCACCTCGCCTTTAATTTCCTAACTGCTGTTTTGTAAGGCTGTGTCATGCTTCTCAGTTCAAACACGCTTTGGCTCTTTATTATTCATGGGCCTTTTTCTCAGTCAGTGGTGTTGAATAATAAAACAGCCCAGGATCAAATGGGCCAATTCTCCACGCCTGACACCAACTGCTACTGTTCGCTGGGCTCTGCCAAGCGTTGCCTCTGATAATGAGTGGGATTTGGTTAAACAGTAAATTAATGAATAATGAAATATCCAGGTTGATCAGTTAGAGAGCACGCTTGCTTTGCCCCCGGCCAAACGCTCGGGGCAGAAATTACTCTCAAACGGCACTTGCCTGTGTGCTGGGCTGGATAACTATTTTACAGCCTATTGCTTGACAGGATGTTGGGAAGGGGGCGAGGGAAAAGGGGGGAGGTCGGGGAAGCAAAGCGGACAGGGCAAGCTCCTTATCACCCCGCACGGAGGGGAGAAGGGGCCGGTTTGGGGCTGTGCAGATCCTGCTAGAAGGGAGAGAGGGTTGCAGAGCTGAAAGAACTCGGTAAGAGGTTGAGAGAAGGATGAGCTTCCTCCCAGGTCTTCTTCTCTCCTCTCCTAATTTTAGCACGGGGGTTACCTTGACCCTGGCTATCCCTGGAAATAACTCGATTTTTCTCCCCCCGCGCCTTCATCATTCCATCCATAGCCATGTTTCTGAGCGGGGGCCATCCCTCCTGGCAGGGGTTATAGCCCAGACTGTAGAAAGAGCCTCCCGGAGCCGTGTGTCAGGTGTTTTGGGCAAATAAAAGAGACTGTGAAAGGCTGTCTGCACGGGATGGGGCAACGGCATATAAACGGGGAGAGACTGAGAAAGCAACGCAGCAAGGAGAAAACAACCCTGTAGCCTTCATTTTCTGCACCGGGAGAGATAAGTAGCTGTAAAATATTTCCCGCAGGTCAGGAACACAAGTACGTAGATGTATACAAACACCAAGGCACAATTTCGAAAGCTAGGGGAAGCGGGGGAAAGCCCTTCTTGACTTTTCACACCCATCCTCCAACACGCCTGCACTACTCCCCAGCCCAGTATGTGTGTTTTGGGGAGGAGGTGTTGCTCCCCGTTGACGAGCAAACCGCTATAATTACCACCTTTTATCCAGAAGGGAAACTCTCTGTAACCAACTATCCCTCCCCTTTTCTTTTTTATAATTATTCTTTCCAAACTTTGCAAACAAGCTCCAACTTCTCAAGCCGAGCCAGAGCAAGGGGATAAAAATAAAATAAAATTAAATTAAAAGAGAGGCCGGGGGGGGGGGAGGAAAAAAAAAAAAAAAAAAACCAAAACACGCTGTTTCCAAAACGTGAGTTTACAGGTCGGGGCTGAGTTACTTTCGCTCGTCTCATGTCATTCCTAAGTTAAAGTTTAAAGAAACCTCTGAAGCGTAAGGAAGAAGGAGGTTCCTGCTATGCTTCGGCCGTCGCCCCCGTCCTCCCCCGACAGCTGGCGGGCGCAGGGAAAGCCCCCGGGCTCCGGCTGCAAGGGCAAGGTCCCAGAAAGGCACGGCTGGAGGGATTTAAACGATAGTCTCCTTCACTTTCTCCAGCTTCTTCACTCTGGGGTCTGCAGGGAGCTTTGTGAGCGTGGGGATGAAGAGGCGGCTCTCTCTGGGGCAGGTTAAAGCCGCTGTTCAATTCACTCGTCAAACAAAACCCTCTCCCACATTCGCCTTCAAACGTTGATGTAAAAACCCAGAACTTTTCGTTTTAAAATATTTCACCTCGTTCCTTCCTGCTCGTGTTATTCCCATTTTAAACATAAAAAAAAAAAAAATCCAGCCTATTTACGTGAAAAGCGTTTATCCAAAAATGTTTCCCAGCCCCATTTGCAGCTCTTCCATCACCACTCCCTCCCATTGTCACCAGTAACTGTACTGTGATTTTTTTATACAGAGCTGGAAACAGGTTCCCTTTTTTTGCCAGCCAAAACAAGATCCACTCTGCACTGAAATAAAACGGAGTATTGGGAAAACCGCGGCGTGCCCTCGTCCCGATCGTTGCTCACAGTTTTTGGAAAGAAGTGCTCCTGCAGTTTTTTGGGGGGGTTACTTTTGGTCTTTTTTTTTTTTTTTTTTTGGTTGTTTGTTTATTTTTTGCTTTGCAGGCAACAACAGCTTTAGGTTAAATCATTGGGAGTTTTTTCAGGAGCGAAGACTGGCAGGTGATGCTCTGTGCACCAAGAGATTGATAAACTATTGTTAGCGCTGGTTTCATGAGGCAAAAGATTCCTTCCCTGGTACTTTGATGGATTTTTACGAGGCAGAGAAATGCCCACACGCACATCATTCACGTTGGCGTTTTAAGCGAGTAAAACTATGGATATAATTGCAATTATACCCAATGCTCTTTGTAAATCTCAACTCGCACCATTTCATCCCCCAGAAAGAGCCAAACGCATCTGCTTTAAAAGAAACGTTCCTTTCGACCTGGGGAAAGCATCCTCCTCGCACGTTGTCAGAAGATGACGGCTATTCCGCGCACGCCACTATTTATTTAATAGCACTAATAATCACCGGCACAGCACCTCCCCGCGCTGGGGAGCCGGGGAGGTCACACTGCACCGGGTAGAACTCAGGACAGTGCTTGCTTTTACTTTAAAAAACACCTTGTCGAGCGTTAAACCCTTTTGAGGGGTTGTTTTTTGTTGATTTTGGGGTGGGTTTTGTTGGGGTTTTTTGTGGGTGGGTTTTTTTTGTCGTTGTGGGGATTTTTTCGATTGCCCCATCCGAGGCAGATCCAGGGCAGGGAGGGGTAAAAGGATTATTGTCTCTGAATATTCGGGTGAGAAATGCACCCGCAAACACACAACGCACTCCTTTAATTGTAGCGTTGTTTGGAGGAAGCTCCAAAGTAATTGCTGTGATTTCGTAATTGGGTGAGATTCTGTTTTTTCCATCTTCGGTTTAAAAAGAGACTATAGAGACGCCCTTAACTCGTAAATCCCCAGAGATTTCCTTCTCCCTCCCCAGAAAGCGTTCACAGGCAAAGGAGCTACTTGCTGGAAGGGAAATCAGGGCAGCCCTTCCTCCGCTGCCCCGGGGCGCCGGATCAGGCCCAGGGCCCGGCTGTGGGACCCCGGGGGCCGTGAGATGTGCGGAAAGCAAAGCCCTACTATGGGGTTTGGGGAGGGGGCGGAAGCGCCGGGGAGGACCGGCCCTTTGCACTGGCTCGAGTCCATTGCAAGGGTTTAATTCCGAAGGCAAAACCGAGAGGGATTATTTTTTTCCCCCTCCTTAACTCGTAAAAGTCAGTAGTGGTGCGCGAGCGGGACACCGACTCCGCACGACGAAGCAGAGCTCCGCGCAGTTGTGACACGACTTGTAACACAATGTCCTGGTACAGCTGTGCACATCCGCGGACACACGTCCAGCTACAGGGGAAAAATATGCGTGGATGCCTGTTTACGAGAGAGACAGAGAAAACAAAGGAATTCAGTGAATATATTGGTACTGAGGATTATTTAAGACATTTGACTCGTTCCATCATAGGGACACCAGATGTTATTTATGAGGTCTCGTATAAATGTGGGCCATACCATGCAGGTGGGAAAAAAAAAAAAAAAAAAAAAAAGTAAAAGGAAGAAAGAAAAGAGTTCAGCCCAAAGGGATGAAACACAAAAATGATGTTTATGACTATATAAATCAAGGTGAAGTTTTGTAATGGAAACTAGAACTACTTAGAGTTTAAAAAAGAGACTGAGGCAAGGCAGGAGAGACGGAGAGAAGGTCCCCGCTGGTCATGGCTTGGAAAGCAGATTATAACATCAGACCGGTGGAGAGGGGAAGTTTTGATGAGCTGGGTTACTCCTCCGATTCATTTATTTTTAACCTTAGATGGGGGAGAAGCTAGAAAAGAAGAAAGATCGGGGGGGGGGCAGAGAGAGGGAAGGAAGGAAGGAAGGAAGGAAGGAAGGAAGGAAGGAAGGAAGGAAGGAAGGAAGGAAGGAAGGAAGGAAGGAAGGAAGGAAGGAAGGAAGGAAGGAAGGAAGGAAGGAAGGAAGGAAGGAAGGAAGGAAGGAAGGAAGGAAGGAAGGAAGGAAGGAAGGAAAAACAGAACGAGAGATAGCGGGAGGAAGAGAGAAAAAGAGAAAGAGGGAAGGAGAGAAGGAAAGAAGGAAAGAAGGAAAAAGGAAGAGAGGAAGAGAAAGAAAGAGAACGAGAGAAAAAAGAGAGAAAGAATGAATGAATCTGATCATGTTTTGTTGAAGACCTTTGGGAAAACGCAGTAGAGCAGGGGAGACCCGTAGGAATATTTCTTCTTTCCGACACTACGTTTCCAGACCCGCCAGTGTGTGAGCTCACCCCAAGCACCGCCGGCTGCAAGGCCGGGCGGAGCGGGAGGAGCCCCCGGCCCCGGGGGAGGTCGGGCACACCGGCAGCCTCCCGGAGCGGCTGGCTGTACTTTATTACAAATATATGCATATATGTACTTTGGGTTCGCAACCTTGACGCTGTCGCCGGGAGCTTGGGAAACTCAGTGTGAGCCTTTCCTCGTCTCCCCGGATCCCATTTTAATGGGAGCCCTCGGTTTCCACAAACGCGTGTTTCTGCTGAGTTATAAAAGAGCTTTCCCTGGTGCTTTTTTTTTTTTTTTTTTTTTTAAATCCCCTTTTTACATAACTGTTGCACAGTTCTTGGACAACAGAGAAACTTCCTGATTCCAGCCCCTCCGGCCCCCAAACAACCCTCCCAGACTCCGCTGGAAACGGCGAGAGCTTTTTTGAAAGGTTTCATGCAAAACATATGCTCTACTAAAAATAATATCATCGGTGCGATTAAAAAAAAAGAAAACAAACTAAAAAAGCATGGCATGCAAGCCTGGCTTTTGGAAATCAGCTCCAGTGTCGCCGGTCTTCCCAGTGCCCCCTGCCCGCGGGCACCCTTCACCCCACACCTGCCCGCAGCTGGGTCAATGGGACTGGGGAGGGAAGGTTTGGAGGGGGGTCCCCACTCCTCGCCCTGCAAAGCCCCGGTAAAAAGGAGGAAAGGGTAGTGTGGAGGGGTGCATATTCCCTTTTCTCTTTTGCTCGCAGCTCGGCTGCTCCCCCCATCTCGTTTTCCCCCTGCTCGGACCCCGGGCGCTGCTGCTGCCACCCCCTCACACACTCCACCCCGGACCCCCCAGACTTGCTCCGGGCGTTTTTGCCGTCACACCACGGAGATAAAGTAGGTCACGGCTGAGTCGAAGCCTGGCTGAAGCCGAGGCAGCCGAACCTCGAAAGCTTCCCCATAAAACAGACTTTGGGGTCGTCGTTTACAAGGCTTTCCTTTTTTTTTTTTTCTTTTTTTTTTCTTTTTTTATTATGATGAAGATGATGATTTATTTTGGGCACCTTGGGCGGTCAGTTGAGTCGGCTCCTGTAGTTCAAGCTGGAAGGAGAGGGAAAAGGGAGGTAGTTTCGGAGATGGAGGTGGGGATGGATTTATTTTTTTGCTATTCCTCCACCCCCCTCCGAGAGAAATATTTAAGCTGCAAAAACCCGATCCATAGCCTCTTACGGCTCCTGAGTTTCTCCCTCTGCCCTCTTAAATCACCTCTCTCTTTAAAAACCAACAGACAAAATCCAACCCAGACAAGTCTTCAGAGTGGGTATTTAACTAAAATAGTTCACCGCAGTAAATGCGATGCTTTAAATCGGTTTCCACCCTCAGGGCTCCCGGTTACTGCACACGTGTGTGTTTGTTTTCAGGGTGACTGTGCGGAGGGTTAAACTGACAGTCCTCTCCATTCTCGGATTTACTGGCAAAAAAAAAAAATGGTGTTTTCTGTAATAAATCTAAAAAAAAAAAAAAAAAATAATAATCCTGAGGCCCTAATCTGCGCCCCCTCCTACTTCACTTAGCAGCAGGATAAATCCCGAGTCACTTCGGAGTGGCTCCAGGTTAACCCTAGGGATCCGGATCTCCCCTCAGCTCTTCTTCATGAGTGTGAATTATAAACCTAAATAAAGCCTGTTTAGGAAAGGGAGGGGAGGGGTGAAGAAGTTGGTTTGGTTTTAATATTTCCTTTTGCTAACTACAGGTGCTGCACCTGTAGACCTAAAGGTAAAAAATAAACCCACGTCGTGAATACGAACATCAGTCCTGATCTGTATACAAGAGTATATATATATATATACACATATACACACTCACATCCATGTATACATAAGTGAAACGTACAGTAACAGTAACACAGCAGTGGGAGAAAAAAAAAAAAAGAAAAACAAACAAACCTTTTCCTGATATTGAAAGTTTACAAAACATTTTGTTTTAATGGCTAGTACTTTAGAAAGAAAAAGAAACAGAAGGTTTAGTTCTAATTCAGCTGGTAAAAGCAAAATGAAACGAAAGCTCACGTTAACATGACATGAGGTTTATTATAGGTCTGCTTAGAATTAAGAGGTAAGAGTGGTAAAAATATGACACTTTTGAGTCAGACAGAAATAAAATACCAACATTTCTGAGAAGCAATATTTATTGTCTTCTTTTTTTTTTTTTTTTTTTTTTTTAATATAGAGACATGTCCTGAATTTCCCCAAAGCCTAGATTGGGAAAATAAAGACTTCTTGGCGTTATAAGTAAATCCGTCTGCAGAATCGAAGCAGCACCAACATTCAAAAAAACTGAAGAGGAAAATACAACAAAACACAACAATCTCTTTTTTTTTTATTCTTATTCTTATTATTTATGTAAATCAGGTCATCACTGGACAAGAAACCAATTTCTACCCATTACCATAACAGCTTGTCTATAAAGAACAGAAAAGATTCAGATAGGATACTATCTAGTCAAGCGGGATTTTTTTTGTTGGCTTTATTTTTTCTTTTTTGTTTGTTTTTTTTTTCCTTTTTTTTTACTTTTTGTTTTTAAATTCCCCACCCATTCACAGAGGTATAGATTCACAGATAAATAACCCAAAAACTACTTGCTCGCCATATTTACACATTCCCGTTAAATTAAGCATAAATAAATATATACAAACTCAATACTGAATGCCTTTCCTCATTTCTTCTCAGGAAGAGTCGATAAACTGATATTTCTCACTGTATGGTCAGATTTTTCAAGAAGAGGAGGTGAAAAGGATCGTTTGGGGCATAAAAGGAGATTTTTTTTTTTTTTTCCTTTCATCTTTCCAGTTTCTCATTCGATTTTTCAGAGCTTTGCATTTGTTTGGGTTTTTCTTTTCCCCCCTTTATTTCTCTCTGGCACACAATGTTTCGTCTCTCTCGACATGTTCAGGCGTTTGCCAGTGTGTTTGGGGATATTTTCTTTTCCTTTTTCCCTTTGTATAAGAAAATATACTATTTGTAAAAAGCCCACGGTCTCTCACACGGGGAAGCCGGAGGGGAGGGGGAGTTTGGCCGGATCGATCTGGCAATGCTTAACGGCAGCTGAAACGAGCACCAAATTCTCCGAGAAACGTATTAAAACAGAGCCGAATAGGTCTGCGTGATAAACCGGTCAGAAAGAGATGAGCAGTGGAAAGGAATAAGCCCTTTGGGCACAGCTAAAGGTCTTAAAATCATCCTCCCCCTCTCACCCAGCCCCAAATGTAAATTTGGGGATTCTAAGGGAGGTTGGTCTGGGATGCAAAGGGACTTGAAACAGCTTCTCACAGAGAATTTCTATTAGGTGGGACAAGACACGACCCGATTTTAAAGAAATCATCGGGTTGTAAAAGGCTTCTCATAAAATTGGCTTCTTGTTTCCTTCACACCTTGTGTGAATAACAACCAGGAAGGAAAAAAAAAAAAAAAAAGTCAGGGAGCGTATGAAAAAGAAAGATCTTTCCAACAGAAAGTAGAGAATTGTTATTTATTTAAAAAAAAAAAAAAAAAAAAAAAGCGAGACTAAGACTGAAATAAAATTTACAGCAACCCACCTGTTTGGTTTGAAAACAAACTTTTCACGGTCTCTCCTCAAACTTTTCCCTTGAGTTAAAAAGCAAAGCTGCCGTGTTAATCCTCCTGTTTATTGATTTATGATCCCGAGGAAACCAAATCTTTTAATAACTCAATTATCAGATAAACGTCTGAGGTGCCCCACCAGCACAAGTAGTCAGGCTGGGAAAGTGCAGAGGGAGCAGGAAAATGTCTTCCAGTGACAGGCTGAGTTTAGTTTTGGGAGGGACCTTAGTCCTCAGCACCTATAGGAACCACCACCAAGGAATGGATGTTTCCCCCTGGGACCAGCACTTAGGCTAGGGGAAAGAACAGAGATGGAGATATTCCTATGCCATGTTTTCTCCCTGTTTGCATTTAAATCGGAAACCTCATGGATTTTGTCTCCCTGCTTTGGGGAAGAAATGAGGGGAGTCCCACCAAAGTCAATGGAGTCCCACCAAAATCAAGGGGAATTCTACGTTCACTGTGATTTCACCTGAGTGAAGCACTGCCTGGCTTTTGTGGTCTGTCTCTTCTAGGTAGAAGGCACAAAGGGCAGATCCAAAGTCAATTGAAACTCTTCCCTCAACCTTCTCAAGATTTAGGTTCTGGCCCAGGTGACAAAAACTGGGTGTAGGGGAGATTTCAGCAGCAGGATCAGGCCCTGACACACGTGTGTGCATGTGCACATGTATGTTCAGGTCTTTCCCCAGGAAGCTGCAAGAGATTCCCTCTCCTCATTAACTCACAGTGGTGGTGGGATATTGTCTTCTGCAATTAAAAGGAGCATCCTCAACATCTCCCCAAAGACAAGGAGAAACCACTCCCAACATCTCCCCAAAGCCTTCAGCTGGAAGCTCTGGAGTGGCAGGGAGCGTGTTCACACATCCCTACATGTGCAGATGGGGAGGTGGAAGACTGAGAGCTGATTTGGGGTCTCCTCACACCCAGGACCCCCACTGGGCTGAGTGATGCTGGAGGCCTGGACCCATGGGCTCTTCACAAAGGCTTTTTGCAGAGGGCAGGCAAAGCAACATTCGACACTTTGTGCTTGGCTTCAGTAAATAGAATAGTCTCCTCGGGAGATGTGCTTTCAGGTGGTGTCATTCATTCTTCCCCAGATACACACACACACCCCCCTTCCTTTTCCTGCCATCACTGCTGGGGCATGCCCTGTGCTGGAGCTTGGGTTGTCCTTCCCCAGGGACCTGCTGAAATTGGGGGTGGTTGATAAGAGGTGGGTTGTGGAGGACCAGGGTCTGCTCTTCAATCTGTGAGTCTCTGACCTACTGGTGGGGGATCCAAGAGATCTACATCACCCAGCGATCCTACCTCCTCTGGTGACGTCCGCAGGGGTGTGCCAATTACCAAACCCACTGCCAGGGCCCTACCAAGGTTGAAGGCTACCTCCAACTCATCACAGCAGCTCCTGAAGAAGGCTACCTGCCTCAGTTTCCCCCTTCTCTCAGCAGCACTCTGCCCCAGAAGAACCAAAGGTACATGAATGAGGAGCATCTCCAGAGGGGTACATACTCCTCGGGGCTGGATGATTCCTGGGATTCTATTGCCACACACGTCTCCAACTCACAAGTAGGGGACAAGAGCCGAGACCTTTGCTCGCTGCATGAACATTTGAAAAGCAGAGCAGGCCCTCAGCTGTAGACGTTTCTCAAGTAGCTAAGGACACTAAGGGTGACAGTCAAGAGGCTCATTTGCTTTTTTGTTTGAAGAAAATCTTGTTGGGGGATGTGGAGAGTATTGCTGAATTATTTCTCCCCCACCGTCCACTTTGGAAGGTCTCTAGAAACTAAAACAAGTCTAAGGCTTCTCTTTTTTTCTCTCCTCCCCTTGTTTTGAGTTCAGATGTGCCTGCTTGGGTGGGTGGAATTGAGTCCTGCAGCTTTAACACGGGACCTGGGGGGGAGGCCTGACCCCACTGGAGTTTTGCCAGTGACTCCAGGAGATTTACCCACACCCAGTAACTGTTCTGACACAAGCGAAAAGGTGTGTTAGTGCACAAACCCCACCCCACTGAGAAACACATGCAATTACCCGACACGATAGACTCCAGATAGAAATTCATACCCTTACACTTCAGCATCATTTTTACCATAGAAGACAAAGAAATGTATGTCGAAAAGAAAAAAAATTGAAAAAAATCAGACTCCCTCTCCACCCCCCCAAAATCATAAGCATAAGACATCCTGTCACACACCAAACCACCGAGAAAAACATTGGAGTTAAGTCTTTTTTCCCCCTCTACCACAGCAACTTGTTCTAACGCGAGTCACAAGACATTGGGTTTAAAAAGCTTTCTAAGAGAAACAGATTCCCTCAGATTTGAGCCCAGAAATCAGGATATTCCCTGGCAAACCCTCCCCGCTCCCATCACGAGGAGCCAGCTCACATGGCAACCCTTTCCTCCCTGGGTACCAAACCCTCGTGCCAAGCAAGCACGGTAACATTCAACACAGCTCGTATTTTCTTTGCAACATTACACCTCGATTTCAACTTGTATTTTTGATCTCATTCAAATGATTCCCTTTGAGCTTCTTTAAAGAAGTGCACCTACAGAATTCGGAAACAACTGGCTTTGATTTGAAAAAGAAAAAAAAAGAAAAAAAAAAAGAAAAGTATCATAATATCAGAATTGTGGATTTTTTTTTTTCTCTGTACCTGATATATTGTGTAGGGATCTCTAGTCCTCTTTGAAGAAGCTCATAAGCCAAGCGGGCAAAGCTTTAGGAAACAGAAGAAAATAAAATAGTGCATACTCCTGAGAAAGAATTACATACTCATATCACTCATTTTTTGTTGTTGTTAACAGTTCTTTAAAAAAATGGGGGAAGACATCTCTCACACACACTACTCAAGGAAATTAAGGATTGAAACATTGGCATAGTTAGGAATAAAAAACTCCCTAGAGAAAAAGAGGAGATCTCAGAAAATTAAGAAATCAGATAGAGCTGACATTTTACCAGACCTCACTTTGAATATTTTGCAACCCATTATAGACAAAGGCATTTTACCATCAAAGGCAAGTACTAAATTACCAAGGTATGTTTGCATGCATGAATATGTGTGGCCACACACACATATTAAATATATATGTATATATTCCTATATATACATATATACACAAACATACATAGGATACACACGCACCCCTACAAAGTTATGTGCGCACATACGCGTATGCACACACATAGGCACACACGCGCCCATACACACCTGTAAACGCTGGTAATCTAAACAGAGAGTCTGTCTAGACCAGGAAAACTAAAAAAAAAAGCTCTTAAAAAAACCCAGAGTCAGCTGATTCGATTGAGCTACGACAACTTGAACCTTCCAATCTAATGGCATCAAACGTTAAGACGCTGCCATGAATGCAGCTCCAACTGGCTGGTGTTGATGACTTTGGGAGAGGTCTGTGTGCTCAGCTCTCCTCCTTTCCTAGTCTAGACAGAACCAGGGTGGTGAGATGAGATAGGAAGAGTTGGGGGTGGGGGGGTGGAATGAGGTGATGGGGATGCTCAGGAAGGAACATTCTGGAAGATAATTTTAGCTAAGGTGGAGACAGGACGTCATTTGGAAAAAAAAAAAAAGAAAGGAAAAAATAAAATAAAATAAAAAGAATAGCAAGACAGACCGTGCAGCTCAAGAAATCAAAGCACTGACACCAAAAATGTTTCTCGGATTTCTTCCAATAAGTTATTCATTTCTTTCTTTTATTATTATTATTAATTATTATTATATTCACCTCCCTCCCCCCCAATCATTATTTAAAAAATGTGAAAGAACAGAAGTGGGAAAAAAATCCTGGTGGTTGTCTTCACATGTTCCTGGCAAGAGACTCTGAACCACTGGTCTTGCGCCATTGTGCTCCTCTGATCTTAAATTATTGTCTTTCTTTTATTATTATTATAATTATTTTTATTATTATTATTATTTTGTCCTACCTAACAGAATTCTTCCAAAGCCCAATCCAATATTTTTAAAGCTAAAATTAAGACGGTTTTGTTTTAGAAGATTATCTCTCTCTTTTCTCCTTTTATTTATTGATTTTTTCCTTTGCCTTTCTTTCTTTTCTTTTTTTTTTTCTCCCCTCTCTCTCTCTCTCTCTTCCTCATTTTCTGTGTTTCTCTTCCTTGTCTCCAGTTTTACTACCTGGTCCTTCGCCAGATGTGTGCCTGTTAGCAGTGTTGTTGTTCAAGAACATCTTGTCCATGCCTTTGAGAGCTTCAGTCAGGTAGTTTTGAAGGGCCGTGAGGGCAGCGCAGATAGCAGGGGCCCCAAAGCCATGAGTGATGAGGCTGAAGTGAGTCAAGCAGCTCTGAATACCGGGTTCCAAAATAGGAGTGGGCCGACTGTTTCCAATGGGTGTCCTGTCCTGGGCCAAGAGATCTGTAAATTCTTTACAAAGTTGCCTGCACGGAAGAGAGAAAGGCAAAGAGAGGAAGAGAAAGAAAGACGATGGTTAGGCTCATCTCACACTTCCCTGAGACAACCAAGGTTAAAGGAAGGGGCAGGTTTAGGCCAAAGCTAATTCCAAGACCCATAATAGGATCTTTTGTCACCTTTCTTTCCCCCAACAATGCTTGGGAACCAGCCATGGTGAGCCAATATCTCCCTGCTCAGGATAGAATCAAAGAATCATAGAATGGTCTGGGTTGGAAGAGATCTTAATCATCTAGTTCCAACCTCCCTGCCATGGGCAGGGACACCTTCCACTACATCACGCTGCTCAAAGCGTCATCCAACCTGACCTTGAACACTTCCAGGTATGGGGCATGCACAACTTCTCTGGGCAATCTGTTCCAGTGCCTCACCACCCTCAGAATGATGATCTTCAGAAGAGAGATTTCTGCAATTGCAGGATAACACTGGGTCTGGAGATAGAAATCTCTCCAGGAATCACAAGGATGCTTTTGAAGCATGGTGAAAACCCAGCCTGCTTGGTGGCTTTAGAAATAACCAAGTCGAAAGGCAGATGTGCCATGGGTCTGCCAACCACCCATCTTCCTGGAGGCCTGACCCTGGCTGAAGGCAGCTCCCACTAATGCTGTTCCTGAAGGAAGGCACGACCACACACTGAAAGTTACTGGGTGGCACAGAGACATGGTGCAGGGAAGGGCCAAAATAGAGCCTCCTCTGAGACTGCTCAGGCTGGCCCGCCTTGTCAAGAAAGATCCGGACTTTGAGACTCCATGCTGGCTTATTCATTGCATGAGGAGCAAAGCTAGCATTTTCTATTTTATTCTGGGAGGTGGCATCTCAGCTCATCAGAGTTGACATTTGGCTCTTGTTTGTTTGCCCATGCCTTTGAAAAATCTGATTTGATTTTTTATAATTAATTTCAATTAATTTCTTTTGCATTGCTGTGGTCCAAAAAGCCTTGACTAGAGAGTCAACAGGTGCCTGGGCAATGTAGAAACCCTGGGGGCTGGTGAGGTTCCCAAAGGAATGGTTTCTTTGAGACAGATGCCTACTCAGGGACTAGAGAAAAAAAGGCCAGAATTAAAAAAAAAAAAAAAATATCCATTAAAAAAGGCATTCAGCTCTCATCCTCTGAAATTCTCTGAAATTCCCAGTGGGTTAAAGGTGTCAGAGGGTGGGGAAAGATAAAGGTCTACTTCTATGTGTATTATCCATTAAGAAAGTGCAAGAGAGGAAACTTTGAGTTTGGAGAACAAACAGTAATGAGTCCAACATTTTACATCTTCAAAGAGCAAAGCGGAGTCTGCGAGCAATTAAAGTTCTGGGACATTAATATCTTCTGACCCTGCGGAAAAGGGCAATCAAATTCCAATCACGTCTAAAAAACATCTGGACAAATTTGAGCAAATGATTTTTCAACCCTCCATATATTTCTTTAAATTACACTGTCATTGGAGGCAAGCCACGTCCCAGAGCATGAAATAAATGAGAGCTGTTTGGGCTGGTATTTTTTTTCCCTTTTTCTTTCTTTTTTTATTTTTTTCCCCCTTTTTTTGCCATATAGACAGAGAGAGTATGAAGACACACAGCACCCACCGCCAAGGACCCCAACAAGCTATGAAGCACCCAGTTAGTAGCCTGAGAGACACAGTCAAGTATAAATCATCCGAAACAGCACATCCACAAAGTCCCATGGGAGAGAGATGGATGGCGGGGACCAAACCCAGGATCATTAAGAGTACGTAGTAGTGGAGTTTTATTCTTTTTTTTTTTCTTTTTTTAATAAATCATATGAGAAAGGCATTATAATTTGATAGCAGACAAACAGGGGTGTGTGAGCAGCAGGAGGGACAGACAGACATGCTGTGGAAGCAAAACATAGATTTTTGGTCCTCTTTCCATAAAGATTTTTGAACTAAGAGTGGCTTGCAAACGAGGGACATTAGCTAGGGGACCTATATCCTCTATAGGGACAGCGTATGTTGGCAGAAACCCCACTGTAGAGGTTATAGGGTCCACCCTGCCCATAGGGCCATAAGCATCCTACCTCCCTGCACCCGCGAGGCCGGTATAATTTTGAGCCTGGAAACTCTGTCTGGTTTCAAAATGAGCTCAGGGGCCGGGTTTAAGGAGGGGGAGGATTTTCTCGGGGGAGGGCGGAAGCAGGGAATAGTCAATTTGGCACTCACTTTGTAGCAAGCAGCATGTTTTTCCTGGAATGGAGGTCGCTGGGGTCCGTGTGCTGTCTGTTCAGGTACTCCGAAACAGCTTTGGCTGGGAACTCCGTTTCGCAGATGTACCCGAAATCCCGAGCTAAATGAACGGCCTCACCTGAGGGGAAGGAGAAGGGCATTAACACCTCCGGGCACCGCCGGCCCCGGGCTTGGCTGGCTCCCACCTGCCGAGACTCCTGCCCCCCGCTTCCTCCGGGAGGGACCGGCTCCTTCGGGCCGTGTTTAGAAGCCTTGTAACACCCCCTGAACCTCAGGGACAGGCTCTAGTTGTGTGTTTTCCCTCCACAAGCCCTTTTTTTAGGGGCAGAAGTAACTTGATGGGACAGATTTTCAGCTGGTGAGGTCTGTTCCAGCTACAGAGCTAAGGCAACGCAACTAGTTGTGCAGAGCTGTGGGGAAAGTACACACACATACAAACACGTAACACACATAAATATATACACACACATGCGTACACTTTCAAATGAACAGGGCGGAAAAAAAAAAAAAAAAAAAAAGCCGGGGGAAACCAGTTAAATCCCGAAAGACAGAAGGATCCGAACTTCCCTTACAGCAGAGAAACTATTCCTGTTTCAATACACCAGAAAGTTGTCCAAAATTTTACAGATGTGGACGTAACGTTAATGTCAGCTCTCTGTTGAACATTATATACACCCTCGCTTATAAACACACACAGAGAACTCGCATCATTATCGCAATTAACGCCACGTCTGTAAAATGATGGAGTTAACCACATTTCATCCGATGCAAATTATTAATCTGCTTTCTTAACTGATCACTGTGCAACAGGAACTCCTCTCTGCCAGGTGGAAGGGTAGCAACTAATGACAACCTTTTATGTGGAAAAAAATAATAAAACAATAAATAATAATTATTCTAACTCTAATTCTAATTGTCACTTTTCCTGCCTGCCTGGTTTCAGGTTTCTTGCCTCCAGAGGTTCATGTCATCCAACTCCTACTGATGTACTTCATGCTACAAGAAGACAGTAGCTGCAGAGAGGAGGGAAAGAGGCGGGGGGGGGGGGGGGAACCAAACCCCTCAGACTCTAGGGGGATTCCACCAGATTATAGCTCAGCCCCTCTAGAATAAAGCATTAAACCCTTTAAAGCGCTGCCTGAGGGACCGGGAGGAAGATTTCCAACACGCAAAACAGATACGTCTAATAAGTGCAGGACCACCGTATTTTTAAACCATCAAGAATTGCTTTCCAACGTCATCTTCTGCTTTCTAAGGCTTTCTCGCTAATCACCAAATGGCTTAATGAAAGCGAGGGCGCCCGGTGGGGCCCCGGGGAGTCCCCGCCGCCATCACCGCGAGCTGGGCAGGGTCTCCCCCCGGGCGCCGCTCGGGTAATCCCGGGCCGGGACTGGCCGGAGCGTTTCTGCTCTGGGCGATACAATAGCAGCAGCGTTAAAGCCTGGCTGGTGGCAGGAAAAAAAAAGATAAATCTCAAGCAGGTGCGGCTTCTTCCAAAAGGAGGGAGCTCCCTCAAGGTAAACTGTTGATTTGTAAGATAATCAGGGGAGAGGAGAGTAAGGCACACCTTACTACACACTTGACACAGATTTTAGCATCACTAATAAAACCGCACAGGCTTTTGAACCTCAAGACAGCTTCGGGGAAGGGCTGGTTTTGCTGTGAGTAGGATGCGCCGGTTTTCACACGCGCAGCGGCGGTGAAGCTGCACTAAGTCCGGTATTAAAGGGCAGTTGTGACACCCGAGAGGCTTCACGTCTCCTATAGCACGACCCTATATCCCTAACCTACGCTGTGCTTTGCATACTCGGCATAACCTACACGCGGGTGCCAGGAGGAGCTCGTTTTTATC
Organism: Tauraco erythrolophus; assembly: GCF_009769465.1. Taxonomy (NCBI): domain Eukaryota; kingdom Metazoa; phylum Chordata; class Aves; order Musophagiformes; family Musophagidae; genus Tauraco; species Tauraco erythrolophus. Next base: position 68,107,570 of record NC_141466.1, on the reverse strand, counting down.
AGCCTTTTTTTTTTTTTTTTTGCGAGCCTGCCTTCAGCTCTGCATGTGGTGAGGTCTTATCTCTCACACAACTCAATCAAAAAGAGTAGAAAAGTTAATATCTAGCACAAATATTTATGCATGCTTATATGCAGGGAAGATAAGTGGATTATTTATACGCCTCTCGGTGTGTATGTGTAATGCAGATACATATAATTCATAATTCCATCCATACTATTCTGGTTATGTTTTTTGGAGAAGATCCAACTTCTCTTAGCATAAACACGCACATATCCTAAACATACTAATGGCTCTAAATTTTACTTTTCAATACAGTAACAATAAATCAAAAAAAACCACGCGGAACACCAAAATGACATCAGTTCACTTGCAGTGAGGGGAAACTTCAGTCTCCCCTCTCTCCTTCCTCAGGAATAGCTTGTCTCTTTGTTCAGTTCTAACCACCTTAAGGTAAACCTCGCTATGTCACTCTTAAATTGCTCTGTTTTAATAATAATAATAATAATAACTATTATTATTATTATTGTTATTATTATTGTTATTGTTATTATTATTATTTTCCTCATCGAGCGTCCTATAGTGGCCATAAATAAGCTCGAAAGGAGCGAATTAGCGGCAGGATGGAGCAGACGTGGAGTGGGAGAGCACAGGCTGGAAATTCATAGCAAGGAGGAATGGGACTGCCCGGGAGAACCACACACGTGTACATACATATAAACACACACATAGATACACACACATAGATACGCGCACATATGTATGGGATCCTAACCGTGCCAGCGTTCATCCTAACCCGCCCTGAATTTCACCTCTGCAAGGTTTTCCCACCTGATCTCGAAATTTTCTAGGTTGTTTTTTTTTTTTTTTCTGGGTAAGTTGTTTGGTTTGTGGGTTTTTTTGATTCATAAAATGTCAGACACGAGTTCAGAGCAGGCAGAGGTGTGAAGGGATCTGCGACTCTCAGCTTACCTTCCACCAGGGAGGTGAGTAAAGTGACATTTGCGGCCTTACGCCTGCCGGCTGGTAAATTCAAACCGATTTTTTCTAGCCTTTCTCGCAAAGATCTCCCCCCGTTTTTCGATTTGGCTCTAGAATTGCAAAGAAATTAACATCGTGATTAACCCCGCAGTGTTCCTGGAAGAAACGTTTAGTCTGTGCAGTCAGTGGAGCCTGGGGAGGGTTTTTCACTCGACGTTAAGGACTTCGGGTGTGTTGATTTCTGCTCGGGTTTACTAAGATTTGCTTAATTTCTCCCAGGGGTCGGAGCGGGGATGAACCCACTTTTCTCCCTATTTTATCCAGGGAAATCAAATAAGGCCAGATAGCGATAATTAATGGACAAGGTTCTGATGTAGAGAGCAAATGGGTTCCTACTGTATGACACTAACTCATATTAGGATGGAGTGAGATGGGCAGGAAGGTAGAGGAGGGGAATCAAATCCTCAGTTATTTCAGGAAAGAGCCAGAATGGAAAGAAAAACAAGGTGTGTGTGTGGGGGGGGTGTCGAATTTGAAAGGCTCTAAGGGAGAATGTGTGTTCCTGTGGATGAATAGAAAAGGAGTAGAAAAGGAGGAAAATATTTATGAAACTTCAGAAACCCTTTCGAACTTGTGTGTGTGCGGAAAGCCGATGCTACAGAGGAAGAGCTCACCTGAAGGCTGGGTGCGTTATACAGAGGGAACTGAGTGCCTGAAGGAAAATTTGAATATCTGTCGGAGGTTACTGATAAGGGCAATAAAAGGATGAGCGAGCTATAGGTGGGAAACGCAGAGCTATTGTTCGGACGCCTATACATATGTAAAGCCCCAGGGATGAAATCTTGCCACCTGCGAAATGAGGGAGAGTTTTGGCACCTAAGATCCGAGTCCGTCCCAAATATCTCGTAGTTCTTACTTAAAATTTATTTAAGAATTATCAGTCAGACTTAGCGAAAGGAAGTCAGAAACGACAGAGTAGCCAGACTGGCTTCCCACTATTTTATATCAAAGTAAATAAGGCTGGATGGCAGAATTGCAAGAGAGTGATATCTCATCTGCTATGAACCAAAAGCTTGTCTAAAATTTAGATTCAAGATAGGAACTGAAGTCAGCAGCAGCCAATGATTATGGCTTGGGCCATCTCCAGAAATCCACTGAAGTTCAATAACGATGTTTCTTTACCTTGATAATTATATTTTCTACAGTGTGTCTCTCAGATGTTCTGCTGTTCCATTTGTAGTTGTACAGAATGAGCAGGCAGGTTAGCATCTGTAAGTAAAAATCTCTGCTGCTCTCACTGGCAAGGATCACAGCTAAACATTGATTACAGACATTCACGTGGAACAGTATCTATTTTAGGAGACCCTAATTCTCACATGTATTTTTGGGTAACTGACTGCATGCAGCAGGGCTTTCCTCCTCCTCTCTAGACACGGAGCTAGAGCTCCTGCCATCAAGGATTTTTTTTTTTTTTGAAAAAAAGAGATATTCAAAAAACAACTTAATTTTAATACACCTTAGAGTCAGCCTTGCTACAGGACTTGGCAAATATTTCCTCCTCTAAGATCAGCAACTTTTAAACATGATCTGAAATTTATTCAGGGCCAAATTCATTGAATTTGTTTCTGTCCTGAAGTTATGTTATATCTTCCAGACTGGCATATTCCTCACACATAGAAAATGAAGTCTTATCCCTTCTCAGCTTTCCACTGGCTCGAGAGAACTGGTACCTCATAACGTATCATGACTTCTTTCCTGTTCTGACCAGAGATAGAGCTTTAGCTCACCTTTCTCACAGTGACAATTCGCAGTCCTTCAGTCACTGTTAAGAAGATAAAGGCCTTTCTCCTGTTAGTCTTTCCAGCTGATGACCTCAGAGCTTAAATTCTCCTTGCTGGTACCTAAATGCACATATCCCACCTGATATGATGGACTGGCAACCAGGCCTTCAGGTTATTCCTTGCTCCTCATTTTCCTCAGTGCCAATAATGCCAATAATTTTGAGGTCTTCAGCAAAATCCACCAGGACATTAGCGGGTGCTTTGCACAAACGTTAAACAACAAAGGCCTCAAGACCAACTGTGAGTAATTCCTTTGGCAACCTTCTCTAGATGAAGGGTTAAGTTTCTGACCTTCAAAGCTATCTGTTGATGGCTTTTCTGTAGTCAGGTACTTACCTATCTTACAGGTTGCCTATTAATCCCCTGCCAATTTCAATAATGTCTTGTGTGGCACCATGTTAATTGCCTTATCAAGGGACTTTATAGATTTCTCTAGGAAATCCCTAGAAATACTTCAGTTCCTGAAATACATCCAGCTCATTCTGGAACATCTAACTGCAATATGCCCATCATGGCATTTTATTTCATCCACTTGCTGAGAAAGAAGGGGGAGGAGAAGGAGAAGAAAAGATAGAAGGTGTGTGCATGAACTTCTTGTCTCAGTTCTTTCATTTTGAGATGCTTTGATAGAAAATGTAGAGGGCCAAACCTTTCTCTAGTCTCCATATGTTCGTCTCAATGTCTAAACACAACATATTTTCACCTTACCCTGAACATGACACACATACGCTGTGACAATAAGGCCAATATATATTTGCAATCATCTTTACCGTTGATGAAATATCTCTGGTGCATGGATGGATGCCTACACATGGGCGTGTTCACACACTCACTCCAGTCTCTTACCTTCTAAGTACTCCTCCTAGGAGGGACGCATTCAGACACTCTGGAGGAGAAAGACGTCTTTGAACTTCTCCCACAGTTACTTTATACTTTGAAGTTGAACTAAGCAAAGACAAGCGGCCAGGTACAGAGCAAAACACCTCTCCGGTATTGACTGAAATTCCACCCAGGAAGCCATCTTTATTCATCATCAAAGAAGTCACAGATTTTGGAGGAACCGGAACTGGAGAAAGAGGAGGGGAAGAGGGGAGAGAGAAACCATCACGCCACGAAGGATCACAGGATAACCACAGTCTCTCTGACATGCACAGAACAGCAAAATGAAAGGGAATTTTGAATCTCTGGCTATCTCCAGCAACCTAAAGGGTGCTGCTCCCCCAACCTCTTAAGAAACTGCTCCATGAATGATGGATGGAGAGAAAGGTGGTGCAGTACAGCCTCTATGCAGGGTTTGATCATTGGGAAAGAAAATACATATTGGCAAGCACCTGGCAACTTTCGGGTTTGAGCCTGTGTCTCACCCAGAGCCCCCCGATGCCTTTTGTACAACGGACAGCGCCTTTCTGGAGGGGAAAAAAAAAAAAAAAAAAAAAAAGGACAATTTACTTTTTTTGCTAATGTTTCCATTACTGCTAAACTGAGCCAGGAATAAATTCACTAGATGAAGGGAGTTGCTGTCTTAAATAAGGATCAAGGCTGGAGGATACAGCAACCAGAAGACAGCTCTGTTATTGCTTTGTGTTTTTATTAAGTCTGGTTTATGAAATGAAATGAGTCTTTTCCTTCAGAAAAATGAACACTAGGAGGAAAAAAAAAATCTGGTCTAACCATGGTGTTCACCACCTTGATCATATTGTGCTGTCTGTGAAGTAGTAGGAACTCTCCAGTCCCTAAATAAAGCTGATCTAGTTACTGTAACACATATTCAAAGGTAGTTATGGGGAAAAAAAATAAAACCAAAACAATAAAGCCAAACTAAACAGCATAAAACCGTGTTATTCTGTCCACGAATATAATTCTTTTCTCTGAGAAACTAGTGAGGTTGTTTTAAGAGTAACCAAGGGGATTATAAAGAACAAATTTCTATAATAGCAACCAGATACACTCAGAAATAAACAAAACAAACCGAAAATGGCAAACTGGAAATGAGAGCCATTCCCCCGTGACCTGAATTTTGTTTACAAACGAACTCAAATCTCTCCCTCATAATTGTGTGTAACTGTTATGATTTACAGCAGGTGCTCTAATCAATCAACCAATCACTTTAATTTATAGGGAGTCTCGCTGCATTTTCCCAGTTGTTTCATTTCTGCAAGTAATTGATAACAAACCGTACTTATGGTATGTTTTATGCAGGAGTTAATAAGAGCTGACAGCTGCTACTGCTGCTTCCTCTCGGAATCGCGGCAATACGCCTTTCCTTATAGAAAATATACCCCGAAATCGAGAGGTTTGCTGGTGGTAAAGTCCTAGCAGTCCAGCGGGCATGTTTCAGAGGAGAAGACTAATTGATTACACACCCTCGTCGAGCAGATACTGCTTCACAGTCTCCCCTTTCCACTCAATCAATTGCAAAACCAATTCGGCAAATAATAGGGTTCTACCCTGCACATATGCCAGCTATTTAGGTAGTTATAATACATGTCAGTTAAGTCATAAAAACCCCCTGTTTATTTGCAACATATCTGGAGAATCAAACCATTAGAGTTGAGGGGATATTTAAGTCGTCTGGAGCTGCTAAACAATAAGATCGGGTATCCTAATATATTACCAAGTGCTAACTACTGGGCAATTGCCAATTTTATAACCTCAGTGTATGGAATAGACACAACCGTGTTTCACTGTTTTTATTACAGATCATTTCCTACTGCCAGACCAGACCCCCACAATAAAAGCTCTGTAACAGCTAAAAACCAAAAGGCATGTCGATTTTAGATATACATATTGCTTCGTATGCCTTGTATATAGTCTCCAGTATAAACAAATTATTTTGAGTGGCTTTACTTCAGGGAATAAGAAAGTGAAATGGATTCCTGTTTCTCTATTATTTTTAGTTAGGCACTTTATGCAGCTCATAAAGGCGATTTCAAATAGTTTGAAAACGGCAAAGAAACAGTTATAAAAGAGTTAGAGGCCCGCTCCTGCTTTCGTTGCTATTAATAGGATTTTTTTTTTTTTCCATTGATTCTATAGGAAAAGACTCGTTTAGGGTATCAGAGGTAGTACTAGCAGACGAAAAAAAAAAAATAGAAAGAATCCTCTCTCTTCTCATTACACATAGATGTATCACTTATTTCATGTGCTGTGTTCTGCAACGTCATTCTAGTGAAGTATCAGGAAAAAAGTGGGGTAGGAAAAAAAAAGAGTTATATTAGAGCAGTGCCACCAGACAGATTTTCATGACTGGCATTTTTTTTTTTTTCCTTTGGACAAACACACGGGCTCAGTGGTTCGAGTACACCTTTACAGTGGCTATATTTAGTGACCAGTTTATCAGGTCACTGTCCAGTGAACTGAGAAATTAAACAAGAGGCAGCAATTCCACGAACATCTGATCTTAGTCCAAACTCACTAAAGAGAGAGGGACCCGTTCAATGCTCAAATGTACCTCGCCCCACTCACTTTGGCCTTTTGGAGCACTCATTACATTAGTTAACCTTTGAAATATGGATTTTCACCTGCTCAGTACTTTTTTTTCCTTGCAAATTGCTTTTGGGAAGTAAGCTGGCTCCCCTCCCTGCTACGCTGAGAGCCCCTCAGCTTTTCTTCTACCACTGCCTCCTCGAAAAAGACCCTATGAACATACCCATCAGTTGGAGTCTAATAATTCTAAACCCATTTTAGAGGCTTACTAGGCGGTGTAAGCATATCTATTGCAATTTCATAGCTTCAGAGAGATGTAGTCTATCTAGACTCTATATCTTCTGTAAATTACCTAATGCTGCCTCAAAAAAAGTGTTTGCCATGGAATGAATTATCTCTATCTATATCGTATCTGTGTGTTTATCATGGCTATAGCTTTTCAGATATAGCCCAGGCATTATCAGAGATAATAAAATGTGGAGGTTTTAGTGGGTGAAGAGATATACACGTTCGTGTGTGCAGCTGCATGTGTCACATCCTTGCGTGTATGTAAATAATCTGAGTGGTGGTACAGTATATTTTTAGTCCATGTCAACTTTCCCAGTTGGTTGGGGATTATCATAACTGCTGAAATAGTACAGAATAACACAAACAGATATAGTCAGCGTCCCACCACTTCTTCTTGAACTTTATTCCATTTAGTTCGTCTTATGCCCAGCAGAAACTATTAGATTTTCTTTCACTCCCAAACTCTACTTGCTGTGTGTATGTGAGCATTCGCAAATGCATAATTCCCCCTTCCAAAATTTCTTCCTTTTCTTTCTCTCTTTCTTCTTTCTCTCTTTCTTTCTCTATCCCCTCTCCTTTCTCTCTTTTTTCCTCTCTTTTATCCTTTTCGATCCCTTTTTCTCCTTCTTTCTCTCCTTCTCTTTTTTCTTTCCTTCTCTTCTTCCTTTCTTTCGTTCTTCCCCCCCTTTCTCTTTCTTTCTCTCTTTATCTTCCTGTGGTTACTTCAAGCCTCTTTGTCATTTCTCCCCCTTCCATTTCTCTTCAGCTTATCAATAAACCGGGAGAGCAACAGTAGCCGCTTGATTTGTTAGTAATTATAAGCATACTGCTCCTGCAAACGGGATCTCTAGATGAGTGAGATCGCTTTAAAACGACAGCAGGAAATGGTGGGGAAATGGAGCATGGCGAAACTCAGCGTGAAGCTTTCAGTTCTTTACATGTTTACAATTTTCTGTGCATACATTAAGTCTTAGGGTTGGTTTGGGTTGGTTTTTTTTTTTTCTCCCCCTTCTCGTGGTGGTGGTGGTGGTTCTCTGTTGGGTTACTCTCCACAACCGCGTGAAAATGCGCACAAATGCGCACGCATAAGAGAAAATAGAAATAAAAGGGGCATTTCAGCCACGCTAAAAATAAATAAACAGAAATATGTCCTGAAAATCGCTGAATAGCGAGGCTCTATGCTATGGATATCGTTGCAATAGCCCTGGAAAGTAATATGATAGTTGATCAGTCAATCAAACAATGAATGAGAATAAGTATTTCCTACTAACAAAAGTCACAGACAAACTGATTACTAATCAGCTGTCAAACTGCCTTCAAATCTCTTTATCTGCCTGGTGGGGTTGAAATAAGTAAAAAGTTCTTTATCAATTATAACACCAGGACTTTGTCGTAACTTCTGATTTGGTCTGACTTGGTAACCAAACCTAGAAAGTCCAGGGACAACGTCAACCCATTGCCACTCAGAGACCCCGTTCTTATTTTAATTTTAATAAATAAATACAGAAAGTGCGTGTTCACGTTCCCTTCTTTCCCGTCCCTCTCGTCTCCTCCTCTTCCCCCTCCCTCTCCTCCACCTCTCCCTTAACCCTGAAAGCTGGGACTAAATTTCCAAGTGAGGCGTATTCCCTTGAAATTGTTTTGCATTCAATTAAAGGGGATCATAAGGTTCAATGGGTAATCCAGGAAAAAGCACGAAACTGAGTGGCAGCAAAGCAACATCTCCGATTCCCAGATTTATTACCTGAAAAGCTGAGGCCAGAGTGGTTTTCCGTTAATCATTTATCCGAATACTTCAAGAAGGGGTGGGGAGGAATCTTATGCTGTATTATTAAGAATTTTTAAAAATATTAACACATCTCCTTTCATATGTTTCTTTAAAACAATATGAGCGTGTCTGCAAGGAGACAATGAATGAAGGTGTTGGGGTCAAAACGCCCTTTCGTGCTAAATCAGATGTGCGCGTGCAGACGGTCGTCAGAAACAGCTGAAAGTAAATAAATACATCAGGACAATTTTAAGGTCACTGACTCTGCCCCAGAGTCACAAAAAATTAACTTGGGACTCGGGCCGCGCAAGATTTTGCAAGAGAACAACTTCTTTCGTCATAAACGATGCCAAGCAAATTTCAGACGAGCAGTTGACAAGGGGACCCGATTTTTTATTCCTGACACACGGAAAACCTTCCCTTCATTTCAGCAGAAACACAGGGAAAAGGCCTCAAAACGTGTAGCCGGTAAGCTCTCAAAGCCGAGTTAAATCTGCTATTAATGCTCTCGGTGATTATTATCATCTTGATGATTTATCTGGCTCCCTCCCTCTCACTTCCACCACCCAAATCTTAATGGAACTAGGAGCTAACGATGATTTTTTAATGTCTCGTTGGATTTTTAGACTGTTAATGTACCGCATCCTTCTCATTATTAGTTTATTGATTGTTCATTGACCAGCCCCCTTCAAATCGTATTAACCACCCTCTGCCAGTTTAGATTAGGCGAGTTTAAAAAGCACCTTTCATTATTTCACCGCCACCACCACCACCACAGCAGAGTTCAGCCTTGGTAGCTTAATGCTCGCTCTAATGGGGCAGCTAAGAGACGAGGGGCCACGGTCCCTGCCTATTGCATTAATAGCTCAAAGGGGGCTAATACAGAAAATTAGCCTTAAACGAGCTCTGGAGATCTCCAAATGAAAGAGCCATTTATCACGCTGGCTACCTTCACTCCACTCGTTTGCTCTCTCTACTGGGAACAACTCATTTCCTCTTAACTAAATTACTTCAGAAATGTCAAGTAAGCTCAGATAGCAAACATAACAAGAGACTGTGTATATGTAATCTATTGTGCGGGATCGATACGCGAGATAAATCGATCGCCGCGTATGAATCCCTATGCAATTTCCTTAATATTTTTGGCAATCCTTTTGCATAGATAGATAATTCCCTCTGCAGGCCTCAAAGACCATAAAGAATAAGACACTTAAAAATCCGGATGATATAATTAAGTTTAGACTTCAAATCTGCATCGTACTTTCCCCACTACATTGTAATTAAAGCATTTTAAGCGCTAAACTAGGTTTTGGTGAAGTAGACCCCCTCCAACCCTCGTCTAGCAAATATGTGTCACGGAGAGTGCTCCACTGCACAAAAAAATCAATCAAAACTTATCTGTCTGTCTATCTACCTATGCCATCCGCCTGCAATAGCGCCTTACAGAGTTTAAATAACTTACTCTTAACTTCAAAGTACATCCTCACAGCTACAAACTGCAGGGGACAAAGCGAAATTGATACTGGACCCTTTCTGTGCTGCTCCTTCTCCAGTCCTGATTAAATATTGTCTGCCACAAATGTGACCTACTATTTATTACTCATTTCTCTTCCTCCTCACCCAGGAAACTCGCTGTGGAAAAAAAAAAAAAAAAAAAAACAACAACAAACCCAAACCAAAAACACCCACAAAAAAACCCCAACCAAACAACAACAACAACAAAAAACCCAGACCCTGAGCTCGCAATATTCCTTTACTCTGGAAAGTTTCTTAGAGCTCAGCGTTATTTCCAAGGAAGAAAATAGTCCTACAGTGACTTTAAAACAGACGAATCTCGGGATCTTTTTTAGTAACCTAATTCTCAAAGTTGCATATGTATCCTGTTCATCATGGGTAAAATCAGAGAATCTCTTCCTATGGCTCCAAATGGGCACATATAAAGCCATATATGCCCAGGGCCGTTGCAATGCCCATGCACAATAACCACACCTTAATTTATACCTAATATTATTATCTCACTATTAACATTCACATTTTAGTGCTACTCGCCATCTAACCGTGCCACTCAGGGTGCACATTAAATATCTCCGCTGTCCTCGTCACCTGAAGGAGGGAGAGACACAGGCAGAGGGAGAGAGGGGGTAAAAAAAAGAGTATTTTGGAGCGGGTGATCAACAGAAAGTGTTCTGCGAAAATAGAGATTGCCAAAGTAAAACGCGAGCACGGACAGACGTTAGAAAGAAGTGTCTCGACCACAAATCAAGCACCGATTAATCAAAGACACCCAAGAGAAAACATCGGGTGTGAGGTGTCAAGAGGGGGTGGGGAAAGGAGGAGGGGGGAAGGAGAGTGAGGAGAAAAAAAAAAAAAAAGAGAAATATACAACCAAAAGCCATCAGGTTACAGACCCTGAGTACAAAACCTACTAAACATTCAATCTGAACTAAAACAGGATAAATAACTTGGGGGTTTTTGTAAGTATTTTTTTGTTTCGCAAAAACACCTTCGACTTTTCAACCGCCGGTCATGCACGATGCTGCAAAATAGGCTGTAAGTTTTCATCTATCCTCCTTCAAATAACTAGAACTTGATCGTACATGTGAGAAAAAGAAAGACTGTACATGGGGATTTAAATTAAAAAAACACAATAAATACACGGAAGGACCTCATGCTGCCTTGAACACATTTTAAATAAACACCCTCCCTGTTATTTTGCTTTACATTCTAGAAGATCATGTCTATTAAAGTATTTGTGCGCATTTGACAAATAATAAGGTCCTGGAGATAAGTGCTGTTGATAGGAAGCATAAGGGCCAGCGCTTCTAAGCCTCATCTCTGGTACTTAAAATTGAATCTAGAAATAGAAACTCCTTAGATAATTAAAGATAGCTTTTCCTACATTTGCAGTGTGTGATCTGTTTAATGTCTATCAGCATAACACAACACTAATCGCCGAGCATCTTCGAGTGACTGTCAGAGAAATGTAAAAAAAATTAAGCAGCTGCAATACGCCCAAAATGAGTTATTGTAATTACATTTAATTAGTTTAATTAGTTAATTATTTTGCTTACAGCTGTACAAGAGACTGCAAACATTTGTTAATATCACATTCCCTTTAACAGTATGGGGTGATTCTGCAGTTACACTAAATCATGTGCGCATATGTAGAAAGATTTAAAAAATGGGCATGAGGAAGGGGGGATTCTTGCAGGAAGGGGGAAAGGAGGTCGGGGCTGCCTTTCCATAGGCATTTCTTTCTCTCTCCTTCACGTTTTATTCGCCTGGGAAATGCATTTAAACCCCAAAGGGAATCAACCCCCTTCCACCATTAAAAGCCAAGGGATCCCCATGGAGGACCATTGCGGGGTGGGGAAGGGAAAGGAGGTGGCCCTTGGAAACTGCATTTGAGCGTGGGGTGCTCCACTGGAGAGCATTTGTGTCATGAAACCCTTTGAAGGCCGGGGTAGGGGAGAGATCAGCTTCTCCTTTCCCATCTCTTTCCTTTTCCCTTCCTTCTATTTGCCGATCCAATCAACTATTCATCTCGCTGCCAGGTACGCCTGCTTCCCGGATAAATTAATTGCCCCAAAGTAAAAATATATCATGAAAATATTGCTACACAGTAAAAGTTGTCTAGCTCGCTGGAATAATCCATACCTTTTTTAATGACAGACTGGTCCAATAAGTTCATACCGCTGTTATTGGCATCTTCAACTGACTGTGGATATAAAAACATCACTATTCAAATTGACTGGATATTAAAAAATCGCGTACATGAATCATGTCATTCCAAACTGGAGTTTCTGTTATTTCCATTTATATTAATTCACTAGGGGAGGAAGGATTTTTTTTTTTACTATTAGTAGTATTATTCCCCCAAATTGGCAAGGAAATGAAATTCTTGCAAATTATATAGACTTCTAACAAAACAAAACAAAAAATGGTGTGAAGCATATGGGGTGTAATACTGATTTTGTTATCTTATAAAACATAGATATCACATAGTCTTCTTTGCATTCGATAAAGCTTTATATTTCTTCCTTTGAAAATTTGGCAACATCTGCAAGATCTATTGCATGACATAAATGAACACAATTAAGGACAACTTAAATTCTCCCTCCTTCTCCCTCTCCCCTCCCAGTTTTGGGTTTGGTGTTGTTTTTTTGTGTGTGTGTGTGTTTTGTTTGTTTGTCTAACCCTTCTACATCTTAATAATTCAAGGGCCATTTACTTTTTATATATAATAGTTTACATTATGGACTTTTAATTAAAGCCTGAGCAATTCGGAGTGCAGCGCAACGCCCACATCGTGTAGGGTACAGGCAGAAAGAGATTTACAGCTCCCGAGGTTGCTTCCATGTCCTGAACTAGTGCGGACGGGGAGGGAGGGGGGAGCGGGATACGCATTATGAAAAGTCTGAACTATTAAATTGATTGCCTAGAAAAAGTCTCCCGACTTTTCAAAGCCTTTTTTGCCCCCCTTTTTCTTCTTGCTTTTCAGCCCGCTTTGGAGCACACCTGTTATTATGGCATTAACTTCTTTAGCGGGGGAGAGAACAAAGACGGGCACAGAGGACACAGCAAATGTTGGGTTTCGTTTCTCAACGCGAAAGTGGGATGTGCAAAACCAAGCAAACAAACAAAAATTACCGCTGAATCTGCGGTCGGCACAGCAAAATCAGCTCTCAAAGAGAAGGAGGTGTCGTAAGCGCAATTTCTTGCAGGATTACGACGGGTTCCGTTTTAGGGTAAATTCTGGGTTTTGGAGAAAGGGACGACCCGTGGGTTTCTTGGGTTTGACATTTTGTTTTTCTTCTTATTATTTAGGGTTTGGGTTTTTTTCCGGGTTATTGCATACTTGGGAAGTTGTTACGTTTTTTCCCTGATAAGGAAAACATCTTTACAGCAAAGCAATGATTTCCTTCCCTATTATTTTAACTTTATCTTTGCTACACCGAGGGGCTGAGTTTATCTGGATCCAGCCCTTATCTCCGGCGCTCTCTGCTCAGCAGAGACGTCTCAAGATGGAATACGATTTAGGAGAAAATTACATCTCCCAAAAATGTGACGGAACAACAATTTCTACGAGATCTTTCCTTTCATTTTGCTTGAATCCACACTCAAACGAGAGCACACACACACAGAGCGGTTCCTTATGTTGTGTGTTTGTGCATGGCTGTGCCTCTCTCTCATAATCAATAGGCTACATACCTAAAGGGCACAAAATAAAATTACAATGTCTTCCCTCCTTTCCCTGAGCAGCTCCCAAAGAGGGATGATGAGCAAATCCTGCAGCCTGCTGGAGTGCATCGTGGTGCTCCTCGATGGCACAGAATTAGAGGTAAATATCAAACGCCACCTTTTCCTTGGATTTATTTTTTTTCTCCCCTCCTTATCTCACCTTATCTCTGGAGTAGATGGTTGTGCACCCGCTTTATGTGTGTGCGTGCACTCCGCTCGCTCCATCAGCAACGTGGGTTAGTTGTTGTAGTTAATGAGAAGACTCCTGTCTGATTTTCTATCTAATTACGCCCTCCTGCTGGGTTTTTGTACAGGATATTCGCTCAGCATGCTGGCAGTTAATAGTCACAGAGAGGATCGTAAAGATTTAATTAGGACTGCATGCGGAAACGTGGAAAAACAACTCAGACTTTTAATTACTAGACTTCTTTAGTTAAAAGTGATACCAGGGGTTACTTTATAAGAGACTTGCGTGTTTTGGTGCAACTTAACTTTCCGTGGCTCTAGCTAGCACATCGGAGCAGGGACGGCAGCGTGAGGGAGGGAGGGAGGAGGAGGAGGAGGAGGAGGAGGAGAAGGAGGTGTGTGTGCAGGGAGGGAAAGGTGATGAGTTTCCAGATAGAGTTAGAAAATCTAGAGAGGATGATTCTCTTCCCTCCCTTCCCCCGGTAATCTAATAGCTTGGAGTTTCCTGTATACCGGATAAATCCACCTTGCTCAACAGCTATGGATCTATCAGAGGAAAAAACCCTAAAGATTGATCTTTCTGTTTACATTTAAAGAATCTGGATGTTGTCCTGTATGTTTTCTTTATCGTATCTTTTACTAGTAAACCACTACTTCTGCCCAGCCGATGGCGCGGGGGGAGGTGGGGGGGTGGGGAACCCCACAACCAGGGTTGCAATGGTGTTTTTTCAGTCCCTATTAGATGACGAAAATTTGTTTTCAATAAGTAGGTCTTGGCTTCTGTGCTCCCTGTCTGAGGTCTGTAAATTGCAGATTGAAAATTCCTCTCGAAAAGGGCAGCAATAGCAATACAATACGTCCTGTTTACAATAACCGAGCGCTATCGTGTTACATTCACTTAATTCTACCCCTGGACAATGGCTCACACATGGCCTGGATTTGGTGTTTATAAAATAACCACTGTTTCTTTCTGTCACGCACCCTTTTCCTCCGTCTCATTCTCCCTTCTCAGCCCAACCCATTCTCATGGCATGTATTTGATCACACACATATGCTAAAGCAAAGAGAAACGTCTTTATACAACTATGTACCTAAATATCGCTTCAACTTTTTGAATCACTAAAAAAAAAGGAAAAAAAAAAAAACCACAACCCAAACAAACAACTATTTGAGATCCTTCCTGGAAATTCTCTCTAGGGTTCGTGGATAATCCGTATATGTCGCCTAAATAGGAATTGCTGTAGCTAGAACGGAATCCTTGTATCTAGAATAAATCCATATTAAAACTCGGGTTGAAAATCTGCCCAACTTAATCTGTCACTAGTTGGGGGACAAGAATAGAAAACGCTGAACGGTAGGAGCGAGTACTAGACTGCTTTCCCTCCTGCCCGTGCTAACTTGCAGTTGGACGCTTCTTCCTTCACGTGTTTCTCCTTGGGATACCCTCCTCTCCCTCTTCCCCTCCTCCCCCAACCTGAGACCAAACTTTTAGAAATAAAGCGCCTGTTTCATTTCCCGCTGTCTCAGCACCCCAAAACAAGAACCCTAGCCCTTACTGGCCCACAGCCTCGTCTACCCCGGACCCTCTCCATCCCCATCCCATCCCCGGCCTCGGCCCGCCCAGGCGAGCGGGTGGCGAGTGGCCGCGGGGCTCAGCGCTGCGCTCGGAGCCGCCGAGGGGACGCGCTTTCCGTGAGTGCTGTGCCCTGCGCGCAGAAGAGATGTTTTACTGGAAAAGGGAGGGAGAGCTGCCTTATTTGAGCTGAGCGGGACTTTTCCTTCTTTTTTCCCTTCCTTATTTCTTTCCCTCTTCCTTCCTTTCTTCCTTTCTTTTTCTTCCTTTGTTTTCTTTTTTATTTTCTTTCTTTCTCTCTCTTTTTCTCTCTTCCGTTTTCTCTTTTTCCTTCTTTCTCTCTTCCCTCATTTTTTTTCTTCTTTTCCCTCTCTTCTTTCCCTATCCTTTTTGCCTTTCGCTCTCCTTTCACTCTTTCTCCCTTCCATCTTTTCCTTTTCCTTCTTTTTTATCTCTTTCCCTTTCCTTCCCTCTTCTCTCTCTTGTTCTCTTTCTCACAAAATTATCGTTTTTTCTTTGGGGAAAGGGTAAATATCAAAGCACGAACAGTACTTAACGTCTGCCGATTGTAGAGGGAAACAAGGAGAGCCATCCCCTTTCTGCATTCACGGAGGTAAAACTCGCCTTGACCTGCAAGCCAGTTTGTCTGAGCCAGGAATACGAGATGAGACCTGCACATCGTGCCCGTGGGGGTCAGGGGCTGTCACCAGGTCTCAAAACCAGCTTGGAAACCCGCAGAAACCAGCGACCCGAAGGCCACTGAACTTGGAGGCAGGAGCAAACCCAAGCAGACAAATCTTTCTATTTCTAAAGCAACTCACTCCAGCAAAGCTGAGAGATTTTCCCGTGAAGCCCTAAGACAAGCCTCCAGCCAATGCAATACAGCCCCCCCCTGCTTCTCTGCCGCTGATTTCTATAATGGTCAGCCTGATCCTTTTTCACGACTATTTTTTTTCCCTTCTAGCCTCCTCAGCTTTCTCTTTTTCCCTTTCTGTGACTTTGAAGTCTATATCTCATCCAGTGGCCTATATCATTATTTATTCCAAGTTTAAATACATATTTACGATATATATATGATATACATGACATAGATTTGAAAAAAAAAAAAAAAAAGAGACAGTGAAGGGGAACCCCCAAATCCCATCTAACAAAGCCTAATGCAGGACCTGGCCCCTGGGGGCTCCGGCCTCTGGCTTGGGGGTCCCCACCTGGAGCCATGGCCTGCTCCAGCAAGGTGCAAAGCACCCCAGCACCGAAGCTGTTAAGGGCCTTTCTGTTTTTAGGAAATAACACGTGATGCTGAGTTTCGCGTGGGATGGAAGAAGGCTGGGAAATACTGTGCTTTGAGCCCGGTGAACCTCCTTTGTTACCCAAAAGAGGGAATAAAACTATTTCAAATCAGTGCTAGCCTACCAACTATCCTTAAAAAAAAAAACAACAAAAACAAAACCAAGAGGGAGTGAGGGTCTTGTTCCTACTCACCGGTTATTGCTTTTGGTTTGGGTTTTGTTTATATTTTCCCTCCCTCCTGGATGAAAAATGTAGTAATTTGACAGTTTCATCAAAATCCTTGAACTGCAGGAAATTGTTTGGGGGGGGGGGGGAGGTGAGATTGCGTGGGAAATAGCTGGAATTTGAAAAGCCAGGCTTAAACTCTGCCAGCTTTTGAAACACGTGGAATATTTAGAGCAGCATGTTTGCCTTCCCCCTGCACTCTGCTGGCTTGCCATGGAGGGGAGGGTTTACAAAGCAGAGCCTGTGTGTGACAGCGATGAAATAAATTATGCTTTAAAAAAAAATTAAAAATAAATAATAGAAAAGGCGAGGGAGGGAGAGTATCACAATTATAATCCCAGTGCAGAACAAGGATGTTAACCCACACCAATACTGTTGTAAACTCCTCACTATTTCTAGCCGAGGGATGGGGGTTCCATCTGCATCGCCCAGGAGAAAGAAACGCGGTGCCTTACCTGGACCTCCTCCATCCCTGGGTGTCCGATGCCATGCAGAGAAAGGCTGTCCCCCATGCCGGAGTCAAGGCCATGGTGAGCTGAATGCAGAAGGACATCTGGCCTCCTTACTGAGTGGTAGTCCCGCCTGGGGTCCAGTCCCGAGAGCTGGGGCAGGGCGGCCCGAGGCTGTGGCAGCAGTGACCCGGTTTCTGATCCCACCTCTTGCCTCTGCCTCTGTCCCCAGGGGTGTTGCTGGGGTTGATGCAAGGGGTTTAGGGAGTAGGGGTCATTGACATGGGAGTAAGGGTCCTGGCTTTGGTGGTAAGGAAGAGGCTGGTAGGGGGGTGGGAAATAAGGCGGCTGGAAATCCGAGGATGGGGTGTGAGAGAGCGGAGGAGCGCTGGAGTAGGGTCCCTGGGAGACGGATCCCAGCTGGGACAGCCTGGAACTGTGGCTGGGCACTCCATCATGCCGGTCCTACAAACGGAATAAAATAAAAACAACAACAACAACAACAAAAAAGAGAGGAATTTTTAGGGGCGGGGGGGAGTGAAAGGAGCACAAACCCACCCCCAAATAAAATAAAATAAAAACGTCAGCCGTCGTGAACTAATATTCTGATGTGTTCCCCTCTCCCGCTGCAGATTAGAAATGTTTCAGCGTTTCACACCCGGATCGTGTCTATCCTCAATCACTCCCAAGAAGGGGGAAGCGGGGGAGGGGGCGGTGAGGGAGAAATGTTAAATGTCATAATTAAAAAAGTAGGACTGGTGCTCTACATGAGTATATGATCTGTAACTTCAGTCCAGTAATGCGATTCCCCCTTCAGCAGCTCCATCGAATAAAACCAAAGGTTAAAAAATAATAATAAAAAAGAAACCTCAAACTACGTATGTCTTCAAATAACCCACCCCTTGTCCTGCCTAAAGTTTCCAAACATCTGTTTATTGCCTCTGCTGAAGTTCTGAAACTCAAAATCACCAACACATCTTCACGTGTAAAAGACCAAAAGGAAAGTTGCACTTTTCGGAGGATTCCTAGACGAGAAGGTCTCCGAGAAGGACTTGGAAAAAAAAAAAAAATCACGGGAGCTCTTTAGATAAAAGAGTCAATCCCTTAAAAAAAACAAAACAAAACAAAACAAAACAAAACAAAACAAAAAACAAAACCAAAAAAACCCAACAAATAAAGTAAAGATGAAACATCGGTATTGAACAAATCCAGTCGCTGTGATTTCTGCAGCAACTTCCAGTGTCTTTTGTCTCCTTTTCCAATATTATATTCCGGAGAATAAGGTGGGGGTTAATTGTAATGAAAAGTCTTTGGGGTGGGGGGGGAGGAGGAGGTGGGGGGGGGGAGCATGTGGAGGCTTCAGGGAAAAGGTGGGAGAGGAGTTTTGTCCAACTCCATCGCGCTGAAGCTACGAGGCTAAAAGTAAACAAGAAAAATATCTGTTCCACAAAGTGTAGCTGAAACCCCCACAAGCAATGGCACACATGATTCAAGAAGAAAAAAAAAAAAAGGGAAAAAAAGTTTATTTTTTCCCCCTACTCTCCCCCCCAAACTCCCCTTGCTCAAATCGAGAACACACAATGCAAAAAGGGAGAAGCAGCTGCAAGCCTCCTCCAATTATTGTGCTAAATTACCAAGCCAAAGGCGTTTAAAAAGAGAGAGAGAGGGAGAGAGACAACAGATCGAGAGAGAGAGAGAACATGCAATTCTAGTACAACATGGATCCAAACTCACCATGGCGGAATAGGTGTGGACTAACATCTGGAAATAAAAAAAGTCTTGTAATAGCTAAAAAGAAAATAATGGTGATAATACTAATAATTGGAGGGGGAAAAAATATCAAGGAGATCTGCAAAGGGACGTGTTGGACACAGGAGAACAGCTTGAGATATTTCGAAGTCTATCCATCAAAAAAAAAAAAAAAAGACAAAAAAAAAAAAAAAGACCAATGCCCCCAAAACCGAGCCTGGAAACCTCTATCTGCATATAGGATTTACCCCTCCCTCTCTGTTTTTTTTTTTTTTTTTCCTCCCCCTTTTTTTTTTTCCCTTTGAGCTCCCAAATACAATCCTCTTCAACCCAAGGCTAGGCTCAGACTGCTCCGCTACCCCTTCCTCCCTTTCCTTCTCTACACCGCCTCATAATAATTGATATTCATGACTATTAATATTACACGACTACTTTAAAGGGAGAATGCAGGACCAAATGGAGCGTGAAGCTGGCAGCCAGCTCGAGAGCTCCCCTACTATTGTAAATGACGTTCATTCAGTGGAGAATTACTAGATGTAATCAGACGAGGGGGGCTGGCAGAGGCAGAGTTTGGGGAGAGGGAGAGGGGGGGAAAAAGTTTAGCAAGGAAGAGGCATAACTTCAATTAACTCGAGCGGAGGAAGATGAGGAAAGTAGACACTGCTGAGCTGGAGCAAGGAAGTGAGATGAAGCAATGCTAGAGGCGAAGAAGAAGAAAAAAACATATTTCCTTTTTTTTTTTTACGTTTAATTATACATTCCTAATACGAGGAATTGATTGCTTTTGGTGCTTTTGTTCTTGCAGGTTTGTGACCTGTTTTTTTTTTTTTTTTCTTTTACAAATAATGAGGAAAAAGAGGCTTTTCTAATCCTTTCCTTTTTTTTTTTTTTTTTTTTTTTTTTTTTTTTTTTAATATTTACAGCGGAGATTAAGCCTTTCTGGTGCGTGTTACAGATCGTATTTATTCACAATAGCCAAATAAATACTCGAATCTGCGTTAAGTTGGACTCTACTTTTTTTTTTTCCCGAATCCCGTTCCTCCAACCCCATACGAAAAAAAAATTATGTGTACATATATCTCCCGATTTTCACCCAAATGTAAAATGTATGCAGTGAATTTTAAAGGACAGTAAATTTATAGTTTCGAGGCAAAGCCAGGGGCGATATAAAACCTTTTTGATGTTGCAGGAACCCGTTCAACTGGACTGTCTGCCATTTCTGTTAAAGTTCAACTTACGTTCCTTCCTAAATAGACTCACACTTCCCAGAGCACCCCCCACCCCCCCGCGCACACACATTCACACACTTTTGTTTTAAGAACAGATTCAGTTTAAGTGACTGAGACGCCTCTGCCATCGTGCTGTTAATTATAAATCAGAAAGGAGAGGAACACTTTTTTTTTTTTTTAAAGATAAATCTAGAGGGCTTCAGCTCTTTCAAAAAACCCCAAACTTTTTTTTTTTTTTTTTTTTTTTTTAAGTCTACACGTTAAAAAATGTCTTGGAGCGCATCCCCAAGTTAGGGTATACCCTGCCCGTAGCCAAATCCCACCCAACCGCTCCCCCCAACTCTGCTTCTCTCCCACGGCAATCTAGAAACACGAGCGTCCTTAAAGCGCACGGCGGCTTAAAAATCCCCTTCAAAAGCAAAGTGGGAAAAAAACCCCAAACACCCCAACCAACAACCCCAAAATCTCCGACGTTCCCCGACCTCGATGGCCAGGGAGGGGAGATGTTTTGTCGCCTGCTGCTGCGGGCAGAGACAATGGCCGGGTTGTGCCTGGGGACAGGGAGGGAAAAGCAGCGAGGGCTCAGCGGGCTGGGGATCGCCGGCGGGACACACACACACACACGCACACACACACACACACTATTGCCAGTTGATAATTAGCCTGACGGCAGCTTTTGGAAGCGGAGACGTTTCTCCCGTGCAGCCGGCGGATACCCTCCCCGCTTCCCTCCGTCCCGTCCTTCCTCCGGTTGCGGAAAGCCAGAGCCATGTGCCCTCCCTCTTTCTGCCTCTTTCTCCGCTTTTCTCGGGAGTTTTCCCTCTGTAAGTGCGAACGCGCTCCCGGAGGGGAGAGCCGCGGCCGAAGCGACGGGTCTGGGACCGGTGCGGCCCCGACGGTGCTTCCGCGGGGTGCGCTCACGGTCGCCCCGGCTTCTGCCCGGTCCTCAGCTCCTGCCCGGTCCCTGCCCGTTCCCCAGCCCCTGCCTGGTCCCTGCCCGTCTCCTGCCCGGTCCCCAGCCCCTACACAGCCGCCTCCCTCCCCACGGTTCAGCCTCCGCGCTGGAGCCGGCTGATTGCACCCTCCTGAAAATCTCCCCTCGCCATCTCCGTGCAAACGCCTACCCCGTATTAAATACATCTTCTTTTTTTTTTTTTTTTTTTTTTTTTTTAATATTTTGCAGAGCTCCTTTCCTTACACATTTGCCCCCCACTCCGTTTCGGAGCAAATCCAGCACGCTGGTTAACTTACAAGAAACGCGTTCGCGGAGCCTGTTTGGGAAACATCCGAGTGAAGAATTGGTGAAAAATTAAGAGAAAGGTTTCGCCGTGTTTGCGCTCTGATTTTTTTTCTTTTTCCTTTTTTTTTTTTTTTTTTCTCTCTTGATTTGCTTTTGACCTCGAAAATAGACCGGAGGTCTAAATAAAGACACAACTTTCGCGGAGCTGCCTTTGGATGTATCTTTTCGGGTGTGTGTACTCACATACGTGCAAGAATGTACGTGCTGCTTAATTAATGTATATGTGCACATGCACATCTTATCTGTTGGTATATAGGTATAAAAAGTGGTAAAAACCGTATCCAATTGTGAAAACAAGAAAAAAAAAAGAATCCAAATTCAGGTTGAGCTTAGCTTGGAATTGCAAAATAAAAGATAAAAGAAAGAAAAGAAAGAAATGTATCCAGTCCCTGAATACCAGATTGTGTTTCTCTTCTATTTTCAGCTTTTTTTTTTTTCTCGACATTTGTCCGTATTTAATCAAATTATATTTAATTCGAGGTCTAAACAATCAAACTCTTGCCTTTAAGTTGCCTCATTCCAACCCCCAGATCATTTCTTTGATGTTTTAAATCGCATCAAACAGCTTTTCCATGAAAAAAAAAAAAGTTTAGGA
Organism: Tauraco erythrolophus; assembly: GCF_009769465.1. Lineage (NCBI taxonomy): Eukaryota > Metazoa > Chordata > Aves > Musophagiformes > Musophagidae > Tauraco > Tauraco erythrolophus. The sequence goes on along the minus strand of NC_141466.1, from coordinate 68,085,432 downwards.
CTTGGCATGCCGCATACAAATATGCAAATAAATAAGCATTTAAGCGTTTACTCTTGATTTCCCGTCTCTATACTTGTGTGTGTTGATGTACCCGTCTCTATATCTGCCTGTATGTATATGTAGAGCTATATATGTATTATATAGTCATGCCTGTATCTATATACTAGATGTACATTTAAATATACATATACTCTCTTACTCATATGCATATTATATACTCACCTCATAGATATCTTCATACTTGACATTTTCAACCAGTTTCCAGAGCATGATGGCAGGCTGTTCTCTAGGAGGTGAGTGCATTCATGTGAAGAGCAGATGTCTGGATTCTCAGTACTTCTCTGTCTGTAATGATCCATCTATAATTGGAAATGGGGGACAGACACCAAATCCGACGTTCCTCTTCCATCGCAACTTATATCTGCTGTTTGAAACAATAGGCTGCAGAAGTCTACCTCAATCGGATAGTAAAAAACATTATCTGTTACATAGTTACATATATCTACAGACATATGTGACTATATATACACATATACACACATATATAGACTTAGACTTGTGTGCAGGCATATAAAGACATATACGTATACGCAGTTACACATACACAGACCTACATATACACGCGCATATACACACATATATCTCCAAACGTAAAACTTTTTCCGTGTACAGACATACATCAATTGACACATTTACACGTGTCAATTATATATATTCTTGCATATGTAGGCACATGTATACTACATGTTATGAATGCATGTAAACATACAAACCTCATCAATTTATATAGGAGTGTATATAAATACTTATTTGTGTGTATATTTATATATCTGCACATATATATGTGGATATACTGTGATCAAATATGTATATTGTATAGTGCATATATCCACTGTTTTAGTAGATGTATAGATAGATGGATAGTTAGATGGATAGTTAGATAGATAGATAGATAGATAGATAGATAGACAGACAGATAAATGAATAGAATGGAGATATTGATGAATATTTTTTGGATCCTGTTTATATTAAAATAAAGAACAGGTTGCCTTTGCACTAGACAATTCATCATTTTCAAGGAGATATTATACTTTTCCCCACATACAATATGCTTATATTTACATGTCCAGAAATTATCCTCTCATATACAGTAAAATATCGAACCAGTGTCTCATCAAGCACATTGAAGCATATCTAAAAGCAGTAAATTTAGAGCAATGATTTTCATTTGGAAGCCTTACACTTCGGACTTGGGCTGTATGTTTCATAACTTGGAAACACTTTATCTGAAAAAAAAACACAAAAAAGAAAGGAAAAAAGAAAAACAAAAAAGAGTTTAGCAAACCCTTCAATGCACAAATTTGAACAGCGATTAGCTATTTTCTGAAAACGATTAAAACCAGAGTAGGATTTGTGCGTTTCCCGGGTAGCTCTCGGTTTGGAAGGGGAGAGGAGGAGTTGGACCGTTTTTAACCTTTTTTTTTTTTTTTTTTTTTTTTTTTTAACACGTTGTACTGCAGAGAGGCGACCTATTCTGCAGGCGAGCAGAGCCCATCTCTGCCTTTGAAAAGAAACAATCGAGCTTTGCAGTGGGCTGGTGCACCAGGAGAGGAGAGGGAGGAAAAAAAGAGAGACATAGAGGCAGAGAGCCAAGAGAGAAAGAAGGTGCTTCTAAATTCAAGGTCCTGTCTCTGGAAATTTCAAGTTCTGTCTATAAGGTTCCTAAGAATCTTTGTTACTCTGCATGGGATCCTGTGGGAAAGTGCATAGTGTCCTTTGTACTTTCAAAGGTCCTACAGGTAAAAACGCTTTTATATATAAATATAATCTCAAAAATGAAGAGAACTTCACCAGGAGACACTTTTAGTGGTGTTTGGTTGGCTGGTGGGAAGGGTGGGCTTTTCTTTTTTTCTTCGCTTTGGCCTCAAATTAAAGTAGAAAGTATAAATTCATCCCTTTTTCCCTCAGCCTCTACAGCACAGCCCCACATCCCCTGTTTCAAAGTGTACATCTTCTTCTAAAAACTCAACCTTCAAAAGGCAAGAGACAAATATCAGGCAGATATTAGAACAGGAGCCGGACAATGATTTTGCTGGAAGTTGTTAAAGCAGAGATGAGTTGTGTTTGTTTTTTTTTCCTCAGCACAGAGGAGGAGAAAAGGGCACCTCCTCTTCGAGTGGGTTGGACAGATCATTTCAAGCGAAGAGATAGTGTAAAAAATGCTGGGGAAAAAAAAAAAAAGGAGAAAGGATGTACGCTGTTTACATGTGGATGTGCGGAGATATCCACGCAGCCACGCCACACGTGTCCTTGTGCACGTATAGATTTAAATGGCCCTCTTAGAAAAATGCCAGGCTCATAAAGGAACAGTTTGCCATCGCTTTTGTTAAAGTCTTTGAATCATGTCCTGGAAAGCTGGCACAGGGCAGAGCGAATGTTCTTCATGACAGCTAATGCTTCACCATTTCGTGGTACCCTGGATTAAATATGCTGTACGTGCTGGGGGAGGGGAGAGGAGGGGAGGAAAAAAAAAAAAAAAAAAAGAAGCTAAAATAGATTTGAAAACCACTGGCTTTGTGCTCTCAGAATGGTATAGATAGTAAATTCTTACTTTCAGATCCCACTATTATTAGTTTCCACTTGCACTTGCAGAACATGACAAACGTGTCTTAAGTGACCATTTAGAAAATTAAATTGAACAAAGGTTCTTTGCGGGTTTTGTGCTTGTTTTGCTCCCTCCACCCCCACAGCTTCCTTAAGTCTAATTTAGCAGTTTCAAATAGGAAGACTTGCACCCATTTATACCCAAAATGTGCAAATAAATCCTGGGTCCAAAATGTGAGATGTACTCAGAACTGACCATTACAATTTATACTTTCAAACCTAAGAAAAAAAAATAAAAAAAAAAAGAGAGAGAGAAGAGGTGGGAGAGGAACCAGACGGTTTTGGAGAGTTTTGGGACATGCTTTTACAATCTATTTGAACGAAAGCCTCGGCTTTTTCAGCGGTGAGCTGGGCAGGAGCACTGCAGCCTTAGCTTTGGCCGCTGCAATTGCAAAGGAATATTTCACACTTTTGTGTTTTCTGCTCAAAGAGTAAAAAAGCTACTTTAACGTATAGCACTACTTACGCCGGAGGAAACCCTCCCCGCCGTTCCAGCTGCAGCAAGGCCGGGCGCTGGCCCCGTGGCGGCGGGGAGCCGGGCGCGCCGGGGCGGTGTTGAGCGGGGCAGCGGCGCCCTCTGATGGGGTTCGCTCCCTGCAGCAGCTCCCTTTCAAAGCTGCTGCCTTTCCCCCCCTTCACCTGCCCCTGCAATCCCAGTTATACCTATAGCTGGGAGTTACAAACCGCCAAACATTTCCTCCGCTAGAAACGTTGCTCCACTCAGAGTGTTTGGTCCTTTAGGATAAAGCTGCAGGTTCTTATTTACACTGTGTTTTCTTTCTTTTTTCTTTTTTTTTTTTTTTTCTCTTAACAGACTGCTCAGTGTTTGAATCTCTATTTTATAATTAGAATAAATCTTTTATCCTCTACTTCTAAATGCAGCGTGTAACCCAAGTCAAATATCCAAATCATTTACACAAGATGCCTGTTAATAGCCCTGGGAGAGGAGGACCTGCAACACTGCAATGGCCACTTCAGTGAGAAATAAAAAAAAAAAAAAAAGAAATTTATCTTATTTCAAGTAGTTATGCTCCTCTCATTTCATGTGATGCTTTGGGATTATTATTTTTTTAAAAAAAATTTTGCCTGCATCTAGTCAAGATCCTGTTTCAGAAATGGACTTTCAATCCTGCTCTGCCTTTCAAACCCAGTGAAGGTCTCCATAATAAAGTATATACTCCTCTATATCCAACTGCCAGCAAATCTGTATTATTACCTAGAGTTTAAAATAAATCAATTTATTTCAGCGCCCTCTGCTGCTCACTGCAAGCTCTCCTGTAAAGGCAAGTTTCTGACAGTTACAACTGAAAATAAAGCCTTTTTGGATGTGTTTGGTATCTTTTCTTGTAAACCAGCTCTTTTTTTCCTGACACTTTTATTTCTTATGTTCTCACGTGTATTTCAGAATTCAGTGGTTTTGATTAAAAGGTTTCGTGGCAATTTAATTCACAGGGTAAAAAAAAAAATCATATATGACATTGCGGATATCTCACAATGTAGCTTAAAATTTACTACCTGCTTATTTATGGATTTACAAAAATCATTGATTTCACGTGTATTTTTTATATTTTCTATGTAAATAATACCAAAACTTATCTCAAAATAAATCCAACTTCTTATCATATTTGCTGGTAAATCTGGTTTCCCTATTACATCTGTAAATATAACCAGGGTTTTTCATAGAATCATAGAATAGTTTGGGTTGGAAGAGACCTTTAAAGGTCATCTAGTCCAATCTCCCTGTAATAGACAGGGACATCTTCCAGTAGATCAGGTTGCTCAGAGCCCTGTCCAACCTGACCTTGAATGTTTCCAGAGATGGGGCATCTACCACTTCTCTGCGCAACCTATGCTAGTGTCTCACCACCCTCATCATAAAAAATTTCTTCCTTATATCTAGTCTGAATTTAACTTATTTCAGTTTAAAACCACTATCCCTTGTTTTATTGCAACAGGCCCTACTAGAAAGTCTGTCCCCATCATTTTACATTGTCCCAAAACCACCCAGTGCTTATTCTTTGTGGAGAGATATCACCAAACCCTCTCACTTCTGCCTGCTCTCATAGATGCCAGGAGTAGTTTGTAGCAAGTCAGGAAAGCTCAACCACATATACTGAGCCCCTATGGACAGGTCCAAACGGTTTGTCACATTTAATAACCCTGTGGGGAAGAGGCTGGGGACTTTCACAATGGTGGTGACCTTCCTGGGACACCCTTTGCCACAGCCCCTTTCAGGCTTTTCCCAAAGCTGAGATCAGGGTGAAGCAGTCACCCTTGGGCATCAGGATCCACCTCCTGCCACCCTGGGGCTACCACTCCTGTCCTATACCACTGCTTGCAGCCAGGGAGGACAGGGCAGAGACAGTAACTCAGTCTGAAATGTCTTCCCTTAAAAGGGCTCTGAGACATTCTAATAATCATGTGTAGGAGCAGAGAGGCTGGAAATGGCTAGAGGGAATATTTCAGCCATCAGTACTCCCCACCTGTGAAAAGGAGGAACAGAAACATCTTTCTGAAGGCTAGGGGAGTCTTCCCTGTCATTCCTGACCTTTTGTATTAGACGAAGAGAGTCAAAAAAGCTCTGCACCAGACAGACTCTACAATGAACAATCAACCAAAAAGTCACAAAACAGAAACTCCACCAGCTGACTTGTTACCTCCATCTCTCTCCCATTTTTAAAAGCGAGTTTATAATGATGTTTGGGAAACTCAGGGAATGCTTTGGACTCATTTTTGATAGTAAGACCTGAGTCCCATTAGTAAATAGTTCATAGTATGTTTGAAGACATTTAGTCTACAGGGGGGCGTTGTTGCTGTCTTTGCTTTGGAGTTTTCTCTCTGTTTTTCCCCTCTGCGTCTGGGTCACTTGGGATGGTGAGGAATTGCAAGGGATGAATGACAGCAAGGAGTTTAGGACAGTGAGACAACCCTATGGAAATCCCAGTCCTTACCATAAGGAGACACTGAAGGTACCCTTGGTAAATATTTTCACCTGTTTATTTTTGGCAGCAACTGTAAAATCATCAAACAGCTGTAAGATTGCAAAGAGGAGGAAACTTAAGAAAGTTAGTGAGAGGAAACTTTAAAACAACATTTCAGTGATTTGGTATGTTTTTTAGGATGAGAATATTCTCAAATATGAGGAAGCAGATAGATACAAGTTAAACAGTATGATACAAAACACCAAAGTTTGTTCTGAGCTAGTAATAACAAATATTCATTCATAGCCAGTAAAGCCACACTGTTACAGTCTGAAGGACAGTCAGCCATGTTGAGGGGAACTCTATTCCCTATTTGGAGAAACAACTAAATTTTTGGATTTCATAGAATCATTTATGTTGGAAAAGACCTTTAAGATCATCAAGTCCAACCATAAACCTAGCACTGCCAAGTCCACCGCTAAACCATGTCCCTAAGCACCATGTCTACACATCTTTTGAATACCTCCAGGGATGATGACTCAACCACTTCCCCAGGCAGCCTGTTCCAATGTCTGACAACCCTTTCTGTAAATAAATTTTTCCTAATATCTAATCTAAACCTCCCCTGGCACAACTTGAGACCATTTCCTCTTGTCATATCATTTGTTATTTGGGAGAAGAGACTGGCACCCCCCTCAGTGCAACCTCCTTTCAGCTAATTGTAAAGAGCGATTAAGTCTCCCCTGAGGCTCCTTTTCTCCAGGCTAAACAAATTCAGTTCCCTCAGCTGCTCCTCACAAGACTTATGCTCTAGACCCTTCACTAGCTTTGTTGCCCTTCTTTGGACACGCTCCAGCACCTCAATGTCTTTCTTGTAGTGTAGAGTCCAAAACCGAACACACTGATTTGTCTAATCATGACAAAAAATGAGCTCAGATGTCACTCATCTACCTGTGGTGTTCACTTGATCACCAATTCTTGATAGCAGGAATCCCAACTTATGCAGCCCAGGATACAGTTGGCTTTCTGGGCTGTGAGCACATGTTGCTGGCTCACGTCCAATTTTTCCCAATCTAGTTCTCCCAGGCCAAACCTCACGCAGCCTGTGGGCTATTTAGAAAAGGGAGCCTCTCCAGGTGTTGTCTGTATTACTGTACTGAAGAGAACTCTGGTATTCAAGTTTAACTAGGTACCCTAATCATGTCTCGGAGTTTTATCCCTCTGTACTACCTGTTTTTTCACAAGAAACATGGGAAGGTGATGTCAACAAGGACCTGGACCTTGAGGTAATGTGATGGGATGCCGCATCAGACACCTAGATGCCGCTTTGGCATCCCCTCTTCAGACATGTTCTATGTGCTCCGTACTCTTTGGAGCAGAAATGACTGCTCCAAATCAGATGTCCCAGGTTAAAAATTAAAGTTTTCCAGGTCTTTCTTCACATGTCACCATCTGTTCATCTTTGTTTTGATCTGATGTAGGTGCTCAACCTATGCAGTGAACTTCCAATAAGTTCTTGGCTCCCTAAGGCAGAGAGTGCAAAGCTTTTCTCGTGTCTTACTGTCCCTTCATAAGAGCTTGGATTGCTCCATGTTTTTGGTTTGTGTTTCTTTGTCTTAGGACACAAACTCTTTTTGCTCTTTGAACAGGAATCCTGAGTGCTAACTTCATGGCTTTCCATGATTGACAGGAAAAGCAGGAGTCAGGTGATGCAACATTAAACTGTAGACCTTATGCACAATCTGCCACTGAATGGTTTATACTTTGTAACACAAAGGGGAGTCTGGGGAGTCCAAAGAGCTGCTGTTACAGCTTCAGGGTTACCCTTCTTCTCCACATCCACCTTCTGAAAGTGAATTAATCCTTTCTAAAACTGTTTCCTCCTAGAAGCCAAACAAAACAAACATAAAAGTTGCTAAACTTGTTTCCTTAAAAATTTTTAAACTAAACATATAAGGATATCTTTCAGTTTCCTCAGTTGGGATATCGACACTTGGAACTGGCTCATTCATCTGAATAAAGTATATTTTTCTAATTTCTTTATTGTTCCCATTCCCAAACAAAAGCTCCTGTACTTAAATAAAGACTCACATAATCAAGGACAGGCAAACTGCAGTCATTAAAGGGAGGTCTCAGTTTTATTGAATGTTTAGCGTGACAGAAAGTTAGGAGATTCCATTTTTATTCATTTAATTTAATCCAGCTATGTTTATGTGGGTACAAACTGTTTGTATGTGATTTGGCTGAAAAACAATGTTTAAGTTTTATTTATACAAGGAAATACACTTTTCACATTTTAGGATATAGTGTGTAGAATGAATTATCTACACTCAAGATACAACATTTAAATTTCATGGCAGGAGAGAGTTAATCAGTTTTAAGGAAAGAGAAGAGAAATTAAGACCTGGCCTGTTATCTGATTTGAGAATTGTTGGTTTTTTACTCCAATATCACCCTCTCTCACTTTCTTTTGAATTCCTCCACTCTCTTAACTTGCTTTCTGGCAGTAGGCGCTCAGATAATATGACCATAGGCAATGCTTTAGGGAGTCAAAAAAATTCTGAGTACATGAAAGGAGACATAGCAAAGTCAGCAAACTGTATCTATAGGGGAAACATATTTCATGCTCCCAAAATTGCTCATAAAATATCCAGAATCAAACCATTCCCCGGATTTTCCCTTCCAAATAACAGTGGGGTCCTAAGTTAAAATTCTCATTAACTGTGATTTTAAGGAGTTTAAGTCTCTCCCTTCCCTTCCCTTCCCTTCCCGCCCCTCCCACCCCACCGTACTTGAATTGCTTCCATGTGTGTGACCTTGGTCCAGACCTGCTTCTTTACTGAAGCTCCATCCTGGCTTGCCTTGCTCCCTCTTAACCATCAGTCCTTATCATACAATTAATTAAAAGGAACGTGATCACATCCTAGAGGTGTGAACACAGGAAGATGCTTGACTGACACAAAATAAAAGGGATCAATGTTGGAGTAGCAAGAACAGCATTCAGCACAGATCCCTGTTGCATCAAAATCCCTTATGCCATGTAGGATCTCTTGTGCAAATGAAGGGTGATGCCTGTTTGGTCAGCTTCTCTCATTCCCTAGGGGTTTCCATTTCCTCTGGATATGGAATTAGTATAAAGTAGAACAGCCAATCTATCTTGTGTAAGTCATGAAAACAGCCACAGACAGACCAGGAATCAGGGGACAGTCACAGCTTCACAGAAACAAGACCTGCAATTGCTCAGTTAATCTAATTCCTGCAGAACATGGGCCAGAAAATCCCCATGGATTAACTGTTGAATGAGCTGCAGTGAACCTTGCAGAAGAATTAATAATAATACTGTCCTCATTTTACTTTTTGAGGCCATGGCTGTAAAATCTTTGCCTAGCTTAATGAATTGTTCCTTTCTTAATCACTATCTCTGATAAACGTATAAATCTGTTTTCTGTTCTGGATTTTGTTGAATTTGAATCTTTTCTGCTTGGGTATATCTTGGGTATATGTTAACCCTTTTCAGTTCTCTGTATCACCTTGTTATTAAGATGAATAAATTAAACTTGTTTTGTCTTACATTATGCTTCAAAGAATCAGTGAATCATAGAATGGTTGAAGTTGGAAGAGACTTCTGGAAGTCATCTGGGCCATTCTGCCTGCTAAAGCAAGGCCACTTAGATCCAGTTGTCCAGGACCATGCCTAGATGACTTCTGAATATCTTCAGGGATGGAGACTTCACAACCTTCCTGGACAACCTGTGCCGGTGCTCGGTCATTTCTCACAGTAAAAAAGTGTTTCCTGACGTTCAGAGGGAGACTCCTGTGTTCCAGTTTGTACCCATTGCCTCTGCCCTGTCACTGGGCACGACTGAAAAGAGGCTGGCTCTGACTTCTTTGCACTCTCCCTTCAGGTATTTACATACATTGATAAAATTCCCCCCTGAGCCTTCTCTTGTCAAGGCAAAACTGTCACAACTCTTTCAGTCTTTCCCCATGAGAGACGCTCCAGGCTCTTAATCATCTCAGTGGCCCTTCATTGGACTCTTTCCAGTATGTCCATGTCCTTCTTGTACTGAGGAGCCCAGAACTGGACAAAATACTTCAGGTGTGGCTTCAACAGTGCTGAGTAGAGGGGAATGATCATCTACCACGTGCTTCCAACACTCCTGCTAATGCAGCCCAGGATACTCTTTTACCGCCTTTGTGAAAAGGGCACATTGTTGGCTCTTGTTCAACTTGGTGTCCACCAGGACCCCTAGGTCATTTTCTGCAAAGCTTCAGACAATGCTTTGGCATGACATAAGTGATGCCACATCACTTTACTCAGTCCACCAACAGCTTTCTTGAAGGGGACATATCAGACAGGAGCATAATGTTCCACTTGCAATTGCTTCACATCGGTGACAGGTGCAACATGACCTTTATGATTTAGTATATTATATCTTTTTGTTTATTTAGACATAAGACACTCTTGCCCTTCTGCCCTCAAGTTCAAGCTCCTACTTAGTGGATTGTCACCTATGACCAGCAATTGCCTTTCAAAGACACTGCTTTCCAGAGCAAGCTCTACCATCTCATAGGGAAAAGACATGTATTTTCTCCTGAGATGCACACATTTGTTTTCCCTCTGTTAATAAGCTGTTTGCTGGCATCCAGCTTGTTATACAATTCAGATCACGGTACATTTTTCCCCTTCATTCATTTTCCCGCAGTCTTTCGGTCACTTACAAACATTGTCATCAGTGGTGTTATATATTCTCATGGTTGATTATAAACTAATGTCAGGGCAGGAACTGCAACCTGAGACTCTATTAGGAATTTACATGCTTAATCATTATTTTCTCTTCTTCATCCATTGCAGGTTAAATAGATAGCTTTAGATCCATTAAATGCATTTAGTATTTTGTCTAATTGTTATAATTGTAATCAGCATCATTGTGGTTACAAGTTAAATGTGCTCCAGAAGTCAATCAAATTTGTAATCTCATTAAAAGGAAGAAAAACAAGGTCATTTGAGAGCATCTATTTGCTGTAAACCCATATCGATTAGTATTAATTATATTATCCTCCTTTAATTTTTTTATTGAGTCCTCAGTCAGATAATTCATTAGTGGGAACAGAACTGGTGCCAGATTGTTAAGCATCTAATTATGTGGATTTTTCTGTTCATATTTTTAAAATTTTAGCAACAAATTAGCTTCTATGCTTCACCAAGTTATAAAAGAAGAAATATTTATTTTCCAGACAGCTGATCGTTTCTTTGAAGACTCCTCAAATTGTCATATTCTAAGATATTGAGCAACCACGGATGAAGTAATTCCTTTGTTCTTATTCCTAGCATTTCTTATCTTCTTCTGAGGCATTAGTAACTGTTTCTGTGAGAGACAGGTTACTGAACCTGCTGGTCTGGTTTGACACTGTCCTTCCACTGGACTGATACACACTATTATAGTCTTCACCCACGTACTCGTGTGTATAGAACAAAATCCAGATACACATTTAAATTAAAATCTCACCTGACAAACAGGATTGTTTTTCTTGTTCTTGAGGTATTGTGAACCTAGAAATCAAATGAAAAGCGTAATTTTCCATGATTTCAAATGGAGCATTGAAAACAAACAGCTGTTAGATAGTTTAAGAAAAAAAAAAAGGTTACCTGAAAAAGAACATGAAACATTGCCACCATGTCTCCTCAACATGATGTGAAATCAGAACATCTACACATTCTCTGAGAATTCTCTGGGAGTAGAAACTGAAACACAGAAAAAACCATTATGAAAACTCCGTGCAATAACGTGCACATCTAAAACATACAAGTGATATAAACCGACATTTGTAGATCATTAATTATATATGGACTCTTGTGAAACATGGTATTCCTCCTAGAACTAGGCTGAATGCTCCTCAGCCATGCAGAGGACATGCAGTGTTGTTATAGGATAGGTTTTTGGTGGGAGAGGAAATGTCTGAGAATGGTCACTTGGGTTTCAGGGGCTGAAGAAAATCCAGTTTTGTTGTTGTTGTCATTTTTGAGAATGGGAATTTTGGGGAATCATGAAGGAATTGTAAAACAATAAATAACTTGAGCACTGCCCTGCAGTCTCTACCAATTTCCCATACTCTTATACTGACAGAACAGCTCCTGGCATGGTTTTGTCTTGGAGTAACTACCAGTCTCCCAAGCATGGGGGAAAAAGGCATAGCACAAGTCAAAGACCTTTCTTGTTATGCAGTCTGGATAAAACCACCCCTTTTGAAGGGAAAAAGTCATGCTGTATCATTTTGCAAATTTCACATTTGTGTGGAGTACAAGAAGAAGTCCTACAGAACATGGGGCAAAAATATTGCCAATAAACAGATTTGCCTGGAATCAATCCTGGTGTTACTGAAGTCCATGGGGATTTGGTTATTGACTCAAGTAAAGGCTGAATAGGGTCATTGAGACAGCCCCAAGGTACTGAGTACTAGAAGTCAAGGATGTAGTGTGATATTGGAAAACAAAAGGGATTATGTGTATTTTGGGATATTCTGTAACTAGGTGAAAGCAAAAAACTAGGAGATTCCATTTGAACTGGCATTTAGAGGAGATAAAAAAAAAGCACATTGTTCTCCATTGTAAGTATTAGACACACTTTACGTAATTATCTTTAAATATTATTTGGTGAATCAGACTCTTCTTTCTCATCCCAAACATTATTAGAGTGCAACTAAAATTGTAAGAAATCTTTAGAATTTTGGAATATAAACTCATTGTCTGTAGTATAAAAAAAAAAAAAAAAAAAAAAAAAAAAAAAATATTATTATTATTATTATTTTGTTAAGCAGATAAGCTTGCTTTGCAATCATCATAATCACTTGAATAATATGCATGTTCAGTTTGTCTAGAAAGTGGGACTCCTACCTTGATCTTGAGGTCATTCAGCAGCTGCAGTAGATGCAGCCTTTCACATGAATACCTTGGAGCCTGGGTATGTTCATCCCACTGAGTTTTTCTTTGATCCTGGCAAGAATCCCTGAAGTATAAGGCTGACAAATATGACATAGGACCTACGGGAGATCCACATAATAATTCTGTGATGCTTATTTTAACATTAAAAAATAAAAAAGATATGTGTAGCTTACTTCAAAAACTAATGAGTTATTGTCTTCTTCTGGCTTTGGTTTTATAATTGGCCCTCTTACCATATGGTTTTCACTGATAGTTGCAGTGGCTCATTTGTCTGATCTAAATTATATGCAGATATTTCAGGGAAAGTTTTTAATGGTCTTCCCCAGGGCAATCAGTCTTTACTGTACTTTGCACAAAGTTTGAGATTATCTATGTGTCAAAAGTGACTGGTAGAAACATTTTATGTAATAAAATATAATTAACTACTCTAAAGCAGTAGACAAGTGGTAAGAAGCTACTTAAGAAAGCTGAGATCACACGCTCCTGAGTAAGGCTACCCAGAAGATACAGCAGCGGAAACTGGACAGCCAAAATCCATCTCTTACCATCCTAATTCAATGAGTACTCAATAGAATCCAGGTAGTTTTGGCAAGCAATTAAAAAAAAATGTGCACAGAGCTGCATATATGTGCACAAATAAATACAGGCTGCTACATTCACTGCTCCAAATACCGATTTTGTTGCTTGAAACAGCTGAATGGACATCTAGATCATCTGGTCCTGCTGCCTGTGTGTCTTGCAGAAAAGTATCCAGTGTTGCTATGAAGACATCATGTAACAGGGAACCCATCACTTCCTTGGTTCCTTGATGGAAACGCTTTTTCAGCACAGGTTAGGGACGATTCCCTGTTTGGTGTGTGGCTACTGGTTTGAATGTGGCTGTTGTATTTTTGAATCTTTGAAAGTTCAGTTGTTCAGTTATGGTCAAACCATGGCAGTTGGCCTTAGGACCAGAGAACTGTCCAAGCACTGTTTATCAGCACTAAGGAAAAAAGTCAACTAACCAACCAACCAATCAAAAAAAATAATCAGAACTTCATCTGGGATTGCTTGTTTTCCCACTGATGTAGTTTTTACATGAGCTTGCTGGTTGTTATGAGGGTTATACTTCACGTGCGGATTCTTGCATGTGTTTGTGCAACAGCCATTTTTGAAGTGATCTGAATCTTTTTTTTCTCAAGACAACAACCTTGAGTCTAGATAAGAAGGTTAATAACAGTCAAGAGTCTGGAGTAGAAACTTTAATATCTGCTAACTAACTGCTATTCAAAACATCATCCAGTCTGTTGGATGAATTTAACCTGTAAAGCTGGAGGACAGGGTGGACTACAGATAAGATTGTTACAACTCTTTCTTCAGGGACACCAATTCAATTCTGAGCTGAACTAACGGTCATTAAAAGTTTCTCTCATTAAATTTTAACCAAAGATGTGTTAAATATTTTTTCTTTCTACTTAAAAGTTAGGTATTTAGCCAATCCAGGCTTCTTCTACAGTCAGTGAAGATGCTCTAAACAACCAGTCTGCTCTAAACAAACAGATATCCAAGTTCTATGCCTAAAATTAGAGACCTGTGCAAAGCTGTGATTTTGACGAGGGGCTCAGTGAAAGGCAAATTAAAGACAGTTAAAAACTAATGCTGTGGTAACAGTGAAAAGTAGGTGAAGGTCAGTTGCATCTCTCTTCATTCTGCTCCAAAATCACAAGACTGGATGCACAGAACCTTCTTCTGCTACTGTGGTGTACTTTGCTCATTAAGCAGATATAAAAGATTTTTCCGTACTCAAAACACTTGGTGCCACCGCAAACATTATATTCTTCTGATGTAGTTTTCAAAAGTGGATTCATCACATAGCATTTCTACTTTCAGTTTTAATCAGTGGGAGTAAAGGGAGAGAAATTTTGTCCTAATCCCTTTCAATTGGAATCAAAATCATTACGTTGATTTTTAAACAGTTTTCCTGATATATCTTTCCCTAGTTCATTGTGCAACATTTTATTCTGTTGAATACAGGGTTGTTTTATTGTCTTTAATTTTAATTGAATTTTTATTTTCACATTATGGGCAATTTTCAAGGAAACATTTTCCCACTTTTCTCCCAGATCCAAATTTGAAAAAAAGAGGTGATAATATCTTGGCATACTTCCAGCAGTTTATTCACAGAGCATCCAATTCCACTAATATGCTCTCTACTGACCATTCCTAATTTGCTGTGTAGCTTTATTACTGGCTTCACACAGTATATTAATTGGCAAAGACTCAATGCTTTGATAACTCCTTAATTTAGCTGGCCATAATAATGGCCCAGAGTGGTTCATTAATATTTGTGTTAAATGCATTAATTAATAAAAAAAAAACATGGAAGAACTAGATGGCTCTGGGTGGTAATAGTAATAGGACTTACCGTCTTGCCATTATATGACCAGTCCAAGGATTTAGACACAGAAGTTGAGTTTCACAAGGTGATGAAGCTGTTTGTGTATATACCACCAGTACATTGGCTTGTATTGGCACAGGTACCAATACTTAACTAAAATAGATGCAAGGCAGCTGATCTTTTCACAGTTTCATGCATTTATGGACTAGCAGTATTTCATGCATTTATGTATCTAAGGAGTCAGAGTGAGGCAGGAAAATGTGATATATGTCTTCTTTGCAAAAGTGCATACAGACTGGGCAGGATACCTTATTTATCTTGAAAGCTGATTGGTCCTGTGTGTGGTCAACTGATCTGAGCCCAAAGGGTTCACAGAAGAGATGATGTTGGAAAGGGCACCTCAAGACCTTTTACTCCACCTGGCCTGTTCAAAGTAAGGTCAGCTTGAGCATGTTGCTCTCGGACGTATCCTGTCAGTCTCTGAGTATCTTCAAGGATGGAGACTCCACAACGTCTCTGGGCAACCAGGATGGAGACTCCACAACATCTCTGGGCAACCTAGTCCAGAGTTCAAATAAATTCACAGTAAAAAAGTTTTTCTTATGTTTTAATGGAGCTTCCTGTATTTCATTTTGTGC
The DNA here is from genome assembly GCF_009769465.1 of Tauraco erythrolophus. Lineage (NCBI taxonomy): Eukaryota > Metazoa > Chordata > Aves > Musophagiformes > Musophagidae > Tauraco > Tauraco erythrolophus. The sequence continues at coordinate 68,069,889 of NC_141466.1, read as the reverse complement.
CCATCATCTCTTGTGCTGTCACTGGACACTACTGAGCAGAGTCTGGTTCTGTCTTGTTTACACCCCCTATCAGGTATTTATATACATTGCTAAGATGGATCCATAGGAATCGGTGGGAAGCCCATTCTCTTCTGGAGTGGCAGATGAACACCAAGCAGAGTACTCCTGGGCTGCTGAAATGTCAGAAGACGGCTATGTGTTTGCAACAGAACAATACTTTTTACAAGGGCGTGTAGTAATAAGACAAGGGGGAATGGCTTTAAACTGAAAGAGGGGAGATTTAGATTAGATCTGAGGAAGAAATTCTTCCCTCTGAGGGTGGTGAGGCACTGGAACAGGGTGTCCAGAGAAGTTGTGGATGTCCCATCCCTGGGAGAGTTCAAGGCCAGGTTGGATGAGGCTTTGAGCAACCTGATCTAGTGGAAGATGTCCCTGCCAATGCAGGGGGGTTGGAAGTAGATGATCTTGAAAGTCCATTGCAATCCAAACCATTCTGTGATTCTATGGTTCTATGAAAATGGTACTCTGTGTGTAGACTGTACTGTACATGTATGTTTGCTGGAAGATGATGCTTAGTACTATTTCAGGTGTCCTTGAGTATCTAAGATATGCTCAAGGGATTGACAGGTACAGTGAAGATGTGAGAGACCTTCTGGAGAAGCAGTAGGAGATCAGGTAGGATAGGCAAGGCTGTCTAAAAATCATAGAATCATAGAATGGTCTGGGTTGGAGGGGACCTCAACGATCATCTACTTCCAACCCCCCTGCCATGGGCAGGCACATCCTTCACTACACCAGGTTACTCAAAGCCTCATCCAACCTGGCCTTGAACACTTCCAGGGATGGGGCAGTCACAACTTCTCTGGGCAACCTGTTCCAGTGCCTCACCATCCTCAGAGGGAAGAATTTCTTCATTAGATCTAATCAAAATCTACCCTCTTTCAGTTTAAATCAATTACCCCTTGTCTCATCACTATATACCATTGTAAAAAATCCCTCTCTAGCTTTCTTGTAGCCCCTTTAGGTACTGGAAGACTGCTATAAGATCACCTCGGAGCCTTCTCTTCTCCAGGCTGAATGACTCCAACTCTCTCAGCCTGTCTTCATAGCAGAGGTGCTCCAGCCCTTGGATGATCTTCGTGGCCCTCCTCTGGACTCACTCCAACAGCTCCATGTCCTTCTTGTGTTGGGGACTCCAGAGCTGAACACAGCACTGCAGGAGGGGTCTCATAAGAGCAGAGTAGAGGGGCAGAATCACCTCCCTTGACCTGCTGGCCACGCTGCTTTGGATGCAGCTCTGGAAGTGTCACTTGATGCTTATGTGTGGGTGATTGAATCATGCCCTCAATGTGTCTGTTGGTATAAAATGACAGCAAAGTATATCTTGATTGTCTTTGCGTAGGTCTGCCTACTGTACTAGATCCTGAATGTGCAGAACTTTGTCCCATGCTGTGGTATAATCCTAGTAGTGCTTTCTCCAAAAGCTTGACATTTTGAGTTGCTTCAGAAACTGCATTTATATATCACCAATTCAAATATCTTTGCATTCAACATAAACCTTTGCCCAGATAAACAGAAATTTCTGTTAAGGCTTGAAGCTCCCATTAATTTTTTGTTCATGTCTTTTCTACAGGATGGTGAAACTAAATAGCAGTTAAAAGGCTAGACATTTTGTTAGATTTGACTTTTGATGCTTACCTAGAAACTAGACTGTATTTTCCGGCAAAGTATAAATAAACACCCAGCCTCTCTAAAGTAAGTGGGAGTTCTGTTGTTGAGCATGTGGACAAATATCACCATACATACTTCATCACTTCTGCTAATTCTGGGAGTTCAGGACACTCAGCATGTTACGGATTTTGTCCCTTTTTTGCCTGGTCAGTTACTTTGAATGCAAATTTGCACAAGCTCCCTGAATGCAGTTCGCGTATGAAGTCTAACAGAGGTGGATCTTTTTCCTATTTCTTTTTCCTTTTCATCTTTTTGCATGTTGCATACAAATTAGAGGCTAGTTGTGCATATTGACATGTATTTTGGCACTGCACTTCTGCAAATCTCAGCAGGTTTGTCCTCTCTTTGTTTTAATGGAAGGAGTAGAAAATTTGCACACCAAAGTGAAGAGAGATGGGAGAGGCAACCTCTCATGTGACTGTGTTTAAAACACTAATGAATTTGTTGCAGTTGTGTTTCCTCTGACTTTGGAGAAGAGCACATACAGAACTGATCAGAGGAATCTACCACAGCACCTGGGAAATTGTACTTCCCAGAAGATTAGAGAGGTAATATTAATTATTGAGAGTTCATTTGTTAGACAACAGAGGTGGAGGTTGAATAAACCAAGTTTAAATATGTGGGAACTGCCTTCCAAACCATGTCCTTTTTCACCTGAAGTCCTTCTGAAGTTTCTACCATTGCAGCTTTGCCCTTGGTGTGTCATTGTCTAGAATGACTCATAAAGTCATTTCTGCAGGCACTGAAACAGCACAATAAGAAAGGTTGTCATCAGGTTCCCAAACAGTTTTGAAACTGAGTATGTCCAGGAAATTGCTTTAACAAAAACCTTCTTTTTGAAAATTATTTTAGTAAAACTCTTCAGATCCATTTGTTTTGGAAAGTTCGGCTAAGCATCTAAGCTAGAGTTGCTTGAAGTTGTACCTGAAAGAGAATGCTATTTACATCTAAAGACTTTTTTTTTTTTTTTTTACTCTCATTGTTTCTGCCTGGAAAGAGTCAAACCTTGTGCCACAGAACTGGGATCAAAATCTGGAGTGGGAGCATTGGCACTTAACTCAGACCGTTGGCTGAAGTGGGACTTGAAAATGAGCTGCTTGCAGGGAGAATATTAAAGATTTGGTTTAAGACTGTGAAGATATGAATTTATTTGCCAGCATTGTCACAGCCTTTCTGTGCAATTGTGTGTAAAGCAGTTCTGAGGGCACACATCTTAATTTAGTCTGGTCATCTAAATATTAAGTGTTCAGGGTTAGTTTTTTAGGTTGCATCCATTGTCAACGGATAGGGACTAAGATTCCTGCCACGTTTTCCCTGTGGTCAACTGAGAGAGATTAATCCAATGTAAATCATCCTATCTAGCTTTGATTCCTTCTTTAGGACAGTATAAATTGCCTTGCAGTTTATCTTTCTCTTCATACACCAAGAATGAAATCTGGTTAACGGATCGTAGATGAGATAACCATTCAATATATCTATAATTAGGTGAGATAAAATCCCACTTTTAATCTCTGTATAAACAAATCTGCTAGTTTTAATATGAGAATAGTATTATCAGTTTTCCTCTGTTTTGTATGTCTTATCTATTGGATATAATTTCTAGGTTCTGTAATGTCACAGATCCAGTTCCTAGCTAGGTTTGATTGTCTTTATTTACGCAGAGATGGAAATTATTTTCAAGCACCAGACAAATCAGGGTTAAATCAACATAGATTTTATTGCCGTGAAATGTTTGATCAAATGTGGTTGTTATCTTCATAGACTCATGTAAAACAGGTAGCTTGTATAGGAAATAGAAATATAAAAGATTATGTTTTTCACCACTGAATTATAAATTAAGTTAAATTAAATGGAAGGAAAAAACCCAAAACAAACCAAAAACCTAAACCAATAAATAGGACATTGTTTGTTGGTGACCAAGTGCGCACTCACATTTAAATACAATCACAACAGCTGCTGTACAGAACAGAATTAATTGTACAAATTAAAGAAAAGTAAAGAATAGCAATAAAAAAAGATCAGACCTCTCCAAACGACCTTCACCTGGCAAAGGAAAAATGACTTTATCTGCCTCCCCAGTTCCCCACACAGCTGTACTTGAAGTCACGTTGAATCTGTTATGAGGGCAGAGGCAGAGGATATTTTTATAAATACAATTCCTGTATAATTTTGTTTATTGATTCTTCCTTGTGTTGCAGGCTTGTGTCTTCTATTAATGCTGTTTTGTCTTGTCCTTAAAAATAAAGAATTAGAGCAGCAGAACTCTTTCTCCAAAGGATAAATGAAAGTCAAAAGATCTTGGAATTCACCAGCAGCCCTTTTGGATACCTAAGACATCTAAGACCAAAACCGCTTGTTGGTATTAGGAAACAAACAAACAAACAAAAAAGCAGTTGGAGAAATTGGCTCTTAGGACAATAAAGCAGTCCTTCTTGAGCCTTGCTGCAAAATTCTGAGCCGCAGCTGTGTCACTGAGTCACGTTCAAAGGAAGAGATGAGCTGGGGAAATATTTACACAGAGGTCCAGGATTTGGAAGGACTATACATTGTGCCTGCTTTGTAGCAGATTTGTTCTTGGATTTTTTTATTTTTTTTTTAGGAAAGGTTAAAGAGAAGCATCAAAGAGCAGTTTCCTTGTTGATTTGGAGAGCTGAAGTCTTTTCACAATGAATATTGGAGTTTATCTTTAAAAAAGAAGTAAATCAAAGGTCCAAATTCACCCCTTGTGCCAGTTCTCCAAGGCAACAGAAAGACACCTAGAAGGAGTTAGGGTTTAAGATGGCAGCATGAAGGACAAAATTCCTGACGGTCTTCAGTTGTAGGTGGCAGGGTCATCATTGCTGGTCTGTGGTTCACTGCCCTTACAGGTCAGCTGTTCCAGTTCTTATCATCTGCATAAAACTCTCCCTTTACTACACATCTCCGCCATGTAACGATACCAATGGAGGACTGTGTGAACAGAGATCCAAATCGGAGGTCGGAAGCAAGAACGTCACTCCTAGCTCTGCCAGAGACTTACCTTCTAAGCTTAGTCAACACATGAGCTGTTTGTACTCACAGTGAGTAACACTTTGCTCTAGAAAGAAAGGCATGTCATTAGTCAGTGTGTTTACTTCATAAGTAACTTGCTAATAAATTCAAGTTGGTCTTTGCGAGTCAAATGTGTCAGGGTTTAGTATAAGAAGTAAGTTCAGAGTCCTACTTAAAGTGTATTGAGATGCGTAGTGGGAAAGGTGTAATGCATAGAAAGCTGAGCAATGGCCCCAAGTACAACAGGATCCAAATACTCAGACAGCACTTGAGCTATGAATCTGTTTGCAGAGTTTCAAAGATCATAACCATTCATTGTCCTGGCCATGGAAGTTTGGGCACTTTTCTGCACTACTTTGACGTTTTTGACCTGAATGGAATAAACAATTCCATGATCTCTCAGAAGAACTTCTTGGGTTTTTTTGGATGAGATTAGTTTCAGAGTCAAAAAGGTACAAATATATTTGAATATGTTACTAGTGAGCCCACTAACTTCAAACCATGGCCTTCCTTCAGGATGATCTAATTCATGAATGTGGTTTGAGATGGCAACATTTCCACAGAGACAAGGATTAAGAAAATAAAAAAAAAGCGCTGACATGGAAACATTGTGCAGGTATAAGTGGGTGAGAACTTAGGCTGAAGTTTTAACAGGAAGATCAGTGAATTCATTGCTTAAAATCACACTGGAAGTTCTGATTTAAAAACACAAATGCATTTTGACACCAAACAGATCTGATAGCTAGTTCAGCAGAAAAGGCAGTAATAATCATTTTTTCTCTCAATAAAATTCTTAAGTACAGTTAAAAATAAATAACAGAGAGCCTGTGAATATCAACAAACCTCACAGATATCTTTTAAAGACAATTTTGCTTTTAAAATGTGCAAAAATACTAAAGGAAAAACCAGAAGGATGTGGATATAAATGCAGGTAGTCTTCTAATGGTAAGAATATATGGTAGTTCAATCAAGTTGAATCGGATCTGTATTGGACCTTACCAAAAATATATAGGGGTCATTAAGTGAAAAAGTGGAAGTTCTGGGGCTTTGAGAGTTCTCAGGTTTATTAATATTACTAGATCAAATAGTAATCCAGGTAAAAAATAATTTGTTGCCTGCAGAGCAGAAGCTCATAGTGATTATAAGTAGTAACAAAAGATGTAAGTCTTTAAATGAATTATTGTTGGGATCTTTGAACATATCCTGAACAGGTAAATATTTCAAATAATGCTGTATACATATTATTTCCGGTATCCGACATTTGAATTTGATGGTAACAAAATGCTGCTTTCTCAACAGTATTACAGAATAATCTACACAGCCAGTCATTCCTCCTTCTCCAGAAGACTGATATTGTAGTGAAAAAAAATGAAAACCATTAAAAATTTCTTTTCTTCTCTTTTTTCCCTCCATCAAAACCTAATTTAAAACTATTCACATCTTGAAGTAGAGGACCGCAATTAAATTCCTTTACAGTACATATTCGTGTGGCAAATCTGCATAACTGACACAGTCAAACTTTTATTTTTCTTCTCCTCTCCTTTTCTTTCCCTCAGCTTGGGTAGTAGAAAAAGCAGAGTTTCCTTTTCACTTTTAATCATGGTTCCTTGCTTTCACACGCAAGTATTTCATGTTCTAGAACAGTTCCACAATGTTTCTGTCAAAGACATCTCTGAGGATCATTCATTTGATTTTGGCACTTCTCTGGAGGCCCTGGAGTGAAAAATTTGTTCAGTAAAGTTTCAGTTATGTTAGGCACTTTACTGATCTTAGTGTGTTGAGGAGGTGAAATCCCATGGAGATACATCTATTTCCCTTTGTGTGTAGAGGGTGCCTAGATTGTACTTTAGTAGATATCTAAGTTATACAACCTACTGTAAGCAAGGACAAATGTGGGCATAATCATTGGATTTTTCTTTTTTTTTTGTTTGTTTTCTTTTTTTGGGTAGATTTCCTTATGCAAGCAAATAGGGACTCATTAATTCCTAGTGTATTTTCTCATCATGATGGCAATGTCCTTACTGACCTCAAGAGGAACAGCATCATACCATAAGTGCTCTATTTCTTTCTGTACATTTAGGCGGCGAAGCTGACCTTGTTAATTCAGTTTGACTGCCTACATCATAGCTGTGAAGGTCCTTGGCAAGTTTTCACAGTCCCTAGGTTTAGAAGTCTAAAGTTGGTCATCCAAGATGTAATGCATGCTAGCTAGTTCAAGAAAGCTCCAATGTAGACACATATGTATCAGAGCTTTTATCCTTGGCTTCCTTTATACCTAGTTGAGAAAAACACACACTTTCAGGACATGTTTCATCATTACTTAGAGGTGAGATGAAGTACATACTATAAGTGCCTTTTTCTCTCCATTGATTATAGGGAGAGAAGGGTGATTAATACAGTTGTAGTTGTGTACAATGCAAAATACCACTGTTACATTATCTGTGGAGAATGCCAGGCATTTCCAGATGATCCCTTCTACCTGTCCTAGACACTTGGTGTGCAAGTCAAGTGGCCATCCGTAGGTATCTGGTGCTGTCTTCTGGGATCCTCCAGCTCCTCCTCCAAAAGAGTTCAGTTCTCCTGTAAGTTTCATGTCATAGAATCATAGAATCATAGAATCATAGAATGATTTGGGTTGGAAGGGACACCAGAGATCATCTAGCTCCAACCTCCCTGTGTGGCTGTCTTAGGTACCCTGAAACATCTCAAATGGTTCTAAACACTTACACATGGACGGTTATATTATTTCCTACCATGGAAAGAGATGAATTGTCCCTTGGAAAAAAAGATCTAGTTCTGCTAATCTTAAAAGGTGTTTAGACAGCCGGCATAACCCCACCCTATATTACCAATCCTTCCTAACTTTCTCAATAAAGGGAAGTCAGAGAAGCAAGACAAGGAATGGAATAAAAGTCTTATTGAAGAAGTTAGAAAGTGGCTGGAAAAAGCCTCTTATCTCAAAGAGGCTTGAGCTCAAACTGTGCCTTCAATGTTTTCTGTGTGAAGATGGGTAGTATGTGGTAAAGTAATATTGCAAAAATACATTAGCAAGGTTATTACCACTCAGCTGCTGTGGACCAAGCCAATCCGTCTTATTTGTCATTTTGGTTTTCTTTTCTTTTCTTTTCAGTAAGTGAGTGGATTCTATTAGACCTCTGTACCTCAGCTGGATTTCTAAAGACAATAAAGCTGCAGAAACAAGCTGTTGAAGAAAAGAAAGCATCATAAAATCAAGGCAACACAAAAGGTGACTCCAATTGCCTGCATTGATATTGTTGAATGGAGACCCAAGGATGGCAGACTGCAGTGCTGTGGGACCAGGGGCTGAGAAATATAGGACAGAAGCCTGTGCTGTCATTTAATCTGAAGTTCACAGAGGAATCAGGGCTCTTATTGAAATGATTGAGTTTTTTTTCATTTTAGTCTGCCATGCTCTTTTCAGAAGAGACACTATGGCTGCTGCTTGAATGGTCAGAACAAATTCCCAACAGGTTCTGGCCTCGTTCCAGTGCAGCTTTATTGTATGTTCCCACTTGGGGACGAACATCCCCCAACAACAAATGGTTCCTTTGTCCCATGACCCTAGAATTCCTCATTTGCCAGGTTTCCATATCGTTTTCCCAATGATTAGTAAGTAGATCAGGCATTCTGATGGATCAGAGGAAGCCCTTCTTTCAATCTATCCAGCATGCAAGCAAAGCCAGGATGCTGGAACTGCTTCTTCCACAACCGATGCACTTGCCCTAACTGTGCTGCCGGAGAAGAAAGTGCTTCAAATTTCATGTGCCACCTCAGCCAAGTCCAGAAGTGCTTATAAAAAACAGTGTTAGTGTATCATTCAGAACAATCAAATACTACGTGCACGAAAAAGTAGTTTAGAGCAACATAAATTTTAAAAAAGTGACAATTTCATCACACCATTACTGTACACTGCTGTTCTTAGGGTTGAATACTTTCCTCTTTCATGCTCTCTCTTTCTCTCTGTTTTAATCTTTCTCTTTTTTATTTTCTTTTTTTGATTTTTTCCTTTTTTTTTTCTTTTTTCCCCCTTTTTTGGATTTGGTCCACTGGAGATAAATCGCCCTCAATGATATATATATTTAAAAAAAATATCAGCAGCAAGACTCTCTTGAAATAGATTCTGTTTGATGTAGCTAGTCTGTCTTTTCTGTTTTGCCCTCTTTCACAGCAGCCTCTGAAGTTTTCCGCAGGGGGGCCTTCTCCGAGTTGGCGTGTCCTTGGCCGGATTCCGCCGCTCCTCCGTTTTTGTGCGATGTATGCTTTTCCAAGTAGTTCAGCATTTCACTGAGAACAGTTTGGAAAGTGCTTAGGGCAGCACATATTGCAGGAGTTCCAAAACCATGAGTGATCAAACTACAAATGAGAAGGAGACAGAAAAAGAAATACACACACACACATAAATAAAAATGCAGTCACATACATGGAAGAGTTTACAGTACACTCGTTTTGCTACAGCGAAATTCAAGATTTGCTCCCTAAACTATTTATTACCTAGGGGAGAAACAGAAAAGAGCAGAGTGGAAGAGCAGACTACACACAGCTTCAAAGGGTGGTTTTAGTAAGAGCCTCAGTTCTGAAACACCATGGGACAGATCCTTGGCTCATGCAGATTGACACAGCATTGTTGACTTCATAGAGGCTGAGAGAGGCTCCATGCCCTAGGCTCTCCAGCATTGCTACTTTTCTAATCCTAGAAAGTCTGACTCCCCCCTTCTCAGGTAAATAAAGTCACTTCTGTGTGGTTTATTCACTCTTCTAGATTGGATTCTTGAACAAGACCTGATTATTCTATGTGGATGTACGACTGCATCTGTACTAGGAAATTCAGCAATGCCAAGGTGCAATCTCTCTCCAGCACAATTGGCATGGTTAGGACATATCCATGCTGCTAAGCCCCCTGAGCATCCAACAGGGTGGAATCCAGACTGCCTATTGAGAATCGTCCATGGCCAGTATTAATGCCCAAACAATGGCCAGGAAACATTTCACATAGGGCTAGTTCAGCCAGGCTAAATTCATGGACCATCCTAAACAGTTAATAGCAAAAATAACCAAGTTCCAACAGCGTTGTCCTGCTGGTGTTGAATTTACTAGTATAAATTTACCTGTTGCATCTTTCATCCAAATAAGGTGCTTTTCCAAGATAATACTGAATTTCTCTTGTTGTTTTTCTGCACTATAAAGTAGCTGAATTTCAGTGGTGTTTCTCATTTAACAGCTACAGAAATGATGTATTAATACAGTTGCCAGGCAGAGCTATAGTGGGTTAGTCTCATCTCAGTTTAGAGGAACATTTCAGTGCACACATATGTGTCTACAGTCACTCGGCTTCCACCTGCAGATCCAGAAGTGTGAAAGCTTCCCACTGGTCCTGCCTCTTAGATACCATTTCTGTGAGGATGCATCTTGGGATATCAGAAATGGTGCTAGGACCAGTTTTCAACAATCGACCTCAGCCCTATCTACCCAAATATTATGTGTACAGTGTAAGACTTTGTGATGGTTTGATGTGTGTGGGGGGGGTTCTGGTGGCAGGAGAGAGGATTTGCTCCATGTGACCTCCCGGTTCTGGCCACCAGATCGGACTCCCATCCCCCTCGGGGTTTGAGCCAATCGGCACCTCTGCGAATTGCCCTATTTAAGCTGGGACAAAGGAACAGGAAAAGGTGTTTTTGCCCAGAAGCAAGGAGAGGGGAGGAGGGCGCTGCCCCCACTTCCCGGCTCCTGGCCAGGGGCTGCCCACGCCGGGACGGCGCCACCCGCTGAGGATGGCGGCGGTGGAGCCGCTTGGGGAACTTGGGGAGAGCCCTGCTCCTGGGGTGCCTGCTGAGCCAAGTTCACCCAGAGAGGACTGAGATCTGAGAGAAACAGCTACACAGACACCAGGTCAGTGAGATGGAAGGGGATGAGGTGTGCTGGAGCTGAGTTTCCCCTGCGAGACAGCAGGCAGCCCCCCTGCAGCCAGGACAGACCCGGTGGAGCAGAGAGACTCGCAGCCCGTGGAGAGGAGATGCCTGAGCCTGAGGACGGTTGTGAAGCATGGTATGCATGACAAGGTAGAGACGCATCTAGAGTCCGTGTGATGACCCATGCCGGAGCGAGTGGTAGCAACTCCCTAAGAGTCTGAGACTGTGGTAAAGCCCACACTGCAGCGATCCGATGGGGAAGGATTGCATCCTGCGGGTAGGACTCACGCTGCAGAAGTTTTGTGGATTTTCCTCGTGAGTAGGGAATCCACTGGAGCAGGGAAAATGGTGTAAGGACTCCTCTTCCTTTAAGAAAGGAGCGGCAGTAACAACATGGAATGAACTGACCTGCACTCCCCCATTCCCTGCTCCCTGCGCCACTGTGGGAGGAGGTAGAGCTGGGAAGAAGAGGAAAAGGGGGTGGGGGGTTGTTGTTTTTAAGATCTGGCTTTGTTTCTTTTTATCCTCTCAAATAGCTGGTTTTGTGTCCTTTTGTCCTTTTAAGTAACCGTTAATAAATTACTTTGCTTTGAGAAAGCCTAGTCTGTTTTGCCCGGGACCATGGTTGGTGGGTGCTCCCTCTGTTCTTGTCTTCACCCTTAGTTCTTTTATTATATTTTTCTCCTCTCCGCTTTACTGGAGAAGGAGTGAGAGAGCAGCTGTGTGGAGTTTAGTTGCCGGATCGGCCTAAACCACGACAGACATTCACATAAGGGCCAGGGAAACTCAAGTTGTACTAGACACCTTATTATGAGGAAATTATTCGCATTTTTATAATGATGCATTTTGATAAGTGTTTAGTGAAAAAAAACAAACCCAAATAAACCCTCCAGATTTTTAATTTTAATTTAGAGACATAAATGAAAAAATATTTCAAAAGTTGAAATGTCATTGCAGTTTTTAAAGGACTGATTTCAGTTATCCTAATTCTGTTCAGGGCATAAAGAAGAGAAAGAGAGGAACAGAAGCTGATTTTTTGAGCTTGTGGACATTTTTGAGAAATAAATACTTCATATTGGTTTGAGTGAGGAAAAAAAAAAGCACATTACAGTCCTGACAAAATATTTCTGACAAAATAATAACTATTTCCCATCCCATGCTAGTTAGGATCTTGTTCCTTCAGTAACTCTCTGGGTGTCTTAGGCACCATATCAGCAAACCCTGATCTAATGCAGAGAACCACGTGTAGGTCAGAAATGGGAACATTTCACTGCAGTTAGAACCCCTCTCCTCTGTACTTTGGCATCTCAATCTTTCCAGTTGCTCTAGAGTAAAGTGAAAAAATAGGGACGAAGGAAAAAGAGGTTGTACAGGATATGGACAACTGCCAGGATGCTGGAATTATACACATATATATAAAAATCCATGGGAAGGCCTCTGAGATATCGTTCAGAGTGATCCTTCTGCCAGCTGGATATGGGAACCCTGTTTACTAGGAAAGCTGGTATCCTAGGGAAGACACCAAACATATGAGAGTCCTAACCAAAATGAGAGTTCAGCTTTGAAATATCTCTCCATTTCAGATCGGGAGTGGCCCAGTCTTTTATAAAAGGTCTCCCAAAGGCTGTTAACAAATAACTTGCTTTTAGAATGTTTATCTGTCAGTCTCCAGGCACCTTTCAAAGAAGGAATTCATGTTTATCCCCAGTTAGTAATGTGAGGAAAATGATAATTAAATATTTACAAGGACTATTTTGCAGATATCAATTAATAATACCACATGACTCTTGAACTTTGGACTCGCTTTTTTTTTTTTTCTCTTTAGAAATGCCTGGCATACCAGGAAAATAAAAATCATCATCATCATTGTCATCATTAAGTCATGTTTTTAATAGTAGTAAAAACAAGATCAGCAGTAGTATTTAGATAAGAGTATATTTAGCCCTTTGAAGTCCTTTTAGGAGTCAGGTGATTTCAGAATTTTTGTGTTGCATTTTTGTCATCATTTTTAGTCTTCATAAGTCCAGACAAATGAAAATATGATGGAGCTTACAATAACAGAAAGCAAAATGAATAGTACTGTGTTTGTATGATAGCTCAATACCCCCTGAAGAGTAAAGTGGGAATATCACAGTGAAAACTTACATAGGTCGTCACAGAAACAATCTGTAAGGCTAAGAACATGAATAGAAATACTTTCTTGTTCTCAAATGCTGAACAAGACTGTAGCAAATACTGGAATAGGACAAAATCTGATATTAAGGTGCATAAGAGTAGATGCCAACTTGTAGGTGTATACATCAACAATGCCTGAACGCCCATTACCATCAAAGGGGACTTAATGTAGTTTCCTGTGTAGAAGAGACTACAGTGATTTGAGATGCCCTGTTGCATCTGAGACATCTGCACAGTATTGCTAGATACGATATAGGATTTAACTCCAGGTAATGCAGAGGGCTTAGAGAAGAGCACCCTTTTAAATCAGCAGTGGACTGATGGCATACCTAACAGCATCTAAAAAGATGCTGCGTACTACTGTCTACTCAGTTATATCTTGTCCTAGATCTTCATTGACTACTTGGGAAGCTTAAACACCCAGCTTATATTGAAACACCTAGATATGGGTATTTTACCTTGAGCAGAATGTTAAACTTCCGGTCTGAAAACTAGTGTTCATAGGAAAAGGGTTTTGGGGGTGAGGTAGAGGATTTACAGTTTAGCCTCTTATATATCACTAATCATCAAATGCAGCAGATTTGGTTTTTTTTTTAAGATAGCATTGTATTTCTTTTAAAAAAAGTCAACTCTTTTTTAGTGAAATGGCACTGCAGCCTCTCATGACAACTCTGCTTTCAGTTCCTGATGAATATATTCTTCTCCACAGATGGGGATATGCAGAGCCTATTAATTTTCCCGTGAAGCTTATTGAGAGAAACTGCTTTATGGAAAATTTCTGACCAGCCTTCCTTGTCATGCACCTGTGAGGGTGTATTATTTTAGTCATATTTTATGTAATGATCATAAAAAGGCTGAGAGATTTTATCTTCTACTTTATCTTACGTTTTAATCAGTAATTCTCTTGCTCTAATTTTGGTGGACTTTATTTCTCTGCAAATTAAAGTCTTTGAAAAATCTAAGAAAGTTGGATAATTTCCCTTTGCTGATGGAAGTAAGTTTCAAGTTGGGGAGAAAAATTGTTTTTACATTTAAATCAGACATAACTGACAGAAGATTAACAGCAAAGCATTCAAATCTGTTTCCTGAGAGTCATATTTAGCCTGATTTTTCAGACTAACTGAGCTCCCACTGAAGTTAGTTCATTTTCGGTATGCAAAAATGCGTTCACACCTATGAAACGAGTCGCTTTCATTTTAATACTTTCATTTGAGTTTAAAAGCCTAAAATTAAACATGGTGGTTTCATAATGGAGTCTTCTGAGTATGCTCAGCTTTGTAGTGCACCTCATTGCAACTCCTGTAAACTAAATTTATTGTTCTAAAAGACAAAGCTAAAATCTCTGATTTTGGTACTGTGTGTGGAGAGTTGCAGAAAGAAGGCAATGAATATCAGGCCAACATGTTATAAATCCTTGTGCTTAAGGACATCCAGATCTGCCTGCAATTCTGCCCAGTGCTATGATGCAATTATGTCTGCTCATGTTTTAATGATGACCTTAGTTAAAAGTGAAAAAATCCAAGTGTGCCTGAGGCTTGGACTCTTGTTTGGCAACTACCTCAAGGACTCCTCCATACCCCAGGCTGGTGAAACTCTGACATGAAGAGAAAGAAACAGATTCCCTCTCGGTGGGAGGGAAGAGGCCATCTGCACTGAATGTTTACACCCTCATTTAAATTAAATAAATACTTTAAAACAATAATGATGAAGGAAATGCAAGCTTGAACTTATTGGTTGGACTTCCTCAGAACTTTGGATGTGAAAACTGCTTCATGATTATCTGAATTTAACAACACATGGTAGATGACAAATAATAAGATCCGATAAGACTTTTGATGGCTGTAAAGGAAATGGGAAAAGATTTGAATCTCCTCACTGATACAAGTAACATCCTGAATTAGAGATGTCCCTATTGACTTTCAGGTGCTTCTGTTGATTTCAAGGGCTGTCCTGTGAAGGTTATCTAGAGAATTAAATTGTGATAACTTTACTTTAGAAGTCAGTAGGCCTAATCATGACAAAAGTTAGAATGATTGTCAAGGTAAACATTGGAACATGACCAGCATATAGTTCAGAGATAAGTAGTCTATAGGATCAGAGTGACAAACAACACATACAAAAGTTGCCTTTCAAAGTAGGCCCTCATGCTTGTTTTCTGTTTATAACCAAGCAAGTGCATTAAGAACATGTTCTCCTAAGCAGATGGACCTCCTTTTACCATGTATAAAAGCAATGGAGAAATTAAGAAAAGAACGCTAGAGCTGATGCCTCATATTTCCAAAATATTCTGTTTCAGCTCTGTATATTTTAGAGCTTGGGACTGATTTTCCACATCAGGAGAATTGCCCAGGGAATACTTCTGAAACACTGAAGACTGTGGCTGTGGTTAAGCCACAGCATTGTGGTGGACATGGCGCTTACAGAGGCCCTTGGATGTCTGCCAAGAAATGTTTCCAGCATAGCACATTATATGCTCCAAATAAAACACTGGATAAAGCTGTGACTTGCTGGTTTGGAATGAGAAAAAAATGCACAAGCTTCTGTCTAACTGTGAAGGAGAATGGCCTTGCTGCCCATTACTGCCTGCGAAGCCAAATACACCAGTGAGACCACAGATCCAAGGTGACTGGATAATTTTGGAAAAGGAGTGAGCATGTCCCTCACACAGTCATCAGCTCCTTCAGTTTCTCCTTTCACTTAGTTAACAGTCATGTCTCTACCCTATGGAAAGGCAGAGAAACGAATGAGATTCATCCAGCTTTCAACCAGGCAAAGACTTTTTCCAGTGTGACAACTAATGTAGCTGAGAAACCCCACTGGCCTCCTCAAATGAGAAAGACCAAGAGGTAAGCATGATAAACATACTGATGACAAAGGACAATGCAACTTTGTAACCTAGTAATTTGGAAATGAGGGGATGGCATTTCTTTTTCTGGGAAACATGAGAATGCCTTAAATGCTTTAGGAGACCTTAAATGCTGGATTGAAAAACAAATCAAGCCTCTCAAGCATTTTCCATCTTTGATGAAGGTATATTTGCCTTTTCCTTGGTAATCATGGAAATTATTTGTTAATGAAGAGAATAAAGAAAAGGAAACAGATTCTCATCTGTTCTCTTGACTCTATAAATTGTGACTATAAAGGAATATAGTAACATAAGACTTATGATAAAAATTGTTTACAATATTAGAAATTCACACTGTAATCACAAAAATGTCTCTATACTTCCAAAAGGATTTTGGTCATAAGCAGAGCAGGAGAAGATGATCAAACCCCTGCTTATGGAAAGATCAAAGAGAGAATCCCTGGGAAAGGGAGAGAGGGAAAAAAATCCCAGAGGAAGGAACTGTAATGCCTTCGGTAAATAAAGAGCCAAGGAAAAGAAGGGGTGGAGGGAGGACAAATTAAAAAGAAAGGAATAATTTGTTGATTGATAGTACCTCAGCATTAGGAATCAGTGTTGTTCCTCTCAGGCTAACTGAATTTAAAGCGAGATTGAGAGAGATCATGGAAATCAGGGAACTCTAGAGGGCACCAGAGGTGTTCCGCCACGAACTTCATCGTGCACAAGGCTCCTTCCAGTCCATGCATTCAAACAGAAGGCTGGAGCTGCTAATCAAGATGACTGGGATTATAACAGCAGCTGCTCTACCTCCTGACCAGCAAAGAAGTGTGGAAAAGAGAGAACAATATATAAGGAGGGTAAGCACATCTGTAAAGGCAACCCACAAGTAAGGCTTTGGGCTTGGCTCTTTGTTACAATTTAAAAAACACGTTGAGCTTCAAAGCCCATTTCATTGCTCCTCTTTACCCTTCAAAAAGAAGGATGTTGCTTTCTCGCTGCTCCCAAAGCCTGAGCCTCTGGTTTCTTGCCTGTCGCTTTTCGTGTCACCTTGTCAGTGTGATGCCAGGCACTGGCAGGAGGCTGACAGCTCCAGGCTCAGAGACTAGCTAAACGACAAAACTCTTGTCTCAAACAGTTTCGTAGGAAGAGTGTCTCATATCAGCTGGATGGCTAGGCAAAACACAGAATAATTTGTGAGGATGTTGATTGCTTTCATTATCTAGCTTTAGTATTACGAGCTTATTATTTTTTTGTCTGTGTTTATAAGGTTTCTGCACTGAAAGAAGTGTCACTTGCAAGAAAGTAGTTTTCCCTTTGCTGTTTCGCTGTTTTTATCTTTTATATATAAAATAGATGATCTGAATGTGATTTTGCATCTTGATGAAATGCAACCTTGAAGTTGAAGGATCAAATCCAACTTCTGTAGTCAGTAGGTATTTGCCTTTCCCTGTACGATTGATAACATCAGTAGGACATCTGAACTTTCCAAACATTGCAGATTCTTACAGACACAAGTGTCCCAAAAGCAGACGTAGAAGGTATGTCTATACCCTATTTTACAAGTGAAGAAAGCGAGACTAAGAGGCTGGCTAATGAGGTCGGGGAGTCTGTATGTGTAAGCCAAGAAACAGACACAGCTCTCTCGAGTATAATCTCAACAAGTCTTCTCTTTGTGAGTTTTTTGTGTCATGTTTCTCAGCTTCCCAGCACAGAAGGTGGGTCATTTTTGGTGAATTTTCTGGTAACTGTAGTTTTCATGAGATTTTGGGGAGCTAAAAAAGATTTCTGCCAAAAATTTTTTAAAAAATCAAAGCTATTCTAATGCAAGGGCAGGTTGAAGCCAAAGACAAGAAGACACCTGTCAGTGTGACTTTCAGGTTCCCGACCGAGTCTGTGGGAAGCTCAGATGCAACAGTGGAACAGAAGAGAGAAGTACATACCAATTTAGTGGTTTGGACATTTGATCCAGTTGGAGGAATGCCCTAAAGTCTGATCCTTCGACTGAAGGATGGATTGATATTTTATCAACAGACCTAAGTGTGAAATGAATAAAGCAGGATCCTAGATCCAGAGCTCTAGCTTTGGCTTAGTGCAGAAGCCACTACATTAGGTAATGATTCTCATGGGCTCCCATTCTCAGTCCAGTCTTAAATTTTCCTCTACAAAAGGGAATAGCTTCAAGAGAAGGGAGGGAAAGTGAACATGCAGGTTCATCCATGCCACCAAAGATGCCATGGGACATCCAGAGTATCTGTAAGATTGATAGCTGTGATGCAGGGCTCACAAAAGACTCTTGAACTGAGGGAGAGGCAGGTGAATGTGAGACAGGATGTCCATTTACACCTAAAAAGACCCTAGATCGATAGGGTGCTTGTTTAAGCACATCAAGCTACTAAAACTGAAGGTAAAGGATGCATTTAGTCACCTATAACTCCATTAGTAAAGTAAGGAATGCCCAGGCTTCTCCTCTGGTCATGAGTGATCTAGCATAGCCTGGCCTTATCTCCATTATTCAAGCATTTTAACCTGCATAGTAGTGGCCATATCTAAGCTTCCAACTGGGAACACCCTCTTGACTGGGATAAGGCCGACTTGTGCCTGGGAATTGCTTGGAACAGGAAGAGTTGGTTTAGGCTGAATACACACAAGGAACCCCAGTAGCCATCAAACATTACAGACAATTGTGTTCCAGTGTCCAGGACCATACCCACACAGATTATTAGATTAGTTTGCATGTATCTTTTTTGTGATCTTGATTTCTACATGTCCTCATTTCTTCTCTGAAATATAACAGAAGTGTTTCACTTCTTCACAGCAGGGATCCAAACAACTGAAAATGATAGGTTCGTGTGGTTTGGTTCTCCACTCTGGAGAGGTTTGGATGCACTAAATGTCTGGGAAGTGCAAAAATATCAGAAAGATGTGTGATATGCAAGTTAATCCCAGCCATTTCCCATACTGACATGCAGAAGAACCTGTTGGCCTCCGATGTCACCATTCAGCTCTGCTGAGTTAGTGGCAGGATTATGGGTGCTAGGGGTTAACCAAGGCTTCGCTATTTCTCATCACAAACTGCCTGTGCCATGTAGTCTCTGAACGTGTGTCTCAGAGCTCTTGTGTCTCCAGGCAGGCTTGTATTCATCTGCTGTAGGTCACGATTGAGCTGCTTCACCATTTCCAGGCTTTTCTAAAGTGAATTATTCTCAAAGCCTTCTATATGTGTTTTGTTTACATTAATTTTCTTGCTTTCTCTAAATATCCCCACCTCCTTTTTTCCCTCTGTCATCTTGGATAATTGAGAGCTGTCTCTGTTTCACTGAGCATGAAACTAGTCTCTTTACCTGATCTAAATCCAAAAGCGATCAACTTACAATGCTAAAGAGAGATTTTTATGACCTTTCTGTCCTGAAAAAATAAAGAAAGATGAAATTTCAGCTTTATTGACATCAGTTTAAGTTCCAGGAGAAATTAAAACCCCAGATTTTTGCTCTTGCATACATAGATGCATGCACACATATACAAAAGTCTCACATGATTCTGTGGGGTTTTGGGGAGAATACCTCTGAATTGTAAGTGATAGAAGGTATTTTAAAAGAAACTAAGGTTTATCTAAATATTTCCTTTTTGTCTTTCTTTTTTCACTCTCTTTCTTTCGCTCTCACTCTCATGCTTTCCCTTTCCTCATGCTTACTTTATTTTGAAAGCAAAGAGTGGAAGAAATAGGTTCCTCTAGCTAAAACTGTAGAAACTTTTGAGTTCTTGTCTAGCAATGAAGTACTGGCTTTGCTTTTTAATATAGTAGACTCATAAATGCATTTACACAGATCAGCCTTTAGAGGACAACAAAGATACATTCATGTATACGGACAAAACACTTCAGCATTTAGTAATGGAAATGGATTTTTCCAGGGTTTTCGTGTTTGCCCTGTGGCTTAATGCAGATACAGTCTTCAGAAACTGGGGACAGAGTAGCTCAAGTGGTGGCTTTCAGACCAGATACAACCCACAGGATTATTCTACTTGCTCCTTTGCATTTTTCATAAAGAAATTAAAGAAAAGCTTTACAGCTTGGGTGGCCCTACAACATATCACCTCTTCTTGAAGCCACACTTACACATATACTTAGAAATCTGAGCTGCCAATATTTAGTCCATAAGGTCAGTGGCTTATGATCCAGCCCTGATAATGTTGGGCTTCTCTAAGTCTTAGTACGTTATTTATAACATAGGTAAGGCACTTAACTGGGCTGTAATAAGGGCTGGTGCTTCCCTGAATTCTCAGGCTATATATATATTAGTAATATATATTCACCACTCAGGAATAGTTTGGGGCAATGCTAGTTAGACAGGGAAAAAAAACAGGGATCCTGCTAAAAAGAAGTAGCCAACACCTGCGTGTGCCCTGGTACTTCTTTTATTTACTAATATCAACATAACTTCTCTGCAGTAAGATACTTCAAAATGCATTGAAAAGGGGGAAATCTTGAATAAAGCATATGTAATATTGCCCTGGCTTAGGCAGTACACAATAGTGGCTGCTATGAAAGTAAAGGTCTGCAGAATTTTCTGTTCATGGTCAAACAATATTGTGAAATCATTCTTTCCGTAGCACTG
Organism: Tauraco erythrolophus; assembly: GCF_009769465.1. Lineage (NCBI taxonomy): Eukaryota > Metazoa > Chordata > Aves > Musophagiformes > Musophagidae > Tauraco > Tauraco erythrolophus. The sequence goes on along the minus strand of NC_141466.1, from coordinate 68,049,568 downwards.
AGTTTTCTGTATTCAGGTCAGACGGGCATCTCAGAGAGCAGCTGCGTGAACATCGCTGTACCAGGGGTGTAGAAGAGCCTCTGGTTTTTGCGCACCTGGCAAAGTTGTGCAAAACTCAGCAGTTTTCAGGCTCACTGCAGCTTCTTTGAAGATTTCCCCTGTTTTACGCTTTGTAAGAACTTTGAGTTTGGAGTTTGAACAAACCCAGCAATTATGATCCCTTCACAGGGACTATCCTGTACTTCAGGTTGGACATATGTTTACAGATCTTGATGAGTTGGGACTTAGTGGAAACATTTCAGAGAGGAGTGTGAGCTTGAAGATTTTAAACAGAGGAGATGGGAAACACTGCTTCAATCTGACCTGTGCCAGTCTGTGGACCCTGGTCTTTATTATTAAGGTTGAGCAAGAAACATCATGAGCAATTGGAGCACATAACTCTACACTTAACCATCTGTAGGGTAATATATTCCTAAAGAAATCTCCCTTTTACCCCAAGGTAGCAGAGTCTGGATTCTGCTGTAGGTATCAGATATTATAGCTCTTCAAAAAGTCTTTCATTAACTTCAGACTTATTCTAATAATAGAGATTTGTGTGATTCCTCTGAATTTTTCTGATCATAAAAAAACTCTTTGACTTTCTGACATCATATGGCATAAACATATACATATATGTATAAAATACCAACCTTTTATCTTGTGGTTTCTTTGCTGCCTTGATTATGGTTTACAAGGCAGAATTTCTGAAGGTCTTCTTGTTATATTAAATCTAAATGAAACTTTATGAGATTTCCCATGGTCAAAAATCAGCTCATACTGGATAATGGTTGAAAAACGTGGTATATCTATGCTAAAAACATTCACAAAACCTTATCAGAGATTCCAGTGAAAGACTATGGCTTGTCCTTGCCAGACATAATATTTTGGCTCCGTCCCAGTCTAGAGATTTATATAGAATAGAGACAGAGAATTTATTGCGAGAAAGCTCACAGTTCTGGAATATAGATAGAAATGAAGATGAAAATTTCACTATTGAAAAAGTGTGTTATAAAATCTATGATGACTGTATGGAGTCACTGCTTCAGATTTATGTCTCCTCTGCAACACCTGTTTGTAGAGCACCAACAGCTCTTGGGCATTTTGGTCCTAAATAACATAAAATTTATATTTATAATCAGAACCAATCACTAATTAAGACAGTTCAATTTTAGACTCTGACTATTGTAGATGTAATCAGAGTATTTGACAATGACTGCGATATGAAGGTCAAATCCATCTCTGGCATACAGTTGCAAAGCTCTTTTTCTATAGACATAGATATATGATAATTGTATTCATTTTACTGTAATAAATAAGGACAACCTGCTTTTTTGGAAATTGAATTTTAGGTGGGACCTATGACCAGGGATGTGGCGGTCAATGTACTTTAAATATTTGAATTCTTAGTGTTATACATGTGTTTTATATTAGGCAGATGCTTTCAAAACCTTTTAATGAAATAACTGTCATCTGATGCATAGTGACGAGCAGCTATTTATGCTTGTGACCGGCAGGAGACTGTCCTATGCCTCAAACAGGAGTGAGCATGTTCCTGGGTTACAAGGACTTTCTCTGTGTGTTGAGGTACCAAGAATTTCTTCCTCTTCTCTCATCCCCAACTGATCAGGTGCAAATTTCCAGTGACAGAGGTTGGTTCAGTCTGAGGATCATTCCCCAGAATGAGAGAAAGCCAGAGGAACCAAATCATTGGTCAGAACTGGTCTTGTGTTGAAAACTTGTCTCAGAAAATACTTAATGCTCCTGGAAAACACAATGAGTTGCGCTTTTGCACATTTTCTGGCATTTGAGATAAACTTAAGTGCCTTCTGTGATATTTAATCTCAAGAAGGCAAGTAGTGGTAGGAGTGGTTCAGATGATCTAGCTGTGAAGTCTGCCAGATTCATGGGACAGGAATAACATTTTTTTTTTCCTACACTAGGTTTAGCTATTTACAATGCAAGCTTCTAGTGCATACTGGTTGGCTAAGCTCCCATTCAGCTGGAGATCTAGACCAAACTGTTCAGTCAATGGAGTTTAGAGAGAAATTCAAGTCACACTAATGTAGATGTCTATGTTAAACCTCCTTAATTGTAATGCAGATTTCATGGGCTATACAAATGAGATCGTTAGAGACTACAGCAGAAGATATACACCTGGCTGAAATGGAGGCACCTACATGTAGATGAGCAGAGTTAGATGTCTGGGTCAGAAGACGGATCTGACCTCAACTTCTCTACAATAGAGGAATATGGTCTCACTGCAGCCTCTGAGTCTGGCAGTACTCATCATTCCCCAAGCACAGACATCAGACAAGGCTGTCTGATTCAAGTCCAGGGAATCATCTGTGTAGGATCAAGACCTGTGTTCTTCTAGATGTCCATCTGCAATCCAACACTTATTGCCTACAGAAGGCATAAAAGAAAGCACTGAATGATCCAGGACCTGCCTACAGAAGCTTTGTACTCCAATCTACTGAAGTGAACCAGAGAAAGAAGGATGGGAGCTGTACCAGTTGACAGCTTTTGAAGCTGAAGTCTTCCGCATTTCATCCTGACTCGTATTCTTCTTTAAACATGGGAATCCTTGATGATTAGCTACCTTGTATCACATTTACTTTGTGTGCATGTAATGGGGAATTTTCAATTTTTCCGTAAGTCTGGGTAGCCGATTAAAATCCCTCTATGAGTATCTTGTATAAATAAATATGTCTTCCTCAGTGTATATGTGTAGTTAGGCATTATGGAGTGTGCATGTATAACAAAGTATACATAGATATAGGTGGTATGCATGTGTGTGTGTACATCACTGCATGAGAATAGCATGGGATTGTCTGGGTGTGTTTCTGCATGCATAAGATGCACACAGGTATATGTAAGCATAAACAGGAATATGTGTGTTTGTGGATCAGGCATTATCCTTGCCTCTCCCCATCCCCCAATAGACCGATGAAAGAGGTGGAATGGTGGATGTTTTGCATTCCATTCAAAGTCTGAGGGACTAAACATTAAGTACCACCCCACCATCTGGCTGGTAGGTGCTTCATGCTCTATCAGAATCTTCATAACTGAAAGATGTTGAGATATTGGAGCACAAAAGTTGCCTGCCCAGACAATGAACGAAGAGTGACTTAACTGTCTGTGCTAAAGAATACACAACATAACTCTAAGGCTTTATAGGCCTTACAAATCTGCTTGGTCTGTAACCAGTTCTTTGAAACAGTTCTTTACATGTTGATTTTTGGACATTTTTGGACCATCCACTTAGTTTGTTGGCTTGTTATTTGGCTCACATCTAGAGCAAGGCAACTTTCTAGCCAGATGGGAAGATCTGGCCAGCAGAAGTAGGAAATGACGTACTCAAACTCAGACTTTGGTCGTAGAAGCAGGGTGAATGCGTCTAGCCTGAACTACATTGCTGGGCAAACGTGCTTTTAATAGGTACAGATAACAGAAGGATTATGGACATTACAGTCTTCCAGGCAAGGGAACAAACATCATTATAACATCATATGTAGTCTTTATCAAAATTATGAATTTTAGTTAATTATTCCTCTTTCAAAATCATACCTGAAATGTGTTAAATGTCTCTGGATGTCAAGGTCTAATATTGGAGTCGGTCTGGAGGATCCGAGGGGTGATCTGTCTTGACTTAGAAGGTCTTGGAATTCTTTACATATTTGTCTAAAAGGAAAGTGGAAATCCTTAATAAGACAGGTGTAATTCTTTCCATAAAGCTGATTCGCATAACACTGTCACCTTATCCTGAGTGATCTCATTCATAACAGAAATGTTTGGCAGAGGCATTGTTAAAGAAATTAAAGGCAGATGAATCCCCTTCTTGCCTCCCTGCCCCAAATTCTCAGAGCGAGCAAGACACAGAATCTCTTGAACAGGAATCCTCTGGAACCATATTACCATTGACATTTTAAAATGTGATTTCTCTCCCAGATTGGATCCAGTTTGGCAATGTTAAGTCTGGCTTAGTTTACCTACGTTAGAAGCAAGGGTTATGGTTGCAATGCAATTGCATTCTACCAATGTACTTTTTAAAAAAGAAACCAAACCAGCTCCATTTGGTGCATGCCCTCAGAAGTGTACTATCTGGACCATGGATGGATAAAAATATTACTTACTTTCAATTGGTTTATGTTACAGTTAATTAAAAAAGAGAGGTGTCTGAATCTCTCTCTCAGGACTTCTCCAAATGAACATACCATTCTCCATTGACTGTACTGGAAATTTGGCACTTAAAGGGAGGTCAGGAGGGCATGATGTCCACCAGAGAATCAGGACACTCAGTTCGGTTGCCTGATACTAGCCTGACAGTCAGCTGGATTAACCTACTACTGGTCACAGTGACTACATGTAACCTAGTAAACACTGCCACCTAGTAAAGTAAGCAGTGCTAGGGGTCATTCTCATATCGTTGTGCAAATTGTCATCATCTGATAAGGTCCATATAGTTATGCTCGTCTAGCCTCCTAAACAGGATGTCTTTCAGAGAATGGACCCTGGTGTGGGCTATCTCCTAGAAAATGCCCAGAAGATATTTGGGAGAGTTCAAGGAGCCATTCTAACATTTTAATAATATGGACAATTGCAATATGATGACTCAGTGTATGCATGGCTTACTTTGTTAGAACAGATGCAATCACTGTGCCTGAGGCCAGTTTCTAATACTAAAAAGAATCTCTGTGGTCCATGATTTCTTCTAGAAGACGCTTTGCACATCTGGTCCTAGATAAAGTTCAAGTTCTTCATTATCACCTTGTAACCGTTGTTCTTTGGGACAGGGACATAATGGAAAATAACTTGGTAAACTTAGCTCCTTGGCCTTTAGAAGGTACCTGACTGCCCAGTTACAAGCAAGGAAGCTATACCAACCAGTTTTTACCCTTCATTATATCACAGTTGTTCTGCAAGTTTTGGACACAAACTTTGGATACCACAGCTCTCTCCTAAGAGGAGAGGAGATGCGGAAAGCTATATCCTGCTGTGCTGCTGGACTTCATCCAAGCCTGATTTCTGTAAACGCTTGTCATCTGTATGGACCTAGACACCAACTGCTTGAAAAGACAGCAGTCTTAGCCTTTCAGGCAAAGAGAGGTATTCAGCAGAAATGTATGTAAATGCAGCATACAGTTTTAATGATTCAGGTCCTTAGAGGAAAAACAGTTCCTTTCAACAACTGAAAACAGTCAGTCATTTTGGCTTCTAAACAATCTACTATCCCCAGTCGGCCCTGTCAGCACTGCTCTTCTCTCCTTCTTCCAACCTCTACTTTCTACCTGTTGAAAAAGTTCATCTTAAAAGTTCTTAGATTTTGACAAAGGAAAGTGTCAGAACCAAGTGTGCAATTAAGTTCCTTTCTATCTTCACATGTCAAAAGTCTTTGCTGAGTGTTGGCAGATTGAAAGAAAAAAAAACTTTTTTATTATACATGAAAACCTGTAAAAGGCAGTAACCTACTTTTTTCAAGGGGATTTCTAGGCAAAGTGGTGTCTCAGAGCCTCCACTACCAATGAAATATCACCTGAGGTAGTGACAGGGAGGGGGCTGACAGTTATTTGCTGAGTTGGACTGTGACTTTGAAAAAGCAAAGACAGACGGTTATGCTGTTTTAGGGGCCAGAGATTAATAAATTAAAAAAAAGCGTCCTGGTCACTCCTGCAAGGGAGACATCTAATGATTTGTGATAGATGGTCAGATGTTCCAGCATATGATCAAGAAAAGATAAAAAATTCTGTACTAGATCTGAACAAGAGCCCACCTAGCCCGTGATCCTATCCCTAGCAGTGGCCAAAGCAAATGCCTTGTGATGAGTACAAGACTGGGGGAAATGTGTGCCCATGAGTCTTATACATTCCAAGTGTGGCAGAGTTACCAAGCATCCAAAAATCAGATATCAGAGAGGTGGTCAGGAGGTCTGGTGAGTCCAATCTCAGAGCTACTTTTCAGAAAACTAGCAAATTGAGCGCATAATATCAAGAGCCAGATGTTATTCTGTACTAACTATAAGCAATCCCACAATAAAATTGTTATTCACACTATTCTTTTCTGGTCCGTGTAAATGTGTGTGTATCCATCCCTCTATCTCATGTGGAAGGCCTTGTGCTGTGATACTCTCTGATGTTTTCCATAGGACAGCGTGCCTCTCCATCAAGTGGAATTATCACACGGCCTTCAGCAGTTCTGTACCCGTCCTAGCTGCAACCTGATGAAGTTCTGTCCCCTGTTATAAAGCCATTCAGAGTCTTCCACATCTCTGGAAGGTGAACTAACCCATGCTTAAAGGCCCTCTAAAACCAGATCTAAACTTTTTCTTTTTTATTTTTTTTCCCTTCATTTCTGTGTGGACTGGATAGAAATGTTCTGAAGCCTTTCTAAAGAGTCTAGGCTTAACAGGTCAGAATCTGCACCCTTTGGCCAGAACCATGAAAATTCAATCTGTTTTTTGAAGCATCTTGCTCTGGAGTACCCAGACAATCATCTACTCAGTGAAAGGCAGTGAGCGCAGAGAAAGAGAATAGTAGGAGACTGACTTCTCTCATTGTTTACCCCTTTCTTATCCTTTCAGGTCTTAACCAAAGTTTGCTTCGCTACCATCCTGCCCTTGCTGTCACTTGTGATCAGTGCCATATACTGGCTACACAGCCCAATTATTTCTTCTTCTCATGATAATCATCTGATAAGATTCTGATTCTTCATTGTCTAGACCATCAAACTGTTAGAACAGGCCATGACACCATCTTCTTTAGGATAGTGTCCTAGGCAGATCTTGAGTTAGCAAATGTGACGGACTGTTTCCAAGAGGTACTTTTGGAAAATCAAGTAGTTTAACACAATGAATATGGTTTGTTCCACATCAGAAAGTGGTCCTGATTTAATTGACTGCACTACTATCAACATAGCCTCAAACCAGATAGGGCTGAGCAGGACAGCGTACGTTACTTCAAGCTTAGTGACCTCCATGTGTTAAAAGAGGGCTATTAGTACCTAAAGTAGCAGTCTTTAGTCTTCACTAGCCCATGAGCCACAGTTTTGTGCATGGCGGCTGAACTGCTTCCACTCAGGGGGAGTGGATTGCTTGATTGATTACAAGGTATAGAATCCCTTGATAACACTGGAAGCTTCTACTGGACACCAGAGACTTCTGCATTGTGGACATTAAGGGCTCTATTTAGTTACCTACACACAGACACGTGATACCCAAGATACTCATAATAACTGGCAGATACAACACAGTAACAAAAAGAGACTTGTGTGCTCTGGAGCAGCAGCTGGTGACCAAGCTGGATAACCCAGTTCATCTGAAATGGCAGTAGGTACCTATGTTTGCGCAACTGAATTAAGCAATTGAATCCAGAATGGAGTTTCATCTCTCTATATATATACTAGGAATTGTGGAAATAATTTTATTCTTTCCCCTTATTTTTTCTCAAGACCTAGCAGTGGAAGATCTCATCAGTTCTGCCAAAGGCACACTTCTATGGGCTTCTAACTCAGTCCCAGAGTGGATGGTGACAACATGCGCAGGCAAAGACACTCCCTTTCTTTCCATAGGCAAAGCTTGCAATGTGATCTTACCACCGTGGAATTTCAGTGTCAGTTTTGGTGGCAGCGTAGCAATCCACCACTTTTTCTGGTGTCCTAACTCTCAAGTGCATGGGGCAGGGCAGTTGTGAAATTACTGAAATTACAAACCTAGATCATATAAATGCCTAGGAATAATTGAAACTCCTGACAAATGACTAGAGTACCTAGTATCAGACACATGGAAGCATGACTGGGAAATACCATGCTAGCGTTACGATGTCGTGGACCCGTGTCTCCTGCAGAATGTGGTCCGGGCTGGTCTGTGAATCACTGTTCTCCTTCCAGGCAGGAGAGGGCAGCAGTAGCACAGACATTGACCCTTCAGTCCCTGTTACGGGCATTCTGACTGCAGTAGGACGTGGCCTGTCCTTGTATTATCGACGGACCTCTCTGATCAATTTGCTGCTGCTTTTAACTGATGGAAGGGGGGGAAAAATATATTTTTTTCCTTACAAGTGCAGGATAACAGCCTACAAGCCCAAAGTTCATGGCGGTTAGGAGTAATGCGTGCCCACGGCTCACCATCTCAGCAGTAAAGGAGGATGAGAAAGTAGGTATGGAGTGGTAAGAAAGGGTAGTGAGACCCTTACGTATCCCTCAGTGGGGCAGACTTTGGAGGTAGGACATAACAGTTGCCCACTGATTGTTATAACCCATAGAGCCAGAAAAGAAAGGGGAGATTTGCGTCATTATGATTGAGTAACATTTTATAGGTGGAGCAAATCCTCCAGCTGGGACAACTTATAGCCTTCAGTCTTGTTTAGGTTGTGCTGCCCATCAGTACAATCAGCTTTTCCATAGTTAGAGGGGGCAGATTGTTAGTGGGCTATGCAGCAATGGGGAGACACAACTTGCAGAGAGGAGCTGCTTCTTGACGTCTGGTTTATTCTCATGTTTCTGAAACCTCTTGGACCCTTAAAACAAGTGTGGATGTAGATAAGAATAAGATCGTATTCCACTTACAATGCTACTTTTAACCTACAAGGGATTCAGGAGCATGAAGCGTGAGGTCTCTTATCACCTTCACAACCAGTAAATGTCCCCTGGGCCACATTGTGCTCTGCTTAGCACCCCAGGGAAGGATCACAGGCTGTATTCATGGGATTCACAAGCCTGAGATGTTTCAATGCATGTCGACTCTGGGTCACCTTCAGAGTGGTGGTTACAAGAGCTCTGGATACAAGAGCGACGCTAAGACCAGGAATCCTGTGCCCCACAATAAACAAAGCAGAAGACGTTGGCATACAAAGGACAATCCTGTAGCTGGTCAGCCTACTCCCCTACTACAGTGCGATTCCTTTCTGTTGGATCTATCCCAGTCTGGACGATTCCCAAACATTTCCAGCACTGGGATGATGGTTTGAAAGACTGGGTTTCTGTCCTCAGCTCTGCTGCAGCCTCACTATGTAACACTGGAGTCAGCATAGGAAGTGTATGAGTATGTTTAAGGCTACCCCAGGCACACATACCACACACCAGGTGTAGGTCTACGTTGTTCCATGCAGACTATTTATTCCTGTTTCTCATGGCTCATGAAGGCTAATTCCTTCCTCGTCAAGGTTAATTAACTTAGAAGAAACATTATCTTAACATGATGTTACTGCTCCAGGTAGGTGAGTGTCTTGTTTAGAGCAAAGTCAGGCCTCTCTATGTGTCTTTAATGGTTTCAGCAAAGCTGGTGTACGTCATTCCAGCACCTTTGACTTCAGAGGGACTCTTGCAATTTCCATCCAGAGAGGATCTGTCCCTCTGCAAACCAGCTTTCCCCCAGCAGACTAGTGATAATCATCCCACAGTAACTAGTACTTAAGTATAAGCTTAGATCTCGTGCTCATGCACAAACAGGAGACAAAGACAGTTTCTGTCCTATAGATCTTATCATGTAATAATGTCCCCTCCTCTCATCTAAACTAAAACATCTGAGAAGATGTATGTGCTTCCTCAACCGCAGGCAATGAGAGCATAGCTACTAAAATCTCATTTCAGTAAATCAGGTTCCTCTTACAGCATCTCTGAAGAGGATTACTCTCACTTGCTGTCAGTGAGTACTGTTGTGAAAGCAGTCACCGCTCCATACTCCCACTCCTCCCTCCTTCAGCCCCCAGATCCAAAATGGAGAAGTGACAGACTGATTTCTTTTTTAGTTTCTCCTCCCTTCTTACTTTGTCGCTAGGATCATCTTTTTCCTCGCTGTCTGCTCTTTCTGTTCCATGTGCTGTCTGGCAATGTGCTCTCCTACTGCCTTGGCAGGGAACTCTGTTTCACAAGTGTAGCCGAAATCTCTGGCCAAATGTAATGCTTCCCCTGTGAGCAAACAAAACGTGTCAGTTAGTTTGTAGGGTTGTTGTTGTTGTTGTTATTATTATTATTATTATTATTATCATTATCATTATCATTACAGAATTTCTTCAACTCAGAAAAAAAAAAATACAATGATAAAATCACTTTTGTAGACATTCATTCCCGGTCTCAGTCACAGATTTCAGGCTGTTTGGCCTGCTCATGCACGGTCATCAGATGGTGCCAGCCAGAAGATAGGGAGGTTATTTGTCATGGTTTAGCCCAGCCAGCAACTAAACACCACACAGCCACTCCCTCACCCTGCCCCTCTCCCAGGGGATGGGAAGAGAGTTAAAGGGGGAAAGTGAGGGAGACCCATGGGTTGAGATAAGAACAGTTTATTACTATTATTATTTACAATAATAATACGATATAGATGTATAATGATAATAATATATACAATCAAGTGATGCACAGTATAATTGCTCACCACCCTATGACCAAGGCCTGTCCCATCCCAGCAAATGATCCTGAAACTTTTAAGCCCCAATACTGCAATCCTGGATGAGTGAGAGGCCCAAAAAGAGAGAGGTAGAACTCCAAGAGACCAAGAGTGAGAACACTCAGAAGAGCAAAAGTCCTTCTTTCCAGTCAACCCTTATATATATACTGGACATGATGTTGCATGATATGGAATACTTCATCGACCAAGTCGGTCCTCAATCCTAAATTCAAATCATAAGGGGAGTCGTGGACCCTTTGTCCCAGCCGTGCTCCCCCCCTCCTGTTGTGTTCCTGCACACTGGCAAAACATGAGAAGCTGAAAAGTCCTTGATGTCTCAGTACCAAACATAAACACCAGTGCGCTATCAAAACTCAGCGAATCCCAGACTAAAACCAAAACACAGAGCCCTTCTAGCTGCTAAAAAGAACAACTAACTCTGTCTCAGCCGAGAGCAGGACATCGTTCCTCTCATGAGAAAATACTAGTCAAGACACTTGAGTTTAGCTCCCTCCCCTGCTACCAGTAAATACTCGGTAGCTGATCAAATTTTGTATGCCCAGTTCATCAGTGACGTTTAAGGCATGGAAATTAGTAGAAGGTAGGACTAAATCACTCTGAAGAGCTGAGATTCAGCATTTGGTGCTTCACTTCTCTATCTCTAAAGGAAAAATAGCCTCCTACCCCAGGAGAGAGCTGTGAGGATAACATCTATTTTAGTGTATTTGCTTAGGGATTCATAGAATCATAGAATCATAGAATCATCTGGTTGGAAGAGACCTTCAAGATCATTGAGTCCAACCATTCACCTTGCACTGTCAGGGTCCCTAAACCATATTGCTCAACACCAAATCTACACGGTTTTTAAACACCTTCAGGGATGGGGACTCCACCACCTCCCTGGGCAGCCTGTTCCAATACTTCACAACCCTCTCTGTAAAGAAATTCTTCCGGATATCTAGCCTAAATTTCCCCTGTTGTAACTTGAGGCCATTCCCTCTCGTCCTGTCATTCATAACATGGGAAAAGAGACCAACCCCCATCTCCCTACAACTTCCTTTCAGGTAATTGTAGAAAGCGATAAGGTCCCCTCTGAGCCTCCTCTTCTCCAGACTAAACAGTCCCAGCTCCCTCAGCCGCTCCTCATAGGACAAGTTCTCTAAACCCTTCACTAGTTTTGTTGCCCTTCTCTGAATATGCTCCAGCACCTCAATGTCCTTCTTGAAGTGAGGGGCCCAAAACTGGACCCAGTACTCAAGGTGTGGCCTCACCAGTGCTGAGTACAGGGGGACAATCACTTCCCTGCTCCTGCTGGCCACACTGTTTCTGATACATGCCAGGATTCCATTGGCTTTCTTGGCTGCTTGGGCACACTGCTGATGAAGCCAGCAGGCACGAACAAATGCCCCACACTAGAGATGAGCAGATCTCGAAGTTGAGCACAAGAAACAATCCTGTTTCCAAAAAGATTGCAATCAAAATTAACCAGTTAAAATAAAAAGAGACAACAATGAAGATCGCAGTTACTGTTTTATAGGTGGGGAAATCAAGGCAAAGGGTGTACATTACTAGGCTTTATGAGAAGTCTGTGACAGAGGCAGGCACTGAGCACTTCTCTATCTCACTACAGAGGCTGGATGCCATAACCCAATTCCATGTTGGGTGTCAAATACCTCTGGAAGAACCTCGCCCTCTCCACCGGCTTAGAGAACTCAGGAATTTATTTTAGAGTTTACTGAACACTCTGGCCAATGTGCTGTGACTCTGACAACCTTGGTGTGGGATTTATCTGATCAAACACAGCTGCCTGGAGTGTGAACATCTGCGCCTAAGTTAGTCTTTCTCTGATGGGAAATAGGCACTTCCAGATGACACTTGCTCTCATCTCATCATAGAAGCTAGAAATAGGTCAGCTACCAGAAGTGTATACTGAAGCACAGCTGCATGAGTGACTGAGAGCTGTGCTCCAGAATAGTTTTGGGATTAGGGTGTTGTGGATTTTTTATTTAATTTTTCTTTTTTTCAGAGTTATATATTTGGCTGTCATCATGATAGGTAGCACTGGAGCCTGGCTTTTTGGAGTCCAGGCTGATGCTCCAAGTGAACAGTTAGGAGGGATTCAGGACCCTTTGAGAACATGTACAGTGGAATTCATCTGATTAAATGTCAATATTCATGCCTGATCTTATACTTTCAAGTCAATAGAGACAAATTAGCCCTTGAAGCATGTGTCATCTCATACTAAAGTAGAAGGCAAAAGTGCATCAGAGGAATTATAGAAAAGTCCGAGTTAGAAGGGAACTCAGAAGATCACCTTCTGTTAAAAGCATGGCCTTAGATCAGGTTATTCATGGCCTTTTCAAGCCTTGTCTTGAAGATTTCCATCCGTGGAGATTCCACAGCTTTTCTGAGCAATCTAATCAAATGTTTAATTATTAATTTAATTTTATTTAATTTGTTAATCACCCAGAAGTGCTGATTTCTCCCTGTTAACTGCAATAAGACCTGAGAGGACAGAAACAACTGTGATACAGACAATGAGATGAATCCTGTCCCCAGCAAGACTGAATCTGCTCTGCACAGACCTGGTGAAGCCAAGAAAGGTGAAAATTTCCATGGGAGGAGTGGTCCTGTACAAGGGGCAGCATGAGGCATAAGGGATCACAGACACTGACCTCTATTCCACTGACCTTTATTCCTCTACTCTCCACCTTTTCAGAGTTTATTTTTTCCCTTTCTATCATTGGAGTTTTTACCAGAAAAATATCTTTCTTTTCCACGAACAAATGCTTTGTTGTGTGTTTAGCTGACATAACTGGATTCAGGTAGCAGTAAAATATTTTCACCGCTCCCAGGGAATTTGTTTGCTGACATCAGGCAACAACAACCTTTGCAGCTGTAACCAATTTTACATGCAAAAATGGAAGATTATACTCAAAATAATCTGCATTATTTGGATTATTTAAAAGTGATTTCCAGTCTGCCTAAAAAGAATAAGAATTTAGCAAGCAACCACTATCTCTGAGTTGAAAGGAGAAATGATTTTCTCCTCATTTACAACTTCTGGAAGAGTAAAATAACTTTCAGTGAAATTAAAATCTATTTTAGTGTTATGTTAACAGTGAGTCAGAATGAACAAGCATATAGCTGACTGCCAGTTTGGTGTTTAAAATGTCTATCCTCATCATCATGGATGAGAAAGGGTACAAATTTAAACCATAATATCTAAATTTCGGTAGAGTTGCTTCAAAATTTCTATTTCAGCTAAATAAACACTAAGTCAACTGCAGAAGAGTACCAGGTTTTGCTCTTCAACTAAACTCCAGTAAAACATTTGATAGGTTTGTTTTCATGCCAGCATGGAAAGAAGATAAAAGTCAAACCCGTTGAAGCTGTCATCAGGTGGAATTGCTATTCTCCAGACAGCTCTATCCTGGTTCCAGTCAGATCCAAGTAACAAAGCAAGGAATGCAGTCAGCAAAGCATTTAAGCATTTAGCCATTGGAAAAGTCTTGGTTTCTTCAAGAATAAAACTTTATGTGATGAAATGGAGGCATTTATTTAACATGGTCAGCAACAAACTGACTGAAATTTGTATGTTTTCACTTAACATCAAAAAGAAAGGGAATGAAAATATGAATTATTATTAAAACTTTTCTTTCCAAAGATGGTGTATATGATTTATTAGAACTAAGATTATACTAAATGGTTTTGATGATCTGAGAAAATTATACAAAGGTATAAAACTTGTCCATTTTACATGGAGATGGGATTGTGATTGAATGCTAATGATATATAAAGTGAGAAAATCGTAAGCAAAGTGAAACAAAAGGATTTATCTGCTTGTGGATGTATATAGATAGGAATGAATGTACCTATTGTGAAAAAAGGAATCTACAGATTTTTAAAGTATGTTTTTACTGAAAAGCTGATATATATTAGGAATGCCCATTATAAGTAGGTGTATGTATTCATATAAACACACAATTCTATACGATATAAGGAATAGGAATTCTAAATTACAAAATCAAATTATAATTAAAAATAGAAAACTGGACATGAAAATGCTCTGCAGAACATGATTTCTTGTATCTCACTGTTGAGCAAAGATCTCATTTTGAACTGGGACCAAATGATGAGGTATTGAGAACTGAATCATGTAAACTTCTATGTGTATTATTTTTTGTTAATCTCAGTGAATAAAGGTCCCTAGTATTACTACACAGTAGGAAGTCAGTCTGCTTGGTGTGGAAAAGTAGTTTGCAAAAAATGTCATTAAAGATGTTCTTTCTTTTTCTGCATCATGATTTGGACCAATATTTATTCTAGGGGAAAATGGACATGTTGGAAATGTGGATGAACCGACCTCTTTTCTTTCACCTTAGATTTGCCTTCTTCTGCCTAGTTATTATTTATGTCAGGGAGGAGTCATACTAAAGGTAGAACCCCCTAAAATCTCTGCCTTTTATATCCAGTTGCCTTGTTTCAATCTCAGACCAAATTTCCCTATGTCCAATATCCCCAGCTCTTTCCTCCTGCAGAGACAAAGAATGGGTGCTGGGGACCGTTGACTCTTTCTCCTTCAACCCAGCACACGGCTTTGCAGCTATAAGCAGCACTGCCTTTCCTATATAATTTGACAATTGACCAGAGAGCTTTGCATGATGGAAAAGGACAGTCGCTGAAGCTGAATTGGCAGAGACAGCTCTGGAAAGCCTCAGTGGAGAGACCAGCCCTCGTACCTTGACAGGTTTCTGTGGGCAGGTGCAAGGAGAAGCGTGGGTGTCCCCTGGGTCTAGCAAGAGTGAGCGATGCTCCTATACAGAGTGAAGGCAGAAACTGTGTCCCAGGAGAGGGACACGCGGCATCTGAACCTCCTACACTCTCTCAGCTTCGCCTCCTCCAGATGCTCTACCCAGCAGAAATGCTACTCAGGGGGAGGAGGGACAGGCAGGAGGTGGGAGGAAAGGTTTTTTTCTATTTGTAGGGTGTGAAGGGAGGAGGAACAAGTGGAAACATATTTAAACAAAGGCTGGTGGGGGAGAGGCGTGACAGTTGATAGAAGGGTGAAAAAAAGTAACCACTGATCTATTTTTCTCAAGAATTTTGGTCTTCGAATGATGAATGCAGTCAATCCTATGTCTAGCAAAGTTCATGTCTTAGTTAAGTTTGACAGGAAAACAAATTATAGATTTTTTGTAAATGCTTTTTCTGATTTTTGTAAATAATCTGATGAGTTTAAATTAATTCATGCATTGCTTTTACGTGCATCTGCAACGATATTTACACTATGTCTCAGCTTTTAAGTGACCTGTCCAAACAGATGGGGATATCTGCTCTCTTCTCATATCCTTTTTTGCTCCTACTGGGGAAGCTTTTGACTCCTTTGAAACAGTAGATTTAGCCTTGGCAATGCTGCTATTTAATGGAGGAGCCTTTACTGTATTAGCTAACATGTAGGAATTTTCCTCTTCGAGCTGGTGCGATAAATGACCTTTCCCGTCATCTAATCTAGGCACTAGAGGGCATCCCTCACCTACAGGTTGCACGAAGCAGTCCCATACTGCCGTGGAGGGTCCTGCAATGCTGAGTTCATTCTCCCCCTCTGTCTTTCCATCTATTGTGTTGATTTATGTGGATAACAACGTAAAGAAAAGAACTGATCTGTCAAACGGTTCCTACTTTGAGCCCCAGAAGTCTCTACCAAAGATACTAAAGATGTAACCCGACCAAAAATAACAGTAAACACCCAGCAGACATGTTGAACCCCAAAAGAAGGAAGTTTTCAACACAGGAGTAAGTTCGTAGATTTTTCATAGAGTCTGGATTGTCACATGGCCACCACAGCCTAGAAATTAATTGCAGTTCCTCTGTTGAGCTTAGCAGTACTCCTCAAAATTCAATAGTCTATTTAGAGGAAGAGAAGTCTTAGTCACGCCAGAGACATTCGAAATGGTTTTGGTTAATACACCTAATCACCATACAACTAATTTTGCCTTTTCATACCTCAAAAAATATTAAAGAGGTTGACCATATCCCTACCTTACAGAGATGTTAAAAGCCTCAATACATTAAAGACTGTGAGGACCTTTAGTAATAATAAACTTAAAACCATCTAAAGTAATAAAGAGTGACACAATCCTTAGTTCTTATAAGAAGTCCACACAGTACACTTGATATTTAGGGATTTAATAAGACTAAAAAATCGTGATGTCAATTTATTTATTGACATCACACAGAAAAATCCAATGTTATATTCTTCATGTCCTCCAAAACCCAGAATAAGCCTGTGTTTTTCCATTTTTGCCTCCTCCAGCAGCAAGAGCCATGGAAGGATGGGTTTTCTTGCAGAAATCATGCTATGAGTTAGTACCACTGGGAAGTAATATCTGCATGTACAAAGGGAGGACAGCTTATACCACAAAGGATTCAATGAGCACTGCCAAGTTAGACCAAGAATTGGTTACACAGACAGAAAATGAGCTGCTTCTTGTTTTCTGTTGGAATATTAATGTGCATGGTGGTGCCTTCCCCAAAAATTCCAGTAGGCAAAATTCATGATTAGCATGTCTAGGCAAACAGGTCTCTGTTAAGTTAGCTCAGGCTCCTCAGTATATATCTTTAGGACTCACAGGAGGGCAGTCCAAGAACAAAAGCAATACCATAAGCTTGATACTAGGTTTGCTATTGGCTTTGAGTAAAGGGCAGGGATGCAAGCACAGCTCCATACCTGGAAAAAATGATCTAATTCTGACTTACAGTAAAGGTGCTTTGCCACCAGTCCCAGGCCAGCAGTTGAAAGGGGGCTTCCTCAATCTCAGTCTTTTGTAATGAATGAGTAGCTGGCCATATATCTCTGTTTGTTCATCCCTGCTAAGACCCAAGATCCATGAAGGTCTGTGAGTGTAGGAACAGCCCTTACTCCTCTAAACTGGTACCTTTTCGAAGACTGTATCTACATTACAACTTTCTCTTTACTACAAGTAGGTGTGATACAGAAACAGTTGTATTTCAGAGCAGCCTCATTGTAGTTCTGTGTGCTGAGTGGCCCCTGAGAACCTCAGTCCCTCCTCTTAGATACTGAAAAACCTCCATTGTTGAGGATTTAGCACTATTTCTGTCTTATGGAGTCTCCATCCTTTGAGATAATAAAAACCTCCGTAGACAAGTTCCTGAGCAACCTTTTCTAATTGACCCTGCTTTGAGCAGGTGGATTGGACTGAGATCACCAGGAGTCCCTTCCAGCCTCAACCTTTCTGTAATTCTATGATTAGAATGGTAACATGTGCTGAGACCTCAGTCTACTTGCCTAGATCTATATGGACCTTGCAGGTTATGATCCTAGAAGGTGCTGACCTTTAGGATGAGCAGAGCGCTCTCAACATCAAGGAGGAGGGATCTGAAATTCCCAGAGCTGCTACTCGCAGCCAGACAGCAAACCGAGTACTTAGTGGATTCACCCAGAATAGAAGAGATTCAGGTAGAGTTTCTTCCCTTTGCCTGAGGGGTTTGAACCTGCATCTCCCAGCTGAAGGCTTGAAGAGCCTGGCAGTACTTGGTGAATGATATTTAAACAACAAATAAAGGCCAAGAAAGTATCTCTTGGGCCTGTCTAGAGTTTATCTGAAAACAGATTTCATTCATTTATGTGTAGTGAGAAAAGGCTTGTCTAAATATTATGTCTTCTTATGGGGAAAAAAAATAATCACATTTTTGGATCAGCTCCAGGAAATTCACAAGTTAAAAAAAAAAAAGGAGGATAAACAAGCCTACTTATAGAGTTGGTATAAGACATTCATCTCTCTCACAAGAACACTTGGATCATCGATTTGTAAGTCAGATCCCAGCACAGAAAGCACAGATCAATGCTGAGGAAACTGCAGGACCAAAACACTTGCTGGGAGCCAAGACATCTCAGAGTGAACTTCCAGTTTTCTACTCCTTCTGTCTGTGGCTTTAGGCAGGTCAGTTCTCGTCTTTGAACAAAATACAGATTATGGTATTTAACACTGTGGCTGAAAAGTATTGTATGCAAGGAAACATTTTAATTGCGTTCATATTATATTGCAATATTATAAACCCTACCTTCTACCAAGGAAGTCAAGAGCGTGACATTTGCTGCTTTTCTTCTTCCTGCAGGCAAATTCAGTCCCAGTCTGTCTAATTTTTCTCGCAAGCAACGTCCCCCATTCTTGGATTTTGCTCTATTACAAGAGAACAGTAGGAGAGAGAAACTTGTCTTTATTCTGCACTTTTTTCCCCATGTTAATATAAATCCAGAAATTATACACACCTTATTGACAAATGCGTGGGGTGATGCCTGCACTAATGACATCAATGGAAAATCTTTCAGAACTCTATTCTTCATGTCCTGCTCGTACGGTGCAAGTCTTTCATGTGGGTCATTTGACAAAGTTAGATATTTTAATGCCTGTCATAGGGGTATAACAAATTCAGATAGCTTTCCACCTAGTGGAACCCATGGTCCTGATTTGGGCACAGAGCCTGGGATTGCAATGACTGAATATATGTATTGACAGTGCAGTCACTTGTATCTGATTTAACCACCCCAGGCTCCAAAGGCAATCGAGAGGGACGAATGCACATCTAGAACAATATTAAGCAGATGTCTAGAATGAGGGGACTTTAACCACCTCTCTCACCTGACTATAAAAGGAAGCCAGACAGCTAGTCAAATGTAGACCTCTATGTGGACACAGCTCCAGCTATCCCTCTAGAATTTATGTAGAGATCTGGGTACTAGGAAATGTGATCTACAAAGCCCAATATTCACAAGGAAGAAGGATAAGGCAATAGGAGATGCTGAAGCCAAAATCCCAGCTATTGTTGGCTATCTATGCCCCTATACCAAATGTAAACATCATTTTGTTCTCACAAAATGGTTCCTGGTGCGCCTCACACCTGCTTTTCTGCAGCATCTCAGTGTTTGAAGCATTTGGGACATATCCACTTATGCAGCAGACGTAGGTTCAATTTCTTCCTCTGCTTGAGGGAATTTTAACCTGTGTCTTTTAGACCAATGCAGCAGCCAGCTGGCAGCGAGTAACTAATGTTAAAATGCTTAAACACTGAATAGAGCAGTGACTGGAACCCAGATCTTTCCCATCCCGAATGAATGACCTGATCGTTAGACAGTGGAGTCATCACTACAGTTACACCTTTGCTTTTGTCCAACAAATATTTAATTAGCCCCAAATGAGACTGAGGGGCCCTCAGCTTAGAATAACTAATCAATGAGTATTAAGCGTGCCTAACTAGATGTTATGAAGTGCAGGTTCAAGTTCCTTCACGCAGATGAAGGAACCAGACTTGGAATACCACCCTTTGAATGGTCATTTTTGTGCACTGAGAGATACCATAACAACTGTGACCGTGTTGTATGTCAGGAAATGTCTTCTGAGAATTCTGAAGAAATAAATACTAAATTCTGAAGAAAAACTACCTAGGGAAATACCTAGATGGTGATTGCTGACAGGATGCAAAACCAGCCCTGCCAGGTCTCAGGCCAACCATGAATGAAATTTGGTTTTACTGTATCTCTGCTGGTCAACTACAGAGTGTTTGAGTCTGTTCTATAGTTGTGACATCTACAGGTATAACCTGACCAAATCTCCTAATTTACACTCTCTGCTTCGTAAAACAGAATTAGCACATCCAAACTGCTGGCAGGGACTAGTCCCTGGCTGTTTCTAACTGTCGAACTATGCCTAAGGTTGATTTGGAAGAGTGATATTTGTTCTGGGTCAAAAACTTATGAGGACCATTCTAATGTTTTAACAGAAGAGGGAAATGAGTCCTTGTGTTCAGGCTGATGCCTTTGCATTCTTAATAGCTTGTACTGGTATTGATGAAGTCTGAGGAATGAGTATTTAGAGTGAATATTCCTGCGACTATTAGCTGAAGGCCTCTCCAGGGTGAAGCAATAACAGAGAAAAAATTTTGTGGATGTAGATTTTGGATTTCAATGCCTACAGAGGCAGTTAAATAGGGCTACAGCCTTTACTCTGTGAGATGTCTCAAGACAGCTCTTGGACTGCTACATATCTTCGAATATTGCAGGTTGGGTAAAATGACTTCCAGTATAAATACGGGGATCAGTGTGGCCTTCAGTGACAGCAGTGATATAGCCTATGACTTTCCAGCTAGTTTTGATCAAAGGGCATTCAAGTAGTTATGCCATCTAAGTTGACACCTCAGGGACATGGCGACTTACATATGCCTGGCCGAATTACAGTTGTCTCCTTGTTTTCCACTTGCAGGGGGAGGCACAATCTGCCACTTTCCTCCTCTCTGCAAGTGTCTACTCTGTTCAGTGAAGGGTCAGAGGCAAAATTGTACCTCGTTACTTGCTTCTCCTCCAGTATCTCACAAAAAGAAAAATAAACCCAGTGTATTCTGACTTTTTTATACTCAAAAGACATAGAAGGGAGAAAGGAAGCAAAAGGCACCCCTGCATCTCCATGGTTTAGATTTTTGATGAGTGAGGGCTGTAACTACATGTGGTAAAAAAATTTACTTTGGAATAGTTTCTCAACAAGAAGTCAGATTTGTAGCTGGGATGAAGTTTTCTGCACACTGAGGGTCTTTTTTTTCTTCATTTAAAACGAGGCAAAACACCACCTATCTGCCTCTGATGAGTGATCCAAGAGGAACGGGTCAAGGATCTGCTCCTTCGGCTGGATGCCCACAAGTCTATGGGGCCTGATGGTATCCACCCAAGAGTCCTGAGAGAGCTGGCGGATGTCATTGCCAAACCCCTGTCCATTATCTTTGGGCAGTCTTGGCTCACTGGGGAAGTTCCGCTGGACTGGAGGCTGGCGGATGTTACCCCCATTTACAAAAAAGGGCGGAAGGAGGATCCGGGGAACTACAGGCCTGTCAGTCTGACCTCGGTGACGGGCAAAGTCATGGAACAGGTTATCTTGAGTGCTATTAATGAGCACATACAGGTTAACTGGGTGATCAGGCCCAGTCAACATGGGTTTATGAAAGGCAGGTCTTGCCAATCAAACCTGATCACCTTCTATGACAGGGTGACCCGCCTGGTTGACGAGGGAAGGGCTGTGGATGTAGTTTTCCTTGACCTCAGTAAAGCCTTTGATACGGTTTCTCATAGTGTTCTGGTTGAGAAACTGGTAACTACTGGCCTGGATAGGCACACCCTCCTTTGGGTTAAAAACTGGCTGGATGGCCGGGCCCAAAGAGTGGTGGTAAATGGGGCTAAATCCGGCTGGAGGCCGGTCACCAGTGGGGTTCCCCAGGGCTCAGTGCTGGGTCCGGTTCTGTATAACATCTTTATCAATGACCTGGATGAGGGGATTGAATGTACCCTCAGTAAATTTGCGGACGACACCAAGCTGGGAGGCTGTGTCGATCTGCTCGAGGGTAGGGAGGCCCTTCAGAGGGATTTGAACAGACTGGATCGTTGGGCTGAGGCCAATGGCATGAGTTTTAACAACGCCAAGTGCAGAGTCCTTCACTTGGGGTATAAAAACCCCAAGCATCGCTATAGGCTCGGGGAAGAGTGGCTGGAGAGCTGCCTGGTGAAGGACCTGGGGGTGTTGGTTGATTACCGGCTTGATATGAGCCAGCAGTGTGCCCAGGTGGCCAAAAAGGCCAATGGGATACTGGCGTGTATCAAGAATAGTGTGACCAGCAGGAGCAGGGAAGTGATCCTGCCCCTGTACTCGGCGCTGGTGAGGCTGCACCTGGAATATTGTGTCCAGTTTTGGGCCCCTCGCTTTAAGAGAGATATTGAGCTCCTGGAGCGAGTCCAAAGAAGGGCGACTAAACTGGTCAAGGGGTTGGAAAATAAAACTTATGAGGAGCGGCTGAGGGAGTTGGGGCTGTTTAGCCTGGAGAAGAGGAGGCTGAGGGGAGACCTGATTACAGCCTATAAATACTTGAGAAAAGATGGTGGGGAGGTGGGGGAAGGGCTCTTTACATTAGTGACGGGTGATAGAACAAGAGGAAATGGGTATAAGCTTAGTCAGGGGAGATTCAGGTTGGATGTTAGGAAGTATTTCTTCTCTGGAAGGGTTGTCAGCCACTGGAATAGGCTGCCCAGGGAGGTGGTTGAGTCCCCATCCCTGGATGTGTTTAAGAATAGGGTGGATGATCTACTTGAGGATATGGTTTAATGGGGATTAGGGATGGTTGGACTCGATGATCTCCAAGGTCTTTTCCAACCTAGAAATCTATGAATCTATGAGTAACTGAACTGAGGCTAAAAAAGGATCAGTTCACTGAAAAATGTCATCAGACTTCCATTTTTCTCATTTATTGCAAATTTCTCTAGAAACAGTGTTCACTCCCAAACAATTTCCATCTATTTTTGCAAATTGTGACCACCTATCCAAGGGGGGAAAGAGAACAAAACCTATCTGTAGAAAATAATAATACAGAAAATTACAGCACTACCGCCTAGCATTTGTTATTCTCACCTTCAACTTACCTTCTCAAAATACCTCCTAAGAGGGAAGCATTGAGGCATTCTGGTGGTGAAAGGCGCCTCTTCACCTCTGCGATGGTCACTTTGTACTTCGAAGTGGAGCTGAGTAGAGATAAGCGACCAGGAACAGAGCAGAACAGGTCTGTGGGGTTAACAACGCATGTACCACCTACAAAGCAAAATAAATATTACAGCCGGGGAAAACCTGGTATTCCATGTTTTGACAAATTCAATCATAAAAAACAGTTCTGTTGTTTACTTGTGGTTGCTTTTGTTAGTGGGTTTTGTTTGTGTTTTTGGAGTATTTGGAGGTTTATTTTTTAAATATTGCATCACACTGTTGCTTTGAGAAAGATGAATGGCTTGAAATTTCAGTCTGGGAAAAGTGAACTATTAGATCATATAAGATTTACAATCAAATTAAATCATTATGGCTACCTCATTCAATTTCATGCGCAGTAAAAATTACATATTAACAGGTTTTCAAGTCTTGAATCTACTATGATTAACAACGTAAGATTGAACCAGATTCAGGTATCATTCAGGATTTTAAAAAATGCATTTGGTGAAAAATTTAGGACATCGGTTCTAATGACAAATGTTCATTTTAACTCTCATAGCAGTGTTCAGGATAACAAAGATGCAATGGCACTATAGGTTTGCAGTGATTTGCAGCCGGAACAGCTTTCCAAGCCTTTGAACTCTCATACACTCCTTCTAAAGTTAGGTCAAATCCTCAGCTGATGTTAATGATTGAAATCTATTGAGCTACATCGGTTTATCTCAGGTTAGTTCTGGAATTGTTTATTTCTTGAAAGTGGCAATTTCTTAGCCTGGGTCTAAAACTGCTGAATGATCACCAAATCTTTCAATGAAGACTGTGATCAATAACTCCTCAGGCAAAATCGAGCTTTTAACTTAAAGTTAATATGTGAGACAGCAAGAGAGAAAACTTTCTCTGCAACTGATCCAAGAGGATAACACAAACTCCCAGGGAAAAAAAAAAAATAATCTTAACGACTAGCACATATTTTATCACCAACTGCAAAACACTTTTCTTTGACCTGCCTTCTCCAACCTAACTACAATAAAAAATTCAGTGGAAGAAATAAATCTTACCACTGCATGCACAATTCTTCCCTAGGGGAAAGATGAGAAAAAAAGAATGAGCTGCATGTGACAGTGATAGAAAATACCATATAATTCAATGCATTACTAGAAGGAGTTCAGATGGTTTCTGTGAGGACAATGATATAAAGACCTTCTTACAGCAGAATGAATCTGTGCTCATCATTCACATTTAAAGGAAAGATACTACATTTTTTAAGCTACCATGATAATTTCTTCTTTCCTGTTAACACCCTAATCTTTTTTGCACTGCAAGAGTTCACTTTATTATGCTTAAAAAAAATTTAGTTTGTAATCTAAATTCTGTGCTGTGAATGGAGTAGAATAGACTAGAAGAACAGAACAGGAGAGAATAGACTAGACTAGACTAGAAGTAGAATAGAATAGGAAAAAAAAAAAAGATAGCTTACTTTAGACAAGATCCTAAGACTTTTACTTTATCTTCTTCTGCATGTAATCTTTCTGAAAATTAAGGTGACTATGTATGCTTCAGTTTTAGCAGAGACAGAGGAATATAACTGAAGGATGAAACTTCATTAAAGGCAGACTATTGCTTGCTTACATAAGGCAAACAGAATTTCTTTCCAAATATTTCAGCTCTTGAAGGTATATTTAAACATTTGTGCTGACAGCAAAACCAGAAAAGAACATCTCTTGGTATAAATCCCAGATGGGTGAGATCCTGACTCAGTACAGCAGGGTATTTTATGACTTTTCTAATTATGCTACGGGATAAATATTGGTGTCCACTTCTCAGACAGACAAATCATGCATCACCAAATGTATAGACACATCGAGGACACTTACACGCATTTTTGCACAGCTCATAGCCACAGTTCATGAGCTCATATGCTCAAATACAGGAATCTGGTACCACATGCCTGAAATGTTTTTGTATTTTTGTTGTTTCAGTGTTTGGGTTTTGGTTTTTTTTTTTTGTATCTGAGGCAAGGCTGCACAGAAATCTATAAATATTTTCAATCAACATTTTCAAACTTCTGGTCTGTCAGGTGCATTTGTGAAGAGTGTTAACACTGAGTAGATGTGTTTGTTTTGCATCTCCAGCCACACAATACATATACATACGTGTACTTATATACGTGTCAAGAAAACAGTAGCAATATGTACATATTTATTTACCTCAATAAGTCTGTAAATTTTATAATGAGTGAGACTGTACTGAAATCAGTGTCATATTAAAATGTATCTTCTTGCCAGGTTAAGCCAGTATGTGTACCGTTTATGCCAGATAAATAATTGTTCCTTTAATCCAAAAACCTGTTACCCTTCAGCTGCTCCTACCCTAACCAGAATTTACTGGAATACTTGTCTCTACTGTCTAGTAGAAGGTTGTTTACAGTCTAAAATATTTAAAAATATCAGGTCTATGCAACATGATCTTAAACAAAGCAATTCCAGGTGAACAAGGTATGGATTAAAAATGAAAGAAAACAACAAGTCTAAATCATTTGCTTTTCAGAAACATGGAGAACAAGTTGCAAATTACAAGAAAGTAAAATCTGTTGCATATAATTATTTCACTATATTAATTATTCATTGACACAGCAACAAAAAGCAGTGTGGTGCTTTCTAGACGAAGCTATGTCTTTGTCACAAACTGCGTGCAGTTTTGAAGGCATGGATCTCCTACCACAAACACCACCTTGGAGAGAAGATGGATGAAGTCCTGGCCTTTACATTACGTGGCAAACAGAAAAAGAGATGACAGTAAACAAAAGGAGAGATGCTGGAAAGAGAAAAGAAAGGATAAGTGCAACCACACTGGAAGATGAAGAGTTAGGTCTCTTGCCAAACACATAGAATTTCGTGTATTCCTTTCCCCATGTTCTGATTATTCATTAGAGTGGAGAAATAATTTTGGGATCAAGTGGAGCTCAATGAGGAGAAGGCAAGGTATGTTTTGAGTTGCACCGAACAGAGGTGGCAACAACCAGCTTTTCCATCCTGTCAACACAGTGCAGCTGTAGGTGTTGTTGGAAAAGTCAGTCCTTGTTCAACTGTTGAGCTGGTCTTGTCATCACAGGGTATTTTAGAGGTGAGATGCTAACAGACACCAGCTGAAGAAGCAGAAGACAATGCCCTCGAAAATAGAATTGAAATAATACCTTTCGTGAGCCTAGCAGTTCAACCTGAATATCTATATTCCTCTTAGCAGCATCTACTTTCTTTAGAAATCTTTACAGACTGGCTTCTGGTGCCAGAATACCGAAGATGTTGTCAGGTCATCAGATGAAGAGCCCCCTACATAGCCACAGTGAAGTAATGTGCCCACCAGCGTACAGGAAGAAGGGAAAACTCTGGCCATTGCTCCCTGATTAGTTACCCACACTGTTGGTCCTCCTGCAAGGCTAGGAAAAGAAAATGAGAGCAGGCAGAAGGTGAGATAGCTGGTAGGATCGTCCTGTAGTTTGCCTCAGCAATTTTGTGCTCGAGTACCATGTGAAATGGGGCCTGTGAATGTTAAAAAGGTTCTTTTTAGGACAATTGTTTATACCAGCAGGGAAGTGATTATGTGGACAGGTCTGACATCATTTGTTGCCATAAGATACTGTGTTAGAGATGACTCTAAATGGTGGTAGTTGTGCTGTTACAACCACAGAGGTCTAAAGGCACAAGCGAGAAAAGATTTAGACGAAGGGGGAAATCTTTTGTACAGCAACTGATAGATTCAGGAAAAAAAGAAAGAAAGAAGGGAAGGTTTCAGGCACACAAACCCTTCTTCAGAACTCCTCTTTTATCCAACTCGATTCAATTACTTCTTCTTTCTTCATGACAGAGTTTTACCCTCTGATCTGTCATCTTCATATTGATTTCAACCAATATGATTGTTCGAAAGGAAAAAGCTGGGAGAGGAAGAGATGCGCTTTGTGCAGCAGATCACATTTGGGTAAAAGACCCAGGGCCCGACACTGCTGTGTACTGAATCGCCTCAGCTACCGAATTGCCTCAGGAGATTATATATAACCTAATCTATTTGAAGATGTCCCTGCTTCTTGCAAGAGGGTTGGACTAGATGACCTTTAAAGGTCCCTTCCAACCCAAACCGTTCTATGGTTCTATTCTAGGATTATTGTCAAGTGGTCTGAGGGAGAGGAATAACAAAAGACTACATTTATTTTTGCTTGCCTACTTTCAGGGCCCAATCCTTTTCCCTTACCTGACTGGTTCACGCTCAGCACAACATACTCCTTTATGTGAACTGCGCGTTTGCTTTGTTCGCCAAGCCTAGAATGAACAAATGTTAGGCTACGTGATACCGCAAAAGGTAGTCACAGCAAACATCGGGAGAGCATTTTCCCTTCCTTATTCCTGTCTCCCCATCAAATAGCACAAGTCAGTACAAAATGCCAACACAAGCTGGTGACAGGTTGTGTAGATGACAGCAGGGAGAACAACAGAGCCATACTCTAACCCAACAGTCTTGTCAACACAATGAAAATCCCAATAACGCATGGCGCAAAAAGAGCCTTGGTCTGTTTTGATAGCAGATTTCCCTTTGTATAGATGAAGCGGACAATAGCATGGCTGGAGTGCTGATATATTTTGATTTAGTTATGCACTTGGGCATCCGCTGAAGCGTAAGTCTCCCTGATGCCCGCAGAGTTAAGTATTTGTCCATCTTTTCATTGACAAAATCCATATTCTCACATGTTTTATGCTTTTCATAAGTAATGTTATTGCTTTATTAGGAATGAGAGAGAGAAAGATGATGTCACTGAATGATTTTTGCACTTCAGATACAAATGTTTTTTTTAAATGTGTGTCTATAATTTTGTAGACGTTCACACATCCCTACACTCTGCGAGGTCATTTCTTATTTGTTAGTTGTAACAGCTACAATGCAATAAGTATTTTATATTAATTCAAGAAGAGATAGTCCCTTTATCCAAGGTATTCACCCATAAATATCATGCAGTTATGGAAGGAAACATCATAATATACTGGTGACAACAGTGCAGAAGTACTGTGACAACAGTGCAGAAGTACAATATATTTTGTTTTTCCAGATATACACATGTTTGTGTGCTTGTGTACATTATTAAGTATAAGCACGCATGAGCACCTACAGATTAATCTTATATAAAATATTAATAACATGCTCTGCTTTTTATTAGTCTATTATTTATATCTACAGGTGCAGTTAGTGGGAGTCTCCAGCTTATAGTGTATTTTTTGCACTGTTCTGAAATTCTGGCAAGTTTACAGCATGTTAAAAAATGAAGACATTAAAATCTACCTCTCCATGGCTTTTTTTTCCTAGCAAGTAGCAAATTTGAGCAAGTAGTTAACTGTATAGAGTTTATCTGTATTATTTTATTCCATGTTCAGTTCCCAAAGGTCTATAAGCAATTTAAAATGTTATCCAAATTATCCTTACATGATCCGAGTCATTAATCTCAGGAAATAAATATGCAAAATTCTAAAACTGATCTGCATTTG
Source organism: Tauraco erythrolophus (assembly GCF_009769465.1). Taxonomy (NCBI): domain Eukaryota; kingdom Metazoa; phylum Chordata; class Aves; order Musophagiformes; family Musophagidae; genus Tauraco; species Tauraco erythrolophus. Next base: position 68,021,090 of record NC_141466.1, on the reverse strand, counting down.
TCAGGAAAAACAGTAAGTACTGCTTTTTTTCCCAGTTATTCTTTTGTTTTCACTTAGGTGTACAAACTTTGCATCATATAAGTAAACCAGCTCATTCCATGAGCATAAACAATTCTGAGATAACATCCCTCACTACAACATTCATACTAAGGAAAGACGGATGTGCCTACATGACATTTTTTTTAAAATATGAACCAGAAGATTCAGTAGGACTGAGGGGATGGTCAGCAGTTTTTAAGGCCAGCCTCTTATCTACACAGATTTTTAAGACTATAAAGACTGTTAGGAGTTTTAAGTTTAAACAACGTTAAAAAAAGTAGCTTGAGAGAAGCAAGGTGTTACAGTGGAGAAGAGAGTAACATAAATAAGGGAGATTGTTACAGGAACTCAACTTTAAAGATTGTAGGAACACACAACAGGATGTTTTAAATCTCAGGCACCCCAGACCAGCCCTCCATCAGTGCCACGTATCAGCACTGATCCAGGAGCACTCTTGCAGCTCCTGGGGTGAAGGATAGGACCCAAACCAGAGCCAAAAGAAAAGAAATCTACTCCATTCTGCTTTGTTTTATGGCACAAGCCATAAGAACTCATCAGCACTTTTCAGTGTCTCTTCGGGCCCAGTCTGCAATAGCGGTTTGGGAAAATAGCTGTGGGTTGCGAAACAGTGTGCGTGAGCCTGGGAGGCTGTTGGAGGAAGGTTTGGGTGAGCTATGTGGATTGGGGGGGGGGGTGCTGAGGGTGTGCTAAGCGTTTGAGGTTCTGCCCATGGTGACCCACGAGTGGGCTCTGCATGGGGCAGAGTGAGTGATGTTGGATGTGGGGGAGCTGTGCAGGTTGTGCGTGTTGTGTGCCGTATGTCCACACGTGTTGTGCTTTTACACTCTTTGTTCCCTGGGTGTGTGCTTGAGTTTGTGGGATGCTGAGGACTGCTCTGCGGTGTGTGCACCCGTGTGTGTGTGGGTCCAAAATCCCTGCTGGGGACTGCGATCACGACAGCCCACAGCTGTCAAAGGGGAGCAAAAGGAGACAGGAAACACAATATACAGCCTCTACCCTAGCAGGAGAGAGGAGCAGCACAGACCTGCCTCAAAGCAGGTGAGATCCCTACCCAGGAACTTTCCATCGCCCCTCTGTGCACAGCAGAAAAGACCCCTTGGCAGATCAGCAGGAAAAACAAGCAAACGAACGAACGAACAAAAACCCACAGAAAAATCCAAACAAACCCCCAAAACACCCAAATCCGTCACATCTCTTCCCCAGACTTCTCCCAAAGGTCTTGCTGGTGCCAAGAGCTACGGGTGCCGGCTGCCTTCCTTTCCTCGCCCGGCGAAGCGCTCGGTGTCCTGACAGAGCCCGCTTTGTCCCGCTGCTCAGCCCGCTCCGTCCCCTTCCCCAACTCGAAACTCCTAGGGAGCTGAAAAGTCGCCGACCGATTTGGCTTTAGTCGGCTGGAGATTATCTCAGCTGGAGCCACGAGAGCCATTAATTAAACCAGCTATTTAGGATTTTAATGCGATTTAAATTGGCCCTTGGAATAGAAAAGAAAGAGAAAAAGACAACAGTGCTAATGACAGTGCATTAGGATCTGAACACAATGACGGGCTATTACCGGAGTCCCGAGGCTCTTGTAAGGTTCAGAACAGCCGGGAAAAGAGAAAGAAAAGGACAACAAAGGGAAGACGAGGATCTGCCCTGCCCTCGGTGGGCTCCCGGCTGGGCGCGGGGAGACGGACCGTTCAGCCACGGGAACCCCCCGCCCCGTCTGCCCCACCGAGGCCACCTTCACCGCCCGGAGCTGCCAAGCGGGAGAGAAGACCGGCTCTGGCCGATCCTGCCTTCCCCTGGGGCGGGACACAGCAGGACTTTGGGGCGGAGGGTGTCGGGGGGAGATGAGGGGGTCCTTAAGGCACCCTTCGGCGGGAGTGGGGGCCGGCTAAGTAGCTCCAGTCGGTTTGGCAGAGCACGGGGGTAGCAAGGGGTAGGAGAATGTCCCCTCTGCCCGTTCCTGCATCCCGGGATGCCTGGATGAGACCGTAACACGGCAGCACCTTATTTTTTAACCTTTTAACAAAATAGGAGCGGAGAAGGTTGTCCCGGGCAGAGACGCAGAGCCCTCAGCCCCGGCCTTCACCCGCCTTCTCCAGTCTCTTGCCCAGTCTCGCCCTTAATGACTGAGTCATTAGGCGGGTAGTTTGGAGTGTCAAAAATTAAAATTAGAACGGGGGAGACGATCAAGGCTGAGCGAGTGCCTTTCAAATGAGAGGCGATATCACGATTAAGTACATAGAAGGCAGAGGCGAGAAAAGGGAGCGTCTTTCCCCGGATTTTATTGGCAGACTTGATGGTGACTGATGCTTCAGCTTTTAAGAAGAGGGTGGTTTTTTCTTTCTTTTTTCTTCTTCTTTTTCTTCTTTTTTTTTTTTTTTTTTTAATCAAATAAGATCTGAGGGTTGTTCCTAGCTAAGCACTAATGCATTCGGATGTCAGTCACCTCTAAGCGATTTGACAAACTCAAGATCTCTTAAAACGTGCAGAGTTCAGATCATATTAATTCCCTAAAAATGTTTTGATTCAAAGTAGTTTGTATTTTATGTTGCCAAGGGCAATCGAAAAAGAGCTATTGCCGATAGGTTGGCCCTTCTCTCTTCATGGCCCAGAGGCGATAGCAGTATTTAAGCTTCTGAAATTAGCCTGGGGCAGGAACGATGGATGATCACAAAGCGAAACAAGAGCTTTTTTTGGAGTTTGCCATCTCGATTTCATAAAACGATGCAGGCCAAATGTCACCGTGTTGTCTTTTTAATCCAAATATATGGAGGTGAGGACACCAAGCCTGCATACACTTCATGTCCGAGAGATGAGGAAGGGATGGGGTGTGGAAGGGGGCTTGGAGGGCATTTTAAAAGAAACCTTCACACACAAAAAAAAAAAAAAAAAAAAAAAAAAAAAAAAAAAGAAGAAAAAAGAGAGAAAAGGTAAAAAAGATTTTTTTTTTATATAAAAAAAAGAAAGAGAAAAGAGAAAAGAGAGAGAGAAATCAAACAGGAATCAGGTTATTCTGCTTTTAAAATGGCAACCTAGAGAGGAATTAAAAGGAATGGGTGCGCAATAAAAGCCTGAGACGATTAATAGGAAAGTATAAGAGGGGAGGGATTTTTTTAATGATTAAAAAACACAGACGACTCCTGTAAATAGAAGCTTCATTTCTTCAAGTGATTTCTTTTGAAACCAGCGATCTGAATATTCAACTTTAAGGCAAAGCTCCACTCTGTATGTACAACATTAATATGATCTCTGCAGAATTTGGTACTCAGAAATATTAACATATCAAAGCCGCTGCCTGAGGCTAGAGAAGCTATCGATACACGAGCAGTAGGAAAAGTAAAGATTATTGGTTCTGATGGTTAGAGCAGGGAAGCTCCGGGCTAAATCCTGCACACCATTAACTGAAAGTGATAGCATGGGGATCTCTGCCCTGGAATCGGTGGCAAATATTTTCTCTAGCTAGTAATTAGCTCGCCAGCACCTAAGCCTCGCAAAGATCTTTTACTTTCCGAGCCTCATTAAAAGCAAACACCAAATCACTGCACTAAACAATCTAGAAGGCAGTTGAGATGTGCCATGGCAGCCGGAGATGGAAGCAGGGAAGAGCCGTTTTTGTGATGTTTGTCATTCCTGTAAGTAATAACACCAGGACTGCAAACCATGGCACTTCCTTGAGATTGCTTTTTTTTTTTTTTTTTTTTGAGAGGACTAGGCAATGATGTGTTCCTCTAGCTAAGTATATTGGAAGTTTCCTTTCCTTTCCTCCCTTCCTTCCTTCCTTCCTTCCTTCCTTCCTTCCTTCCTTCCTTCCTTCCTTCCTTCCTTCCTTCCTTCCTTCCTTCCTTCCTTCCTTCCTTCCTTCCTTCCTTCCTTCCTTCCTTCCTTCCTCTTTTCTTTCTTTCTTTCTTTCTTTCTTTCTTTCTTTCTTTCTTTCTTTCTTTCTTCTTTCTTTCTTTCTTTCTTTCTTTCTTCTTTCTTTCTTTCTTTCTTCTTTCTTTCTTTCTTCTTTCTTTCTTTCTTTCTTTCTTTCTTTCTTTCTTCTTTCTTTCTTTCTTTCTTTCTTTCTTTCTTTCTTTCTTTCTTTCTTTCTTTCTTTCTTTCTTCTTTCCTTCTCTCTTTCTCTCTTTCTCCCCTTCTCTCTTTCTCTCTTTCTCTCTTCCTTTCTTTCTTTCTCCCTTTTACTCTTTCTCTTTCTCTCTTTCTCTCTTTCTCTCTTTCTCTCTTTCTCTCTTTCCCTCTTTCTCTCTTTCTTTTCCTTCCTTCCTTCCTTCCTTCCTTCCTTCCTTCCTTCCTTCCTTCCTTCCTTCCTTCCTTCCTTCCTTCCTTCCTTCCTTCCTTTTTCCCTTTTCTTCCTCTGTTGCATCTAAAACACTCGAAAACAACCTTTTAAAAATATATGTATACATAAGTGACAAAAATAAAATAAAAAATTTGACATGAGATGTTTAAAATATTAGGGAAGCCACTCTCGAGTTAATATATTCTTATTGATGTATTACTAGAAAAGAAGTGTGATTTATTTATATGGGATACTGTATAGCGCTTAGGCGCAGGATGTTTTTATTACTACTAACACCTATCGCTTTTTTTGAAGTCGGACAAAATATTTATTATGTATTTTTAATATACATTTGAAACTTATACTCTCGCCTTTGATATCTTCCCTGAATACGCCAAGAGATAGATAGCAGTGCAGTAGTAGTTCAGCACTTAGATCAGGGTAGAGAAAACCTTGCATTTTCATGCTGGATTTCCTTTACTATCAATCTTTAAATCCTTGAGTAATTTGATCGCTTTAAAAAGCGGGAGAGAGAGAGAGAGGAAGAGAGCGTCTTGACTACAATCATCTGCACAGGTAATTGGAATCTCCTTAGCAGGAGCTGGAGAGTTGAATAAACTGGAGTTGAGCTGAGCTGAGATTTGAGCCGCCCTTCAGCTGGGAAATGAGAACCGCAGTCAAACACCGCAGGCACAGACCCCAGCTGACGGGGACTCTTTATTTCAGCTAACGATCTCCTCTTCTCGGAGGTCAGCTCTCGGATCAAACCCGAAAGAATGACCCCTCTTCCTGGGGATAATTAGAATCCGCCAAAATCTGAGAGACCGGGACCTAGGCGGGCACAGGCACCAGTTGGGCAGGAGTTTGCAAGCCCACCGCGCTGCCAGCCCTCCCCGCAGCGTCCCGCCAGGGGTACCCAGGGAGGGGCCGGGACGTTTGGAGTGTGTCCCCAACACCCGCCTCCACCCCCTCCTTTCCCTGTTTCCTTCTCCCCGCCGCCAGCTCCGCCGCTCTCCCCCGGGCACCGGCTGCGGGCCCCGGGGGCCGCCCGCCGCGGCGAGGCGGGGCCGGGCGGAGCGGCCGAGGGGAGCTGTCCCTTCAGCACCACCGCGCCGCCGCCGCCGGCTCCGGGCCGCCCCGCCGCCGCCCGCCACTCCCCCCCGCGACTCCCGCCCGTCGCCCCGCGGAACGCCCCGGACAAAGCCTGGTCTGAGTCGATGTGGGGAGACGGTACCCCAAAACTTCCCTTCCTGTGGATGTAACCGCGTGTGCGCCTGCTCGCTGTCTTCACTCACCATCGTCGTGCGTGACCATCGTTTCAGCGTAAAGTTTGCATAGGAAGTGGTGGCTGAAGCCAACTCTGACACAATGGTATCGCATGGCCTAAAACATCTCCTAATTAGCTCTTTTTCATAGGGGATATAATGAATAAGGAAAGGCAATAAGAGGACAAGAAATGCACATTGCAAGAGGCTGAGTTGCGAAGTGTGTCCTCTCTCTGATTGCTTTATTCGTTTTATGCTGTGAATCAAAGTATGCGTTTAAGCTTGTAAGAATTGCTTTCCTACGCTAGGCCTTTAGGACTACTTTTGTTTCTCTTCACGGTAAATTACTGTAATACCTTCCCCCTAACCCGCTCCGAACACCCAGATTTCGCAAACGCTGAAGAAACGCGTATTTAACAAGAGTTCCAAATCTTTCCTCTAACTTTGACGTTGGATATTTACACTGACAGATGGGTATCAAACGAAGTTATACTCAAAAGCGAGTTCCACACCAGCCTGTAGCTCTGCTGAAAACACATTTCCCGAAAAAAAAAAACCTTTTTCCTTTCCCCACACGAGATCAAACTGCGAATTTAATAGCCCGGAGCCAGGGAACACGTTTCAAACTATCAGGGATCAACCCCGTTAAACAGAGAATGAGAAAACGAGTCAAGAAAGCTCTGGATTCAGCAGGAGTATCCAAGAGCTGCCGATCACTTGTAAGGTGCAAATGGCCTGTGAAATGTGAAGAGCTCTAAGCGAGTTTGAACGTACTTTTTGTCTAAACGTCAAATTATCACCATTACGGCAGTAAATCCAAACTACGTAAAACAGTGGCGGAGAGAAAGAGAGAGAGAAACGGAGAGGGTGTTATGTTTACAAAAATTGACAGACTCGAGTATTTGTAACCTCTTACCTCTTCTTATCACACCTCCTTGCCCGTTCAGTACAAGTCCACACTGGGCCTCCACTGAGCTCTTAAGTAATGAGGGGGGAGGGGGGGGGGGAAGGAAAGAAAGGAAAGAAAGGAATCAGATACAGAAACGCACACCGAGATCACATAGCTTTTGCTTTGTTACATGACTGGCACGGAAACAACAGATAAGGTGAACTGGAAAAACACAGTTACTCTCAGTCTGCCTCTATCTCACTAAATGCAGAATAAATATCGTTTTCACTTCCATTTAAATACGAGTTTCTCCTGAACTGGAGAGTTCGATCGGCATTTGATGTGGCAGGATAGAGAGATAAACAAGTAGTCTTGAGACAAGTGTGTTCGCGCTCTAGAGTTTCACGCACAAAGATAATAATAAAAATATACACTTTTATATTGTTAATTTTGTATGATTAGCTGTGTATTTATACATACATACAGCTAAATTCAGATATATGTTTCGTCACACATATCGACTTACAAAGTGTGCACAGAAGTAGACAAAGAGCACAAACAACAGACGACCTATTGGGCTTTGCCCGCTACACGGAGTCGTAAGGGTGTTGTAACAATGCTTGTGTCCGCACACAGGTAGGGATGAATACGCATCTGCGTGCACGAACACACAGGCACCCATGTGTGAGTGTGGGGTGAAGAACCATCCAAAAACCTGCCTAGGGCTTCTGGTGCACCTCCGAAGAGATCTCACTTCTTTATTCTCCTCTTACAAGGCTGATTATTTGGGGATCTTCGCCCTCCTTAATAAATATTTTTGTTGGAATGATAAAAGACTTGAAAGGGTTGGGTTTTCTTTGGGTTTTTCCTTATGTTGGGGTTAAAAAAACACAACAAAACCAAACCTAAATCTTTGCCCGGTGGAAATGTGTTAAAGACGCATTTTCCTCTACAAACAAACGAGGTATTGGACATGAAAGAGGCCTTTAAGGGTGTTAACCTACTCAACAGCCCGTGAAGAGTTAAGTAAATGCGGAGAGAGTCGGTGCATAATAAAAACCCCACTTTACAAAACAACCTTTACAGTCCTGGCTCTCTCCCCCACTTTCACCATATTGGCCCTGGCCCTGTAAGACTTTCCTTTTCAAGGCTCTTTTTTATTTTAAGTGTTCTGCCTTAAAGTGATTATGAAATCAATATGAAAAAAACTTGGCGACTGAGCATAAATTAAAGCGGTGATGGGAAAAGGTGTGACAGTTTTCTTTGTTGCCCATGGAAAATCTTTTTAGGGCACTGAAAGATGCCACTCCAGCTCCAAGACTGTTTGCATCTGTTAGGCTGACTTAAACCGCCCTCGAAACTATTGGACATTCACTTAAAATTCTGTGCAGGGAAAAGTATATTTACATTTGTTGCATTTGAAATGAGGCATATGCTGATGAACGTTTTAAAAAGAAAGACTAAGGAGAAAGGAGAAGACTGGTTAGACCGCATTTTTTGTTTAAAAGTATTTGTGGACGGTCCTGTTTCTGTTCGCCACCAAAACGCTCCCCTCTAAGCCCAAGGTGGTATTCGCGAGAGTCTAAGTTTGTTCTGAATCATCTAAATCATAACGACAAATATTCATATTTTCAACTTCCCACAGCTCAGGTTTTTCGATATCTCATTGCTCTTCAGTGCGGGAAAAGAGAGAAGAGGGAAAATAAAGAAAAGATTAGCTACAAAGACGTTAAGCCTTTTACTTTTGAATAAAGTATGATCGAAAAATTAATATTTTCCAAAGGAAAGTTATTAATTTTTTTCTTCTTTAAATAAATAATAAAAAGAATGTGCCTCTAGCAGCTTAACCAATCCTTTTTTTTTTTTTTTTTTTTAAAAGGGAAACATGTTGTTTGGTCGGATGACATTGCATAAATGACCAGTTGAATGGCACTAAGTCGAAAATTGGATAAACTATGGTGCTTTTTTACCCGGGATTTAGGCATTGTCTGCTGTCTTGCAAACGTTCCTAATCCCCTCTTTTGAAAAATACAAGTCTTTGTGCCTGCCAAAGAAAAAAAATTTGTACAGATACAAAAAAATCAGCAGCAGACGTGGTTATAAAAAGGAGTAAATAGGTTTTAGTTGGGCTGAGCAGTGAATGGCGGATTTTTTTTTTTTTTTTGAGGGGGGTAACATAAGGAGATCCTTGTGAAAAATGTAAACAAAAAATGGCCACAGAGGATAAAATTATATAGTGAATTTTAATGGAGAAAGCTAGGTTTAAATAGTTAGGGTTTCCTCCTCAGAGATCTAAAAGATAACATTCATTCTTATTGGGTTATTAGGTTATTTATGTCCTTTAAAAAGAAAACAAGGGGAAAAAAAATCTCTTATCCGATATAAACAGAGTTTTTTGGGGGGAGTTTGTTTTGTTTTGTTTGTAAAAAGAAGAACATAAACCTTCTTAGTTTTACGAACTTCGGGTTTGGTTTTTTTTTTCCGAGCCTTTGACCGCTACATATTTTTGGAAAGACCAATGTAGGCAGCTTTGTATGACCGGGAGCAAGATCTGGGGGAAAAGTAAGTACGGTTAATACGGTCCTATTTGTCTCTCCCCGCCGAACGCGAAGCTTTTACTCAGCTCGTCGGGAGAAGGAAGGTTTGGTTTTGATTTGAGGGACATTTCGAAATGGATATTAGATACAGGAGGGCGTTGTTTGCAATTCTGGAAACAAATTTCATTTAAGAAACCGGCTCAATTGACCGGAGATGTATTTTTAGGGAGGAGGAAAAGATTTCTGAGCGGATAAAGCTGAGGTTTGCATACACAGAAATAGATTTTTTTTTTTTTTTTTTGTGGATCCAGATGCCGGTTAGGAGGGGAATAGATGCATGATTAGACCCACACATAGATAAATCCAGCTTTATCTGCTTGTATCTCTCTCCCTATTAACATCTAGATGGGATATTGCGAGGGATTTTTAGCATACTGAATATTTCTGACCAACGTTTGCTCCCGTTTACTTCTTCTCTGCCTCATGCGTCGGAGTTCAACGGAAGGTTTGCCTTTGTATGTATGTCGGGAAGCAGATTTATTTCCTACTCTGCCTTTTTTCTCTTTCCCTACTCCATCCCTTCCTTAACACATTTTCCTACTTTGTCGGTGCGGGTTGTTTAAACGGTTCCGTTCGCCGAAAGAAAAGAAAAGTTTAGAAAAGCTCGAATGGTTTGGTTTGATTTAGTTTCTGGGTGACTTTGGTAAGGGCTGGGACACGCACACACGGACCCGCACAGGAAAACGCACCCCGAGATCTCCGAATGGGTCCCACGGTCTCAGCCATCACAGAGACACAACACACGCGGGGAAATAAAGGGCGAATTTTGGGGGGTTTTGGCCAAGAAAGACGACTTTTTTTTTTTTTTTTCCCCTCCACATTTTTTGTTGCTGTTATTCTGAAGGGGACAGACTCTGGATTGGATTTGGGATGAATCTTCCATCCTGTGTATGAGCAGAGGAAAATGGGGAGGGTGGGGGGGTTGGGGTGGGGGGGATGGGGTGGGGGAACCAGGGAAGGGGGAGGGGAGAAGAAGGTGCCTCGAAAGGGGATCGCATGCTATTTACCTGCAAATCGTCTGCTCCCGAGGCTGCAAGCCCGAGGCTTGGTCCTGGCAGGAGTCTTTGATCTGGATGCATCCCATATTGGGATCCATGGCTCATAAGAGACAGGTCGTGGCGGCGGTAAGCATCTAAGCACCCCAGCTCTCTCCTCTGCTCGTCCAAGCAAGAGGACTTGAGCGCCCGCGCATTGTGCAGGTTGATAAAATCGGTGGGTTCCCCATGGTGGATCTGCTGGTAGTACTGCTGAGAGTGATGGAGAGAGTTCAAGGAGTAAGCGTCGGGGTTGACTGCCGGGTGGCTGTGTTGGAACTCGTAGTGGAAGGACTGGTGGTGCAGTGGGGTGTACTGATGGTTGGTGGAGAAGTACGGGGAGGCGAACTCGGTGCCCGTGGTAGAGTAAGTGAGAGGAGATGAGGAAGAATAGGCGACGGTCGAGTTGGCCACAGACTCCAAGCATCCAAGCTGCATCAAACGGTAACTGTTTGATCCGTCATGACGTATCTGAAAGGAAGAAGTGAAAAGAAGACCCCAAAACTGAAGGTTTGTCATGGAAAACCCCGGCTGCGGTTCTTCCAAGCCCTCCGTCCTGCATAGCTTCTCCCCTTGCAGAAGCGTCTAAGTCTGCGAGCGGCAACCCCAGCAACAAAAGCTCCTTTCCTACCTTGGGCTGGTGCCATAAAGGTCTGCTCAAAAAAAAAAAAAAAAAAAAAATCATAAACAACCCAGCCTGCCCTTAATACCGTCAAGCGAAAAGGAATCCAGGCACTGAAATAAAAACTTTTCTATCTGTCCATCCATCTATCCATCCACCGCCTGCTCACAGCTGTAATAGCTGGGGCTGACACACACACACGAAAGTCCTCAAACAGAGGAAACTACCGAGAAAACACACAAGTCCCATCCCTATGTTACAGCCTTACACATCGAGAAAGCTTTGCCGCCTGCTTGCCTCCCTTTCTTCTTTCCTTCCCTTCCTTTTTCTCCCCCCCCCCCGAACTCGTATTTTTCTTTCTTTTTAAAATAACGAATCAGATCCAAAATTCTCTTCCCCCCCCCTCCTTTTCCCTCGTTTCGAAAGAAAAGGGGAGTCCTGCTTTTTAGTGAGAACTCCCCATTCCTGGCGAGCTGGTGGTGATTTCTCTCCACTTCATTATATTATTAGGGGTATTATTCTGATTTTCGTTCTGGCAACGGTTTTAACGTGGTAATGAGTTGCCCTTTCTGGCGACAGATGTCATAACGAATTTTCTCTCTATACTTCTTTAAGTTATCTCTGAAGCCGGATTATAATTAAATGTAACGGTCCAATATGGATTTAAAAAAAAAAAAAAGGAAACAACCACACAGGCACATACACACACACATATGCACACACACACGCACACACACATCCACACACACGCGCGCACACACGCGCGCACACACACACACACGCTCACACACACAAAATACCTCTGCATCGTGGACGAGACCTGGAAAGGTAGTTGACATTTTTTGGTTCTCCGTAAAAAAAAAAAAAAAAAATTAAAAAAAAAGAGAGAGGGAGAAAAAAACCACCTCTGGATAAAAATTCTCTCTCCAAATCTAAAAAAAAAAAAAATAAAAGGAAAAAATTAAAAAATCCAAAGTTCACGTATTTCCCCAATTTTTTTTTTTTTTTGAAAAAATCTCTACAGACAGAGAGAATTTGCAATGTATCTGCATAGATCAGATCTCTCGCTTTTCCATGCACCTCCTTAAAAACCTGTAGGAACAAAATTTTCCCTCTGCACAAAAGCTGCTCCCTGGATCAGATTTTGTACTTGCTGGGTATTTCTTTGGCTGATGTCGTAGGTCCCTTGGTAATATAGAAGTTTTGAAAATTAAGCATCAGCACTGAGAACTGGGAGGACAATAGATAGAGGAGCTTCATCCCAGGAGACAAGGAATAAATATTGTATCTTCGCCTAATAAGGAGCTGTAGGTTCTTTCAACATTTTTATACATTTTTTCCTCCACTCTTTAGAATGCTTTTTCTTACCCAGGCTATTATGGGAGCTAATCTGATCGAAGGGGGTATTTTGTGTACATTTTATTGGGACGACATAAAGCTAATATATATTAATATATATTATTAAACCATCCTTTTCAATAGGTAAGTGCTCCTTCCTGTTGATTATACTGCTTTTAAATACTGACCAGAATCTAAGGTCGCACATTTGTACGTGTGTCTGTTTAACTGTATTGTTTTTTTTCCTAAATGAAAACTATGTGGTTTGTTTTGGTTTGGATTTTTTTTTTACTCTTGCATTTACATCGAATTTAAGTCCACCCCACACTCCAACCTGCTTTTAAAGCTTCCTAATATGCTATCTTACAGGCTTCTTTAAATAGCATTTTCCAACATAAAACTAGGGTGAGACCATAAAGTACCACTGCAGTGACATTATTAGGTGGAATTAATACATAAAACACATACATATCTATGGAATTACGTCTATAATGGAAGAAAGAAAAATAGGGAAGGGAACGTATGAGCTCAAGACCACCGAGAGCTGTTTTCTCTTCGACATTTCTAAGTGTCGATATATTTCGGTGATGGAAAGGCACGGAGGCTGCGTAGCCCTAGGTTGCAAAGCTGGAGGGGTACGTTCTTTCTTTATTTAATGACACCGGTCCGAGGAGTTACTACTCGAGGAGTAAGTCCTCTCTGCCTGCTCACATCGCCCCCACTCCCCCACCCCGGTCCCTCTGCCTCTGCCCCCAGGTAGTGGCTCTTCCAGCCCCCGAAGCGACTGCGGGCTCGGCACGGGGAGCGCCCGGGGGGGAAGAGTGGGGTGGGGTGGGGTGGGGTGGTGTTGGGGGGGGAACACACGACGACGGGAGAGTCACACACCCTCCAAGACGCCAGCCCAAATGGCATTTCCCGCCGGGGTGGCTCTGCTGATGGGCAGCTTCTTTCACAAACGCTAAGCCTGGAGATCGGAGAGGGTGTAACTTGCTTGTAATTGCCGTTTGATTTGGGATGCTTTTGAGCGTTTAAAGCTGCGAAGGTGTCTTAATAATAAGCCGCAGGCAAAAAGGCATGTGGCTCTCTCCCTCACTCTCTTTCCTCCTGGTTTTTTTTCACTTTTTTTTTTTTTTTTTTTTTTTTTTTTTTAAGGTCCGGATTTGGGGAGGGTTTATTAGTATCTGCTCAGGCAGCCTCCCAGGAGCTGCCACTCAGCCCCTTCTTTTCTTTCTCCAACTGGACAAAGACACCCGGCTGGGATGGAAACGCGGTGGATGAAATGGGAAAGGGCGATTAGCCCAGAGAGGGGGGGGAGGAGAGAAGCGAAACACCACTACCCTCTCCAGCGAGCTGCTGGGGGGCAGCGGTCCGTGTGTGCCCCCCACCCGGGCACCCCGCCCCGCCTTTCCTAATGGGACAAGGGAAGTGGGAGGAAGAAGGGAGGCAGGGAGGGAGGGAGGAAGGAAGGAAGGAAGGAAGGAAGGAAGGAAGGAAGGAAGGAAGGAAGGAAGGAAGGAAGGAAGGAAGGAAGGAAGGAAGGAAGGAAGGAAGGAAGGAAGGAAGGAAGGAAGGAAGGAAGGAAGGAAGGAAGGAAGGAAAAAGGAAGGAAAAAGGAAGGAAAAAGGAAGGAAAAGGAAGGAAGGAAGGAAGGAAGGAAGGAAGGAAGGAAGGAAGGAAGAAGGAAGGAAGGAAGGAAGGAAGGAAGGAAGGAAGGAAGGAAGGAAGGAAGGAAGGAAGGAAGGAAGGAAGGAAGGAAGGAAGGGAGGGAAGGAGGGAGGGAGGGAGGGACAAATCTGAGAAAATTCTAAGGACTCTTGCAAGTTCAGATTTTGTTTGGACTCTTCAAGATTTTGGTAGTTGAGAGAATTAAAAAAAAAGAAGTAGAAATGAGCAAACTCTGCTCCTTTCCAAGGCCCAGTGGGAGCCTGCTGAGAACAGCACGAGCAGCCACAGCCGCCTTGGGCAGGACGGCTTAGACCTAACAAAAAAGAGACAAGACACCTTGAGCACACCCTCCTGACGGAGGAAGAAGCTTCTCTTCCGTTCGAGGAGGAAGGCAAACCCCCTCTCACAGCCACTCCCCCCAGCATTTCCCCCAGCCAGTTATTTGCACCGTGTCTTTTAGTCCTGTCAAGGACTTTTTAGAGTTTTTTTGTTTGTTTTTTTTTTTTTTTTTTTTGAGGCAGTGGTGATATTTTCCTCCACCTTACCAAGGCAAACCTAGCTCCGTGAATAAACGGGGGGGACACGGTGAGGGGACACGACCGGGGCCGCCCGGGCAGGGGGCGCGGAACGCAGCCCCAGTCCCTGCCGTGATTTACCGCGCTCCTGGGCGGCCGCGCCCCGCCCCCTCCAGCTCACTTCCACGGGACACTTTGGCCGTCTAAGCACTTTTTTTTTCCCCATTAAACGACGGATGGAGAAAGGATTAGGGCTCAGGTTCCCTTCTTTTGAATCCTATGGGCACCGTGGTGCGGTTGTCACCCCGCAGCTGAGCGCTGCATCGGGGAGGGGGCTGCCCAGCCCCTGGCAGGACACGCACGGTGCAAGGGCCGCTTTTCCAACTCGTTTCCCGAGCTACCAGGAGATCACTCCGCTGCAAGAGATCCTTGTTGCCAGAGATCTTCCCCCCCTCACCCGCGTCTCCGACCCCTACCCCTTCCATCCCCCCTCCCCACGCCCAAACCCTGAGCCACACCAGCAGCCAGTTCGGAGCCCAACTTCACTTCGAACAACAACAAAGCCACCAAAATGGTTTTGTTTGGAGGAAAGCTGATAAGAAACCCGGCTTGCCAGATGCACGTTACTGGTCAGTTCCATCTGTTAGCTTCGCTTACAGACCCTAAAAAAAATCATATAGACCGTTTGTGCTTTTAACTCCTCCCGCCCCCCCCCCCCCCCCCCCCCCCCCCCCCCCCAATCCAATTAATAACGGGAGTCAAACTGCAAAGCACTTATTAATTGCTCTCAAAGAAATTCTTTCAGGAAAGTTAATTGGAAGCTTTCTGGTTTTCCAACCAGCGCCATAAGCTAATGGTCAGGACAGACAGACTTGGCGTTGGGTTTCGTTGTGGCCGGTCACATCGTTTAACCCCTCCTTAAAGTTTGCTTCTGCTCCCAGGCTACAGACAGGGGTTTTCAGGTCTGATTTTTTTTTTTTTTTTTTTTTTTTAAAGGGAGCTGGAAAAAACTCACTAGGCTGCTAGAAGAGGTAGGGATGTGAAGGGAAAAAAAAAACAAACTAAAAGCTTCCTTTCTGGGATCGTCTCGGTGTCCCTGGTAGTCCACTGAAGTGTGCAAATAGGCTGCTGCTGCTGCAGGGACAGTCTGGGCTTGACGTCTGGCTGCTATATGAGAGCAGCTTCCCAGACTCACAGAGCTCTCTCTCACCTCGTGTTTGACTACAAATGTTTCCTAGCATTTAGGAACCCGAAATTAGAATTTTTGCCTTAGCTCCTGCGTTTTGCTGGTTGCCCGATAATTGTTATTTCGTAATTAAAAGCCGCCTTTTCCACTGAGAGTCATCAAAGCTTGACCTAAGCTTCTGACGACTTTTCCTGCTGTTTCTTGTGTCTGAATGAAACCAGAGAGTGGTTGAAGCCATCACAGGCAGCTGGGATCAGCAGTGCCAGGACATTCCTGGAGCAGGATCCATCCTCTTCGATGATCTTTTCTGCAAAGGACGCAAAGACAAGACCCCCTTCAGCAGCCAGGAAAGGCTCTGTGCTTAATACTCTTTTCCATTCTGTTTGTCCTCTGCAGTTCCTAAACTTAAAGGCTGTGAGCTTTGGGGACACTTGCCTGACGTAAACAAAAACAGCTCTGGAGTCTCTTTTGTGCATCACTGGGTCTTGCCCATTGTTTGCAGATCTGTTGCTGTCTATCCTTTGTCTTATCCTCCCTTTCCTCTCCTGCAAGGTTTTTTCTCCCTCTCCTGCTCTCCTGGTCCATTGAACTCTACCCTCTTGTCTGAGAGGGGGTGAACCTGAACATGGGCCCCCTCTGTGCTGAGCATCATTACCCCATTTCCTTTCCCTGAACTTCTTATGTAGGGAAAACCCTGGGAGAAGCCCAGAACTCAGTGGGTTGGAGAGAAGAAGCTGATAGCATCCCTCTCCCAGCACACACAGAATATCCACCTTCATTTTCTGGCAAATCTGTCTGTAAACCCACCTTTCCACTCATCCAGCCCCTGTCTGGTAAATAAATAAACTCTATACACTCTCAAGGGGAAATGAAAAGAGACTCCAGTAAGAATTTTTTGGGGTTTGAAGTATGGATTTTTTTCTCTTGTTTCCCTTTAAGAATCATTATTTTGAAAGTACAAGTTACAGTGTGTTGCTTTTTCTTTTCCAAGGAGGAAAAAAAGGAGAGAGCAAGATTTAACACTGGAGTTCAGACTTCAGTTATGGGCCATAAGCATGGGGAGTTTTGGAGGGGATTTCTTCAAGCTACATCATTAGAGATGTCCAACCTTGGGCTACAGCAAAAACCTACCCATTCTGAACATAGCTCCTTGCAAATTTATATTCTGTCTCATTGCAACACCCAAAAGGCAACATAATGGGACAGAAAAAATGCATTTGCAAGCAATTAAAATGGTGTGAATATATTAGTTGAAAACTAAAGGGGATAACTGATGTCTCCAGTCATTTCTTTGATGGCAGTAAGACTTCCTTCTTGCTGAGGCTTTCATGAAGACTCAAGGGCAGCTGTATTTCAACCCAGGTGCCTGGCATCACTCAGAGTCAAAGCAAAAGGGAGGGGCGAGATGGCTTCAAAAGCGTCAATAGTGATCAATATTGCCTTGCAAAAAGCCAGACCAGTGCTCACTGGGAGTGAATGCCATTCATGCCATTCTGTGCAAGGACTGGGAGAACAGAGTTTGTGGCCACTGCATTGCAATGTGATTTTCCAGACATTTGGTAAGAGTGATCCACTAACTGCCTGTCAATGAAATACCCTCTTCCCCTCTTTTTTCTGGTTCACTTCCCTCTGTCCTCATCTTCCTAAGTCTCTCTTCCCTGCTGGCTGTTGCTTATTGCTGACCAAAGAGGCCAGTGAGCCCCACAGTCCCTGTCTCTGCTCTGTTATTTCTTGTGATAAGTGTCTTGGTGATGTGACTTCTTTGCTTTCTCCTTTAAGCACCATGTCTCACAGCCACTGGTTTACTCCTTACATGAAGCTGCTCCTATTTATCCTCTCTGCTCAGTTCATCTTGCAGCCATCTCATTTCTCCCTCTCCTGACTGTTTCCCCACAGCTCCCTGAGCTATCACTGAGTACCCCATCCCATCTGTCTTTGCTCTCCAGCCAGATCCCAAGAAAAGAGCTTCTCTTGGCTCAGGCTTGTAGAGATGTAGAGATCCTACTGGGGAAGCTGCCTAGGGCCCCTTCTTCCATGGCTCCTAGGGCTGTACCTGCTCCGTGGAGGCCTCTCCACCTGGTCCTCCTCAACAATAGCCTTTGGTGTATCTTGGTGTTTCACACAGTCCTGCTTTAAGGCATTTATTTCATTGCCACTGTTGTGTTTTCAAGCTGTCTAACCGCCTTTTCTCTCTCCTTTAGGCACCTGCATCAAGAAAAAACAGGCTGCCTCCACTCTTCCCCTTTTGGGATTTCCCCTCTTCCAATCTTCACACAACACTGTGGTTTTGCCAGTGCCTTTTACTGCCACGTTCCTAATTTCTTTCAGCATCTCTTCCACATCCCTTAAGGGGGGACAACACGATGATTGTCTATGGCAGCTGGCCTCTCTCCAGTTCCACAAACACCGAGACAATGACAAACTTCCCTCCCTCCTTCCAGCTTCCTCTTGAAGGCAAAGCTACTTCTTATATCAATTGCTTCTGCCACCTCTTAGAGGCCACTTTTATTTTCCATCGACCTCTTCTGTACTTGAAAAATGTCCTATTACTTTATTTTACTGTTCTCTTGTGCGGTCCTTTCATTCCTCAATGTGTCTCCTCTCACATATCTTACACCTACTTCATTAGGTAACCCTCCAGACCTCTTTTCTCTTTACGTGATATGTCTGACTCGTAAAGGTCACCTTTTTTACCCCTAAATGTTTTTCTGATTCCGTGGCTATCTGAAGGTATTTACTGCTGTGGGCAATAGATTCACAGAACTTTGGAGAATCCTTTAATAATCTCTTTCTTTTTCCTCTCTATGTAACGATTTGCCGGATTTCTCATACTCTGTGTGTTTTGCTGTTCTGAAAGGGAATGTCAGGTTATAATCACAGACTTAGCTAGGCTCTAATTACTCTTGTATGTGAGAGCCTTGTCTTCCTTCACATCAATAGCTCTTCAGTCACTTTCTCTTTGCTTGTAAATGACTGATACTTCTAAATTTTGGAAGCAGCCACAGATACTTCAGCAATGTTTTGTGCCCTCAAGTTTATATCAAGGAAGAAGCCAGAAATTCTCCCTTCAAGAATCTTTCTCTATTATAGCTTTTTTTTTTTTTTTTCCAAATTGTGGTCACTTATTTTCTTGCTCTGACCATAATTTCTAACTTATGGTCAGGATTCGTCTAGGATTTCTCTAGCAATGTTACTGCTGCAAGCTATTTCCACTATTAATGCCACATTGGGAAACTGTTAAATGGAAACACAGACATAACCATCTCTGTTCATGAAATGGGATGAAGTTAGAGATTTAGTGGTAGAGCAGAATGAAACCTGGTTCTGGAAAAACACATGATGATGCAAAGTCTCAAATATGACTGGAGTTCTGGTTCAAATTCCTGTTCCATTTCTTGTAATATGGACATTTGAACCTAGTCCTTCTAGACCTAATAATTTGTGGAAAAGCTTGGCTTATCGGTTTCAACAGGCACAATCTTCAGGACCAGAATGGAACTGCGGAAAAATTTTGAGTTAAAAGAGAACTATTTTCTGACATTTTCACCTGGCTGTGTGAACTGTGAAGTCAGTACTTTTCTTAAAATAATCTGATTTCAATAGAATTTGTAAGACGCTATCACTGACTTTTTTTTTTTTTTTAAACTAGCTACCAAAGAAAAGTCATGAAGCCTACTTCTACAGAAAGCACTATATGAAGCTGTACGGGATATTCTTGCTCCTGATGTAGCATAATATTCATACTCAACCAAAGCAACAGGAAAAATCCATATGTGACAGGGATTTTGTATCAGGCCACCAAAATTCAGTGAAAACTGTCATCACAGCCTTGTATTTTGCTGCTCAGGAGAACACTGGTGATGAAACTGGAAATCTTACAGTTCACTGGTGCATCTAGTTTGTTGTTTTTTTTTTTTTTTTTTTTTTTTTTTTTTTTTTTTTTTTTTGTTTTTTTTCTTTTTTCCTCTCTTGCTGTCTTTGCCCATAGGGCAATTTTAAACCAAACTCTCCACATGTAACCAGCTAAACTAGGACTTTAGAAATTCCCCTGATCATGAACTGGCTAAGATGACATTACCCATGTTATTTTCTGGATGCCTTTCGATAGATGAGGTAAAATCTTATCATTAAACTTCTCTCTGGTAGTGGAGAATGAAAACATCTGTAGACTGTGATGTATTAAAGATGTACCTTATATTAGAATCATCCATAATTAATGCAGACATTCCAATAAATAATACAGTGTCAGGTTCTTTGGATTATTGAGTGTACTCCACTGTGCTCATACACTTATGCACTGGCAGTTATAGTGAGCAAGTTTCCTTACCTAATTAAACACTGCGCTCTACTATATGTTTAAATAGCATTAAGGTTGTGCCACAAACTTAAAAGAGTAAATTCAAAGGTAAGGCTGACATCTTTGTCCTCTGCTCATGAGTCAAGTATTGATGGCTTCTTCCATTTTTTCCCACCTGCATGTCTGCATGGATATACATTTCCATAGATATTTTTACCCCTTACACTTAATTTGTAGCCTTAGCACTTTAAAATTAGGTGTAATAGTATTAATATTTTAAAGAAATTCTTTCCTCAAGAGCCTGGAATTGCTCTGAATAGCTCAAATAAATCTGTATTTAGGTTAAGTAATATATAATTTTCACTGAACACATATATTTGTTAACATATTTGAAAATGAGACTTGTATTGACCCAAGAATCCTGGGTAGGTGCGAAGAAACCACTATATATTTTTTATTGGTTCAGTATTCAGGCGTTTGCTATTAAAATGCATAAGATGTATCCCCAAAACTGAAGCCAGCTACTTCAGAGACATAAGATTCCACCAAGGGAATAGGTATTTATGCTTTAAAAACATATTTTAATTTCCCAATTGATCATAATAGCTCATGCATAAAATCAAGAGGTTTTGGGATTTTTATTACTTTAAAATTGGGCATTAAAATTCATTTGGAAAAAGGATTTTTTTTTTTTTAAATTTCTTTCCAGAAATATGAACTGTCTGCAGGATCTGATTCTGGAATGATATCTCTGATAGAAGAGACATCGTTCACAATCTGACAATAGCTACCAGAGGATTGATAATGAATGTGTTGACAGAGCTCACTATGAGCTCCATTCTGCATCCCCGACTCATGTCAGTAATCCCTATATAAGCCAGTTGTCTCTTTGACCTCCAAGGCCCTGAGCATGCTAGTGAAGGTGGAGGGGTCAGGCAGTAAAAGACTAGTACTCTCTTGCATGAGGGACCTGATCCAAAGATCATCTTAAGTCAATGGAATTCTTTCCGTGGAATTCAAAGAGCTGTGGCAAATACCCTAAACAAGTATTTGGATTTGTATTGTGCCTAAAATATAAGACGACGACAGGTATAATAAAAATGTAATACTTTTTGCCTAGAAAGTGTCTTTAAAAAATAATTTAAGATGTTAGTTCCATAGTCTGAAAGCTGAAAAACATTTATTCTGTTTTTGAGAACCATGAGAAAAAATTCTTTTCCTTCCCTCCTTCCCTCCTTCCCTCCTTCCCTCCTTCCCTCCTTCCCTCCTTCCCTCCTTCCCTCCTTCCCTCCTTCCCTCCTTCCCTCCTTCCCTCCTTCCCTCCTTCCCTCCTTCCCTCCTTCCCTCCTTCCCTCCTTCCCTCCTTTATACTAACACCATTATATAGATGTACATATATGTACTAGCACTGTGGACAGCCTAATTATTCAGTTTCTAAACTGTGACTTAAAGTGTGATTTTCCGCAGTAATTTCCCTCAATTCATATCATCTGGCTGTTCTGAAATGATTATTTGCAGACCAGTGAATGAAACACGGACAATCAACAACTTTTGATTGTACAATAAAATGACTGCAATTGAAGTACAACGTTTTCAGTAGTTTAAAGACAATGGGCTATAGCTTACTGACCCCATTCACCAAAGTGCTTAGCTAAAACAAATGCTTAACTTTATTTCTGAGAGTAGAGTTAAAAAAAATATGCAAGGAAGTGCATTTAGCACCAGTAAGTAACATTCATTCAGGATGAAAACAGAAACTGGTTTTCAGGTTAGGAAAGGCCAGGATACAATTTTGGTTCATATGTTACAAGGGCAGCAGACGTGGGTCATGTATTAAATGGTGGTAACATTAATGTATTATTTATCATAAAAAGACTCCACATTTATATTTCTAACAATGCTCATGTATATTTTTCCATTTCCTTAATGAAACAAATCTGTGACAAAAATAAATACTCTGTCTCTTCCTGTATATAGACATATATCACAAATATAGACATCATACAGATGCATCATGCACCTATATATCCACGACAGAGAAAGAGATTTTGCAATAATTTACACAGCTGTTTTGTATCTTCATCTTAGACAAATCAACACAGCTGTGTTAATGGAATTAGTTCACCTTCCATTTGCATCAGCTGAACCCTGGTCTGCTATTTGGAAATATAGAAACACACTCCTAATGCACTTGCAATTCCTCATTACATCAATGGGAAGTGCTGAGATATTGCTAGCAATCACCTCATTTCCCTGCATATATACAAGTGCATACTGTAGACTTTGCATTCAGACTCATATTCCCTCAAATTACTGTTTTGGTTATTGTGCACGAAAAGTGCATAGGAAGAGGATGCTATTTTCCTCATCTGGAAATACGAACATTCACTTTCCATGTAACCTTAACCCTGACCCTAAATTTGCAACACTTAAAGATTAGCTTAAGCAAAAGATCAATTTTGTTTATAGCGATGAGCATTGATTTTTCTCCCTGCAGTGCACGACACTGGCCCGGTTATTAATAGAGGAGAAAATATCATTCCTTATAGCTAGGAAGTTCCATAACATAAAAAGGAGCTATATATCATAGAAACATAGAATAGTTTGGGTTGGAAGGGGCCTTTAAAAGGTCACCTAGTCCAATCTCTCTGCAATGAGCAGGGACATCTTCAACTAGATCAGGTTCCTCAGAGTCTCATCCAACCTGACCTGGAATGGTTCCAGGGATGGGGCATCTACCGCCTCTCCCAGCAAGCTGTGCCAGTGTCTCAGTGCGAAAAATTTCTTCCTTATACCTAGTCTGAATATATATAAATGTATATGTATGTGTATTTTTATGTATATATATGTTTTAGACACATACATGGAATGTTATCATCAGCTTAATACCTGCTGCTCTGCAGGACGGGTTTCTAAAATGAAAAGTTACTTTTCTTTATTGCCTTCAAAGAGCCCCCCTGAGCCAGGTTACTTGTTTGTAGGAACCCGAGGGAAGAAGAAAGCCCGTTCAGCATCCCCCCTCACTCCCGCAGCAAGAAGCAGGCTGCGATTCGGACGCACCCCCCTCCCCTCCCCGCCTCCCCTCTCCCTCCCCCGGCGGCGGGGCGCGCCCCCCCCCCCGAGCCCCGCTGGCGGGAGCTGTCCATTCAGCACCCCGCGCCCACGGGCTCCCCGCCCGCCCGCCAAAAAACCACCCAACCCCAAACACAAAAGAAGGGAAATATTAATTAATTAAAAGGAAAGGGGGGGGGGGGAGATCTTTTTTTTTTTTTTTTTTTTAAAAAAAAAAGCCAATCTGCTCAATCCTCTGCCTGCAGGCAGACTCTAACGGAAACCACATATGCTTTGCCTCTCCCTATAAGAAATCTTCATTGGGGCATTAAAATACTTAAAAGGATTAGTCGTTAAATACTTGTACATTTGGTTTAATTCACTGGAAGCGCGATGTCACAGGGTTACATCAGAAAGCTAGAGAGTTTTAATCTCACTTGCAGTATTTACCTGGATGTTTTATTCCTTCTGCTGCTTGTTACAGGGTTAATATTAATATCCTACTTGTCCAGAGGGAGGAAGTTTAAAAAAAAATATAAAGAAAGAAGGAAAAAAAAAAAAGAGCTGGCTGCTGTCTGATTGTATAAAAATATCAAAGACACTTTTAAGGTAAAACAAAACAAAACAAAACAGCATGACTTGGAGTGTGGAATTCCTTCCCACAGTCTGTTGCTTATTCCTGATGATGATGATGGAGCGGTAAGGAGCTGTTGTCTTAACAAAACATAATAACTTAGTAGATCATACAGGTCTTGGGACATGGAAGATGATGGCTTTGTGTCCTGGTTTCGACGGGGACAGAGTTAGTTTTTCTGTTTAGCAGCTAGAAGAGCTCTGTGTTTTGGATTTAGTCTGGGATTTGTTATGAGAATAAAGTTGATAGCACGCTGATGTTTATAGTTGGCACTGAGACACCAAGAATCTTTCAGCTTCCCATGTTTCGCCAGTGTACAGGAGCACAACAGGCTAGGGGAGAGCTTGGCTGGGACAAAGGGTCCACAATTCCTCTCATGATTTGAACTTAGGTTTAGGATTGAGGACCAAATTGACCAGTGGAATATTGCATATCATGCACTGTCACACTCAGTATATAGACACTTTGTCTAAAGCCATCACCTTTTTTAGCTTCAGTTTCCCTATATGACAGGTGTGCAGCTCCTTTGTAATTCCTCTTTCAGTGTAGTAGCTAAAAATACACCATTTTGGTAAGGGTCCAAAAGAAGTTGTCTTCAACTAAGTAAAGGAACCAGGGGCCATAAATCCAATGAAAGCAGGTAAAAAAATGCCTTACTGTGAACTTCTGGATGAGGGGGGGCAACTGATGTGTAGGAGGACATTGTCATGTGAGACTTGGTTCTTTTTGTGACTAATGAGAAAGAATGGACTTAAACCTTCCCTTACGTAGAGGTTTCTGCGCTTAGTCCTGGCATTCCTTCTACAGCCTTACTGTAGCTCTATCCATTCAAAAAGACCGCAGGTAATGAGATATCAGTAAAATTCTTTGCCTGTCAAATCAAGAGTTACTTCATTCATATTTGAGGCTGTTTAGATGAAAAATGAGCTAAGAGTGAAATTCTGGTTTCCTTGAAGAGAATGAGTGCATTGCCACAGATTTCTGTTAATTTCATAATTATGAACACATTTATTATTTCCAAGAAAGAAGCCCTAGATCTTTCGTACAAAGAGAAGAAGAGATTAAGACAAGTTCCATCAGGAAGTTCTTTGTTTGCTTTGCAGTGTCTGAAGAGCAGAACGGCCCATAGCCAACCATTTTCATAGTATCAACGGAGTTATCACCATTAGGAGTAGTCTCACTGGAAGTTCTGCTGTGACTTCAACAAGGCATATCCTGATCTCATGGTAATATTCCTCTTGGCCATCATCCCGAGTAAGGCAGCCTCCAGGAACAGCAACATAGACTGCCCTGTCAAAAAAATACAATAAAAATAGTTTCACTGGTTTTGTGTAGAGATATAGAAGAAAAATTACAATGCACACTATCCATCTCCCAAATGCACACATATCCACCAATAACATGGAATATGATTTCAGTGCTGAGATTTAATCTCAGATTTTACCCAGAGGAGCTAAACTATACATTGTTCTACAGTGGTGAGGCCTGGGTAAGACTCATCAAGTTAGGCACCTGACTGTTTTGGATTCAGAAGAGAACATCCTATTCTAGGATTGCTCCATCATTCTTCTTGCAAATTATAGAAGAGGAGCATTCCTGGGAACTGACCAGAGGACTTTCTGAATGCCTGAATGATGTAAGAAGCATAAGGAAAACTGTTCACTATACAGTGACTCAGGAGACATTTTTTTTGCTTCCTATAATCTTTGCTATCATTTATTTATTTTTGTGGAATGCCTCCCTCTGGTTTAGGGGGTTTTATACCTCCTAGATCCATCAGCCTAATTTAATTTTTGGGGGTGTCTGAATATCACCCTGCCCTTGACATAAAAAGTGTCTTTTTTTTTGTAAGACTTTGTGCCTTGTTGTGCTTTTTTTCCCCCTCAAAAGCAGAGAATGGTTTCTTGTATTCAAAGCATAAACGCAGCTGCCCATGAGACTGCTTGGATGAGGACTAGATAAGAGAGTTACATTAGGGCAGAAATTCGGGTCACATCATATCAAACCAAAAGCATCAGGCCAAAGATAGGCTTGGCTCATAATATTTATACACGATCATTTTAAATGTGAAAACTCCTCCTGCCGTGAAAGAAATCTCTTTTCAGTCTCAAGTCGGTGCAGGTATTTTCAATAGGGTTATGTCACCGCTTGCTAAAGTGCAATGCATTTGCATCTTCTTTGCATTATTTATTGTTATCCTGCAGGCTGGATTGTCACACTAATCATGATTTATGTCACAGAATTTTATCAGCTTCTGCTAGATTATATTTTCGAGTGGTGCCCTGGACTTTAGGAAGAGAAATGTCAGTGTAAGTCTTTTACACCTGTTACACAGCATAGGTGGATGCTGCTTGTTGTCAAAGTCATGCAGAAAAATGTCTCTCCTTCAGCAGCAGCTCCTGCTATTGTAACCTTAACACATCCTTAGCAGACAAGACTCTTTAATGCTTTCAAAGCCTTTAGAACCATGTTACAGGAACACTTTATAAGTTTATGCTTGACAGACCAAGGGAAGAATTTTCCAAGTCACTGTGATGTGTGCTGCAGTATGTGACATAGTAGGCAGGACATGTGATTAGAGAACAGTGGATGATTGGGGTGCGAGTCGGAAAAGGTTTTGGGTTGTATGTGAAAAATGACCCCTTGCCTCTGCTTCTGACTTTGAGTATCACCGTGGACAAATCACCCACTGAATTATTAGTACGTTCCTCATGTTTTGCATTTGTGTATATCCATTTCTTCTTTTCTTTTTATGACTTATGTCTTTGCAACGGTAGCTCCTCAGAGTGAAGACTGAGTCTTGCTGTGTGACTGTAAGTCACCTGAGATGGGACTCTTGATTTGAGCTTGAGGCCAGTCAAAATACAAAAAGTAAAAGTTTTGCATCTTTTTGGGGAAAGAAAAGAAAGAAAGAAGTGTAACATACAGGATGAAACCTTTAATCACCATGACTTGCTTAAAGACTTTCTCCACTTTAACCTGTTCTGAGAGATTTTGCTGCATCGCAGTCTGTCTGTAGGTCCATATAAGGACTATGAGTCTGTTACTGCGACTGACAAACAAAGACACTATTGCTTGACAAAGTGAAATAAAAAGTTCAATGAAAGCTCCAGATTTTGTTGACAGGACTACATTGGTAAATGAAATACTGTCACAGTAGGTATGGTACAGCCAGGCCCTTGAATTGGCTACCAGAAAAGCAATATTCTTATGTTATGGGAAAAGATATTTCCTTTTCCTTCCTCCACCCAATAAGGTGTGAAGTTAGAAGCACTTAGGAGCTGTGCCAGTTTCTCATCTTTGGTCCCATACCCATTCTCCCTGGCTCTGAATTCTTAGCCACTTGAAATTTCTTTTACAGTATTCTGCTCCTGCTATTACCTATGTACTATTAGTGGAATAATTCTATTTCAGGTGTTGATTAGGCTTCCTCATGTGAATGAGGAGTGAACTCATGTGAACAAGGAGTGAATTTCCTTTCATTTGCATTTTTGCATTGTTTGAAGTCTGAACCCAGGGCTGAGTTTTCTTTCTCTGAGCCACCAAAAGAACAAAAGCTCTGATGAGAAATGAGAAGAACAAGTGTTTAAATGCCACATGGTCTGTGAATATGCGTTTTATTTGCGTAAGAGGATCATCTAGGACATTTATCTTAAATAACAGCACTCTAACCTGAGGTACCAGATATACCATTGGCGTAAATCAGCACAACTCCCAAAGAACATGTGTTAATTTTACACCCACTGGACATGTGGCTCAGCCAGCCTGTGATTTTTAGCACTTAGTTTTCTTCATGAACAGAAAATAACATTATCATTTGCTTGTGATAAGGATATCTTTAATCCAGAACTGATCTAATGTACCACTGGGTGCCAAAAAGGCAGTCCTTAATTTAGAAACGTCTTGGTGTAACATAGAATTATTCCATGAATGCAAGAAACTGAAGAAATAAAACAAAGTCATAATGGAAGAATGTTGAAGTGTTCAATTCTATGTGGACAAGACTTGTTTAGGGACACGTATTTGTCTGAATTCTTTCCAGAGTAAATTTTACTGTGAAGGAAGATAATTCTTTAATTTTCTTGAATACATATTCAACCGTAAACATTATCAGGTAGAATTCTGATCTTATTTTCATCAGTAGGAATAAAGAGCAGGTCAACGATGTTATGTTATCACAGAGCTAACCTGACTATTATTCTTCAACAGATGTAGAAAAGGAGAGTTTTTGGTTTGATAGCCCAGATTTAAATTATTTCTAAGAACATCCTGTGGTAAGAAAATGAATTTGAAAAGATATTGTAAAGGAAAATTAATTTACATCTTTTGTGCAGAAAGAACCTGTTGAATGACATTTAAAAGAGGATTAAAGCTGATTTCTTACAAGCAGTAGAATAATCAGATTTCTAAGCTAAAGTGGAATTAAGGTCCTTCAATTCATCTGCAAAGCTCACTGAAGTTGAATCATCGTTCAGTAATTTACATGTCATTTACAGGGGCATTCATTGTGCTTTTAGTACTGTAAATATGATCTGAACAGCTTTTGATCTTTTGCAGCATTTGCAGGAACGTATTATTGTTTCTGAGAAAAAAAGGAAGACTTTATAAAAAAAAAATCCGTAACGCTTTTTTACAATGTCAAAACAAATGTGTCAACCAAATGGTAATATCTGCACTAGTTTCATTTATCTGCACACGGTGGTTGTGAGGTTTAATGATTGTTTGTCACAAAAATACATTTTAAGAGAAGTAAACAGATTGCTGAGTAGCAAACATGTTTTATGGAATATGTAACATTGTAAACACATTTTTGCTTCAATAGGATTTATAGAAGATTGCAAAATGAATGTGTTCATACAAAATGAAAAGTAGACAAAGCTTATAGTTTCCTATCTTAGTATTTTGCATTCAATTGCTCTTACTAGAAAGATTCATTTGCTGCCATTGAAATTCACATCTTCATATTTTTTTCTGCTGGACTAGTCTCACCTTTGAACTGGGACTAATTCGTCTGACATATATTTGACCATAGCTCCCATAGCAAGAAAACCCTCCCACATTTCCCACAACTATCAACCTTGTTTATCCTGTCAATTCTCTCTTGAAGGATCAGATCTTTAACTCTGCTAAACCCCAGGGAAGTCAATGAAAAGATTCCCAAAGGCTTTGTATCAGACTCTGGCAGCAAAGCACCAGTAACTTCAATAGAATTACACCAATTTACTCCAGTTGAGGATTTGACCTGGCATTTAATTCCGCACTCGTCACCATTCTGAAATTCATCCTCAACACATCTCGGAGGCACAAAAAAAGAGATGTTCTGAAAACAGAGTTTTGGCTTGGAGTGGGGTAGAAGAAGGTAGTTTTATTTAGAAAAATAGCAGCTCAGTCAAATAACTTATTAAATAAACTATGGGGAAAGTTTGGATATGCTTACAGGATGATGATGTATTAGAACAAATCTTTATCTATCTGAATAAATAGAGAGCACTGTTGGCATGAATTATAGAGGGAACAGAGATAACATTTATCATATGTTATTGACAACTGATTTATTCTGAGGTCAGTGAATTTAATACCTGGTGAACTCTATAAGGCTTATTTTTTGTCCATCAAATTATTTGTTTCTTCTTGTTTACAAAGGTTCAAGAATCCCTTCAGGAGCATAGCACAGTAGCCACACAAAAAAAGACATCAGTTAGTGGTCAACCAAATAACAAGGAGAACTTTAATGTTATGATTATAAGACTTCATGTCAGGACACAAAAGCCAATTAAAAAAACATAATCTAATGTTAATTATCCTTAGATAGCTATCTAGATTCCAGTCAATGGAAACAGACACATCCAGAAGTTTTTATACACTGTTTACTTTAGGCACCAATTTTAAGATCTGATGAATCACCTTTTGGATTTTCTGCACCTTTCCATTGATGGTAGAATCAACATATTGTACCAATTTTCTTGTTTAGGAGGCTGAAATTAAGCAGATTGAATCCCAACAATACTGATTTAATTTGCTATTTAAATGTAAACATGTTTACAGTCTTAGGAGCTATGTTGTCTGATACTGGAGATTTCGTCTACCTTAATAGCAGAATGGTCACTGGATTTCGAGTGTTAAGCCCTCACTAAGTGTCAGAACATATTTCATTAACAAGGATTCATAATCTGAAAGCAAAGCAGTTCTAATTAGGTGAAAAATACTAGATCACAATCGTCCATTATATGAAGAGCCACAAGCTTAAAGTTTTGGAGTGATCTAAAAGGTATATAAAGGTCAAAAGCCTCTGGACATTTTTAGACTCAAAAGACTATGGAATCCTATTAGCTTAGAGACCAACACCTCATATGTGGCTCTAAATACTTTGCTCCAGTTTAAAGCATCACAACACATCTGAAATTCGTGTCAATGTACACTGGTGTTCATATTCATATTTCATATATATCTGCCTAGGAGAGGTCTAGGTAGTTCAATTTCTTTTCCACTTCATGCTGTCTACCATTCCCTTCCCTCTTCCTTGAACATTTGGAGAATATATTAAATCCATTAAATCCATTAGATATGTAAAGCTCCTCAATTTCCTAAATGACTTCTTGCATGCCTGCTTGGAATTTAATATTCTAGAAATTTTTGTCTCTTTTCTGAAGAAAACCCCATGTTTCAATTCATCATCTTAAAGATGTTTTCCTACAGTGTCTGTCTGTTTCTCCCTTGTGTCTTCAGGTTTCATTTCCTCCATTAGCTTACAGGTTGGCATCCAGTATGACTAGGATGACTGTGATATCACTTGTACAATATCTATAATACTTAGCACTCTCTTGCCTAGACGATATTCCTAAAGTTTATACACAACACTATCATCTTGTTTCATCCAGCCACTCATACTTCAACCCAGAATTCTACAACATCTGATTTGATGGTTAGTTCCCTTATATCCAGAGGATTCCAGAGGGACCTTAACAGGCTTGAGAGGTGGGGCTGTGTGAACCTAATAAAGTTCAACAAGGACAAGTGCAATCAACAAGGACACGGAGCAATCTCAAGCACTGGAGAAGCTCAACAGAAGCTGGCAAAGTGTGCTTGCAGCCCAGAAAGTCAATTATATCCTGGGCTGCATCCAAAGAAGTGTGGCCAGCAGGTCAAGGGATTCTACCCCTCTACTCTGCTCTCAGGAGATTCCATCTGGAGTACTGTGTTCAGCCCTGAGACCCCCAACATCAGAAGGACATAGACCTGTTGGAGCAAGTCCAGAGGAGGGCCATGAGGATGATCCGAGGGCTGGAGCACCTCTCCTATGAAGACAGGCTGAGAAAGTTGGGGTTGTTCAGTCTGGAGAAGAGAAGGCTCTGGGGAGATCTTATAGTAGTCTTCCTGTACTTCAAGAGGGCCTACAAGAAAGCTGGAGAAGGACTTTCTGCAAAGGCATGTAGTGATATGACAATTGTGAATAGCTTTAAACTGAATCTAAGGAAGAAAGTCTTCACTCTGAGGATGGTGAAACACTGAAACAGGTTTCCCAGAGAAGTCGTAGATGCCCCATCCCTGGAAGTGTTCAAGGCCAGGCTGGATGAGGTTTTGAGCAACTTGGTGTAGTGGAGGGTTTCCCTGCCCATGGCAGGGGAGTTGGAACTAGACGATCTTTAATGTCCCCTCCAACTCAAAATATTCTGTGATTCTATATGGACAACTTGCAGGTGAGCTACCTTTTCTTCCTTCCACAAACCTGTCCAAAGCTGGTAGGAGCTTATTTCAGAGATGCTGTGGCTGACTTTTTCTCATATAGACACGGATTTCACATCCAAAATGTCTTCTCCCTGTCTTCTATCCTCAATTTCTTCTTTGTCTTTCAAGACACACTCAGATCTTAGTTTTGGAATGCAACCATCAGACTCATTGCATTGCTTGCTCTTTATTAAATGAGCCTTTTCGGGTTATCAGATTCTGGTAGTCCTGTTTCACCAACTTGGTAGCACTCTGTAGTATGCCTACAAAGACTGAGAATATTTCTAAGTCATGCTGCATTTATAATAAAGTAAAGAAACTGCACTTCCCCCAGAGCTGAAGGAATAAGAAAGGACAAGCGCTTGCAGCGAAGAGGAGACTATGAGACAGGAACATCCTTTGCCATGATCAAGTGTCTCGTGTATCTGGGATATGACAGGACAGAAGAGTGTATGGTATCTCCAGGCACAGACAATCCATGTATCTGACGTCTGGATGTCAGGCAAGAATAAGTGAAGCAGTCAGTTGGATTTAATCTTTCAGAGTTAAGAAATGAAACAAGACATAGTCACTGTTGTGTCTTTTTCCATACAGGTGTTATCTTGGAAAGAAAACCAACCCTACCTTTCCTGGCCTTTTGGTCTGAATACAGACATGATGCCCTAGGATCTTCTTCATAGCATGAGTAAACGTTCAAATGAGGGTATGGGTGGAGGAGACCTTTGGAGATGCAGGAAAACATGAGTTTCTGGATTTTTCTCCAAAGGTCCTTGTATGTATATGTGTGTGCGCATGTTTGTGTAAAATGCTCTAAAAAAAGGCCAAGTGTCTGACATGTTGGGGGCACATCATTCTACTGTTTAGGAAGATATTGATGTTTCTGAGAGAAAAGTGGCCATCAATAATATGCTTATGTAATTCCTCTGCCTTGTTGGAGATGTTGGTCTTTTAGTGACCGCAAATCATCCGAGGCTTTATATGCGTGGTGCCTCATCTCAAGCCCATGGGCAGCTCATCTATAACTTTTGGCTGCCCAAGAAAAACTTACTGTGCTCATCTGTTTCAATGAATATTGATATATGACTCATATCCCTTTAGCATTTCTTCAGATCCTCAGCCCTCAAGTGAATACCCCAAAAGGGATTAATTTGCTTGGTTGGATGTCCTCAGGCTTGATCTTTAGGGATCCTTGAGAACTTTTGTGCCAGAAAGCAGAATGTTTTGTGGTTTATTATTAGTCAGCTGAGTTCAGCTGTAAGTGACCAACCGGAGTCATCTTGGACACCATCAAGGCCACACTCTTGACTACTTCTGGGCTCCCTCCTTAGCTGAATCTTTCTCAGCAATTTTCTAGAAGATATTTTTGATGTTTAAAAGAACTAGAAATGCCTCCACCTGGCCTGCTCCATACTGCCTTTGAGTTTTATACTATTGTGAATGAATGGCTGTTTTCTGCTTATCTACTTTAGGCATCTGTTTAGACCTGGGTGAATAGGCCTGTGAAGATGCCTGATGCTCTGATAACTTAGAGGCATCTCACACACTTGCCTAGGTGAAACGAAACACCTGACTTTCAAATGACTCTGTTTAAATGGGGTGAATCCCACTCTAAGTTGGCAGTTTCATATTTTGGTAGCTGTAAATGCAAAACTTCCCCCTATTCCGTCTGCTCTTAATTGTTCTTTTCACTGCTTGTTGGTACTTTGTGTTTCTTCTTGTTGCAAATGAGCGCCAACTGCTTTTCATTTACCAAACAAATAGATTATGGCACCATTTCAATGGAGTGATTTAATACTCTATTTCAAGAGAAATTCTCCTCAAGCTTTTGGCTTTGATTCATTGATGTGGGGAAATCGCTGTGCCAGTAATTATGTTTTTTATAAAACTTCTAAAGACCTTTAGAAAGATTTGCCTGAACTGATTGTTGCTCTCATTTGTAATACTGCTCAATACATTAAATGACTCAGGGGTATTTTATAGCAGTCCTGACTCACTTCTGCCTTGCTTTGGTTTTACAGTACTAACACAGTTGAACAGTCATTGCACTACCAGAAAGAAAAAAAAAAAAGATGCTGTGATTAAAGAGAAGCAGTTGGATTCTATCAAGGGTTCAACTTTATCTTTGGAATGGACATTCCCATCCTTACTGCCATTATATCATTTTCTAACCATGGGTCCTTTGCTGGTCATCAGACCTCACCTCATAAATGAATTGTCTCAATTCAGTGCAACTCACTGAGATTATCATTTAGGATACAGGTCCATTGTTACTGCTGGTATCCTTAGAGACCTGTCCCAAGAGTGTAGTACCGGGAAAATTTTGCTAGAAATAGTTTTTACTTCATCTGAAGTATTTGGGGCAACCACTTAGTAATTCTAGTCCCTTTTTACTGTCTATTCCATTAGACTCAAAATCTTGACCTCCTGAAACCAGAGAAAAAACTTACTTGGAAGAGTTTTCATAATTTAGGATGGGAAAAATGGAAAAGACCTAAATGGATAAGACCTCTTTCTTGTTTTTGATCCTTTTGTTGGAACTGATATCTGAGAATCATATAGACTGTTCCACTTTTCACCAACAGCGGCTGTAGAGACATTTTTTTTTTCCTCTTTGGAACTCTTAATCATAGAACTCACATCTACAGAAATAACATATTTATAGGAATATAAACATAAATAGGAATATAAATATCTAGGCTAAATAATACCAAAATCTATTATTATTTTTTTTTTTTAAAATTAACTCTTCCTAGATTAATTTGAAGTTTAGTAACTACTTAGATCAGAACTGAAATCAGTTTCATTCTATGTTCAATTTACTGCTAATCATGTTTTTTATTCTAAGAGCTTCTGCCTAAGGAAAAAGTTTCTGAGAGTAAGAGCAGAATTCACACCATTTGTGAATATTTGAGGGACATATATTTCCTCTGATGAGTCCTGTCTCTCATAATTGTATTTTTTGACTGTACTTCCCAAGTGGAGAAAACTGATTTACGCATATATATGCACACATACCATCATACTACACTCTTTGCCAGCTAAGTAGAAAGATTGATTTTATATAACTTTATATATGATATTCCAAGCAACAGAAGACACTGTGCCATCTATTAGCATGCCAACAAAACTGTTCTCTGAAGACTAAAGGAAGTGGTATTTCTTAGCTGAATTCATCCTCATCCCTTATGTTGTTAACTCACCAGTTTCATATCTCTCATGTTAACTCAAAGGAAGTTTATATTGACGAAAAACTCACAACAATCTCTTGGGTCACTCCCTAGCTGGTGGAAACTGCAACAAATCTGTTCTTTTTCCTTTCCACTATCACGGCAGGCTGCAGGCATAAGCACAGCAAGTAGTTTCCTAAGGGAGCAGATGCCAAAGCCATCTCACTTTCTACTCTGCCTGTGATTGTGACTAGGAGTCGAGTGAAACCAGCCCTAGTGACAATGAAACATTTCTAAAGCAGGCCAGATTTAGATGCCAAAGTTCAAAATAACCCTCTTGCTTAATTACTCTGTTAAACTATTGACCACATTATAACAGCAATTCATTAAAATTCTTAATCTTCAATCCTATTCACCTAATAAGATGACAATAAGAATCCTTCTGGACTTGAAAAATGAAATTATATCATAGTTAAGATCATGTTTATGTACTTGACTGTATCAGGACCCAAGCTCTATTGAGAACAAAATGGTTTGAACAGATGTGGCTGAAAGAAGAATTTGGCTTTGGGTTGCCATTCTTAAAAGCAAGGTGCTTTTTTATGACAAAAATTTACCTTCCTCAGAATTAGGCTAGCTAGATTATTTCCTGAAAATAGAGAAGCTTGGGAAAAAAGCTCTGTTTCCATTACAAAGAGCACATCAGCCAAAGATGTAGAGTAAACTGGTTATGAGTCTTGAAGAGGTGCAAAGCCAACTGCATAAGTGGAAACAGGAGAGAAAATGTACAGCACCAACCAAATTTGTGCAATAATTAATCACAAAATGCTTTGCCATCAAACTGAACTACAGCAATGGAGTATTGGATGAATTTTATCCTCAGAGTCCTACTTCGCATGGGGTACTGCGAGGCTTAATTAACGAGCCTTTGTATTGTGGTTGGAGATCCTCAGATAAAAGAAATTGATACACAAATGGAAAAACAAGTAAATGAACAGAAAGGGAAACAGGAAAAAAATAAATCTCTACATGAGCTTGCCAGAGTTAAGATGCCATTATTTCAGCTGTGATTAAAGGATACAAGCTTTAAGAAACTGCAGCAGTGAGCTTCCTCTGTGGCAGAACACTGTGGTTTTATGACATAAAATATGGCTGTTGAGTTGATTAACAACAGTGTCCCTTAAAAAAAAAAGAAAAAAGAAAAAAAGAGTAGCTTCCTATTCATATTCAGCTTAAATAATTAAAATGGTATTTACAAATGCTGCTAAGATCTTTTGTTATTTCGTTTGGCATGTTTTGCTTTTTTTTTTCGTAGGGCTAATAAGTAAATTGCAAACATACATTATTCTTCACCATTCTCCACTCACTTTCCTCCCACTGGCAACCCATCTACCAGAATTTTCTTCCATTCCCATTAATTGGTCCTTAGAGAATCTCCCTCACATACCTTTGCAGTGACAGTCAGTGAACATTTCTTAGTAATACTGAGTCAGAAGCCCTGTGATAGCTCGCAAGTCACATATTGAACTGGAGCTGTACTACTCCCTTCCATTATGTTTAATGCATGAGGCTTCTTAAATGGCATGGCTCAGGTGATGGATCATACTTTTACTTTCAGAGTATCATGAGTTTCTCTGGTTATTTCTTTAAGATGTTTATAAATACTTTTTTTTTTTCCTGATGTAATGATTGCCTGGCAGTCCATATCAAACATAATAGCAAGGCAGGCAAGATAGCCTCATGTTTTTTGAAGCTGCAAAATCACGATGTCTCAAGCGATCATAGCTCTACAGGGGAGAGGTAATAAATAAATAAATAAATAAATAAAATAAAAAAAATAGCCATATCTCCCAGACACTGATATTTTTAACATGTCTGAAAGTTTTGGACTGGGAAAATTTCAGTACAGTATGGAAACCACAGGGTCTTGCAGAATTTAAGTAATCCATGACATTTTTGATTTTAAATGCATATTGCTCAGCAGTGCTAGAAGATCCCAAGTGAAATCAAGTGTCTGTTGTGCACACTGCTGTACGTAGAAATACAGAAAAAAAAAGTCTTCACTATCCCAAAGACTTCACAATCAAAAGTCGAGAGAAATAATTATTCTCATTTTTCAGAGGAAGAATTAACATGCAGGACGATGAAGTGTTACTTAGAGACAATCTTCCATCTATGTCCAATTTATTTGTTGTGTGAATTTTATTAAGTTAGGTACTGAAAACAATGGAGTGATTCAGGCTGGTGCAAGATTCCTGCAACTGCTGTCAAAACACATAGGTTAGAAACCAAGGGTGAAATTTATTATATCTAACTGTAACTGTAGGCATGGCAATGATTTCACCCACCTCTGGGTGCACTGAGTATACAATAGATTCATAGTATCACAGAATAGTTTGAGTTGGATGGGACATTAAAGATCATCTAGTTCCAACCCCTCTGCCATGGGCAGGGACACCTTCCACTATATCACATTGCTCAAAGACTCATCCAACCTGGCCTTGAACGCTTCCAGGGATGGGGCAGCCACAACTTCTCTGGGCAACCTGTTTCAGTGTTTCACCACCCTCATTGTAAAAAATATCTTCCTTAGATCTAATAAAAATCTCCCCTCTTTCAGTTTAAAGTAATTTCCCCTTGTCCTTGTAAAAAGTCCCTCTCCAGCTTTCTTGTAGCCCCTTTAGGTACTGGAAGACTGCTCTAAGATCATCCTGATCCTTCTCTTCTCCAGGCTGAACAGCCCCAACTCTCTCAGTCTGTCTTCATAGCAGAGGTGCTCCTGTGCTGGACAGGCTGGAGAGTTGGGAGGGGCGAAATTTAATGAATTCTGTGATTCTGTGATCTGCCAGCCCCAGAGAGATGTCTTACACCCTGTAAGGAACCTCAAATACCGCTTTGTGCTCTGCAATGGATTTTGAGCTCTAAGCTAAGGAAATTAGTTAGATTAACGTTATGACTATGGAGAGAGTCAATGGAGAGAGCTAGACACCTCCAGAAGCTGATTTGGTCCTTCCTAATATAGGTATCTAGAATAGATGGGATGGTTCACATTTTAGACATCCCTAGCCCTCTCCACTAAGAGCACAGAATCACAGAATCACAGAATGTTAGGGATTGGAAAGGACCTCAAAGGATCATCTAGTCCAAACTCCCTGCCGGAGCAGGACCATCTAGATTAGATCACACAAGAATGCGTCCAGGTGGGTTTTGAACATCTCCAGAGAAGGAGACTCCACAACCTCTCTGGGCAGCTTGTTCCAGTGTTCTGTTACCCTTACTGTGAAGAAGTTCTTCCTCATGTTTAAGCGGAACCTTCTATGTTACAGTTTATATCCATTTCCCCTTGTCCTATCATTGGATGCCAAGTGAGAAGAGCCTTGTTCCATCCTCATGACAGTCACCCTTTACATATCTGTAAACATTAATGAGGTCTCCCCTCAGTCTCCTCTTCTCCAAGCTAAAGAGACCCAGCTCACTCAGCCTTTCCTCACCCTAAATTATCTTTGTGGCCCTGTGCTGGACTCTCTCAAGCAGCTCTTTGTCCTTCTTGAACTGAAGGGCCCAGAACTGGACACAATATTCCAGATGCGGCCTCACCAGGGCAAAGTAGAGGGGGAGAAGAACCTCTCTCGACCTACTAACCACAGCCCTTTTAATACACCCCAGGATGCCATTGGCCTTCTTGGCCACAAGGGCACATTGCTGGCTCATGGTCATCCTGCTGTGCACCAGGACCCCCAGGTCCCTTTCCCCTGTGTTGTTCCCCAACAGTTCAGTCCCCAACTTGTACTGATACATGGGGTTGTTCTTACCCAAATGCAAGACTCTACGCTTGCCCCTGTTGTATTTCATTAAATTTCTCCCCGCCCAACTCTCCAACCTGTCCAGGTCTCTCTGAATGGCAGCACAGCCTTCAGGTGTGTCAGCCACTCCTCCCAGTTTAGTGTCATCAGCAAACTTGCTGACCGTGCACTCTATTCCCTCATCCAAGTCATTGATGAATATGTTGAACAATACTGGTCCCTGTACAGACCCTTGAGGGACTCCACTGGATACAGGCCTCAAACTGGACTCTGTCCCATTGACCAGTACTCTCTGGCTTCTATCCTTCAGCCAGTTCACAATCCACCTCACTATCCGGTCATCCAGACCACACTTCCTCATTTTAGCTGTGAGGATGCCGTGGGAGACTGTGTCAAATGCTTTACTGAAGTCAAGACAGACCACATTCACTGCTCTACCATCATCCACCCACTGGGTGATGTCCTCATAAAAGGCTATCAGGTTTGTCAAGCACGACTTCCCCGTAGTGAAGCCATGCTGACTGCCCCTAATGACCCTCTTATTCTTGATATGCCTAGAGACAGCACCAAGGATAAGTTGTTCCATTATCTTTCCAGGGATGGAGGTGAGGCTGATCGGTCTATAGTTACCCCGGTTTTCCTTCTTGCCCTTTTGAAGACCAGAGTGACATTTGCTTTCCTTCAGTCGTCAGGCACCTCTCCTGTTCCCCACGATTTAATAAAGATGATGGCGAGTGGCCTGGCAATGACATCTGCCAGCTCCCTCAGCACCCGCAGGTGCATCCCATCAGAACCCATGGATTTATGGATGGCCAGATTGCAGAGAAAGGCTAGAAACTTGGCTTGTACAGGATGCGTATCACTAAGGTCCCTAAATTAATCTGAAATGCTCCTCATATGACTGACAGAAAACAAGCAGATGAAGTGCCTTTCTCCTTCTCCTCCTCTTTCTCCTTCTTCTTCTTCTCCTACACTTAGGATTGGAGCCATGAAAGGTCACCTGACATTCTTATCTTAAGATATATAAAAACAGTGATGTCATGAAAGAGCAGAACGGTTCTATATATCAAGAAAAAATCTCATAATACACTTGACTGCAGACCCTTTGATAGAAGGGACAATAACTGACTTTATTCCCGCAGAGAAGTTCTCACAGTGAATTCTTACCTTGTTAAGGCCTCTCTCTGCTGTTTCAGTAGGAGTGGTAAATAGTAATATCACTGGGGCCAATAATTTGTGATCCCAGGGTGGAAAGCACTCATATTACAACAGAATGACTTTTTGTAAAAGATTTATTAGCAAGAACCATAGATATTCAACAAACCACTCAAGTAAGTTTCTTGTCATATATAGGAAAGCTAAGAATCAGATAGTAGACAAATATGTTATTTCCCGTATTACTTTCTGTGCTATCTTGAGATGGACTGCATCTTTATCTTCTCTTTATGTACCTATAAAGAATGTCTGGGATTAATTCTCTAGCACCTTCCAGAAGATGATGGGCTCCAAGATGCAGCTGGAAACTGTAGTTTTGTTGATAACAATTGTCACTGTGTTGAGTTCTCTTATGGATGATCAGGCATGGATTAGTAATTCACAGATCATTATCTATGTTTGACTTCTCAACGTGATGAGGAAAATTCAGTGTAGTGATGTACGACCTCTTTCATCTTAATTCCTACAAGTCGTCATGCTAGGAGACAGTCATTGAGAAAATATCTTGAGTGTGAGAAGACTGCGTGTTTAGTTTCTGTATATACAAGAACAAAGACAAGTACTTGCTTTTTCCCTCATGCCTTTAAAACTATTTTATTTGGCCTGACTGGGTTTTATTTGGCACCTATACCAACATATTAAGCAGAGCCAGGGTTTCTAAACACTGGAACTTGGTCATCTGTACTATTTAATTATTAATGAATCACTTTGGCCTGATCCAGCTAACAGTCTCTGAAATAATTCCTAGGCATGGTCAAGAGTTAGCACGAGCTAGAAATATTCTCCGCAGGTAGTTCAGGTGTCATCACTGTGTTTTAAAAGCATGTGGCCAGATGGTCCCTGGTGACCTCAAGGTCAGAAAATAGACTCTGAAACTCTTTAGTATATCCATAAAGATGCAACCATTTGAAATTCAAATAAAATAAAAAGAACATCCTTCCCTCTTTTATAGGCATATATCCAGAGATTATGAAAATATGATCCATACTCAGTGTTTTAAGAGGAAATTATTAAATTCCCTGCCAGTATTCCATGGGAAAGGATGCTGAATTCAGACACATGTATATCAAAATTGTCCTCTTAATGATAAACTGCTATCAATATTCTTGGCATGCAGTTGAAGCCCAGATCTTTGAGTAAAATCATTCCCATGTATAAAAATATGATTCTATATCAAAAGAGGCCAGTGATCCATGCAAGCCTGTATGACTAGCATTGCCAGGACATTAGTTTCTGTAGCTAAAGACAGCAGTATGGCCAACATCAGGGTTAGTTACCTTGGCTCTCCCAGTTTCAGCCTGGATGATTATATGACAGCTGGGTCAACTTGCCTTTGGCATGAATCTGGAGGGAGGATTCATTTTGTACCACAAGTTCCTGGTGAAATGCCTTATTCGTTGTTACTGCTCCTCGTGAATCCCATAGTTAAGAACCTCAGTTATGTTTTGAAAAAATATTTGTCCTGAAGCAGCACTGTTTCCTTCTTTCCTTCATTCCTTTTTGCCTCCTTACCTCCCTGTAACAAATAATTCGGCTGTTATTTTTGAGTCTAAGACATGTCTTTTACAGTTTGTGTAAATCAGTTGTTTCTAAATTAAAACTATTGATGATTTTTTTTCACCAATATGAAAATTGAAATGTTTTTTCCTGAAAAAGTTCCATAGAATGTTGGTTTCTTTAAATTTGTAACAACTTGGCCTAAAACTCCAAGATAAATTGGTGGATTCTTCTAATGAAGGACCACTATTCTCTTTTTTTGTTTGCTTGTTTGTTTTTAAGAGCAGGAATGTTCCATTTGAACTGAAATCAAGGCCATGTTTTAAAATATTATGACTTCTGGAGTTTACATTGGCAATGCATACAGATCAAGATGTCTCATACCTATTTCTACAGCTGGAGATTATCTATCACCGATAAAATGAGCAATGATTAATGAGATGAAATTCACTGGGCAATGATTAATGGGATGAAATTTAACAAGTCCAAATGCTGGATTCTGCACCTAGGACAGAGTAATGCCAGGCACAAGTATAAACTGGGAGAGGAGTGGCTGAAGATCAGCCCTGAAGAAAGGGATCTGTGGGTTCTGATCAACAGAAGGCTCAATAGGAGTCGTTGGGGTGCCCTGGGAGCCAAGAGGTCAAAAGAGGTGATTATCCTGCTGTATTCAGTGTTGGCTGTAGCCTCACCTTGAATACTGTGTGCGGTTCTGAGCCTCACAATTTAAGAAGGATGTTCAGTGCCTTGAATGCATCCAGAGGAGGGCAACAAAGCTGGCGAAAGGGCTGAAAGGAATGTCCTATGAGGGCTAAGGACTTTGAGTTTGTCTAGTTTGGAGAAAAGGAGGCTGAGGGGTGACCTCATTGCTCTCTACAGTTTCCTGAGGAGGGAAAGTGGAGAGGGAGGTGCTGATCTCTTCTCCCTGGTATCCAGTGATAGGATGCATGAGAAATGGTTCAAAGCTGCACTAGGGCAGGTTTAAACTGGACATTAGGAAGCATTTCTTTACCAAGAGGTTGGTCAAACACTGGAACAGGCTTCCTAGAGAGGTGGTCAATGTTCCAAGCCTGTCAGTGTTTAAGAGGCATTTGAACAAGACCCTTAACAACATGCTTTATCTTGTTGAGCCCTGAATTGGTCAGGCAGTTGACTAGATGATTGTTGTAGGTCCCTTCCAACTGAAAAGATTCCATTCTATTCTATTCTATTCTATTCTATTCTATTCTATTCTATTCTATTCTATTCTATTCTATTCTATTCTATTCTATTCTATTCTATTCTATTCTAAAATGTCCTTCTACAGCTACAGCAGAGATACTTTTTGAAAATGTTATCCATTATGGTGGGGAAATGTATTTGAACTCTCCACTTTGTATATCCAGAGTTTACAAGTTCCATCTAGTGA
Organism: Tauraco erythrolophus; assembly: GCF_009769465.1. Classification (NCBI taxonomy): domain Eukaryota; kingdom Metazoa; phylum Chordata; class Aves; order Musophagiformes; family Musophagidae; genus Tauraco; species Tauraco erythrolophus. Next base: position 67,978,855 of record NC_141466.1, on the reverse strand, counting down.
AGTATTGTCTTTCTAGCCATTCAGTTTCTCATTTGAGTTTGGATCAGGTTGTGAAGATGTCTAAGTAGCACTAGTCAGTGAATGTGTGGTAAGATTGTCTGCAAAAGAAGTTGAATATAAAAAACAGGAGAAGGAGGTAGGATGAGGAAGGATAGCAATCTCAGACATTAAGTCTCATGGTACTCGCACTTTGTCTACAATGACTAATAATTGCCATTAAAACCACCTGCAGCAAATCTGCATTGGTGCTATCCTCATTGAACTACAGTGTTTCAAGTTATGGTATGTGTAATAAGGTGAAATTTGATGTCTTAAGCATAGTTGGGAAATGTTGCCAGCAGAAATTACTGCTCTTTGACTTTAATCATATGCACACAGCAATTTTCTTTCAGAGACCATATTTTTGAGATGAAAGCTCCTGATGCCTAAATTGGGAGTAATTTCCTAAATGGAAAGCATCAACAAACTATGAGTCTCACTTCACATAACACTGGCAACAAAAACCCATCAGATATTCATCTAACCATGTCGTGCTGACTGCTTCTAGAGCTAACAGAGAGAGAGTCTGCAGGGGACTGATTCCTACCTTCCTGAGATGCTTTCATATGTAGTACTGAGTTGCAATCTAGAAGAACTCCTCTCTCCAAACAGAGAAGGGGAATTTCGGCACCTCTATTATGTACCTGGTGTTAATTGGATATTAAAAATTTGTATGGCTTCAATGAAAGCCTGAGAAAGTTCACAGAGGAGAAATTGATAGGGGTTTCCTAATGGGTGGATAACACGAGTCAAGAATTTTATTGGCCACAAATTGCTGAAGGATGTGATAGTACTCAAGGGGGATACTATGTATCTTCTATTCTTCTCAAGGCACCTGTTTTGGAGCTGTTTTTTAGAGACAGGTATGCAGATACATATATAAAACTGCTCTTTCTTTCTGGTAAGAGCCTACTTGTTTGTGATCCTGATGTATCGTATCTCATTCATTCCTTAAAGCTGGGTGATATGGGACAACACATTGAAGTAAATCAATCATATTACACTTATTTAACTATCTGAAATTACGACCGTTGCAACTCTCAGAGATAGACCATTGTAGAACATGTTAGTCTCATGCTGTTTCTACTTGCTGTTTCTATCATAATGTTGTCCATTGAGGAAAAAGTCACTACACTGTAAAACTGATGTGCACTTAGACCTGTCTATACAACTGTCAAATGCAAGCGTTGCCTCACCTGTGGGCTGAATCATAGCTCTTTGGGGTGCTATAATCAGTGATTCATTTGTTTTGCATTTATTTTTCTTTCTCTTGAAATATGACTGAAATACCTCCAAACCATTGGAAAGGTACTCCAGATGGAATTAATCTAACATAATACTGATGTCTGAAATGTAAAAGTCTACCTCTAAGCTACTCATGCTGGGCTCCTTTTGTGGTCAATGGAGAGGAATAGGTATCTGAAGGCTGTAACTGATCTCACCAAAAGTAGAGTGTTCAAGTAGGTCAAATGAATCAAACCTTGAATGTGTCTGTTTCCTTCAAGGGCAGATGTAGATGTCTACATTAGAGAAGTCTAAAGTACCCCCTGAGTGCTATTCCATCCTTCAACAGTTCAGAGGTACAAGCAACGCTCAGCTAATTCACAGTCAGATTATTCTGTCTGAGTTCCACTAAGATCATAAGAACATAAGAGAGATTTCACTGAATCTCACCATCTATCTCAGCATGCTGTCTCTGACAGCTGTTGAAAAGCAGATGCCCAGGGAAGAGCCATAAAAACAGGGCAAACATATCATATTTCCTCCAGCTTCTTTCCCAGCCTCTAACCATCTGTAGCTTCAGAACTCTCTAAGCCAGACATGTTTTTGATGTGTTCAGTAATCTATGAATGTGTCCCATCTTCCTGCAACCCAATGCTAAAGACTTAACCACGCGCAGCATCCTTCGGTAAGGAGCCTCTCAGCTAAACTGCAGGCTGTGTAATGAACTTCCTTTTGTGTGCTTTGTTCCTGCCTTCTGCTAGTTTTATTTGAAACAGAACAAAGTGATCTCTGGAAGATAGCTGGTGTAGAAAGGCAATCTGCTGGCTTTCTCCAACCTGAAGTATGCAAATGTTGGTGACGGTAGAAACCTGTGTGTTCCAGTAACCTATGCTAACTTTTGTGTGTTCTTTCTAAACACCCTAGCTGATGCTAAGCATCTGAACTGGCTGTCCTGAACTACAGCCCTACCGACATTTCTTTATCTATTGTTGGAAAAAGGTACTCAGGTGGTTTATGTTAATCTCTAGAACAACGTTTAGGTGAAACGTTGTAAAGTTCTTGTTCTGCTCTAGTTTCCATGCAGCAGAAAGTTGTCCACAATTTTTGGGATGTGACACTGCATGATTTATCTATTCTTTACTAGTATTTTGATTTTATTTTCAAATTTCATTTGCCAAAATTGCAATTGTTAAAATGTCCATCCCTTCTGTTTCATTTTCTCCTTTCATTTTTCTGGCATTTATTCACAGTTGTTAACCCAAGCACTTGCTTCACTTGCCTTAAAAATTATCAGAGGGATGGAACATCTCTCCTACAAGAAAACGTTAAGAAAGTTGGGGCTGTTCAGATTGGAGAAGAGAAGGCTCTGAGGAGACATTATTGAGGCCTTTCAGTACTCAAAGAGGGCTTATAAGAAAGATGAGGACAGAATTTTTAGTAGGACCTATAGTGCTAGGACAAGGGGTAATGGTTTTAAACCAAAAGAGGGAAGATTCAGATTAGATATAAGGAAGAATTTTTTTATGATGATAGCAGTGCAACACTGGCACAGGTTGCCCAGAGAGGTGGTAGATTTCCCATCCCCGGAACCATCTAAGGTCAGGTTGGATGAAGCTCTTAGCAACTTGATGTAGTTGAAGATGTCCCTGCTCATTGTAGAGGAGTTGGACTAGATGACTTTTAAAGGTCCCTTCTAACCCAAACTATTCTATGATTCCATGATTCACAATTGGACTTTAAAGCTGAGTAAAAAATGGAAAGTTAAAGAATGGCAAACAACTAGGCCTGGCATGTGGAGAATTTTGTCAGGATATTTTGAAATAGGAGAAGTAACAAACTGAGGAAGTAAAAGCTGAGTCACCGAGTCTGGGTCAAGGGCTGAGAACAAGATTTAGCTTAACCCGATTGCCGAGCATAGCAATAAGGCTGGATGTGATCTATTGATCATGAAAGATGTCTGGAGAATAACATATAAGAGAAATATAAAAGTACCTTGTGTAGAAGACAAGGAAGAGACAGAAAGGGAGGAAGATGGATGTTTTTTGGAGACTGAATGCAAAGAGACTGATGATCACAAAATAAAAATCACTTCTGTATTTTCTTATACTCTGTTCACTTATGAGGAGAAAAACTACAGTGAGTGAAGCCATGACAAAGAGGAAAGAAAGTACATGAAAAAAAAGAAAGGAAGAAAAAATCTTGAGAAGATCCTGTAAAGGTAAAAAAACAAACGAGAACAAATGAAGATGACTGTTATTATCCACCAGGTGATAATTGCTTCTGAGGCTTTCTCTTCTTGTCTCTTTTTCCTTCTTTATTTCTCCTGCTAAGAATCAGTTTCCTACCTGTTCTACAGGACTTCTCTGACTTGCCTCCTTCTTCCTGCCCTCTTTTTGACCCAATTGAATTCTCATGTATCTTTTGTACCTCTGTTAATCTCCAAGTCTCTTGCTGCATCTTACAAACACCAGACCTGTCAGTCAAAGCCTGAGTATCACATTTCAGAGCCACGAGCGAAACCTAAAACAAAAAGTGAATTGAACCTCCACCTTCATGTCAATATCTCATGTACAGACTGGTTTGGAAAGCTTTGTTCCACCTTCTGTTCCTTCATGATTCGTTCTGCTTGTATTTTCATATATCTGTGGTCAGTATATGAAAGTACTGAAATCTCCCTTGAAAGCTTAATTTAATGATAACTACCCTTTAGTAAATATTGAGAATGATTTTGTAAATTTTCAGAAACCACACAGAATTTAATAAAAAATGATATCTGAGTTACAGACAGCAACAAGATTTTTTTCTCCTTTAAGCCATGAGAATAGTTTTCTTTACTGAGAAATGTAATTTCTTCAGAATCCTACAAAATTTTGTAGCCTAATTTTAGTCTTATTCAAATTGTTAGAAGGCTTCCACATAATATTAGAATAAATGGCAGCAGATTTCCATTATTAATGATGTACTACAACAATGAATAGCTAAAAGCAATTATTGGAAGATTGACAATGGGCAACGAAAATAAATTAGTTAATTCAAGCTACACAGCAAATACTTTCACACAACCGACAGCATCTTCAAAACCAGGGTAGATGATCTGCAAACAGTTTGAAATTCTCCACAAATACTGTTTACAGCAGACAATGTGTTGACAATCAGACGAGACTGAGATTAAATAGGGTCTGACCTTATTTGTTATTTTTGTTTGCCAAGCATTCCTTTTAGAAAATACGCTATATTTGGGTTAATTTCGTTGTTCACACATCTCACATGAGTATCACTTCTTAATTAGCAACACTAATGAGGGCATATGACTCAACAATCATATTAAAATCTTTGCTGTTTAAACAGCCTAGATTTACAAATATCCTAGCAAAATGACCATGTCTTTCAATATCAAAACATCCTCATCACTTACTCTAAACAATCTTGTTCTGAAGGAGAATATATTTCAGCATCATATTTATAAAATAACAAATAAAGCAATGTCTTCAATAGAAAAAATACCAAACGATATCCAAGGAAAATAGTTTCTGCTTTCATTTCTATTAGGTAAACTAAAGAAACATCATTTGAGCTAGATCCATAAATGGCTTACACTACTGTCCTCACAGAACTTCCCAGTGGTTCATGCTGGAAGAGATTAGCAGTGTGCTCTGTTCCCAGGATGGAAACGGTACTTCCCATATGCTGAAATATTGTTTGACTGATATGGTTCCTACTTTAAAAAAAAAAAAAATTGTAGTAAGAAAAGACAAGAGGAGTCGGTGCAGAAAAGTTCTGCTTCTTCGTTAACTTAGGTCCTGAGAAATTGATATGAAACTTGCTCACCACCCCTGCTGAAGAACTCATGGTGTATTTAATGACAGACAAACCAGGGGTCAGACTGACACAAATTTTAGACCTCTGTCCACATATCTATGGTCTCTCAAGTGCTGTCTATTACCAATTGCATAAAGAAAACAAAATCACTCCTATGACAGGGAAGGGATAATGCTGGCAATCTTGGTGCTCTAGGCCATTTGACACCGTATTTGATATTTGTGGCACTACCAGAGTAGGATTTTATATTGCTGAAATGTTTGAACAATTTTTCACCAGAAAAAGTAATGCTAGTGGAATCCCTTCAGAGAACAGAACATCAACAAATTTTTATATTTATTGGCTGGAGAAAGAAGTTACCTTCTCTCCATCTCTAAATGTTTCCACTTTAGAATAGAGAACGGAATAGAATAGAGAAATTCATTCTGCTACATCTATTTTCTGGAGATAAATATGGGTGCCATTGACAAAAAATGAGTCAGGGCTCCAGTGTCCCTGGCCCTGACAATACCAGCTGCAGAGAGAGCAGGACACAAAAGCATCAGGAATAAAAAGACCAGGAAAATGATCCAAATTGCAGCATGGTGGTAGGCTGAAGAAAGCATTTCAGTGTTTCTCTGAGCTTTAGCTACATGCTCTCATGTTCACATTCCAGATAAACTATGACAGTCTTAGGACTCTCGTGAAGAAAACAGTGAAGAGGAGAGTGTAGGTGCTTTGTCTGGTTTAGTAATTAGCTTTAATACAGATACTTTAAAAGTGCTTTCAGGAAGCTCCTCTTTCTCTTCCACCTTTGTCTTGGACTTTGAAATTATCTCTGCTTTACTTATGTGATAGGACTGAATTCCTGCTGGCTTTCTGTTCCTATTCATACCATGGTTCCAACTCCATGGTCCTTGGTTCCAATACTAACCCAGTCAATGCTTAATCTTCACTTTGCTCGTGGCTCTGAAGGCATGTCAGAACATCATATTTCAATTCTTTGCATCTTTCAGTTCTTTGGTAAGGCCTTGCTCTGGCATTGACTCATCTCTTGCTTTTTGTATGTCTTTGCCCGTTTAGGTTGCAAACTCCTGGAAGTAAAGACAATCTCTTGCTGGGTGTGCATGAAGTGTGTAGACCACTGGTGGTTATAAATGAGGCAGTAGCAGAGACAAAAAAAACTACTCCCGGACAACTCATTGTTCATTTACAGTAACAGGACTGCCCAACAAATGGGGATCTTTAAAAATCACAACTGTGATAGTTTGATGTGGGGGGGTGTTCTGGTGGCAGGGGGGGATTTGCTCCCTGTGCCACCAGATCTGAGTCCCATCCCCCCCGGGGGGGTTGTGCCAAATCGGTGCCTCTGCGAATTGCCCTATTTAAGTTGAGACAAAGGGACGGGAAAGGGTCTTTTTGCCCAGGAACGAGGAGAGGGGAGGAGGGCGCTGCCGTCGCTCCCGGCTGGGCGGCTGCTCGGGCCCGGGCCGGCGCCACGTGCTCAAGATGGCGCCGGGGGAGCTGCACGGGGGGCTCGGGAAGCACCTCGCTCCCGGGGTGCCCGCCGGGCCGAGCTCCCCCAGAGAGGATTAAGATCTAAGAGAAAACAACCACAACGACCAGGTCAGTCAAGATGGAGCAGGAGGAGGTGTACTGGGGCTGAGGTTTCCCTTGCAATCAGTGTGAAGATGGCAGGCGGCCCCCCTGCAGCCAGGGTGCACTCGGCGGAGCAGAGACCCACTCGTGGCCCGTGGAGAAACCCACGTCGGGGAAGAGATGCCTGAGCCCAGGAGAGGTCGTGGAGCAGGGGATGCACGACGAGGTACTGTTAATAATGGGCATGGAATGCACGACGAGGTCGTGGAGGCATCTGGAGTCCGTGGGACGACCCACGCCGACGCGAGTGGCAGCAGCTCCCTAAGAGGCCGAGACTGGTAAAGCCCGAACTGGTGCAATCCGTGGGGAAGGATTGCAATCCTGCGGGCAGGACTTACGCTGGAAAAGTTTGGGGATTTTTTCCTCGTGAGTAGGGGATCCACTGAAGCAAGGGAAAAATGGTGTAAGGACTCCTCCTCCTTTAAGAAAGGAGTGGCAGTTAACAACATGGATGAACTGACCTGCACTGCCCCATTCCCTGTCCCCCTGCGCCGCCGGGGGGGAGGTAGAGCCAGGAATGAAAGGAAATAGGGGGTGGGGAGGTGTTGTTTTCAAGATCTGGCCTTGTTTTCTCTTTCTCCTCTCAAGTAACCGGTTTCGTTCCCTTATGTCTCTTGTTAAGTAACTGTTAATAAATTGTTTTGTTTTATGAAGAAAGCCTCAGTCATGTTCTGCCCGGGACCATGGTTGGTGGGTGCTCCCTCTCGGTTCTTGTCTCGACCCTCAGTCCAAAAACCACGACAACAACTAAAAATGGAATTTATTCCAGTGCTTTTATCAGCTACTTCTTCAATTACTCAGATTTATGTTTTAATGAAAAATGAAATATTTCAACAAAATAACAATGTAAAATTTATCAAAAACTGGAAAAAAGTGAACACATTAATTTATTAGAGTGTATATTTCAGAAATTCATCTAGAATTAGTTTTGCAGTCATATAATATGATGAAGTAGAACAGTAGTCTAGAAGAAATATTTAAGTTGACTTTCTTGACAAATAATTAATTGTTAATTATAGTAAGTATTTTTTAGACCATAACAAGGAAAATAACGTACCTTTATAAAACTACCCTCTATTTGAGACTTTTATATACTTATTTATAAATTTGATGGTTGGGATTTGTATCATCTAACTTCAATTATGTATAAATTAGGTGTCCATTCTAGTTTGCCATCTATGTCCTCTCTACAGTTGATGGAGCATGAGATGTTTTCAAAAGCTGATTCTAAAACTGGTGTGATGAAACCTCACCTGGAGAAACACATCTCCTTCCACAGTTTTTAGAACATGACTAGCCTAAATCAGACATATAGGTTTTAGACATTTAAAATACAGAGAAATAAATGCTAGATACACTGAAAAATGGATAAAGCTGGTTTCACCCAAGTGAGGAATGCCCTTGCTGACATATACAGTCCTCAGTGACTTAAGAACGTGCAGTTCCAATATAGGATTAGTCTGCACTTGAGGCATTGCATTATATTCACCATATTTTCTGAATGCAGACTACGGGTCCAGTTCTGAAAAATCTTATCCACCCATCAAACTATAAATACATAAATTGGTTTCTGTGCTTCTGTGTTTGCAAGACTGAATTTATGTCCGAGCTGTGCAACTCATTGGGCACATTTGAGCATGGCTGCAAGAGAGCACAGCTCAGTTTGCACCATTTTCAGATAGGTTTGGCTTTTATTCCCTGTTATTTTAAATGTATGATTGAATTCTTATTCACTCTAATGTTGTCCTGCCATTTCGCTGGCAGCTGTAATTTATCCGCCTGATTGCCTTCACTTGAAAGTCTTCAGAAATATATATTTCTTTAACCCTGTTATCAGACCCTGTTTTCCACCATTTACCTCAGTCAGGCAAAAGGATTTCTGCATTGAGCAATAGGTTCAGAATGGAGTCCCCATCTCTGAGAAAACCTGAATGGACAGTTGTCCACCTGAGAAGTTTTTTGCCAGGATTTTATTGAGGCATACAGTGTATGATGGTTCAACCTCATGGCTGGAAGGTATGGAGATTGTTGGAAGGGATGTTTCATAATAGCTTGACTCACCCTTGCCGTCAGCATTAACATAGCCCAGACTGATATACAGGATTCTCTTTGTAGCCATGAGCAAATTGTATAGTGTCTTCGGTGAACCAGGTTCCAGTTCCCCTGAACTCAGCAGGAATTTTGTGGCTGAAATAGAATGTAAGTAAGTCTGGAGTGCAGTTTCCAGTCTGTAAAACAGAAATCATGGCCACACTTCAGCAAAGCACTTCTACTTAGTTTTAGCCCCATAAATAACAATTTCTACAGGATCACTGCTCTGCTCAACTCGAAGCATGTGCTTAAACCCTTTGCAAAGTCAAGGCCAAAAAGTCATAATTATCTCTCAACTGCGCTGACATTTAATTATTTTTCTGTATCACACAGATGATACAAGTGCTTTATATCATCATGATAATAACATAATAAGAACGAAATATGCTATGAAACTCTCTTTGCTATTATTGATTTAGGGTGGAAAGCATTCATATTCTTCATAGATGGACTTGCATAAATCCTTACAGAGATATAATGTTTCTCTCTGAAATGCAAATTCAATGACATTATCTTGTATGCCAAATATATAACAATTTATATTACACATCTTAGGTTACCATGTTGAAAGCAGATTTCCAAGGCCCTGTCTTAATCTTCATTTTTCTTTTCAACAAGGAAGCAAACACTGGATATACAAAGCAATAATATAAAACCAAGCAACAACGTGAGTCAACACAAACTGATTATTTGCACACATTTTCCTGAATCCTAATTGCTTTCAGTGTTCTCAAAACACCATTAGATGCAGAAATAACAACTGTCATCATACAGTAAAAGGCAATTACATCAACTTGGAAAAGATACCTTGGGAATCTTCATATTAAGCTTGATTTACCCTGATGTTCTGCAAACATGTGTACCAATCTCAACAGTTTCGACTCAACTCCAACACAAAATAGAGTTGTGTGAAGTTCACTGGAGGTAAAGCTAAATTTTCACAGTGGTCCCTTCTGGCCTTTAATCTATTAATCATGGACTTTTTAGATTAAAGTACCAGAATCGCCTACCTACCTCATCTTCCTGATTTCCTCCTACTCTTTCTTTCTTGTTCTATATTTAAACTCCATGCCTCTTTCCAGCCTTAGCATATGCAGTGCATCCTACCCTCCTTATCTGAACCTGCTTATGGAACTGTGTAGCCTGGTTTGCATGGCCATACAAGAAGAGTATTTCTGAGCAAAATAAGTTTCTACCTAATTGCCACCTTCAACAAAAGAAACCACATGCCTTATTAACAAATGAAGCAATGTCTGAAAAGCTGGTACAAGGTTATTCAGTAGAGTAATTGAAGAGGAGCTGATAGGCAAAAAACGCATCTGAGATCAAAAGTCTCAAAGAACTGGGAAAGTCACTCCCTGCTGTTATTTGGAACAGCTGTGGGAGTGGTCACTTTTGCTTCCAGGAGCAAAAAAGCTTATTTAAGAGAATCATTAATCCATAAGTGCTGATACTTGCTTTTGCAGAAACTGCTGTATAAGGAATTAAAAGGTTATTTTTGCTCTATTGTGCTGGTCAGAGACAGAGATCAGCTGTATGGGCCTCATAACCTGCCCCAACAACAAATTATTTGTTCTGCAGAGTTCCCTAGACATGTAAAATAAAAAGAGTTTAAGCAAGTGCCAAACTAGAGAATGAAAATTTCTGTTTGGATTCTCTAGTGTTTAATAAAAAAGTAACCTTGTTAGGGTCTTCTTGTGGAGGAGTCACTCACAGTTATGAAAGTTCTTGAGTCTAACAACTTTGAGATCTGTAGACTGATATCAAGCTTCTCACTGAAATTGGCCAATGAGTACAAAGTTATTGGGAGAGGGTAAACAAAGAGACAATGACATGTTCATACACAGTGTCCTTATGTAAGTCTTTTTTCTCCTAAAGAAACAGACTAAAAGACAATTTTCCTCTACAGACAAAACTGTGTAACGAAATAGAACAGTTTTGAACTAATAAACAAGTTCAAGGCATGGCAGCAATGAAAGAACCCAAAAATGTTGTCCTGCAAAGTGGAGTTTATGTATTTATTTATTTACTTTATGTCTTTATAGAGCACAACTAACTTTCATAAAGCTTTTATAAAGCATAAAGCTTCAATCATGAGAGTCACCTCACTTAACTCTGGGAATCTAAAAGGTATTAAGGCTAAACTAGCTTTTTAAGTTGCCTTTGAAAGCACTGAGAAATTCATGGCCTCCAGAAATCACACTATGGAGTGGATATCTCCTTAGACATCAATGTTCCTACTGAATTAGGCACACTGATGACTCATACATCTCTGGGACTTTAATCTGATGTTAATTTAATTATGCTTTGACCTACCCTTCATGTTTCAGTTTCACTTGTGCTATACAGTTTTGTACTCAGAACATGTATGTTCATTGCAGGAGCCTGTTGTGTGACACAGCAACTTTGCCAAGTGGATGAGAAACACTTCAACCTTTCCAAACGCCCAATTTATTTAGAGCATTTTGACTAAACCCATTGACTGCATCCTTCAACCTCAAATATAATTTATAATATTATGAAATTTTATAAGTATTGCACAAATTGCTGAGTGACTCAATACACATTTATGCAGGCAGTTCTTATCCTCATGAATATTTTTTCTTTATGTTTTGGGTGGGCTACCTGCAGACTGAGAAAAATATGTCTATATGATTTCTCTGACAAGTTGCTTACATGCATAGGATTCCCACAAGAGATACAAAATGATGATAACTTTTTTCTTTTCTATTAACCTTTCAAATTTCACAAAACAATTTTTGAGAAACGTTGTGCATAAGGCCATGTAGCATTGCCGATCGGGTCTGTCAAGTTCCCTGTCTATATAGGAAGTAACAAACTGGTTTAACCACAAGCTGACTCATATCTTTTGTCCCCTCAAACATCAAGTTGTCATAGATGCAAACAAGAGTGATCACAAGGAGGGATAATGACAGCAGCAGCATCCCTGCAAATTCAGGGAAGGATGTTAAGAGACATGGGTTTCAGACAAGCCACTTCCACAGCCATCCTTGGTGACAGCTGTTGACACCTTGGTAAGCTGCTATGCTTTGCAGAGTTCTCAGAGAGCAAAGTGAAGCTAGTAGTGAAGGTGAACGGAAGTTTGTACTTGCTGTTGTGAGAAAAGAGGAAAAAAAGGCACCTTACTAGCATTGAAAAGTTTTTTTTTGTTGTTTTTTTCCACTTGTTAGATACCACATATAACTGGCCATTTATAGTGCTTTAAGGACATACCTCTTGCAGAGGGGGCAAGCACAGTGGGAGAATTGAAGTTGCTTCTCCGTGAATTATGGTCCTGATGAGGAATGGATTAGATTATAATGACAACTCTTTCATGCCTCTTCTTATTTTTCCGACCAACCTCCCGTAATTGTTGAATACCTTTGATTCAAGTTAGTGCTGCAGACCCAACTTACTCCAAGACTCTGTGGGCTGGCACCTGTGTCATGAACTGGACTGGGTTGATCCAGTTTCCAATAAAGTTAGTGGCAAGCTGCCCATTGACTACAGTCAGCAATTGCAATTTCAGAAACCGTGTCATGTCTGATGATGCATGAGATGGAAAGAGCATGGGTTGACTTTCAGATCCTAAAATTGAGCATGTGAGGTTGACAGTTGGAAAAATAATCCATCTTTACCTCTAAGAATGTTATGCAGGTACCTGTCTGTCTATCTACATTTCTCCTGGAGCAGATTTAGAGGGATTCTTCACTATACAACGCTGAATATCTAATGGAATATTTTGTTTGCATATTGATTTGGGGATAATGTGAGCATTTTGTCTTTGTCAAAGACATTAGTCTTATATTTATTTTAAGCCTTTAGAAAATGTGTCTTATTTTGTGTCTTTTTTCACACAGCCATGGGAGGGATAATAACCTGATTTATCAGATTTAAGGTATATTTTCACAGTCTAACCAATTAATACATAGGAAGAAATACATCCCACATTTGATGTATTTCTGCAAAAAGTTTTCCTGCATAAGATGTTTATCAGCACTGCCTGAGTCATTGTGTTGGTTCTTGCTATATCATCAGCTGGTACAACAATAAGACAAAGTTTTACTGTAAGATACACTTACTATCTTGACAACTGAACATGAAATAAACTGAAGATGAGAGATCATTTTTTCCAGAGAATGAATAACAAAAAGGTATAAAGATCAAGCATAAGGGTAACAGAAAAAAAATCAGCTCCTGAATATTTGGGATGCAAGTGGCCAATGAGGAGAAATCGAGGAGAAAACATCATCTGAAACTGGTTTTTGATCATTGCAAGTGGTTTCTGTGGTTGATTTCTATCATACAGAGTAGTTTAGGATGAATCTGAAAAGTTCCCAAACTCTTCTTGTAAGGAAGATTTGGAAGTCCACATTTAATTTGCTGAAGTAGTACATGTTTGTGATTTGGCCATTGACTTCAGAAAGAAGGAAGTTTAACTGGGAATGTTTTTTTTAATGTTATTTCAGAGCAGATATTGTTTCCTGATGTGAGAGGGATGGATGTGTAAGGACTTACCAGGCAGAATCCCAGCCCCACATAGCTACCCAAATAAAAATGGCATTTTACTGGAAATGTGGAGCAAAGTAGGCATTGTAGGTTCCAGCCTGAAGTTTATATCTTTTGTTCTAGAGATACACTGTCTCACTCTTATGTATGTGAAGCAATTTCAGTGGAGTTGCTACATTCAGGCATCCCAGAGTGCTCACAAATGGCAGTCAACTTCACATTTATTCACTTAGGTGGATTGCATTTGTCCCTGAATTCTACTAAAGCTCACTTTTTTTCATCATTTTATTTGAAATTGCATGTGTCTTTTGCAAGGCAACCCAAGTGACCTAGCCAAAGTGATCCTGATTAAGTAGTAGTCAATGTGGCCTGGTAACAGCTGCCTTTCATCATTGCTAGCACAGTTTCTTGGGAGGACAACAGTGGTATTAAAGGTGGAGCAAAGCAAAGTATCTTGATGTTCTCAGGGCTTTATGTAGCAAAAGCATTTCTGCTCATGTATGTGTGTGCATCTAAACAGATCTGCAGGGGAGAATCCACAAAGGCTAATTTTGGCCTGAAGAGGTGGATATCTCTCAGCTGCCCTATAGTCAGGATAAAGGGGGAGTGAGAGACAGGTTCCTTCAGGGAGATTTTAAGGAGAACCCACTCCAGAAGAGCGTATTTCTCTCCTCTGACCCAACAGAACCAAGTGCTGTAGGCTAGCGTTAGCCTTTGTTGACACCACCCTCAGCATGTTTGCTGTTATCTTAAGAGCTAGGATAACTGGACCTATCACAGGATGGACTTTTACTTGGAAAGCGTAAGTCATAACTCATTAAGCCTTTGGTCATATTAAAATTTACATGCACCATTAAAGGCAACAAGATTACTCACAGCGTATACAAATCACTGTCAGGGCCCTGAGCGCCACCATCTTCAGTCCTAGTTTGGAAAAACATATATGCTTAGCTGTGGGTACAGTGGATAGCAGAGCTAGTTTGAACAGTTATTTATAAAATGATGATTTGTCAATAACAAAAATACATTCTAAGAAAATAACTTTGTTGACACATCTTGCTTTGGGAAAGGTTTCTCAGGTCCAAGAGAGAATTTCTGTCCAGCTATAGGCATGTTGGAGAACAGCCAATAGCCCAGGGCTAAGGCATTCACCTGGGAGAGGGGAGACCCAGGTTGTCTCTGCACTGCCTTATTCAGCCCAGGTGTTTGAATTTTTCTTCTCCTGTTTCAAGTAAGTGATCTGATGCTTCCGTTAATCTAAGGTGGGGCATTTCCCTCTGGAAGCTCAAAAAGTCTTCAATTACTTCAAAAAGAAAATGAAGCAGATTTAATTATAAAGTAACTTGGTTACGAATACATTCAGATTTATTTTTACATTTTCCATTAAAGCATGAAGGCTTTTATTGCTACAAGCTTGAAAAGGTTGTTTTTGGAAAAACACCCTGCTTAAGAGTACGTTTTCAGGTCTTAGCTAGAAAAAACCTGTGTCTCATTTTTTCACTGCATTTTGTGTTCTCTCTGGCATCTATTACTTGGTAATTTTCCATGAATTTTGAACCACTGTTTGTCCATGCCTTTACTTATTAGTAAATTAATAAATGCATTAATAAATTTATAATGTATTAATATAAAAATTCAAATTGGTTTTAACTGGTTATACAGTCAAGAAACTCGTATTTACTCAGAGTTATCATACTAGATCAAATTTTCATGCTGCATTATTTCAAGAACGCATACATCAAAAGTTCCAGTCCTAACAGGAGGTAGCTAGCTTAAAAAATTCCCATATTTTTCATAAGATGAGAAAATAGCTTCCCAGTATGTTCTTGTAAGTGAAGCTGTTGCCTCAAAAAGGGCAACTTGCAATCAATAACACTGAGTAATTTGCAGTGTGTTTAATGAATAAAGTAGTTCATCTGTCTTTTAAAAATAAATCACAGATGGATGAAATGCTTAATAAGCAGAAATTTCATCTGCAAATTTTTTTTTTACTTTTCCAATGTAATAGAAAAAGAGCAAATAGTACTGACAGATTATTTATATGATTCTTCCCGCTCTTTATAAACTGTAGGAATGTATTTCTTTATTTTAATTCCAGTAATGTTTCTTGTTCTTTTAAGTACTTAATTATTGATAAAAATGAACAGAGTGGAACATGGGTTTAGTTTGAATAACTGATAACTTGTTTTTGATTAGCTTGGCAATTAAATGTAATATTTCATGTGCAGTGTTCAACTTCTTACAAGAACAATGAAAACATTGTTCAGCAATATCTCTAAATCCATTGTGTAGTAAAGGAATATTATAAGAGCATTATTATCATACGCAAGACACTAACTTAGTACTTTCCATCAAGAGTGTAACTTTTGTTCAAGAAATTAGAGAAAAAGC
This sequence comes from Tauraco erythrolophus, assembly GCF_009769465.1. Classification (NCBI taxonomy): domain Eukaryota; kingdom Metazoa; phylum Chordata; class Aves; order Musophagiformes; family Musophagidae; genus Tauraco; species Tauraco erythrolophus. The sequence goes on along the minus strand of NC_141466.1, from coordinate 67,963,144 downwards.
AGAGTATTCTCGGTGAAGGACTTCATTTTTATTTATTAATTTATTTAAAAAATGGCAACATCTTTTACTTATCCAACAAAAAGCAGGTACACTCCAAAATAAATTGACATGGAAAGCTTACAAAATAATTAGTCATATAATTCCCAACATAACAACTTTCCTTAAAAAAAAAATTGTTAATTTTGATCCCCACTTATCATGCTTTGATTAGTATAATAAAAAAAATGCTGACTGACAAGGTACAGATGGCACCTGATGACAAGAACTCAGGTCTTCCTCCTCTTGGAGCTTTCAGACTAACAGCCATATCCCTTCTTGCAGTCTTTCCAACCCCACCAAAGTTATCCCCATTCATGAGTTTCCCTGTGACAACAGACATGGAGAAATGTTTTCTGCACCATGCCCTGCACCCAGCTCACCCCTTCATCTTTGCAGACATCTCTGAGTGTTCTCCAGAGAGATATGAAGTTTATTTTTGAGTCTTCTCAGTAAAGTGGATCTGCAACTTACTGAGTTTGTAGATAAGTGAAGGAATTTAGATAATTTTTTTCTGTCTGATTTCTGAGAGACTCAGAATAAAGACCCAGTGACACTCAAACTCAAAATGAAAGTGGGAATGCTCCAGGGCACAGCCATGAAGAAGAGCTTTAGGTGACATTGGGTGTTGGTTGAGGGAAGCCAAAGGCTGGTAGGTGTGGGTTGCAATAGACCTGAATCCCACCTTGTCTCTATTTTGGCTCTAGCACTTGCTAGAGAATAAAGGAGGAAGGAGGAAGAAAAAATAAGAAGTCATGATTTTAAAATAAGTTCAAGGAGATAATTTTAAGCACAAAACTATCCTGTTACCTCTCTGCAGTCAAATACTTTCTGAACAGCCAGCCCTATATTGCTAAGCAGTCTGCATTGAAATACAGACCCCAAAGGCCAGATGCTAATTGAAATGTCCAAATATGAATCCTGAGCAATTCTACAGACTCCAGTTGAGACACTCCATATTTTACCCTGATTAACTGTGATTATCCTCTGCCTCTGTAGAAAGAAACAGCTCAGGATCTGTTATTGCATAAGGCTACAAATGCCGTGTTCACCTGCGGTTCTGAGCAGATCATTAAGGTCAAGTGGCTGAAGTTGAGTACGTAGACACAGGTTTAAAGCTCTGGGCATAAATTCTCATTTATACTTGCATTTAGCACATAGGCTAATGCTGCAATCACCTCTCTGAACATTTAAGCAATGCATTGTAATGCTAAACTGATAAATTGGCCTGCAAACACACCCTGAGAAAGGTTAATATTGCAAGGGACAACTCTGCTGTGCTCTGTCCTGCAAAAAAGAAGTGTTTTTTGAGACAAATAGAGCAAGTTTGTTGGTATGTGTAAATCAGCAGAGTTCTGTGATGTTAACAGAACTACACCTATTTCCATCAGCAGAGAACCCAACATTTTTCATAGAAAATATTGACTGTTTATTTACAGTTTCAGCTATTAAAATTCATTACTGGGAAATTCTTAGGCTGCATTTATTGAACAGAAATGATTGCCATAAGGGTGTTACTTTAATAACCATGTACTTAGCTCGCAAAAAAGCTTCTGCAGTTATTTTCCCTTGCTGCGTTTTTTGCTGATTTGTTTACTGTTATTTTGACCATAAATTAGTTTAGCAATAATTCAGATCAGCTTTAGAAGCTTAGAGATTGGTATGAGGGTTGCTGTAAGACTATGATTTACTATCTGATTTTGAAAACTTGGTAAAGCAAAAAAATAAACATATGTAAGCTATGTTTTTTTGCATTTTCTTTTGGAATGAATGTTAAATATTAGAATTGTCATTGGTTTTAATGGCAATAGCTCCTTTTAAAAAATAAGAAAAGAGAACGTGTATGCTTTCATTGCTTAGAAATGCCCTTGTTAAATCTTAACATATCGTTTCTCATATCTGAAAAAGAAAATTTAGAAAAAAATGAAGAGCAGACACCACTCTGTGAAATAAAGCACTTCTACAGCCATTTGCTATATGTTATTGATGTTAGATATTATGTAGACTGCATTCCAAGTACAATTACCTTTCAAAATTCTGTTCTAGAAGGAAAATAAAATCAATAGTACATCATAACTGAAAATCTGCAATGAGTCAGTAAATACTGATCAATAATTATTATTTTTAAATTTCATTAAAAAATAATTCTTATTTTTAAATCTTCACCTTGATCAATAATTCTTATTTTAAAATTTATTAGCAAAAAGAAAGGTACAATAAGTAAAGCTGGGTTAAATGGATCAACTGGGTTAAGAGAACTTTTTTCTTGCTTTTGCTTTATTTCTTGTAGTTTCACTCTTTCTAGGATGTTCATTATTTTGTGCATGAGAACAATGAAAGTCTAAAGTAAAGCTTTAATTTTGCTTTTTGGAATAACATTTGAAACTATGTAAAAATATTGTCAATTTTAATTTCAAATCTATCTCCTTTTCATTCTGTTTGTCCGTTTTTTATGTATATGTGTATGTGTTTGACAGAAATGTATCATAGACTCAAATTAATTCAGTTCTACTATAATAAAATTATCTTAGAAAAAAGCACACTAATAAAACAACCCCCCAACCTGTTCTTCTTCAAGTGAGTAAACAGAAACAGCAAAGCTGATTTTATGTATATTCCTACATGCAACTTATTTTTTACAAAATCATTTTATGCTGTACTCTTTAGAAGACTGTCTCTGTAAAAATGTTACATGCACAATTCTAGACTGCTGTACATATTTTGCAGTTTGCAAGCTGCCACATTACAGATAAATGCCACAAAATCCTACACTACATCTTTGAAGTTTTAGTTTTATTTAGATTAAGCAGTGAGAATAATTCTAGCAGGGAAATATCAGATTTTGAATGCCTGCTCTATAATATTTTCTATTTAAAATGACACCTTCTATACTTAAATGGCTGGATTAATATACTAGATGATTGCTGTGATAACTCCAGGCATTATTTTTAATAACAATTAAAAATTACCTGTCAAAAAACTTACTTACTGCTTACAGTCTTCTCAGTGAGTGTGATTCTGAACACAGCATTATCAGACCAGATCGGAGATTTCATGTTACTTTCTGCATTTCAAGCCTTAATATTAAACACTTTTCCTTGCCTAGTATTAGTTTCATATGTTAATATCATTTTTTATTAACATAATACAAATATCACTTGCAGTACTACATCCTTCATTGCTAGCGGCTTTCATATCAAATGTCACAGCAAATTTTATTTTCGCTAATAGATTACGACTTGTACATTGTATTAGTGAAAGTGAACATTATTACAGGATGACACTAAAATTAAAGAACATACTGTACAACAGCACGTAACACTCCGCGAAATTACCTACTCCTTCTGACCCACTCTCTATCTTATCCCACCCCACAAAATGCTATCAGAGGTTCTGTTAGGTATTTTATTGCTTCTTTGGAGAAAACTTCACCTTTCAAGAACCTCGCTATATCCATTGTCAAAATATCACATTATACAATTCACTGGAAGTGAACTTATTGCTAAATACCCATTAGGTTCCCAGGAGATGCCTTACATTAATTGTTTAGTGAAAGCACCCTTAGGCTATCACTAGGGAAGAACATTAAATGCATAAAAAGAGAAGTTGACAGAGATCCCTGTAGAACAAGATACATCTACTGGCTTAAAACTTCTCCATGAAGAAACCTGCAAGTCGCTGTTCGAAATGGTCATTTTGGGGTTATTTTTCCTCCTGCTCCTGCAAGTACAAACACAATTAATCTGAAAGGAAAATCAATGCTGTATCAGCAGAGAGTCTTTAAAAAGTGGTTATGAAAAGGCAAGCTGGGGGTGGTAAACAAGGCAAAAAAAAAAAAAAAAGAAAAAAAAAGGATATTGTTTTGGACCTCAGATGTCTGTGCGTCTTACAGAGACAATAACAAGGGGAAAAAAAGTTGGAAAGCTGAGAAACTGCAGAACTAACACTACGGATGAAACAAAGTAAGAAAAAAGAAAGATAGTCAAGAAAGTTAAGAGGGAAAACGAAGATAGAAAGGAGAGATGAAATGCTCAAATGAGCTCTGTACTCAGAAGAGCTGTAACTAAAATGTCAGCTAGCTGTTCACCAGCAAGAAGTCCAGTTCGGAAAGAAAGAGTAATGATTTTAGCAGCTAGACACATCATATTTTCCTGTCTGCTGTATCCTTTCTACCATGTCCCTTTAATATTGTTCTTTCCTTTGATCGTGACAGCTGATAGATCTCCTCTTGGTTATGCATCTAATACCATTTTGTCTAGCTTACTATACCTTTTATTTAAAACACCTCTGAAATGAACCTATACTAAACCCTTATTTTTCTCATCTTTTAGGAAAACAGATTTTGGGGTTTGGTATTGCTGCTAAAGTACCACAAGAGGGGGCACTAGTTAAACAAGACACAATAATGTAACTTTCACTTTTCTCAGGGTTTTTTTATTTTTGTCACTCATAAATACAGAAAAAAATACTCTCTTTCCCTGCTGCACTAGAACATGATGCTGTTATGTTGAGAATATTTATTCCTATTGGGGTAATTATTGGAAGAGTAGCTACCATGAAGATAGACGGTAAAAAGGGACATGGAAGCCTGAGTGTTCTCAAAAGTAATTAACAAAATAAAATTAAGGTTTTGTTCACATCTCCCTTAAGAAAAACATTTACCTAAGAGAAAAATCAAACCTTCTTTATTTTGGTGTAAGTCTTCAGATCTATTTGTAATCAGCATTTGAAAACATGAGGCTCCGGGATATTGAGATGTGTCTATATATTCATCGTCAGTGCCTCACAGCTCGTGTAGTCATTTGTTTTTGTAAAAAATGATCACAAACGATATTACACCGAGTTTTATTTTTATTTGGTCCTCATCCTGTGCAGGTGCAAATGCTTTCAAGGCTGTAGAAATCAAGCATACGTACTTGGATGCTTTATACTAGCTGCCTATCTTAGGGGCTTGTATGTCTGTACTAAACGTGTAAGCTCCTCAGTCTGTTCAGGATTTTTCTCCAAACAGCCCAAGGAGGTAAGAAGTATCGTTATGCCTAGTTTTATATTTGGAGAGCTAAGGCAGTCAAGGTCTGGAAGCACAAAGACATTCAACTCTCAATGAAATCACTGGAGTCCAGGCAATCCCGTATATGTGAGTAGCTGAGCCTAGATATTTTGCCCCAAACCACCGGTGATGTCAAGAAACTGAAATGAGGGATCCCCAATCCTAAACTGTAAGACTGAATTCTTTCCCTATAAGCAAAATACCTGCCCCAAAACTGCCTCTATTCTCATTTGCATGAGCTTTATCAAAATGCAGCTCTCCAGGTTCAGGGTCGAGCTACAGGGCTTTCACACTCCCTAATAACCGATGTGCATTTAGTGGTGCTGTTCCTCATACGCAATGTGAGGAGAATCAGAACTCAGTCTTCCAGCTCTTCCAAGGTTTTACAGCTTTTTTTTTTTTTTTTTTCACTAAAGATGCCAAATAAGGCTAAATACTGCACTTCAAACTTAATCAGGTTACTGAAAACTCCCTGGTGCATGCTCCCACCAGTTCACCCATGTTAAAGATCTGGGTAAATGAGGACAACTACTCAGGAAAAGGGGTGTTCTGTTTTCAGGTATTGCCGTGGGCTTTGTCCCCAGCCTGCTCCTGTACAAGAATTACTATATACTGCTAACCAATTTCTAGCTTGGTTTACTGTGGAAGACCAATACCAAGACAAGTTAATTTTAAGATTCTGGACTGAAAACTGCTTTACAAACACCTCAGTCCTCCATGTAGTGAGGGCAGGAATCTCTGAGGAAAGGATGGGGATAATGAAAAGGAGAAAGAACCACTACGGCTATCGAATGGGAAACCATCCATCATGGTGCATCCGATCTCCAGTCACGCTGAGAAACACTGATGAACCCATTTTGATGCCTGTACTAGGGAGTCTCATATGTTTCTCATGACTGGATTAAAATAGGTTTGTTTAGATCAGCACAGTTTGTCCAGCATGGACAAAGTTGGAAAAATGGCAAACATCTCTCCTGAAGAGGCACTAAGCTGATGAATAAGAAAGGAAGACTAGTGGTTTAATGTTTAGCTTACAGCTTGAGCAGCAGAGACAGGTCTCTGCTCTATCACAGAACATCCTTGTGATCTCAGCTAGACATCTCCAGAATAGCTTAAGGGATCGTTTCGTAGGCAGCTTGTGTTGCAACTGAGAGGATTAGGAGCTGTTTCCTCTCTCACTCACCTTGAGCCAGGCTTTATGTACATCTCATGGCATGACGATGCCAACTCAAGCCTCTCAAGAGACTGAAGAATAACCTGACCAAAAAGAAGCTGATTCTCCTTAGATTAGTGAGCTGAACTGTCTTGCTATGCATTTGGGTGAGCAGCATCAAAAACTGATGGGAGGGAACGATTACAACTCTGAGACTGGGAATGAGCACAGGGAAAGCAAGGGAAGGAGACCATGCATCTTTGACAGTAACAAGCCATGAGGATGTCTTGACTGTGAAACACATCTGTGTCCGACAGTCATGCACATACTGGATGGGGAATGGGTTGAACACTGAGAATGGGTACCAGCCCTCTGACCAAGGACTGTCACCAGCAGCCAGATATGCATGTGACGAGGAGGGTATCTTTCCTCCCGATGGTGCTCTGGGGGACTCATGGGCTGGATGCTCTGGCTAATCAGAATCAGCCATCCATAACCCTTCTTGAGCGAGGGATACTCTCTCACAAGTTTCCATTGGAAAAGGACATAACGTTTCTACCCAGAAGCCCTGGACTAAAGGTATTCACTCATAATATGGAATACAGCTCTTCTCTCTATGAGGGCACAAGGTATCACCATTCCTACCCTTCCAGTGAATCCCCTAAGCACCAGGCTATACCTCAGCATTTCCAGAATGAGGTGATTTGTCAAGGTGCTGTCAGCTGAAATTCCGAAAACAAGTTGATTTTGTATCAGGACAGGCTACAGGACATATATGAGGACAGGCTACATTGTCCAGTGGACAATATTTTTTTACAATGCCAGCAGCTGTGCAAGCCAGGGATCACTGAGCCTGAAATGCTATCAGATTCATTTCCTCCTATCCATAAGGAGGAGGAGTTGCACATGCATCAAGCTCGGTGTGAACAAAATGCTTTTGACCAGGAACGGATGTGGGCATGCAAAGAAAACTTTGACATGAGTTAGAAGTGTTACAATATGATATTCGAGTAAAGAAATCAATGGTGTAAAATACAGTCTAGAGGCTTAGTATAGTGTTTGTCATTTGGGTGATATGCCAGAATTTTTCTCAGAGTGTAAAAGCACAGGAATCTATGAGCTACATCAGACCAAAAGTTCATTTAACTCAGTGTCTTGCCTCTGACTGGTCTCATAGAATTGCATATAGAAATGAACCATATTCTCTCCTCTCTTTTGTGCTATAATATGCTTGTCTCTGACTTCCAACATTCACCAGCCTCATGAACAATCCCAGCTCGACTAGACTGCTATCTGGAACTCCTCTGCAGATGGTCACCATCTATGTGCAGATTGAATAATCATGTGGAGTGAGTTCTGTTGGATCTGTAGAGTTGGTCTCACTGCTTTTGCACAGAGGGAAAGCCCAAAGCACACGTCCTGAATACCTCAGATCTGCTGGACTTTAGTTTCAGGTTCAAATCATGCACAGCTAATATCTAACATATCTCAAATTTTTCAGACTTACTCTAAGTGTAGAATAGGTTTGAACTTCTTCTGTGAGAACCTCATGAAGTTCAACAAGGCCAAGTGCAAGGTCCGGCACGTAGGTCAGGGCAATCCCAAACATAAGTACAGGCTGGGTGGAAATGGATTGAGAGCAGCCCTGAGGAAAAGGACTAGGGAGTGCTGGTGGATGAGAAGCTCAACACGAGCCAGCAATGTGCGCTGGCAGCCCAGAAAGCCAACTGTGTCCTCGGCTGCATCAAAAGAAGTGTGGCCAGCAGGTCGAGGGAGGTGATTCTGTCCCTCTACTCAGCTCTTGTGAGACCTCATCTGGAATACTGCATTCAGCTCTGGAGTCCCCAGCACAAGAAGGACACGGAGGTGCTGGAGTGGGTCCAGAGGAGGGCCACGAAGATGATCCGAGGGCTGGAGCACCTCTGATATGAACGCAGGCTGAAAGAGTTGGGGCTGTTCAGCCTGGAGAAGAGAAGGCTCCAGGCTGATCTTAATGCAGCCTTCCAGTACCTAAAGGGGGCCTACAGGAAAGCTGGAGAGGGACTTTTTCCAAGGGCGTGTAGTGATAGGACAAGGGGCAATGACTTTAAACTGAAAGAGGGTACATTTAGATTGGATATAAGGAAGAAATTCTTCCCTGTGAGGGTGTTGAGGCACTGGAAAAGGTTGCCCAGAGAAGTTGTAGATGCCCCATCCCTGGAAGTGTTCAAGGCCAGGTTGGATGAGGCTTTGTGCAACTTGGTGCAGTGGAGGGTTTCCCTGCCCATGGCAGGGGGTTGGAACTAGATGATCTTTGAGGTCTCTTCCAACCCTAACCATTCTATGATTCTGTGATTCTATGATTCTCCAGATTGAGACACCCTGAAAGTGACCATGTGTCGGTTATATATGCAGAAGCTGAATATCGGCCTCCTATAAGTGGTGAGATAAGGACAATGTCTGTTTCTGGAAGGAGTCCTCTGAACTCCCAGCCCTGAAACTACTCAAGAGACTAGAAGGTGAAAGAAGTCAGTGATTTTCAATTTGTATAACTGTAACTGGGGAATGAGGCCTTCCTCTCCCTCCATGTGAAGTCAGCTTGCATACTGTGATTATGTTCATACCGTGATAATCTCCTGGCTTTCAAAACAGAATGACCTCTTCCAAACATCATATTGGAAATGACTTGTGTTAACATGTTATTTGGCAGTGACTCCTCTGCCCTGCTTAACTGTGTACTAGGCTGCAATCTGAGAAGTTAAGAACAAAGGTGGGAAACATTCAGTGTCTGCATCCATGCCTATGGATGTTTTATTTACTAGCATTGCCATAATCCCAAAGAGCACTGTAACTTCAGGATGAGATATGTCAGTCTGTGCACTCCACATAGTAGGTCCATTTTATTGTTTGCTTTTCGTGCCGTCTTCTCCTGGTGCCACCATCTCAAGTGTGTGTGAGACAGTGTGATGATTTTTCTTGCAGGGCAGATAAGGCTTGATATATGGGGCCACAAAGAAAGATTTCATGGTGGTGTGGATAAGGTGTTGACTTCTATCAGAATTATATCATCAAGTGGTCCATGGTGGAGGACACATGCCTAGAAGGCAGCTCAGTGCCACCACCCTTCCTCTATCATGTTGCCTAAATATGCAATATTGTCAGTTACCTTTATGTGAATTGATCTGTGGAATATCACACTTCAATATCTGGGAAAAATGACAAGTTTGGAAATGGAGGAGGAAAAGTAAAACTGCAGCGAAAGGAATCATTCTCACTTCCTGATGTGGGGACAAAAAAATGTTTTAGGGTAGGAAATGTGGGGGAAAGGAAAGAGATGATGTTAAAGATGGTCACTGGAGCGTTTCCATGTTAGTCATAAGTGAGTATGTCTGGGATCAGTCCAAGCTAATCTGGACATCTGTTGTGCAAGTGTCTATATAAGAATGAGTCACCTGAGAGTCTCTTTCTAGTCCAGAGAAAGAAAAATGCTCTTCCAGGATGAATCAGAAGAATCACACCTTAAAAGTGTTGACTTCATACATGGAAAATCTGAGTTTAGTCCCTGCTTCTAGTGGAGGGAATTTGGATGATACCTCCCTGTTTGACCCATTAAAAGCAGGGGACCCTGGGGTAGGGATAAGGCAGAAGATGGTCTGACCATATTTTAAAAACAGAAGCTCAACATGAGTCGGCAATGTGTGCTTGCAGCCCAGAAAGCCAACCGTATCCTGGGCTGCATCAAAAGAAGTGTGGCCAGCAGGTCGAGGGAGGTGATTCTGCCCCTCTACTCTGCTCTCGTGAGAACCCACCTGGAATACTGCATTCAGCTCTGGAGTCCCCAGCACAAGAAGGACATGGAGCTGCTGGAGCGGGTCCAGAGGAGGGCCACGAAGATGATCCGAGGGCTGGAGCACCTCTGGTATGAACGCAGGCTGAAAGAGTTGGGGCTGTTCAGCCTGGAGAAGAGAAGGCTCTGGGCTGATCTTAATGCAGCCTTCCAGTACATAAAGGGGGCCTACAGGAAAGCTGGAGAGGGACTTTTTATAGGGGTATGTAGTGATAGGACAAGGGGCAATGACTTTAAATTGAAAGAGGATAGATTTAGATTGGATATAAGGAAGAAATTCTTCCCTCTGAGGGTGGTGAGGCACTGGAACAGGTTGCCCAGAGAACTTGTAGATGCCCCATCCCTGGAAGTGTTCAAGGCCAGGTTGGATGAGGCTTTGTGCAACCTGGTGTAGTGGAGGGTTTCCCTGCCCATGGCAGGGGGGTTGTAACTAGGTGATCTTTGAGGTCCCTTCCATCCCAAACCATTCTATGATTCTGTGATTCTATAATCCAGCCTGATAGATGTGCTGTAAGAACACCTACTAAAGCAAGATCTTCAAGGGGTACAGGTGGAAGAAGGCTTAATCTGTGTATCCCAAGAGCCATATAGGTATTCACTTGCTGAATTCTTGTCATCATTGAGGCACTTTGGGGCACAATCACAATTAGGCACTGAGAAAACTTTACTGTAGAATATTGGGAAGTTCAGATATTCTAAATTTTTCCTTCTTTTGGGATTTGGAGATCCGAATTTCATGCACATCACTACTAGAAGCTTCCTCCTACCATCCGCTTTCCTGCTCTCTCTTTATATGGGAATCTAATCCCAGCAGTAACCACCATGTTTGGTTTTCTGGGAGATTGCTCTCTGATCGCTCCTTTGTGCTTTTCCAGTTTTAGACAAAGAACTACTTAAATTCTAATTTCTTGGAGCAGTGTGAAAAATGCAATGTCTGTTGTGGTGTCTCACTTTTTTTCTTGTAATAAGTAATGAAATGGTTACTACATCTGTTCAGAAAATAAACAGCCAGGGTTTGACATCCTCTTTGTCAGGACACGATCCTAAACCACCTTTTGCACATTTCGCACAAGTGCTGTAATTAGCAGACATTTTTTAAGGGGAACCATTCTAGTTTCTGAAGGTTACCATTGAACACTTGAGAATGAAAATGTCTTCAAGCCATAAGGAGCCCAGGAGCCTGACTCCTAGAATAGGGGCAGAAATGAAGTGATAGACCCTTATCTCAGGGGTGTGTCCCTTGACTGTGAACACAATGTGATTTTTAATTATGTGATAATTGTTCTGAAGAGTAGAACTGTTGCCATTATTGTGTATATATATATATATATTTATTTTTAGAAAGAATAATCCTTACTCTACAATTATCTTAACTTAGGTATGGGTAGCTGAGCTCCCAACAATAGCCATGCCATGCATCTGCACAGCCAGATTCATGAGTTCCAATTAATAGGTCCTTCTTTTTCCTAATGCACCATGAAAGTCTTAATGACCATTTAGTTCCTGGGCCAGTCTGGTGATTTAATACTGACTTATTAGTAAACATAGAGCTTGGCTAAGTGAGAGGATCTTCTTCATCAGCTACAATTCCAAATGTACTATTTCAGTACGGTCATCTATGTGCCACACAGAGCATCTGTCGCCTCTTCCTCCTGCCAGGCTACATTTCTACTTCAGTGTAAAAAGATGTAAAGGTAGAAGATTAAAAATGGACTTTGTTCAGGCTTTTGAAGGGAAGGGAGTTCATGATGTCAAGTCACATTATCGCATTTTCCAGCCATGTAGTGATAAATGTTTTTGACTCATTCGTCTCTGATGGAACTTCCTCCTTCGGAAAGTGGAGAGCCTTCAACATTTTCACAATGTAGGCTTAAACTGTTCCCATTGACTTGAGTCTGATTTTCCTGAAGGGTTTTTTGTGTGTTTGTTTTTTTTTTTTTATAGAAAGACTAATGGAAAAGAGCTCTATTCTGAGTTGTTTTTTAAGACTATGGCTTGATGATGAGCACAAATCAATCTAGTCTAGGTCCATGTAACTAATTAAGGGAACAATTCCTTCAAAAGCAATTTTGGAGCAGTTCTCCTGTTCCTTTTCCTTACCCTGAATTGGCAATCATGTGGCTGAGTGATGAGCTGGATCATAGAATCATAGAATAGTTCAGGTTGGAAGGGACCTTAAAGATCATCTAGTTCATCAGAAAGGCACTGGATGAAAACTATCATTTTTTTTTTTTATCTCTATTGCATTTGGAAGAGCTATTTTCCTGATATCCTCATTTTGATCTTTCAGGAGCTCTGTGATGCCGCAATGGAGACTGTTGAGAGCTGGTGGTTCGTACAGAATCTCCCCTTTGAAAACGGTCTTAGATTTCCTTAAATTCACTGTGAAAATAAACCCTTTGTTTACGACAGGGAAGCTTGTTCTAGTTCTGTGTGCATCTGATAGAGATATTTTGTTGAGACTTAACTCAGTTGTGCAGGTCTATGATCTAGATCAGGGTTCCCACGATTTAAACACTGAAGATTGATCTGGCAAAGACAAAAGGCTGAGGTTCTCAATGACTTGTTTGCCTCAGTCTTCACTGGCAAGAGCTCCAGCTGCACAGCCCAAGTCACAAAAGGCAAAGGCAGGGACTGGGAGAATGAAGAACCATCCACTGTAGGAGAAGATCAGGTTCGAGACCATCTAAAGAACCTGAAGGTGGACAAGTCCATGGGACCTGATGAGGTGCATCCGCGGGTCCTGAGGGAACTGGCAGATGAAGTTGCTAAGCCACTATCCATCATATTTCAGAAGTCATGGCAGTCTGGTGAAGTCCCCACTGACTGGAAAAGGGGAAACATAGCCCCCATTTTTAAAAAGGGAAAAAAAGAAGACCCAGGGAACTACAGGCCAGTCAGTCTCACCTCTGTGCCCGGAAAGATCACGGAGCATACCCACCTGGCGACTATGTTAAGGCATATAGAAAATAAGGAGGTGATTGGTGACAGCCAACATGGCTTCACTAAGGGCAAATCCTGCCTGACTAGTTTGGTGGCCTTCTATGATGAGGTTACAGCATTGATGGATAGGGGAAGAGCAACTGACATTGTCTACCTGGACTTATCCAAAGCATTTGATACTGTCCCTTACGACATCCTTGTCTCTAAACTGGAAAGACATGGTTTTGATGGATGGACCACTCGGTGGATAAGGAATTGGCTGGATGGTCGCACTCAAAGAGTTGTGGTCAACAGTCCAAGTGGAGGCCTGTGATGACTGGTGTTCCTCAGGGGTCAGTACTGGGGCCAGTGCTATTTAACATCTTTGTTGGAGACATGGACAGTGGGATCGAGTGCACCCTCAGCAAGTTTGCAGATGACAACAAGTTGTGTGGTGTTGTGGACACGCTGGAGGGAAGGGATGCCATCCAGAGGGACCTTGACAGGCTGGAGAGGTGGGCCTGTGAGAACCTCAGGAAGTTCAACAAGGCCAAGTGCAAGGTCCTGTACGTAGGTCAGGGCAATCCCAAGCACAAGTCCAGGCTGGGTGGAGAATGGATTGAGAGCAGCCCTGAGGAAAAGGACTTGGGAGTGCTGGTGGATGAGAAGCTCAACATGAGCCGGCAATATGTGCTGGCAGCCCAGAAAGCCAACTGTGTCCTCGGCTGCATCAAAAGAAGTGTGGCCAGCATGTTGAGGGAGGTGATTCTGTCCCTCTACTCTGCTCTCGTGAGAACCCACCTGGAACACTGCGTTCAGCTCTGGAGGCCCCAATACAAGAAGGACATGGAGCTGCTGGAGCGGGTCCAGAGGAGGGTCACAAAGATGATCCGAGGGCTGGAGCACCTCTGGTATGAACGCAGGCTGAAAGAGTTGGGGCTGTTCAGCCTGGAGAAGAGAAGGCTCCGGGCTGATCTTAATGCAGCCTTCCAGTACTTAAAGGAGGCCTACAGGAAAGCTGGAGAGGGACTTTTTATAGGGGTATGTAGTGATAGGACAAGGGGCAATGGCTTTAAATTGAAAGAGGATAGATTTAGATTGGATATAAGGAAGAAATTCTTCCCTCTGAGGGTGTTGAGGCACTGGAAAAGATTGCCCAGAGAAGTTGTAGATGCCCCATCCCTGGAAGTGTTCAAGGCCAGGTTGGATGAGGCTTTGTGCAACCTGGTGTAGTGGAGGATTTCTCTGCCCATGGCAGGGGGTTGTAACTAGATGATCTTTGAGGTTCCTTCCAACCCTAACCATTTTATGATTCTATAATTCTATGATTCTATGATTCTATGATTCTAAAAGCAAAACTTAGAGCCACATTTGCAAGGAACTTTGTAAAATATTCACCTATTTTCCTTGAAAAAAACACTATTTACACTTCAGAGGACTCATTTCTCTAAGATAATGTTTATGTTTGGGTGTGAACTAATTTTTACTGTTGAACATCCACTTAAAGTGATAGCTGAGAGAACCAAACTGGCAGAGTACTGCAGGGCTGAGACCAGTTTCGTCTGTGCTAACAGAATGGACCTCAGCCACGTGGATGAACGTGGCTTCTTTCATCTAGACAAAACCATAATAGTAGATACTATGAGTATCTACCAATAGTAGATGCATCTAGTTTCCATGAAGCACACCTCCAGATCTTGTCCTCCAAGAACACCAGTCCCTTGGACAACAGGATTCATCTCACCAAATTCAAACATTTACAACATAGAGATCTAAATCTATGGTATTCATTATAGTGTCTCTGAGTAATCAGTGGAAAGAAGTAAGCTCTTTAGGTTGTTACAGGTTCCATCTTAACCCAGGTGTCTAAAATAGGCCGTGTGAATAAAACTAAAGAACCAGACTGCACACTGCTACCCAGTATATTTTCTGTCTTTTACGTGCATTACCGTGAGAGAAAAAAACCTGGCTCCACAGTGCTCAGACTGGTAGAAGCTTTTAGGATTCAATCTGCTGCATAAAGAGAAAGAGAGAGGGAGAAAACAGTTGGTTTTATGTGGTATGACATACATTTGGCTCCATTTTCATATTGATTGTATATATAAAAAAGGGGAAAAGTAAATAAACATGAGGAGGATAATGTCCCAAATTGAGTTTTATCACAAGTGCCTCCTGCTGGGATTTGAGAGCAAAACCTTCCCTTGAGGGGACAGAATAATATCATTTTAGTTATGGCCATATTCTTCATTTGGAACTTCCTCATCAGCATGTCAATGCATGTTATTCACTGCTTGGAGAGACAATAAAATCAAAGGACCCATCTTCAGAAAGAAACACGCATGTTACCAACGTTTACACTACAGAGATCTTGGCCCTTAATAAAACCTACATCCAGTAGCGAAGTTATCAAACGGAGTTGTGCTCATTTTCTTTTATACGCAATGAAGGGGCACAATATATCTTTACCAGCAGCTGGGAAATTAATGCTACAACTAAAATGACATTCCGCGTCTCAATGAATGATTTCCTGTGGGGTTCGGATAGTGGCTGCGACGAGAAGAGGTGCGATAATGGATCTAAGTCCATAATGCATTTATCCCCAGGTGCACTTGCTCAATCTGTTCCTTGTGCAGCTTTTTTTTGGGCTTAGTAGGACTTTTAGAGTTTTATTTTGCTGCACTGAGGCAAATGGGTTATGATTCACTTTTAAAAATCTAGGAAGAGGAAGGTTTCTGTGCTTGTGAGGTTGGGTGGAATGAGACTACGCTGCTTTGTCGTGGGATTTCTCAGGAAGGAAAGTATTGAGATTTTTCAACAGTAGAGCAAAACAGAGTTATGCTACATTTTCTTTTTAAGACAGGGAAACTGAGGCATCTCACAGCAGACCTCTATAGGCAGAGGTAGGTTGTTAAAACTCAGTTTCTTTCCTGTGCCATTTCTCTCTTCAAAGGAGATCAACACTGCAGGAAACACATCTTTTACAGCTCAAGTGCAAATAATTTCTAAGCATGCTTTGTTTTAAGGTTTACCTGTTTTAATAATTGAAAAAAGTCTAATACATGATTAATAAATATTATAAGCATATTACAGTCCCAAGAAACATTTCTCAAAGAGGACAGTAAGAGTTCCAGTAGATCTTTTAGGCAGTAGGTTGTGTGTCAGGAGTTTACCCCATTATGCTATTCGGTAATCTGTATGAAGGAATTAAGTGCTTTTGAAAACAGCTCCACAAAAACGGAATTGTAATGCAGTGGATTTGTCTTCTGTGATGAAGGAAAATATGCAGAGAGGCAGAACGATGTCTTGAAATGAAATAGAGAGACTCTTAATCAAATACTTCAGGTTGATGGAATATTATAAGTTGAAGATGACTGTGGGGAAAAAAAAGCTGGTTTACGGCTTATACTGTCCTTCTTAAAGGGGAAGAAACCCACCTGTTTTGCTTTCATTTCATTTAAGGAAGATTATTTCCAGCGTCGTTTGGACTGCCGCTTGATTATTTATCTCTTCAGCATTATTAGTAAATAATGTTAGTATGTTATCATCACAAATGCCCACACACTAGATATCATCTATATTGTGAAACTATTACTGTATTCTACTATTAATATTAGTGCTATTGTACCTCTGAAAGCTGAGATGTGAAATTTCTGGGCAGAGGGAGCTTAGGTTTTTCTGGAAGGCCCTGCACATGAGGACAGCTGTCCACCGGCTTGGAAAACTGCATAGCCCACATCAAAGCTGCAGTAACGGGAGAAGAAAACACAAATCCATTGGCTCCCTTTGTAATATCTACCTTCGGGTTCATATGGTGCTGAGTGCCGGACAGCCATGAGCCTGACACATCCAACCTGTGGTCTCAGTGCTGGAGATGCAGATGTCTAGAGCTGGTGGCATGGAGATGTCACCCATTTCCCCATCATGCCTTGGTCCCAGCACGAGGTGACTCACTTGACCGTGAAAACTCTTCTCCTCTGTCTCAAAATCCCTCCATGGTCCATGAACTTCCCCACCTCCTCACAGGAGGCTCTGTGAAGCTGTTCTTGGAGGTGGAAGATGCTAAAGACCTAAAACCTAAGGCTCCTTCTGGACTTCCTGAAATGGCATGGGATTGATTGGGAAAATATTGTAAAAAAAGGTGAAACACAGCACAGTTCCTTGCTGCTGTGAGTACGCTCTGAGCCGCTCTCCAGAAGGCTAAGTAACTCCAAAAATCCAGGAAAGGTAACAGCTTCTGCCTCTACCACTAACCCTGTAGGAAGAAAAAAAGAAAAAAAAAAAGGTTTTAATGGAAAAAAAAAAAATCTGTAGTTATCCAACACCAGACAACTTTCTGAATCTAGCTCACCTAAGCTCTTTTTTTATTTTTTTAATTTTTTTTTTCTGTTTCCCCTCCATGAGCAAAATGACTGCTGCAAGCGGTCACGGTGCTAATGGTCTTTTTTTCACGTCGCTTCCCCTCGCTCCCCGAACCGAAGGCAGGGAACTGCCGAGACTTCAGGAGCCTCTTCATGCTATCACTTCACAGGCTGGAAGGTGACAGCTTCGCCAGGGACTAATGCAGGCCGACATAATTGAACGTGGCCCGCAGCAAAGCAGCTGCCTGGAGCCACTGTTGATTGTAGCTGTCATCAGGTGGAGTTTTGCTGCAGTAAAATACGGTCCGGAGGAATGCGGTTCTCGTGCGCAGCTCCGTAGCGATGGCTTATTTACTCTTAGCCCGCTACAACAATTTTGTAGTTAATAATTGTCAGGATTGCACTGTTGAGTGAGCAGAGATGCTCAAGCTCAGAATCATCAATAATTTTCCCTGTAACCTGGTCTCGGAAATTAAACCATGGCCCTAATATTCCCATTTTTTGGGTGTATGTTGTGTGTTTCAGCCTGTCGTCCTCTTTTCTTGTCTTTTTTTTTTTTTTTAATAGAGAACCTTAAATGATTTTAAAGATATTTCCTACGCCTGTTTATTTAACTGTCACAGGATGTGGGATAAATATAATCTGCTAAATTAGGCATGAAAAACTGTACACAAGGAGAAAGCTCCCTGATTTCTGCCTTGAAAAAGAAGTGACTTTAATTACAAATTCAGATAAAGAAGCAATCACATCTTCCATTTATACAGCTTTTTTCATTTCAAAGGATCTCACCACAATGAACAAGCAATAGGTTTAATCTTTTCTCCTTTATTTGGAGATTGTGAAGTGTAGAAAGAGTGTGAGAATATTTCATATGAACAAGACTGCAGGTTCTCTCTCCTAGATGCAGTAAGTAACGTATATCATCTCAGATAACACTGATCTTTGCTATCTAAATCCTGCCGAAACTCCTAGAGGAAACCTATGCAAGCCCCAGGATAAACTTAGTCTATTTTTTTTATTGTTACTATTCATAAGCTACTTATAACACATTATAAACTGTGTATGCTATATTTAAATTTAACATATTAAATATAGTATATACAGTACTATATACCAAATATATATTTAGCATATCTAGGATATCATACTTTAATTTAAATATAAAATACAAACCTTGGTCTGTGTTAAAATGTATATGGACAGAGGAAGAAGATCCTGTAGCTCTCAAATAATTATGCAGTTGTGCTGATAATATATTACTCTAGTTAAGTTTAAGAAGCACCATCTTTAAATACTTGTTGTTTGCATTTTAAAAATAAATCATATTGATGTCATTAGCTTTTACACATCTAGTCCTTCCATATCAGTTGGCAACTAAGGAGGTGCAGAGCTGCAGGTACATCAATGAACTCAAAGTGGATTGATTAAAAAAAAAAAAAGTAGTAGAAGAAGGGATATTGCAGAAAAGATATGAAAAGAAGAATTGTCAGCCTACGCCTGCTAAATGCTTTGATTCGGTTGCTTTACTGCTTGGCTTCCCAACAGATTAACTTGCTGGGGATGATGACTGGACTGTTGGTTCCATCTGCACCGCAATGCCACACACACATACTTTGCTGGGACACAGGAACGGTGCATCCCTTCCCATGCCTTTATGAGGTTCTGCCCAGCCTGTAGCACCTGGGCCAGCCCAACTGCAGGCTTGGGAGGTCCCAAAAAGCTCTATAAACTGAAGTTTAACTTGCAGTTTTTCCTGAGCAAATTTTTAGGCCTTACTCAGATTTTGATTGCTTTGGTTTTGCGTTCAGTCTGTCTCCCCAGCTGCATTATGGTGGGGGTATGTGAGATGGCAATTAGGGCTGTTATAATAATGATTAATCTTGTTGATTCTAGTTTCCACCCAGGATTACATTACAGGTGCTCCTTTGATTTGGTGCCAAAGGAACCGTGAGCAACATTTTGTCCTTTGTCCTGATTTTGAACTTCCCTTACACCACTGCAAATTAAGAATAATTCTGTTACGAAATCGGTGTACAATAAGAAATGTATCCATTGTGTTTATTCCATCTGTGAACCTCCTGAATGAAAGCTGTGGGTCTGACTCTCATTGTCCTTACGGTGGTTTCAGAGCGATGTAACTTTAATGACTTCTGCCGAGTTACTGCTGGTAGATACTCTCACGAGTAATCAAAAGCGGAACCGATCGCTCTTACCCACGGCTCTTCTACCGCAGACAGAAACAAAAGGTATTTCTTTCCAAACCTCAGCTCCTTAGTCGGATGTGAAATATTTCTTCCCTTCCTTGATAGAAGTGGATCTGCTGTTTACGAAAAGCAAGTATTAATTATACAAGGTTTAGCCACAAACATCTGTTTTTTCTGCTTTTAAATAAACATATCCCTTCAGCTGGCAGTGAGCGTTCTCGGGGAAGGGAAAAGATGCACACTGCAAAACATCACTGTGGGTTAACACAAGTGGTCTGATCATCTTGTCAGTGATGACTCCGTACCTTAGCCAAAACACGAGCAAGCAATATTCTCATAAACAGTAAAAAAATGTATTTTTAGTAGGGGCTCATGATGTCGGCTCAGCTGTCTGCTTGTATTTAGATTTTGGGAGCTTGCAAGAGGATTAAAACCACTTGTTTCTTTTCTTTCTTTCCCTTTTTTTTTTTTTCTCCTCCCCCCCTCCTCCCTTTTTTTTTTTTTTTTTTTTTTTTTTAACTTGTCACTGCAATAAAGTTGGCTGTGGCTCTGGGGAGTCCTCTGTAAAGTACAATGCCCTGGGCTATGGGAGATGGAGCCCTCAATAACTGATATGAAAGGTCCTTAATTAAGCACTTAGCATTTCAAGGCAGTTATCACGGCTAGCCCACAGACCGAGCTGGCAGTCCGTCACCACCGATAGGCCACCTCGATGCCTAACGTGAGTTGAGTCGAGTCTTTTGTACTTTAGGCGAGGAGCCCCGAGGCACAGGCTGATCTGGTGACCCTCCCAGATACACTTTCTCTGCCGGAAGGAACTGGATATCGGATGTGACAACACTGCAGACGGGGGAACGTGGGTTTTTATTTTTTTTTCCTTTCCCCCCCTGAAGAGCAGGGATTGAGGAGAAAGTTAGAATGACAGTGGCACTTTCTTGGCTCTGTGCGTTGGTATGAATATGACCAAACCAAATGAATGAATAATTATGAATGTATTATGAAAACAGAAGGGAAAACCCTGTTGCTGTGGTGCATTCAATTATTTCACCGATTGCATACGGCGACTGGAAAGTTAACTAAGATAGAGACCGCTCGTCCGCCCAGTACCGCGCTCCTTCCCCTTCTCTCTGTAATCCTCTGGACACGAGAGCGTAAATGTTTCAGAAGAAGTTTATCTTTATATTAAGGAGAGGGGGAAGACTTTTGTGGCATTAAAATGGAAAGGGTTAATGGAATGAACTATAGATTAAATTGTAAAGCAATCAAAGAAAACCAAACACTTTATAGCAGACAACCATCTTCTGGTGTTTGGGTCTGTGTCAAGCCATGGATGTGGAAAATTAAAGCCATACTGAGAAGGGAAATGAACCATGTCTAATACATCCCCAGCAATAAAATGTTTTCACTAGGACTGTAAAACTGTGGCTTACATTAGGAAAAAGAAAATCAAACTATATGTCAATTCCACATCATGGGACATGAAGTGTCCACAAAAATTTATATTACTATTTAGAAGTGTTTCATTCTGGTGTTTTATTGTGATTGGATGCGCCCTTCTCAGTATCTTTTGACTGGTATGAAAATGATTTGAACTACTTTTTTAGCATTTATTTTACATCTATTACCTGTTCTATTACTTTTTATTATTTTATTGTGCTTGTGTAGAGGATTTTGCACAGTTTTCATTATAATGTAACATTAAGTCAATTTATTTGTGTATTACACGCTGTATAATTGCACCTTTTTTTGTGGAACAATTTGGATTTCATTATCCAACAAATCAGCAGTGTTACATTTTGAAAAGCTCTTGTTAGAAATCAAGTGCATTTTCCAACTAAGACAACAGAGGTCAAGTTTGCACCAAAAAGGGAGCAGAAGATTTCTTGCCTATAACACTTGCACAGATGAGGAAGGTCATGGCGGAAACAGAAATACTCAAGGCCTTGAGAAAATATTTAATTACTGCGGTCTAGATCAATGGAGATCAATATTTGTGAAAAGGGAAACAGTATGGAACAAGGTGGTCTGACATGGAACAGGTTTGAAGAGGAACAGATCAAGGCAAAATCAAATGGGTGTGGGGAACATGTGAAATACAACAGCATTTTTGTTTAATATTCTTCTGTATCATTCTGTTCCTTAATTTGCAAGTGCCATAAAAAGTATAACTAACATAGGCAAAGCGAAAAGTACGTCTGTTTGTGCAGATCTGCTTTGCTATCATTTATCAGGCTTAAACCTTTCATAAGAGGTGACATAACAGCGATTGCATCTCTCTCAAAGGTGAACTGACAGCCTTTCTGGAAAAGAAATGCAAAATAACATTTTAAATAACACGCCAAGAATAAGAATAGATGTGAAGATACGAACCTTCATCTTTTTGTCATCTGCCAAAATTGCTACCTGGATTTCGCAGTTCTCGTCTGGTAGTTATAACAGCTTCACTCAGAAAAGTTAAAACTAACTCATTAGTAAATAAATTAACAGGTTGCACCCTGAAATCCTTGTGTTATGAGGAAACATCTCCACTTTTAGACCTCCTATGTCATTCAAGTGTCCTGTCATGACACAGTGAGACCACCAGTTTTCAGAAGGTTATGATTTCACTCCCTCTTTTTCTTTTCTGTTTAGCACGTTATTTTTATTGAAGATATTGGATTTACAGGCAGGGATTTATGTGTGCGTGTGTCTGTACAGTGCTGAGCACAACCGATCTACAGGATCACTTGAACTTCCATGAACAGCGAGCCCTCCAGGACTTCCAGAAATGAGGGAAACAATGGAAATAACCTGCTTTTAGTGCTTTAAATGTTGTCAGCTTTTATGTGGAACTGAAGTCCCTTGAACTGAAAGGGATGCAGAAAATGAGAAATGGAATGGTATTTTGCAAATGGATTTTTTTTTCTCGTATTGGAACTATTTTGCTGTTGATAGATTTATTCCTCTAAAATATTGTTCTGACAGACCTTGTGCTCTGCACTGAAATTCCTTAAGGAAGATGTGAGTAAAAGCAAAACAGATTTGGATGCTTTTTCAAATGTAACACTTTTTCAACAAATTGTCAAGTTCACTCTTGAGCAGTGGTTTCAAGTCTTCACCTGCTTTGTGGTACCAGATGAATCAGAAGAAAAAGAGTTGAAAATTTCAATTACTAATAACACCTTTTATTTAGTCCTTTAAGTCTCTTTTCCATCAGAACTGGCTCAGAAGCTCTACTATAGAAAACCTTGTTTACTTCAGCCTCCCTCCCCGACCACACATTAAATCACAATGTATTTCAACACCTCTCAAAGGTTAAACAAAGGACTGAGGTCTATAGCAGAACAATGCAGAGTGACTGCCCAATAATAAATATTTTTTTTTCATTTCTAATGTCTGTAATTCAGGATCTGGACTGTTTTGGATGTGTGTATGTGCTGTATGTTTGAATACTCTACCATTCAATGCTCCAATATTAAAAGCATCACATGTTTAACACCCTAAATTCTTAAGTAGTTTTGAACCAATAAACAGATGTAGTTTTTCACATTTCATGAGGCTTAAAATGGATTTTTTTTCCCCACTTCTTTATTTTCAGTGAGTATTAACATCTTTTATGGTCTGAGATGAACTCAACCGCATACGCATGCAAGAAGTACATTCCACACAAAATTCTGGTACAATGCTAATAAGCGCTTGTACTTCAGTCTGAAAAAAAACTCTGTTTCTAGACAGAGAACAGTGAAAACCTCTACTCCTTTCTAGTAGATGGTCACACACAGTAATCTGTGGAGTAACAAACTCCATCACTTCAAAACATATGATCAGAAGCTGACTTGAGCAGCTGAGTGGGTGATGATCCAATGTGAAATGTTTTGTCTCAGTTCCTCAGTTTACCTACCACATACTTATTGAGTGGGTCATTTAAGTCATTGAAAGCCAGAGCTTCAAAACGACACTTTTAGATCTTTAAGAGTCAATAATCCTGCGGATTTTGGCTTTTTCCTTTCCTTAGCTCAATTTCCACATGTAAAGGGTAATGGAGCTTTTCTGTGATTGCTGTTGAACAGTCATGATGTTGAAATTCAACTGTTATCCTAAAGAATGTGAAGGTTATTTTTTTTGTTTGTTTGTGGCTTTTTTTTTTTGTTTTTGTTTGTTTTTGAGGGCAAGGCCTGAACAAGTATCACTTCCATTCAGAAGCAAATTGCTTATGTCCATTCAAAGTGATAAAAATTTGCTAGCATATGACTTCTCAGTAAGATCCCTTCTAGAAGGAAAAAACAAGCATGGCATACTACAAGCAAAAAGGAAATTGCTTCAAAATGAATTATTGTTATTATTTTTAACTCATTCAAATTCTGTGACAAAATCTTCCTCCTGTTGAATTTGTAGCAAACACTCTCTAAATTCCATAAAAGGTGTAATTGATTCTGATCAATAAGAACAACCCAGAACCTCAAAAGAGAGGAGCAATTTGCCAAAAATGCTATAGAAGTGGTGGAATAAAGCCAACATTTTCAGTACAGAGTGGATAGTCTAGCAGCTAAGCATCTAGATAATTTCCAGAGTGTTTAACTTTAGGCACTCAGATTGAAAATATTTACTTTGGTATTAAGGGCAAACTATTAAAAGCCTTGCAATTAATGATTTGCTTTTATGATTGCTTTTAATCATGCGGTGGTGACGTTTAATAAAAAGCCTGCATGAAAGTATGTAAAAATATTACAATGATATATATATAAAGGAACTTTTTGTATATTTTTATCTGACATATAGATTTATCTTCATTTAAAAAAAATTACTTATAAGAACTTAATGTGCTAATATTTTATAGTAAAGCAAGTAGGACTAATTAAATTTTTATCTCTACATTTTTATATTTATAAGTTGAATTTATGTTTTGCAACAATTTTTGATGACATTTCTGTCTTTTACAACATACCTGATGTCACAATCTCCAATTCTGAAATTATTTCCTTGATTAAAATGCAAGTGCCACCGTGCACAGAACAACCAAATGTGACATTAGAAAAAACGGTACAAGATCAGAACACTGGACTGCAAAGGACCAGATATTTAATGTCCTGAAGAAACGGGCAATCACGTAATAGATATCTTGTTTAGAAGAAACCACAATGTCAGCTGTGCACCCTATCATACACTGTTTGCCATCAGATATTTCCTCATGCCTTATAACAAATAGGAGATATTTTTTATACAGATTGCTGTACATGACCAAAATTTTCAGCCATAATATGATAAAGTAAACAGGGGAAAGCAAATAACTCTACGATAGCAGGGAATTTGTTCGTTAAAATTATGTGATAATCTTAGAAGTATGACATGCCCTGTGCTTAACGAAGACACTTCCCTCCTGTCTGAAATAGAACAATATAGAATAAAATAAAATTAAAAATGAAAATTTTCCAGTGTGACCAATGGAATAAATTGCCTTAGCATTCCAGTTATAAGAATAAATTGTAACCCAAACCTCTAAATGGGAGACACAAACTAGGCACACAATAATAAAATGAGAAGAGAAAGTAACCTGCCTAATTCTTGTCTCCAGCACTGCACAGAATTGTGAAAATACCTTAAGCTGACAAAAACTGGCTTTTCTCAATTGTTGTCAAAGTAACAATTCTGTCATATAGCAGCTCCCAGAAAGTGCAACCTCCTTTATTTTTTAATAATCTTGGTTCATGAAGTATTCCTGTTGATTTCTCCACACTCTGTGTAAGTATTTATGACTGTAAATGCTCAGACCCTTTAATGGGCATTTGTACTAGATGCAGTGGAGTTACCCCAGAGATCTCCCATTATCTTTACCAGTATTTTTTCTTCCATTTCTGCTCTATATTTATCTCAGAAAAGCATCTTGAGTCCCAAAGAAGTGTTTGATAATAAGAATTCATAAGCAATGACTTATGCATAAGCAACGACCTATTTACATGCAATTGATTCTGCGGGGAGAAGGAAAGTGAACCCAAGATGACAAACTGCACGACACATTGAAGACCTATTTAATTTACATACCTAATCCAGGGATGGATTCTGTACACTGAAATTCAGTTTGTCACCTCTTTACTGTCTATTGCCCCCTTCTAGGAAACAACTGTTATTGAAAAGTCCTTAACCAAGCACTCCTGATCTAGTAAATCAGAAAAACCTTCATTTTTGTGACTCCTTCACCCTTTCCCTAGGCAGGGCATCTGCAGTGGAGTAGGATTTTATTGGTATTTATGTGCAAAAAAAAAAACTATATGAAAAAATGTTTCCAAGTGAAAACAAGAATTGAAGGTTAGGCTGGGTGTACTGCACTGTCTTTGGTTAGAAGTTCAGGTGTGCCTGTAGCAGCAACAAAATCAACAAAACCCATTTTTCTTCTGCCCCATATTCCCCAGTTTCTCATTAGTTGGTTACAAGTGTTGCTG
Source organism: Tauraco erythrolophus (assembly GCF_009769465.1). Lineage (NCBI taxonomy): Eukaryota > Metazoa > Chordata > Aves > Musophagiformes > Musophagidae > Tauraco > Tauraco erythrolophus. Next base: position 67,937,179 of record NC_141466.1, on the reverse strand, counting down.
AAGGTGAAGAAGAAAAAAGCCCCAAACTGCTATGACAAATGAAATTAGCGTAGTGAAGGCTCAAATAAAGAAGTAGTAGTTTTTCTCTATGCAGGGTTTTATAATTATAATTATTTTATTTTATTGTTTGCTGGGGAGAGTCAGAGTTTCGAACAGTACTGGCACGTAGCTATTTCCTCTCTTGTGAGAAAGATGGGAGATGACATGTCAGTGCAATTCTTTGTCAGAAATATACATCTGCATGAAGAGACTAGAGTTAAAAATTTAATCTGCAAAGCTATTTAGAGAGTGGATAGGCCTTGACAGGCCTCCCAAATGTATTAAAAGAACAAGAACAGCAGAGTTATGGAAAAAAAAAGCTGTTGCAAGCAAACAGAATGAAACTAAGCTTTCTTGACAGAATCAGTTTGCCAAATGACTTTAAAATTGCACTATGTCTTGTAGTTTTTTCTTAAATAGATTTTAATTTAAATGTGTAAAGCAGAAGAAACTTGCTTAACTTTAGAGACCTGCACAGCTTTTCCTTAAGAAAGAAAAGAAAAAGATCCTCACAGTGATGTTTAGTCAGGTCATGAGGCACATGAAGGAAGGATGGATGGTGTTGAGGTTGAGCAGTGGCTCGGGACTCTGGAGAGCTGACTTCAGTTCCTGCCTATACACAGACTTTGTGTGTGACTTTATGCAAGTTATTTGATCTTGCTGGACTCATTTTTGCAAGCATGTAAACAATATTCTGACATTTGTGTTCCTGTGCCACTGAAGTGCCTGTGGAAATGCTACCCTCTTTACCACATTTCTTCCCTGCCTGTGAAATGGAGACATGTTACTTTCTTTATTGGTCTTTTCTGCATGTATAAGGAGCCTTTGAGTTAGGGCAGCTAAATTTAGGTGGTAGTCATCTTGCCTAAATGAAATGGTCTAAAAATTAGACATCTATTCTAAATCAGTCTTGACTTTTTCTGCTGTCAAGAGTCAGGCATCTCTAGAGACCAGTTGGTTCTATCTATTTTAGATATGCCTAATAGAACAGGATGAATCACACTCTGAAAAGCCCTTTCTTTCTCCATTGACTGCAGAAGAAATACTGGTGACTGATGTAGGCTTTGACACGGCTTAACCCAGGAATTTTTTACATAGTTCATGACAATCCTATTGTTTGTAACAGTACAGTACTCAGCACAAAGAGGTTCCTAAGAGCTGTGTTAAAGTAAACAATACAGACCAATCAAGTCTTAGATAATTGACAACTGGTTCTACTCCCTTGAAACCAAACCTATAACTCCCACATTTACAGCCTAGCACTGCAGAAACATCTACACGGTTCTGGACATCATATACTTGATACGATGGTATGGAGTTGCTGGCTGAAAGGGAGCCCTCAGGGCTGTCCTGCAGAAGAGTGTTTGCTTCATGGTGTGGACAAAGTAGAGGGAAGCCCCAACAGATGTTGTTGAGTTCCTTGGCTCCTCTTCCTCTGCCATATACCTGCCTGACAGCATTACTTGAAGCATAAGATTTCAAGTACTGAGGAAAAAGGCACTTCACAGTTTTAATTAGAGCAACTCTGGCCACATGTGATTACTGTCCATGAAAAACAAAGTCCGTAAGCTGCTGAATGACCTCAGAAGACATTTCATAAAACATTTTGTTGATATGAAACTGTATCACTTTTGAAGTACTGTGTAGATTGGGAAAAATCAAAAAATTCAAAGTTAAAGGCTGAATGAAACGAAACACTGTTCTGCTCAAAAAAATCCTCTTTTTCATCAGACAATGAGAGAGCAATCTGCATGTAGTAGGTTCTACTCATCAGTTATTGCCACATTTGGAAGTCTTAGAAAATTCAAGGATGAGGGAGGCATAGAAACCCACAGAGAACAGAATTAAAGTTTGCATAAATTTATGTGGCATTCCATGGTTAATATTTATTTTATTGATGACGAATCTGCAGACACACAAGTGGACTCAATGAAGTGTATAAGATTTCATTATAAATTTTAAATTATTTTCTTTTTTCACACAATCAAAGGATGCTACTTTCAAGGCTTTATTTCAGTATAAAGTGATCAGTCATTAAGATTGTTGCTAATACATTTGCCCTTTTCCCAGGTTTAAGCTCTCACTACAGATGACTCATGTAGTTCACACAATACTGATGGTTCCTCTTCTCTTGCAGGGTGATTCTGCCTGTGACAGGGAAGTGTTGTAATACAGATTCTAAAGCAAAATATAACCAAATCCGATCCTCCCTCTAATGGGAAAGAAAGATCTATAAATGTCCCAAAAGGTTTTGAATTGAATATTAAATATTCCATAGAATAATGTGCTGCTGTTATTTAGATAAGTTGGCCCAATATTTGCTTAACTATTAAAGGAAAATTTTCTGTTTCTTGTTTGCCACTTGTTGGCAGAATGCATTTTGACTCCTGTTCATATTGGGGCTGGTGGTATTTTGAGTTTTTGAAAGTTGAAAGAATTTCTGGTCACCTCTGCCTGTGAAAGCATCTGTACATGGGCAGATACTTAGTCGTCTGTCCTAGTAAATGTCCCATACTTCAAGGGAAATAAAGGAAGCAGTTGTCCCAGTGGTTTTCTTAACATGCTGGAAAAGTAGAGGTCTCCAGAGTGAAACAGGACTTCCATATCCACTAGTGTAGAAGATTAAGATCAGATGACTGGGAAATGGCAAAAATTAATCAGAAAGTGATAAAATTTGTATAGCATTCTGCTCGTTAGCACACATCATGACACAATTGAGTGACTTACTTCAACTTTGAGTAAGCCTCTAAGCTGTGATTTCTTTTTTGTGTCTTCTTTATTTTTATCGCCCCTTATCATTTTCTTCTTCTTCAAGAACAATAAGGAGTTTTTTGCCACTGTGGCTTCCATCAAGTTCCAGTTCAGCCACAATATTTACAGATTTGTAACAAGTCAAGCTCAGCTACTCAGTGAAGTGCTTGAGGAAAACATTGTCTTTGTATGCTTTATTTCTGTGGCTTTTGATTCATGGATCAGGGGGTCATAAGCAGGTCTTGTTGACAGAAAGAATAGATCTACAAAGAAAGAAGAAATGAAACATCACTTTTTCAGTCCCAAACTCATATTTTGCTAATATTGTGTCATGGTTTGATGTGGAGGGGGTGGGGGTTCTGATGGCAGGAGAGGGGTTTTGCTCCCTGTGACCTCCCCGGTTTTGGAACCGGGTTAGGCTTAGTTCTGGCCACCAGATCAGACTGCCATCCCCCTCGGGGTTGAGCCAATAGGGCGCCTCTGAGATCTGAGAGAAACAGCCGCATCGACAGCAGGTCAGTGAGGATGGAGCGGGGGGAGGTGTGCCGGAGCCGAGTTTCCCCTGCAGCTGATGGTGAGATAGCAGGCGGCCCCCCTGCAACCAGGATGGCCTCGGTGGAGCAGAGACCCACTTGCAGCCCGTGGGGAGAAGATGCCTGAGCTTGAGGGTGGTCGTGTTGGGACGCACGACAAGGCAGAGAGGCATCTGGAGCCTGCGTGACGACCCAACCAGGCTGGAAAACAATGGACCGATCCATTGTTTCCAGTGGGCTGGACTCACGCTGGAGAAGTTTGTGGATTTTTCCTCGTGGGTAGGGGATCCACTGGAGCAGGGGAAAAGTGTGTAAGGACTCCTTCTCCTTTAAGAAAGAAGCAGCAGTAACAGCACGGAATGAACTGACCTGCACTCCCCCAGTCCCTGCCCCCTGTGCTGCTGGGGGAAGGAGGTAGAGCCGGGAGGAAAAGGAAAGGTGGGGAGGAAGGTGTCGGTTTTAAGATCTGGTTTTGTTTCTTTCTGTCCTCTCGAGTAACCGGTTTTGTTTCCCTTTGTCCTTCTAAGTAACCATTAATAAACTGTTTTTGCTTTAAGAAAGTCAAGTCTGTTTTGCCCAGGACCATGGTTGGTGGGTGCTCCCTCTGTTCTTGTCTCATCCCTCAGCCCCTTTATTATATTTTTTTCCTCTCCACTTTACTGGAGAAGGAGAGACTGTGTGAGTTTTAGTTGCTGGATCAGCCTAAAACCACGACATATTGATACTGATAAAAATGATGGGGGAAGAAGAGGGAAGGAGTTTATCTATTTTCTTTTCCATTATCATTCTGATCTTATCTATTTAAAAAAATATTTACACTATATTCAAAGTACTGCATTTTAGTCATGTAGACCTTTTTAATGCAATGTAATGAATAATTAATGTTATTACATAATGCAATAGCCCAAATGAAATGATTGGAAATAAAATCAATAAAAACATTTTAATTCTTTAGTGCTGATCTTTTTAGTACTACTTAATAAGATTTTTACTTTCAAGACTTGGATTTTTGATTCAGATACAGCTTCAGCCTGTATTCTGACTTACAGCATTTTTCTTTTCCAAACGTCCAAACTACCTAGAAGATATATTTAGTTTCCTGCACCTCTGTGATACCATAGCAGAGTCAAAATTACAAGAATACATTGTATGAAAATAATACCAGGATTCCCTGAAGAGAAGGATAGGGGAAACTAAATGGATTACATAAGTGAGGGGAGAATAGAGAAGGTGGAGTATTTGGGAAGAAAATGCAGAGACCTGTGCCTTAACTATAAATGACAGGAATGCAGAGAGTATTGTTTGTGGTTATAGCAATGAAATAGAGATTTAAGGGAAAAGCTGGAGGGATTTTGTATGTGATACATCTTGGAAAGCACTGGAATAACTCGATTTGCTGTCTAAATGTAATAATCAGAAGACACAGAGAATTCATTCTTTATCTTCAGCATGGTGCTGGGTAAATTTTTAATTTCTTGGAGACAAGATTTTCTTAGGTAACTTCAGAATTACACTCTGTCTCTTAGCCAGTAACTTAACAGCAGAGGTTGCTAAGAAGTCACTGTTAAGTGATTTTTTTTTGCCTCTAGAGGGTGGTTCATCTCATCCTAAAACAAAAATATCCAAGGTATATCAAATGATTCACAGTTGGAAACACCTATTTGTTTCCTTTGAGCATAAAAGAGCTTCAGGTGATGATACCTGACCTAGACATATGATTCAGTTGAACTGAATTATGTCCTTTATTTCACACTGAATCCTGTCCCAGATGTGTACAGCTAAGGCCAATGACTTCTAGTTATTGTGACCTTACGCCTCTTTAGGTTGGAAAATAAAATAATATTATCTAACCAAGAGAGTGTTTTAAGGATTCTCATGTAAACAGAGCATCACTGCAGCTGTTGGAAGCATGATGTCATGTCAAGAAGTCTTATTACCTTCTAGGACTAAGACAACAGGTGTTTAAATAAACAAGTTTTTAAGAAAAACTTGCTTTGGAGTAGAGAACCTATTTCATTGTCAAGGACCTATCACTGAAGATATCTAATAAGGAAAAGGAGATAGCCGAAATATTAATGCACAGAGCATTGATACAAATAAGAACTTTGAGAAAAGGGGCCAGCCTATAATTTTAAATGTTTCCTAAGCATCATTATGTCAACTATTTTAACTTTTTACTCAGTTAGAATGTTGGTTATGGTACTAGAGCAGCAGCAGTAGAAGGGGTTTTTAGTTCTTCTCGTGCTGAACTGCTTGGTAATCTACTGGATCTGGCTGTTGTGCATTCATTCCCTCTTTATTTGTCCAAATTTTTCTTCTCTTAGTTTTATTACAAAATCCAGAATTGGAAATACAGTAGGATATGGGAACCAGACAGGGTATTGGCAGCAACAAATAATAACTCGAAGTGCAAGTTAGCCAACCTATTTTAATGGAAATTTTGAAGGTATCTGACATAGTGGAAGATGTTAGAAAGTCTTCAGATAATAAATTATTCTTCAAAAAGAAGCATCAGACCTTGATGAAAGTTTGAATAAGTTAATATTTGAAAGTATACAACTAAAACCATGCAAAAATGTTGATGATTGATTTTAAGTAGTACCGTCTATGAATAAATAGTGTCCTGGTTTTGACTGGGATAGAGTTAATTTTCTTCTTAGTAGCTAGAATAGTGCTGTGGTTTGGATTTAGTGTGGGATTTGGTAAGAGAAGAATGTTGAGAATACACTGATGTATTTATTTGTTTCTAAGAAATCAAGGACTTTTTAACTTCCCATACTTTGCTAGTGTGTGGGTGCACAAGAAGTGAGGAGGGAATCTAGCCAGAGCAACTGACCCAAATTAGCCAATGGGATATTCTATACCATATGATGTCCTGCTCAATATATAAATGAGATCTGGCATTGCGGTTTCGAGATTTCTTTCCTCTGGGATTGCTGGCTAGGGACAGGCTGGGCGTTGGTCAGCAAGTAGTGAGCAATTGTACTGTGCATCAATACTTTTCATATTATTATTATTATTATTATTATTATTATTACTGCTGCTGTTGTTGTCATCGTCATCATCATCATCATCATTTTTTATTGTATTTTATTTCAATTAATAAATTGTTCTTTTCTCAACCTATGAGTCTCCTTACCCTCCTTTACCCCTCTGATTCTCTCCCTCATCCCACTGGGGGTGGGGGAGGGTGAGCGAGCAGCCGCGTGGTGTTTAGCTGCCTGCTGGGTTAAAACCACGACAAATAGTCTGCCTCCCATTCTATCCACCCAATCCATTGACCAAGCTTATGCCTCTCTAAGAGACCTAAAGTTATTATAAATCATGTTTGTCTGGATGCAACATTTCATGCTTACAGAAACTCATACACTGAATGCCTTTGTAAGACTTCAGGATGTAAAATATCCTCAGGCCTTAGATCCTATTGAGGAGTGATAATGTATCCCTTGCATTTAGAAGCCTATGAAGGGCATAATTTTTATTCCCAGTCTTAGCCTTTAGGTGTCAGATTAATAGGGTGTAGAAGATTTAAAAGTATCATCCTGAGGCCCTGAAAGCAGGATTCATCTAACCTAATTTTAGCCATCTAAAATTTAGTGGCTTAGTTTAATAGCCCACACATGCTGTGCTTCCTAGTGCCATCTGAGACTTAAGAATTGCAGCTGGAGTCCAGGTGGAATACTTTAGAGTATCCCAAATGGCACTAAATGCTCATGTTTAGCCAACTGACTACTCAGTGTCTTCTTCATATTAATTACCTAGGATATGATTCGGTGCAAGATTAACAGACCTAAATTTAGGTGTTTGCAAAGTAGGTGCTTGCGTAGGTGCCGCAAGTCTAAGTTCTCATTGCTCGTAGTGGGAATATAGTCAATATTGTTCGGTTGCCTAAAAATGTTCATCTAGTGTCATTTGAGATGATGGGTTATCCCTCACAATCTTACTTTTTCCATACCAGAAGATCATAGCTCTCCTGTAGGTTCTGTACACACCGTGATCATGCAGATTGTCTTGGATACTCTAGGGCAACTCTGATGTTGTTATGCAAGGGAAGCAATATTCAATAGGTTCTTGGGAGCTTTACTGCTGGTGAAATGGAGTTGGTTGTTGACTAAAAGGGGAGCTTAGTCACATAGGGAACAATTCCTGTGAAGAGTGTCATTTGCTATAACACAGGATTCATGGGACTTGTGCTCTTCTAGAGCTAGACCTCAATTTCTTCATACATGATGATTTCCTGGACTCTGTTTATGCCTCGCTGAGTGTCTGTGACTAGAATTTTTTAAAAAGAGCAAACAGTTTTTTTTTTTTTTCCTTTTTTTTTCCAGAGAAGTCTAAATGTGTGCTTTCACCAATGTTTGTGGACAACAACATGTGCTTTTCTTTCTCTGTCATAAATGATAGTGTTTTAAAAGGCATTTAAAACAGAATTTAACGATTTAAACAGAATCAAGATATACCTTTTATTAATATTCCTTGTTAATAACAAGTAAACTCATCTACTGCAGATCCTCCTTCCATATCTAATCTAAAAATGTCAGAAAAAAAAAACCCGTAAGAAAGTATGTTGAGTAGAACCAGGCAAGAAAGGAAAAGTAACATTGCGAACAGTTGTAATGCTGTTGAAGTGAGGAGAAGAAGCAGCTCAAGTATTCAGGAGGGAAAATGACAGCATAGAACAGCAAAAAATAATAAAGGAAAAGATAGAAAACCACTAAGGAACATCAAGAAACCCGACTGTTTTACCCTCTGACTGATCAGTTTGGATGTCTTATTGGTGATTGCGAGCATAAATAATGCTTAGACTAGCAATTTATGAATCTCAGCTATATCTTCTGTGTTTACTAAGCAAAGGATAACTGCTTTTTACTTTTAAGCTGCGTATATACGTGCTTCTTTGCACGCAGGTAAAGGTGACGAAAGAAAGTGACCCGGAGAAGGAGAGTTACAACAGAGACATAGTGGTTCACTAAGAAGTTGCATAGGCTCTCCTCTTGCCTCCCTTCTTCTCTCTGCTTTGATGTGCAACTCATGTATAACTGTGTTTAAATACTGACATGGATTCAAACATGTATGGTACTCGATGAATTGGTGCCCAAATAGTTACAACCAATTGGACTGCTAAAGGGGAAGGAAGCAAATCAATAAATGCAGCCTTCGAGCCCTCTGGCTGTCAGTACTATTTCGGTACATTTAAGGCAGATATTCAAAGGAAGGATTTCAGCTGTTGACTGTGGCGCTACCCACATTTGTAATCAGGTTCGCCCTGCTCTTTCAAGAAGCTCGTTGGCAAGCTTTGGGATCTTCCTAGGGAAGTTAGCGTGCAGAAGTCATTTTTCTAGGGATAGCAGGCAGGAAACACTAATGGGAAGGACATGTCACAGTTCCAACACTCACAGTCAAATAACTGAAACTTTAGTGTATGTTTTGGTGTTTCTATGAGACGTGTCCTCAATATTCTGTACTGAAGAATGAATCCAAGATATTCCTTTCATAATGTGTATTCAGAACACAGTTGAAAGAACGTACAACACTGCTTTCTCTACCTAAAAGATGAAATATCATGTCCAAGAAGTAAAAGATTCCTTCTCATTTCCTTCTCTGCCCATTTTTCTAACGTTGTCTAACTAAGCAATGACTAATAACCTCTTTTGGAGGTGATTCCTCAGCTTTTCTAGCAAACCCATTCTATCTGTCACAAAAGAATTAAGGAATAACTGAGACAAAGAGAAGGCTTAAGAAAGATGCTAGCTCTCTCTGTTTAGTCATTTGGCTGAGATGAGGAGAGGAAAAAGTGTTTAAATTAACTCCTTTAATTCTGGCTGAAGTTCATTAGGGAGTTTTGAGATGATTCCACAAAAAGTTTCAACTCCTGCAAGTGGTTAGGGACAGCAAATTTACACACTGCACAGCTGGATCGGGGGAAATAAAGGGAAATCACCTGCAGGCTGCTGTATTTTAAGAGTACGCTTGCTGTGTTTTACCAAAAGCTTGATCCAATAAGCATGCTGGATTTCCTCATTGGCTTGTTTCTTGATAGAAATGAATGAACTTTGTGATCCTGGAGGAATCCACACAAGTGTTGGGTGCCCAAGAAAATTTGGTATGTTGATACTGAAGCCTTTCAGAGCAGTCCTAGATCGTGTCAAGCACCTGAGAAACTCTGATAAATGGAGAGAGGATCTGATAATGACAGATTTAGATTTAGGTGCACAAATTTTGTTGGTATCCCACCATAGGCAGCTGTGCTTTACCTACAGACCAGGTCACTGTCTGTGTTTATCCACTGTGAAAGTGAAGTAGAATAATAAAACGATCAGAGAAAAAAAGGACTGGATAAGCAATTCAGAGTAAAAAGTACATCCAGCACATTAATCTCTGTGCGTGTGTGTGTGCCTGCTCATGGGTTATTCACAAACAGACTTAAATTTTCAGCAAATCTTTGTGCTTTATTTGTGCTGTGTGATGGATAAGCTAAGTCATGAGATCCTTACTGAGATGAGCTGATGTTTGCAAAATGTTTCTGTTTCATGCAAGCATTTTGCTTTTAAGTGTCATGATTAAACACCTCCAGGTTCAAAATCAGCATTTTAGCATTTTCTCAGCCTGAAGGATAATCTGTATTGAAAGAATGGATTTGTGTCTTCTGATGGACTATGCAGAAAGTTTCTGAATATCTTATTAATTTGGATAATGGCGACCAAATTTTCTAGAACAAGAAGTAAACATGACTGTTTTTAACACAGGAACTCCTAAATTCAGTTTTCATAGGTGATCCTAAGAAGGGCTAACTACAGATACTTAACCATAGATGACTCTCCCTGAAAGGCAAAGAGTAAATAATGACAACACATTTTGAGGCAGTGGGGAACAAAAATAAGAAAGAAAAAGTTTGACGAACGGAAAATCATAGATGCTTTTCCTACTCACTGGATCAGCTCTCCCAAGAACATGGCATTGTTCATCAAGTCCAGCTCTTTGCTATCACAGTCCATCATATCATTCATAGTTGGTCAAGTTTCCACCTAAAAAGGAGCAGTAATTTTGTTCTAATTTAATCTCGTTTTTTCTCTCTTTTCAAATGCTTTTCCTGAAACTCCTTGGCCTAATAATTAGAATCTGCCAATAAGTTCAGATCTTGGTCAGCTTCCACATTTGGGGTTTAAATCTGGTTCAGTCCTAGAAGAATCAAGTCACTGAAGCGCAAGGGTACAAGTACTGCTTTATTATATCAGATAGTTACGGATCCCCTGATGTTCCTTTCTACATTGCCTCTGAACACAAGCTAAGAGATTGTATTAAAAACTTTAATGCCTCTAAAGTTAGATTCAGACTCTCCACTGATTCATATATGCAAAAATTGCTAATTACTTTAAGCCTAAAGCCAAGATCAGAGTTTTCTAAATCTTTCATAATGCACTTAACTATAACATAACCACTCATATCCAGTCATGTGTTGATGTGAATTTATCCACTACCTTTTCTGCTTCCTTTTTTCTTTGGCTTGAGACAGACTATATCTCAAGCCTGTCCAGAATATTAAAGCTAACTCTATGCAACATTTTTATGTATTTAAACATTTAATAAAAGGTAAGATATGCCAATTTTTAAAATATTCATTAGTATATATCTGTAATTAAACGAATATTTTGGTTAGGATTTATTTAGTTAGGGGTTGGGGCTTTTTTTTTGTTGGTCTTTTTTGCCATGTTAGGTTTGAGAAAACAGGTTACCTCTGCAGATAGATCGTAGCAAATCTGATTTATGGTCAAATTCTACAGAAAAGGAATTTCTATGAAATATTCACTTTGATTCAACTGCAGTGGGAAAATGTAAAAATAGAGAAAGCTCATGACATGATATATGAAAATAATTCATTCTGCTGTATATGAAAAATGAGCAGATCCAGCAGCATCAATGATTCATCCTCTGCTAATACAAATTCAAAGTAAAGGAAATGCTGGATTTTGTAAAACAACAGTCTGACAAGAGTTAAGCTGCCAACTATTGTTTCAGATCATTATTTCCTGAAAAATGGGAAGATGATTATTGTGTTTTCACCTGCTGCAGCTTCCTAGCACGCTATTAACCTACACAAAGGTGTTTCTATCTAGTTTGCACCATCCGCAGATACTAAAATTGCAAACAGCTGGTGAACTGTTTTGTTACTGTTTTCAGTGCATGTCACTCTTTTTTTCAAGGCATATCCTGTCCTAATATGCTGATTAAATTTTCGTCATCAATATGTTGTGTCAGTTACTCAGCTGGTGTAAATTGGTGCAGCTTCACTGAAACCAGTAGAATGATGTGGATTTACACCAGCTGGGAATCTGTCCCACAGATCCTAAGACAAGAAAATAATTCACAATGAATTATTTATAGGGTGAGTTTCACATGATTTTCTGTTTATGAAAATCTTTGATTTATTCTGCATTCCATGCAAAATTGCTTCACAATACTTCCTTTGGCAAAGAATCCTTTAGACTGCAGATCTCAGTTTGCAGGTGATGGGTGCATTGTTCATAGTAAGTTGATGTAAAATTGGCTAAAGACACATGAGTTTCTCAAACTGTTTTAGACCACTCCCTCATGTACTTGCTCTTGTTGATACAACCATTTTAAAAATAATGTTAATATTATTTAGCATTTTATTTTGCTTTCTTGGTTTTAAGATCCAGAACCATGGACAAGGTACTGTCACACAATCCATTGGTAATGATGATTCCTTAATGGCAGTGGAAGATCTCCTAAAATTTATGATTATGACCACATGGAATTATGTATGTCCCCAGTTAGGTGGAAGAATGGTACAGTGGATTTGGTACAGGATCAAGGAGACTAAGATACTTTAGGAATCCCTTCCAGACTTGCAGAGACCCTTCTTCCCTGTTCAAACAAGTCAATTAACTTCTCTATACCTATCTATAAAATTTTGAAGTAATTAACATATTTTTAGGTTTCCAAAATCGAGACAATTAGTGTGAGAAAGCCAAGAGGATTTCTATACTTTTCACAGATAACTTATCTCACCCACTTTAGACATGTCTCAGAATGGGATGCAGTTGTCTAACTCTTTGCATGAGGAACTCCTTTTTTCAGCTGTTCCGAAACATTTATAGTCTTACACTGTTTGGGCTGGAAATATACATTATTTTTCTTCTGAAATTTCCGAAAAAATGTTGTTAATTATGAGGGTGCAAATAAATTAGCATCTGAGTGCTTTTTATGTACTTCCCTTTTACTTTGAAGTCCAAAGACACTGCCACTTTGTAATTTTAACTTAAATTGCTGAATATTGCTACAGACTTAGTCCTTTGTTTTGAGATGCTGTTTCTTCTGTCCCAGTGACAAGCCATCTCATTTTATTTGGGATGAAACACTGCGACAGTGAATAGTATTCTCAAGACCTTTCCCACAAAGCAACACTAGATGTAGGGTTGGATTCAGTTCCCTAAAAAGAAATGTCTAGCATCATTTCAAGTGCCCTGGGGCATCTAGCACAGCCCCATGAGGCTGGCAGATGTTACACAGAATCCACAGAAGAATCTGGATAGCAGTTGAAGGTCAGGCACACTATCTTAGGGTGCGCTAAATGGAAGTAGAAACTTGTATTTAGGCAAATATTGTAAAGCAGCATTCAATCCTCTTAATGTCTAGTGGCACTTTAGATCTTGTGAAGCATTTTAATTGATCTCCAGCTGTTGTTCTAGAAAGGTGTTCATCTCTTACATATCCTTCAGGTTCATGCAGACTTCTTGGATACTCTAGAGTATCTTATTAAGAATTAAATATCAACGTTTAAACGAAGACCCTGTTTAAGCATCAGTATTCAGCTCCAGATGAAGACAACTGAATTTAGGTATGGGCATACTGGTATCTAGATGTGCCCTAGGCACCTAAACTCAGATTACAGTCAGTAAATAATTGGTGAATAGAGGTATATACATAGACACATCTAGTGGCATTTGAAATATCCACTAATTTTCCTGCTCTTGCTCCAGAATAACAGGAGAACCACATAGTGTTGGCATCACATGTGCCAGATCAGTGTAAATGTCTCAAATACCCTAATATACTTCAGATGACAGTAAATTCTTATATTTAAGCAAACTGCCAGCTAAACTGTCCACCCTTGTCTGTACTGGCTAGGTTTGCATTAACTATAACAGAAATTTAGACAGCTATCATACCTATAAATATACTTATGTAATGATGCCTGAACTCTCAAACTCAGACACCTTAATCTCAAACTGAATTCTATTCTATGGAGAAATATATAGTGAGAGGTCAATCTGAAAGGCTCAGGAAAGGCACCAATACCATATGCTTTATCCTAGAGGAAAGTGCATGATGATATCACCATGCAAGTGCATGGTGATCATTAGCATGATGATATCACCAACCTGCTCTCTTTGGACAAGATTGGGGAAATTTGAGATATATATTTATGTTCCATTTCTTGCATAGGATTAATGTCATCCAACCAGAGATGTGTACAGCACAACAATCTACATCTGGCATGGATGTCTGAATACCGTTTATAATCAAAAGAGAGAAACATATGCTTAACTTACATTTCAACTTCCAACATTAGATGTAACTTTTTTTCACCATTTTCTCATTTGAAGTGATCAAGAGAAGCTGTTTCTTCAGCTGATATGTACTGGTTTATCACCAGTTACTCCTATAATGCTGTACTGATTTGAAGATTCTTACATACTTGATTTTCTTCTGAATTTCAGTACGAAAAGTACCACTAATCAAAATAAATTTTTTTTAGGATTATTTCAGCATAAGATTTTTGGAATAATTCACAGCCCCTTTTTCAAGATAAGATTCAGAAGTTGCTGGGACCAAAGAGACAAATACATGACTTTGAGAAAAACGTTAGAACTGTCACTGTAAAATTATCATATTTTTAGATGCTCTGTTAGAGTCACACCTCCATGTTAAATATACATAACTAAACAAATTCATTAGTTCTCCCTGCACAAGGGAGTTCTGAATCCAAAATCCATCCTCTGCTGTCCCTTTATCCATTGGAGCAGCATCGTTACATGCCATCGTTAGAAGAAGCGATACAATTTTTATTTCAATACAATGTGGTGTCTGCAAGCAGCTTTTATTGTGGGAAGTGAGTTCAGAAGGTAATAATTGTTGTATGCATGGCATGCCAATCTGATCAATAGACTGCTGAAGCATGTGTGGCCAGCTCTGCCCAGCCCCACCATTTGCAACCTAATTAGCAGCTGCTCAGAGATGGGAAACAGGTGCAGATCCGGGCCCAGGCCAGGGAAGTCTGCTTATAATTAACAAGGAAAAAAGGGTCAGATATTGGGAAGAATATCAAATCTTGGTCCACTGGGGCTATCATGCTGGCCTCAAAGGCATAGTCACCTGAGATCTTAGGCATGCTAATGTAAATTATGCAAGCTTTCAAACAAAATGGCTGCATAATCAGTTGGCAGGGAAGAAATGACTGGCTGTTTTTGTGTAGTTTAGTCTGAGTGGTTAAAGAAAAAAGAAAGGATTTCAATGTTCTCACTGTGTTGCTTTTTTGTTTTGCAAATAACCGTGGTTTGCTATTGAATAAACAGAGGAGAGAATGCCTGACTTGTCTACTGGTAGTAGTAAAATACAGGCATACTATTTAGCTCTGAGACTTTATTTAATCATTGAACTGAGTGAACACTTATATGTGCAGAAAAATTTACTTTGAATTGACAAGGATAACCCTGGTTAGCACTTGTATGGACACCTTGTAAGCTGGAAGTTTAGGCCTTTCTAATATCATCGCTATTTTCTATCTATATTTGTATAACTTGTGAAGAACCCAATTATTTCCTTTGGATATTAAAAAGAAAATGTTTGATGACTGGTTGGTTCTGGCTGCGGTGATGGTACCCAGGGCATCAACTGGGGTTCCAAATCTCATTGGGTTAAGAAAAATATATACATGAGAGAAAAAGGAAGGTTTTTATATCAGAGGAAGAAGGTAGGAAGCTACCCCAAGGTGTTTAAAATATATTGATGACTTGACAGAACTTTCTAGATGCCAACAGGTATTTCAAAGGAAGAACTGTTTCCCCATGAGGTAAGGCATAATCCTTCAGTTTGCCCTTTGAAGTTTATCTGATTAACTTCAGTTCTGTAGCAGAACAGAGGCCAATCACATACATTTATACTAATGAGCCCATTACAATACATATCTAATTGAGATGTTATTAATATGTCATTATATACAGACACACACGTACACAAACTTGGGACCACTGTTAAAACAGTGTAATACGGGGAAACCAAAAAGAAAAAGGAGAATGAAAGAAAAGAACTTCTTAGTCTCTTCCATTGTAAAACTTCTGCACGTGTTCTTTAAATGTATACTTTTAGCAAAAGAGCAGCCAGAGAGTGTTTGTTCCTGTTTTTCACTAATCTTTCCAAAATAGATCTTTTCCTGCCTCCTAACATCTTATTTCTTTACAAAAAAAATATATTTATCTTATGTAATTTCTCAGAACCACCATGAGAACTGAATCAAAAAGTCTAGTCAAGAGGGAGGACCCTTTTTTGACAAAATCCTTTTTTTTTTTTTTTTGGTAGAAACATTACCCCGTTGAAAGTAGAAGAATTTTGTAACTACAAATGCTGTGAAATCATTCTGAGTATTTGGATTTTTTGGATTTCCGCTCTTTGGTTGTTCAAAGTTCCAAACATTTGCTAGATTCTGATTTCTTGCTCTGCTTTAATATGGGAAACATTTCTAAGAATTATAATTATCCAGTATTATTTGCATCATGGCAGAATGTAACAACAGACATAATGAAAACAGTGTAAGTTTTTTTGAAGAGGAAGGATGCTCTTGAGCTTACAAGGCTGACTAGACTTGAATGTTTCTCAAAACAAATGTTATTTCCAGGATCTCCAGGTTACTGTTGGAAATGACCTCTTGGGAAGTGTAGAAGATGACAAACTGACTTGCCTGTGCAATAGGCAGCCAGTGAGAGGAACCACAAAAGGAGCTGGAAGTCAAAGAGCCTCTGAGATAAGGAACATATCCACGTCCACACAATAAGTATTACTGCAGAGACTGGAAATCTGCCCATGCTGTGTAAGGAAAGCTGGAGCAAGAGCCCTGGCTGGACCTGAGAGTTTATTACTTTGGGTTTTTATGTACGTGGTTAGCTGTAAAAGTAGCAATTCTGTACAAAGTGGCTCAACCCAGAGGTTTGGAACATGTATGGGCAAGCAGATCTGCATCACCAAAGAGGGTCAACTGGAAATCAGGGTCCAAATTCTGCCCTTCTGGTTTCTCTGTCAAAAACTTTGATGGATTGACATGTTTCTTCAAAATTTTTTAGTTCTTGTGAATCTGTAGAAAACTATTTTAAATGGAAGTTATGAACTGACTGTACCCAGTCAGGATAGGGGAAAGGGAATGTTATTATATTTGATCAACAGATGCAGAATGCAGCCATAGTGGATTTAAAATACTTACCCAAGATCATCTGAGAAATTGAGGTTGAGCTGGAAACTTATGCCAGGGCTCTATCTAGTATATTTTTCCTGTTCCACTAAAGGAAAAATCCATGCAGCTCCAGCTTAAAAGCAAAAGGTAACAAACAAAATGTTACTACTTTTTGACTCAATGACATTGATGATCATGGAGGAAGGAGCTTTATACATCCTTTAAGAAGCTAAAACCTTTAATTTAGGAAAAAAAAGACATTAGAACTTTATTCACATTTTATTTATTTCTTTTTCTTATTCTAAGAAGAATTCTAGGAATGAATTTGCAGAACTGCCTCATTTTTCTATGCTGGTCTTATGATTACATAAATAGGTCCAGAAAACAGCTTGGAACAACTGACCAGATTTTTAGTGATCATTTGCCCAATCTTGTCTATGGTACTACAGAGTATTGGAGGTTAGTGATGCTGTTTAAGAAGCCCAAAGGCATCCATATTTATTTTTCCTTGAAATAAACCTCTTTATTTCTCTCTTTTTCTTGACCTCATGGCAGCAGCGGCAGGAGCTATGTTATACCTCTCAGTGGCCCAGACTGCAGAATAATATAAAATGTCTGACAAAGACCCACAAAGCAGAATACAAATAACTCCATATCATAGTGGAAAAGGAAAGCAATGTGAAATTTCTCCAGTATCAATAAGCTCAGCTGCTAGAGTCTTTTGAGCGAAATTATTTCAAGAAAAGAGAGAGCACTTTATATCTGGAGATAATTTGGAGATGGGAAGTATGACTGTCATTTGAATTTGACAGCCTGAATTCCCAAGACAGGGTTTTTTGATTATTCTTGTTCAAAAATTTCAGTGCTGATTCTAGGATGACACCCTTTATACCTAACATACAAAGTAAAAGAAATATTTATATATATTCTGCATATGTGAAGTTACATATACACATATACCCCTTTTCAAATCCCAAGTGACTTGAAGTGATTAATTAATCATTACAGTACCTCTGGGACAGGAATATTATCTCCAATTTAGAAGCAGTGAAATGGATGAAAACAGTTCAAGTGATTTATTCAAAGAGTAAGAAACCAGCAGAGTAAAGGAACTAATTATGACTAATTTCTAACTCCTTGCGCGACCTACATATTCCTGTGCGTTATTGAGCACAATATTGGAACCTTGCACGCAAACACCCCTGAACTTTGCAATAATTCACATTGAATTAACCTCTAACTCTGTAAGGACTTATATAAAAAAAATCCTGGCTGTGCGATCACATTTTGTAGCACCAAATCAACTAGAGAATAAAAAACTTATTGGTTATAATTATAACTATATATTTCAGTGTCCCAGTAGGTATGTAACACAACAAGAGTGAAAGATATCACCACACCTCGCTAGCCTTATTTAATTTCTATCCTTAGAGTATCATAGCTAAATTAACCATGCTCTTGTAACAAAAAATATTATCAGAGCCATTTGAGTTATGAAGATCAAAGGAGATAAAGGAAATCTTCACATTTTTAATGTGATTAAACTGAAGGTACCTTTCTAAAAAAAACCTCTGTTGCTACACAATATAGGTTATGCTTCTGTGGAATAGAGATTTTCGGTGGAATGTCTGGCTCATGGAAGAGCTACTTGCTTCTCTGAAAGTCTATCCTTACAGTTTTTTTTCTGTTTCTTTCCCTGCTACTGTCATTAACCCTGTCTAGTCACTGTTACAAGCACCAGACAAGGCAATCCAATGCTGAGGCACTAAATTATTGCCAACCCATTTGTACCATCTGCTGCACAAGTGTCTGTTGATGGAAGGGGTGGTGGGGCACCTGGTGACCATGATGTCAAAACAACATTTGCAGGGGAGGCAGGGAACAGCAAAAAGACTGTGTAAACAAAGCATTGGAGGAGGCAAGAAACTGAGATTAGCAGAGACTTCAAAGCAAGCAAACTTGATGCTCTTCTGCTTGGCTGTATTGAGAATCCCATCCACATACATTGCGATGACCTTCTCAGGAGTGGGCGCAAAATTGAATTTTGCTGCTTATAGGCTACAGAAGTGAGGCAGTACCACTGCTGCTATAGGAAACCACAGAGAAAAAGAGGGGAAAAGATAAAGAAATAAGGAAGGCAGCTGTGAGGAGTCAGGCTTGCTCAGCATCTGGCTGGAGGAATAGGGAAGGAAGGGAGAATTAAGGATGTTTTTCATCATCTGTATGTAGCCTGTTTTCCTCTTTTACTGATGTACAGTTGTGTGACACCACCTATACTTTTTTTTTTTCATAAACCACTAATGGAATAAAAGAACAAAATGCTTACCCTAAAATCTGTCCAATTCTAACCTTACTGGATGTCCTCTGCCTGTACTTCTGCCTGTGCAATAGACCGTGCTAAGATCCTAAATTTAAATATCCTCCCATATCTAGAAATGCCAGTTGTTTTTTTTTTTTTTATTTACCAGGTGTTGTGATTGAGTTAATCTCTATGTATAAGTATCTGCAACTGTTCTCATTGTACCTGTTAGTTACTTGCCCATTTTTTTCTCCAGAAAATTTCAGAACTCTCATGTTCTTCCAGCATTCATGACTGACATCATAGAATGTAACTGATTTTTCAAAGTTTTAAACATATTTTAAAATAATTTGATATAAACTCCATATGGGGTGCACTTTCTTTTTCTGTTTCTATTTCTCTAGTGCAATCTCTCTCCCTTAATCTCTCTTTGAAGTGACACAGATTTCTAGCATAAACTCTGAGTTGATTTGATTCAGTGAGGTTCTTTGCTGTAGGTAATGTTATGCAATAGCTGAAATCTTACAAATTTCAGGTGGTGAATTTTCTTTAGTGCCCTTTAAGATCTTTTTGTGTTTATTTGCATCCATAAATTCCAGGATGTAAGTTTTACATTCTCTAATTGACTTCCTAAAAAGTCTTCTTCTTCTTCTTCTCCTTCTTCTTCCCTTCCAAGTAACATTTTGAACACACACAACAAATACAGATATATTACTTATTAAAAATATGATTGTCTCTGTTATTTCCAGATCTGCTCCACATTTTCAGTTGTAATAATTTGCATCTGTATGTCTAAAATACTGCGCAAGAATTGAGTAGCACAAATCCTCACACCGAGTCAGAAAACAAAAAGCCTAATATGAAGGGAAGTGTCTTACCAGATACTCATCCATCGTATAGGAAGGAGAGTTTCTTAGGACGACCAGTCCAGATAGTTGGAGAATTCAAGATTTGCAGTTTCCATGAGACAAGGTATCAGATTTCTTTTGCTCATAATGGTATCTCAAGTGTCTCTGCAAATGTTTTCTCTGTTGTGGTCTTTCAATCATTTAAAGAGTTCTATGAACATTTATACTTCTTGGACCAGCTTCAGAAAGCCTTCAGGAACAGCTGCATCTCTTTCCTCCAATTTAATTGAATCTTTCTCATCTTTTCAATCTTCCCCCATTATTACATTTTCTGTATCTCTAAGGATCTCTTTTACTTCCCTCTAGACCTCCTTGCTGTCTTTATTGACATACATTGTCCAGCTGAAACCTCAGAGTAGAGTGAAATTATTTGATTTGTTTTAGAAATCTTCTTTATACCTCCTGACAGTTAAGTCTTTGAAACAGAATGACAGAGATGAGTTGCTGTAGTACATAGGTACTTTTTTGCAGAAGTGCTGACTGCTCAAACATCTCACATTCTGCACTAGCACAATTCATTTTTACTGCGTAACTATAGAACTTTGCACTCAGGCTTATTAAACGAAATCTGTGATGATAATTTTGACTTCTAATCCTTTCCTTTGGCACACTTGTAGCCCTCTCAACTGGAGTCACTCACAAGATTAATAACTCTATTCTCCATTTTACAATTGAAGTCCCTAATAACAACGTTAAACTGAACCTGATTCACTTCAGGTCCCTATCCTATCATGTTTGAGATGTTATGGTAGTGGAGCCAGTCCTTGTCCATCAGATATCTGTGCTGCTCCACGTATCACAGTACAACCTGTCTCAGCTCTGATTATATTGGTGGGAAACTCAGATGAGAATGTAAAAATGAGTCATACTCTTTTATGCAGGTTAAAAAGCACATGCATGATCTGAAGGACCACTTTGGTCTCTACTGTGTATTCTAAGATTCTCTACTGTGTGTACGTTAATGGCATTTACTGTTACTTGGATCAGGAATCTGAGTACACTTGTGGGATAGAGCCTAGAAGATTTTATAATAGGGGAGTATTGCAAAAGAATCCTCTATTACATCTTGCTCTGAGCTGACCTTAGCATATTTCAATGGTAGGATTATGAAACTGGAGAGAAATTATATCAACTGAGTATTTCCCAGAGGAAAATTCACTTTCTCTGGTTGAATTTTCTTCTGCTCACTCATTATAAGAATCCAGAATTTGTAAAAATAAAAGTCACGAACCATTATTGAATGCATTTATTATTAGAGATGGACTGATGCTAGAATAAAAAAGGACAAATGTTCACGTCAGAACTGAAAAGTTATTATGAATCAGTGATAATTAAGCCAATAGATCAATAAGGTTTGGGTTTGAAATTTCAGTGTAGTTGAGAGTTTTAACTTAGTCTTTGTCTTTGTTGGGTTGGGTTTAGAGGTTTAGGGTTGCAGGTGATGAATGGATAGTTGCTTGTTCCAAGTACATTTGCAAAAACTGGTGTGTGATTTTTTTTTTTTTTTTATAAAGGAACAAAAATGTATTTGCGGAACTTGGAAGAGGAATCAGATTTTGAAAGACTACTTTTCTCTGTTATTGGACTGCATCGTTCTGGCTTCAGACCTTCTTAAGCTTCTAGCTCCTGTGTTCCACAGTTACTTTTTTATTTTCTCAAATTCTTCTGTTGAAAAGTTAACACAAAACAAACAGAAGTTTTAGTTCATCTCGTAATAAAGTTTTTTTCTCATAATCAAAACACACACTTTCACAATGTCTCCAAATACATCTAGACTCAGGCTTGAGGTAGAAGAAAATACCTGAATAACAGTGACAAAACATTTTCAGATACTGATTTACTGCCTTGGGAAAGAATCCATAATGTTCCATAGCAGAAAAAAATTGTCAGTCTTATTTTATGAAGCAAAACAAGTATTAAATTTTCCATGATAACGAAGAGCTGTTAAGCCTTTTCCTATGTCTTTTGAATAAGACGTAAAATTAAGATTCTGGTTATATATACCATTACACTTTCAATAGCACTTTTTGTCTAGCTGTGTTTATCTCTACCTGCCTCCACACTGGTGTGATTTTCAGCCCTTCAGTGCTGGAGTTCATCCAGCTATCCCAGCATCTTCACTCTGTTGAAATATGTGTGACTCTAATTTGCCTACACGATGACCTACTTTAGTTTCTTCTGGAAAAACTAGGTTTTGTTTCTCAAGCTGAGCCATGGTGTGTTTCAGCTCTATTTGACAAACAGAGGTTGTTTTCCATCCAAAAGGGTGCTGCAAATGTAATCCAAGATTTACATACACTGTACAGTAAGGCTGGTCTTCCACTTTTATGGTAAAGTACCAATTAGTCATTGACTAGGAAAAGAACATAACCTCCAAATAATTTACTGCGAAATCAGAAAACTTTATACTGGTGCTTGAAAATGTCTGAGAGGTAATTCAAATATTGGTTTGTCCCTAGGTCATTCCTATAATGTCTAAGAGGGACATGAAATTCATAACATAATAACTGTCTGTGTATCTCTGACAAATCTGTGTTGATTTCAGAGCATCTGGGTAACTTTGTCTTATAGGCAGCCGCTCATGTAATCTGGAATATTGTCTTATTTTCATAATAGCAAAGTTTGCCTTAGGGTTTGCTGTTAATTAATCATGTCCAAATATTAACTGACATCCGTTCTTGGGTGTGAGCAAAACTCCCCCCCAGGGCACCTCCTCTGTGGAAAATTTAGCATTTCCATTTAGAAAGTGAAAATGATGGAATGCTCTAAGAATTAGGGCAGTCGTATACAAGGCAAAAACCAGCTCACATTAGCTGGGGAAAGACAGGGAAAGACCAGTTGACTCCTGAGAGCCAGCTGAGGAAGAAGTCATCAGTTTTGGCAGACTTTTGAGTGAAAGAAGGGAGAAAGGAAGAATATGTAAGGAGCTGCCAACTTTCCCTGGGATCACACTAGTGTAAATCCTAATGGACTCTAATGTGAGTAGATGACCTGATCTTTGATCAGTATTACATTAATTTTACATTCTTGGTGATCTGTGTAGTCTTAGTGGAGTTATTGCAGACTTAAAGCAGAGGGAATGAGAACAGAACGAAACCTAGTGAGAAAACTCGTTTTGTTAGGAGAATAATTTGGATGAGCACATCCATATGGGATCTTAATATAAAAAAACCCAAAACTCACTTTTTGAGAAACTTTAAAATGGTGTGAAAATGAACAATGACTGTTTGAACTATTTTTCTTTCATTTATGGAAGAACTGAAATATTCAAAGTTACGATCCTGTGGAATGAGATTATTATAACGTACATGTACAAAGAATGCACATTGAGATAGCCACATAAAGGTAACTTAAAGTCTCGGCACAGAAATTTCACTCCCACTGTTTCTTCATCCCATTGTACATATATATTAAAAAAAAACACCTTAAAGTGGTCATTACCTTCCATCAAGTATTAGAGAGCAGTACTCGCCAGTACTTTTAAAAGTCTTCTATGTAGATACCTATGTCAGAGTCCTGTTCTCAGGGGACTATCTCTGCTCCCCTTGGCCATGAGTATTCACCTGCCTAAACACTAAAATGTTGCAACAGTGTGGGCTAACACACATTTTTAAAGGTCTTATAATCACTAGATTTAAGTGGTTTGTTACCACAAAATATGTTTCTGATGCAATAGGCAATCCTCTATCCAATTTCAAATCTTAACTACTAACTAAATATGGGCCTTCTGAAAAATGTTTTAACTCTAAAAAAAAAAAATCCTTAATTTTCTCTGTTTATAAAAAGTTCAGTAATGAAATGGCTTGGAAGCTGTGGTACTAATTAATCAAATTAGCTTTATATGTACAGCTGGGTTGTATTTTTTTTGTGTGTCGAAAGAGGTGTGTGATTTAAAGAAACTAAGCCAGGATGATATAATTTTCAAAAAGTTTAGTTGAATACTAATGTTACAGCAGAAGTTGTACTTTCAAACAACATCTATTACACCATCCTCTTACAGTTTTGCACCAAGTTCTCTGTGTCTGAAATGACTGTATTACTAATCTAAAAATGCCTAATAAAGGAGGCGACTATCAAAGAGAGTAAGGTCCCTACTGCAGCAGTATATGTGTATAGAGACATAGCTGTAGAGAGTCAGTGCTCCAGGGAGAGTGCAGCCTAGCTTACAGAAGAAAATCTGATTTTTTCAGAGATTTCTGATCACTAAATGTACAGGTAGACAATGAGTTAAAAATGATGTGGGTCATTGAAAGCCGTAGTAAAAACTAGCATTCACTCACGTGGTGTAAGATGCTCTGGATAAACATATGCTACTCTATGTTGCCTGCTTGAAAACCTTGCTGTTCAACCTCATTTTACTTTGAGGCACAGATGGGTAGCAACTTGCTTATATTTCCATACTTGGCCATTGAATGAGCCAGGAATAGAATGAACATCGCCATTCCTAGCTCTCACTTGAAATTTTCCCTCCTTATATTTCGCAATCGTAGTTACAGTAAGTGTGGAAGAGTCTTTTCTCAAAGATACATTAACAATGATTTGAGATTGTCTTTTTTTCCTATGATGACTGTAATGTTCTTGTTCAAATCATCTATTATTAATAGATCACATCTAGTGATACTGTGTCCAGTTCTGGGCCTTGCAATACAGGAAAAACATCAATAAAGTGCAGTGACTTCCATGAAGGTCCACCATGACAACCAGCACTGGAGCACTTGCCCCAAGAGAGGCTGGAGAGGGCTTGTTTAGCTGGGAGAAGGGATGGCTTTGGGTATCTCTGTGAATGGGGAGAGCTATCAACAGCCCTTCAGTAAGTATGGGGAGGGTATGAAGGAGAGAGAACCAGGCTCCTCATAATGGTGCATGACAGGAGGAAAAGAGGCAAAGGACTTAAGCTGAAACAGAGATGTTCAGATAAGATGTAAGGAAAAACTTCCACCATGAAGACAGTCAAACAATGGAAGAGGTTGCTCAGAGGTTTTGAACAACCACCCAGATCAAGGCGTGAGCTAGAGCTGTCCCTGCTTTGAGCAGGAGTTTTGACCAGAGACTTCCTGAGGCCCGTTTCAACCTGCATTAGTCTATGATCCTACACAGCTGTGCATTTATTAAAAGATTCGGCAACACATTACAGATATATTTTGTATCCTGCTGGGTTCTTTGTACATACATTTTTTCTTCTTTCTCAAAGAATTCCTTGCCTTGCATTTATGCAAAGCTCCTTTTATCTCACATTAAAAATTGCTGATGTTTCTGATGTTTTCTTGTATTATATTGATAAGTTCTCCCATGACCCATGGCTAAGAAGTCATTCCTAGATGACACTTACTTTAGTCTCTCTTGCAATCTTTGCTGAATTGCTTTTCTGCTCTTGTAAAATGCATTCAACATCACAGATACACGACAAAGAAGTGAATGTTCTGGCAGATTCCAACCTCAGGAAAATAAACCATTTTAAGTCTAAATTTGTATGAAGCTATCCCTCCCTGTATGTACATATTTTGACACCTTCGTCAACACAATTTCACTGTGCTTTTATGGAGTATCTATATATTTCTTAAAACCCCTTAAAGTAGATAAGGAAAATTCAGGCACTTCTCCCAGTTTATTGAGTTTTCACAGCTCCATTTATAGTTTAGTTACTTCAGACGGTTCTGGAACAAAAGCTGGAGATAGGAACTGAGGGCTTTGGAAAAGTTGAAAGCGAAGCAAATGTATTTGTGTTTGCAGATATGAATGTAAGTATATGTGCATGCATGTTTCTTTTACACAGTTGCCTTCTCTTTTACAGACCTGTCAAGTTTTCTACTGTAAGCCCAAGTTTGGCTTGAGTTACAGCAACTCGGATTGAGTGATTATCAGTTATACTCCTTGGAGTTTGACTGAAGAAACAAGTCATCACTTCTATAAAATACGCTAGGTACTCAGATAATGATTGAAGTAGGCAAAAAGTGATGTCCCAATGCATAATTACTCAACTCATCTTACCAAGGTGTACCGGAAATTGTACTGACTGGTACTGATATCCTTTCAACAGAAAACTACACATTTTTTGCAGCTCTCCTATGCCAACGAGGCATTCAGTGTGGCATTTGTGGCTGAGAGCCACTGCTGCCTAGGACACCAGAAGAATACAAAGAAATAAGGGATTTCACATTGGAATTCAAGAGGCAACACAACTACATCTCTACTGGGAAATTGAACAGCCAGTTACAGTTTTCTTTTTTACAGTTTTTCAGGCCAAATGACCTGATATGTCCATACAATTAAATTCCTTTAGCCTCTAAAATATAATAGCAACCCTCAAAATGTCTGTTGAGAATGGTTCCTGGCCTGTGTTGATTCAGAAATATTGCAAAGCATTGTGCTAGTTTGCCTAGGTAAAAAATGTCTCAGGCATTATATTGACAAGATAACTCAATAAATTTCCAGTGTCTGTATCCAGGATCTGATGGTGTTCAAAGTTCCAAACCAGACAAAATTCAAGTGTCTGAGATCCCAGGAAAAATTGGGAAAATATGTCTTAATGGCAGGACTAATGAGGAATACGCTATTGGAGAATTATTCCTCTTGAGTTATATCTGTGGTTGTAAAAGCTCATAAATTTATTTTCTTAGTCCCTTGTTTGATCACTGGGGTCTATATCAGAAAATCATGTCTGGAAGCAAATCAATATGAAATCAGATAGGCTTCCACTACCACTGTAACATATTTCTGAAGATAACAAGCACTTAGGAGCCAAGTCCCTTAAGTAATTGTTATTTACATGTGCTAATTCACTGTACATTTTTGTAAATTTGAACAGAAGAAAAGAAAAAAAAATTTGAAAAATTAAGGTTTTTAGAAACAAGAGCAGAAAATTAGGAAAAACTGGAAGAATAAACCCTGATGATTCTTCAAATTCTATGGAAGTATACAGTCTCCTCAAACTATCTTGAAAAAGCTCTAAAAATATGTTATCATTTTTTTCATTTAGTTTTTGGGTTTTTTGACTAGTGGCAGCAACTTTGTTTGTGATATAAAATATTAAATTTTGTCACAGGGGTCAAGTCAATCATTTTGCTAGTTAGCTTGTTTGGAAGGAATAATAGCCTCTTGTTTAGAAACTATGGAGTTGTTCCTGAGCCACTTTGGGTTCCTGTCTCACATTTCTTGTGTGTGGGCAGAGTCCTGTCGTAATGTTACATAACAAAGATCTCCCAGGCACAGAAAATTTCAGGATGCTATAGAAACTTCAGTCTTGGACTGCACAAAATAACTGAAACATTGCACAGCTTTTGAGAAGGGGTAATTTTTATTGGTCTGGTTTGGTTTACATGTCATCCTTCTCCGATAAATTGTTGCAGACTATCAGCAGCTTATGCTGCAGGAGTCGCAGCATAGGCTGGTAATAATCATGTTTATTAAATGCCGCAACAGGGGAATAAGTCAGCTTCAACACGTCGTGTCATATGTGACTATTGATTGCTACGCATGCCTATGTAAAAACTAGAGGATAATGAAGAATACAACAGCAGAGCCATGATAAACAATGATCCATGGGAAAGTCAATTATTTGCTAACCTGCAGTGCATTTCCTCAACTTCATGTCCCTGCTCCTTTTTCCTGTTCTTCTGCATATATAGGTTGGGACATGTATGAGAATTTGAGTACCTACCGAGGCCAAAAACCAAACCTTTGAAAATAATGATAATTGGAGTCAGAAAACTTTGTTTGAGCATCTTTATACTGAAGGGCAGCATGACTATTGACACTGAAAGAAAGAATAGGTGGTGGGAACAATAGAAGAAGTGTTTGTCTGGCAAAGTAACAAGCCACAATTCTTGCTAGTGTAGGACTAAAAAGTATTGCTTTTATCAAAACAAACAGCAAAGCAGTTGGGATGGAGTGCAACAGAATTTACTATGTGTTTAAGGATGGCAGGTAGGCAAAGTGGAGACTAAAGCAATAACAATAATAATCGTATGTCACAGTGAAAACTACAAGAAAGAAACAGTGAAGATCTGTGTCTAGAGATACTGTATGAATGAATGCAGGCTTTCAAAACGCTGTATGGATTTTAAAAAGGGGTTGAGAAAATAATTAGCAGTAAAAGGGGAAAAGGAAAAAAAATCAAGCTATAAATCTACTTTTTCAAACCTGGGGCAGATATTTTCAAAGTACTGATATTAATGTGGTCTCAATAGCTAAATCCCCAGCTAGCTTTGAATGTTTTCACATAGACACTTACTATCGGGCTGCTAGTTCCGTAATTAGGCCCTTAAATCAAAGAAAACTAGTTTTCAAAGAAGTTGACCTCTTCTTAAAATTATTCAGAGTTCAGTGCTTTTGAAGATCAGGTCACTTTGATTTAGGTCTTGGGTACACGGCCTGGGTATTTTGACCTCCAGGGGCATCTTGAACAAGTGTCAGAGGGTTGCAACCTTTGTGTCCACTCAGTATTACAAAACGAAAAGAAGGTACTGCAAAAGCCTCTCTCTAGAAGAGCGCCTGGTACGATAGGAAGATTGAGAGTCAAGTTATGGTCTTACTGGCTTGACGTGAGATAGTTGCAGGAAGGACAACTGGTTCCCTGCAAGCTGCACAGTTCTGCTCAGATGTTTTTTCTCCATGGGAAGTCCAGATGGGAAGGTACACATGAATGGAATAAGAACCAGGCATGAGTCTGAGTTGCAGAGAGGTCACTGGTCTACAATTCAAAGGATTTGGTTCATTTCCTCATGCCAAGATCCCTGGGTCAAGGCTGGCCTAGAACATCTCCTTTCCACTTCAATTCTCCTTACATTAAATCAAGGCAAGGAGCACTACTGAAAGCTGATGGGTTACTCAGCTGTTTTGGGTTATTAGCTTTCCTTCCTGGAAAGAAATCTATTATGTGACTCTATTTGAGAGTTCAGTTTCTTGGTTCTGCAAAACCAAAAAAATAAGAAAAAAGAAAAAACAATCCTCCACTCCAAATGTTTGTCGTCCTCAGAAGATTTACTTGGATATCTCAGTTACTGCGAGGCAGGCAAAATAGGGTTTTTAGTTCTCGTGAGAGACAAGAAGCCCTTAGCCATCTCTTTAGTTCCAGTCTGATCTAGCCTAGTTTCTTCCGCAGTTGTGTCTATAAACAAAGTCCAAGGAGATCTAGAAGAAGCTCAGCTCAGCTACTGAGATGACTAAGCAATGTAGATATATATATATAGGTTTTAACTGATATAATGAAAAATCTCAAGACATACATTTTACAACTGTTGATGCTTGTGTGATTTTCAGGTAGTGACAACACATTGCTGTAACCAGGGAGAGGATTAACATCATCTTTAAGCTCATCCAAAGCCCTTTTACCCCGATTTTTGTTCCTAGTATAATCACAATGAGTTTGTGCAATGATCCCATGTAATAAACCTTCTATTTCTCTATCCCTTTCATTCCCCTGATTCCTTTCTTATTTAGACCTCTCTGTTTTGCCAAAATCTGTTCTTTTTTCCTCTCTCCTCTCATAGTTTTGTTTTTCCTTGACTCTTACTTTTTTAGCCACCATCCTTCAGTGAACTCACATAGCTACTGATTTTGGACTGCCAGGGTTAGTCAACGGGCTTTGACACTGCATCTTAAGATTAGAGGGGCTGAACTGCAAAAGAAATCGGTTATATTACATCATTGTTCATTACCTGAACAGACTAATACTGCTGCACTTCCTAATTAAGAGTGATTTTCCAGCTTAGAGAAGTATAAAATATATGATGTGGCTCAATGAAATAACGCATGAGAA
The DNA here is from genome assembly GCF_009769465.1 of Tauraco erythrolophus. Classification (NCBI taxonomy): domain Eukaryota; kingdom Metazoa; phylum Chordata; class Aves; order Musophagiformes; family Musophagidae; genus Tauraco; species Tauraco erythrolophus. Next base: position 67,907,427 of record NC_141466.1, on the reverse strand, counting down.
AAGTGATGGAGTGAGAGCTGGGAACCTGCCTATCAGAAACTGATGGAAAACAATTCAGTTTCAATACTTTTTGCTTGAATGGCTTCACACGTAGTCTATTAAGGGCTTCAGGGAACATTGTGACTGTCTCCTCTGATCTCTTGCATTACACAGGCTGCTGAAGTGAGCAAATCAATCTCTGCGGCAGGCCCGTAACTTGGGTGGAGCTTGTATGAGCTCCTAACAGCATCAGTACTGGGTCAGAGATCCACTACTGTATCTGTGCACTCCAGCCTCTTCTCTGACAATGCTTCGTAACAGAACATATAAAAATAGTAGAGGAAGTTTATTCCACACCTTTTGGGAAGACATCTAGGCTGGTGCTGATTTTAGCTTGAGAAAGAAACACTCTTTAGTATTCCTCTGTAATGAGTGGAACCACATTGTCTCTTCCAGTAGGATAGTCAGGGCATTCAGAGTTTGGCCCTTGTCATGAATCTTAACCCTAAGGGAACATTTCTCTTCATGTTACTGACTACTGAGGGAGTTTGTGGAGAAAAGCATTTCTAGAAAGATGTCAACCAGTTTGAATGACATCCTCCATGTCCTAATGATGGAGAATTCATTTGCAAATTGATCCTTTTTTATTCTTTTTTTTATGCAACTGTTTTTTAAGCTAAAACATTTTTGAGTGAGGGCATCATTTTCAAGTTAAAATATTAATGTTGTCTACAACAATGACATAACAGCCAGAAAAACTATTAAAAGAGTGAACATTATCCCTTGGAATTACTCATTAAACGATAACATCCCCATGCCTTTTATTAAGGGCAAGCTAGCGGTTCGCAGCAGATAATTATTCAATAGACTTCAAGTAGATTGTATAAGTATTTGTATAATAATTTGAGGTTCAATACCATGGTTGTTGGAATTCTCTAAGGAACTCCGAAGTGAATGATCTGTTCAGGCAATAGAGAACACAGAATAAGTTCATGAGCAGAAGACTATGATAGAAACACTTTTGGACACCTTTGTGCACCCAGTTGCTAGTATAGACAATATATTACTCAAGTCTTAAGCCCCAATTTTTTAATGGTATATAAATAAACTATGCATGCATCATTCATTTTCAAATATAAAAAAGCCAAAGGAGTACTGTTTTTCCCCATTATTCATCCATCTCTTAACATTCACCTTCTTACAGAAATAGAGGTCCTGACCTATTCTGACTGTAATAAAATTGTCTGGACCCCTTATTATTAATAAGGGAGTTTAATTTTAGGATCACACTGAAATTCCAGTGCAGGTAATTGCATTTTCCATGTCTTAATGTCCCTCAGCTCCTTCAGCTGCCTTCAGTTCCTGTTCAAATTGTTGCAGCGTACTGTCAAATCCGTTTAATAGCTGACATGTTCCACATCTGAAGTGGCTCCATTTTCCATCCAACGAGGAGGTGAGTTCATAGTTTGTACTGCTGACATACCTTCCAAAGGGAGGGGTTCTGCTGAGGGTTTGCACGGAGACTTGGTTAGTTAATATTTATTAACTTTGCTTGAAATGTGATAGGAAAAGGTGACAAAGTACTATTGCTGTTAGAATACCTATTTTCATTAGCTCTTCCTTTCAATAATTAGCATGAAGTGCTCAGAAAACAAAACAACCTCTTGACCAAAAGAAAAAAAATCTATCTCAGGGTATTAGAAGAAAACCCTTCATACCTGATTTTTCATGTGTGTGTGCCTGTTTAGCTGTATTCGTTTCTTTTTTTTTGTTTGGATTGTATAAAACTGTTGAAACAAAATAATTTATTAGCTCAGTTTTATTTGCAAGGAAGGTTCAGTTGCCCTTTATATTATTGTTATATCTCAAGACAATGTTTCTTTACTTATGAGCAGATGTTTGAAATCCTCTAGGAGATTTTTATAAGACTATGGAAATGAACTTGGCATGGGTACCGGTCTCCCAGGTGGAGCGGGTGAACACAAGCCTTCTTAGAAGTCTCAGATCAAGGCTAGTCAGAAAGAGCAACAGAGCCCAGCCACCAAAAGCCTAGTGCTTTGGTGACTGACAGGTACAGGCTCTTTCTGAAGCATAAAAAGGAATGCTAAATGATCTCACTGACAGAATAAATCTTCTATTTGTTTGGTCTGGACCAGATGTGCTACAGGCTGATGTGGAAATGTCTGCTGATGCCAATCTCAGTTTAAATCACAATTTGGCAGCAGGATTTCCCCCCCCCCCCTTCTCCCCCCCCCCCTTTTCTTTTTTTTTCTTTAAAGTTGCAAGCCCATTCAATGCTCCTAAAAAAGTTTCAGCAATGATGACAATTAATTGGAAAGGGCCTCATTTGCCTTCCCTAGGACTGTGAGGAGCAGCCTTTCAGGCTTTGCTGCCTGCATAACAGAGAAGCCACTGTAAAGTCAGGAGAAACTCCTCAAGGTTTCATGCATTGAGGCCTCTGCCCTATCCTAATACCATCTGTCCATGTCTCATTATGCAGACTTGGATGCCATTCTAAAACATGGTCCAACAGAAATGGATGAGATGATAGTTTTAGGTCAGGTAGTTTGATAGATCCTCATGGGTTGGTATAAGTATCCTTGTTTTCCAGAGTATAAAAAGAAAAAATTCTGGTTTAATAATTTTAAAACAATGAAGCACTTTAAAACCTTTAATATCTTTGCACTTAATGGGAGTTCCCTTCCATGCCTGATGTCATCTTCTGCAAAAAATGACAGTTTTCTTTTTAATTGAAAAACTAGCATCTATTTGCTTTGCCACAGAACGTGTGGTCAAAGTGCTCCAATTTTTCCCTAGAGGTATATTGGAGTGCACTAAAACTTCAGCCAAGGGGGGGAAAAAAGTAAAAAAAGAAAACAGTGGAAACATCAGTTTTATGATTAGATATTATTATCTATTGTGTGATAAATAATCACACAAGAAATCTCTTGTTTCATTGAAAACTTGACAAGATTAAATGTTTGACATACCTGAGCAGAAAGTCTCTGGCTCAGAGAAATTATGGTTTCCTGTTGGAACCGAAAACATGGAGAAAACAACACAAAGGCATTGAAAGAGAAGGAGGCATGCAGTCAAGCTTTTCTGTCTGTAAGACCCAATAAAACACACTATTTCATCATCTGCCACTTTCAGTTATTTCAGAAAGCCAGATACATATTAATGCAGAAGTATTGCCTGTGTAATGAAAGATTGAACTATTAAAAAATCAATTTATTACATACCTGTGACGTCCTCACAAACCTTTTGCTCATGGATCTGTTTCCACAGAACTCAATCTAAAGCTTTAGCTTTCTGGTGCCTTTGTTTTCCTTTTAATTCAACCAGCCACAGTAAAGTTGCCTTCTTTTTCCTGAAAGGTAAATTTTGCTCCAAAGGCAAAATTCAGTCCTTCAGAAAATTAAAGATTTTCCACATCAGACACGTCACACTTTTCAAATGTATTAGAGTCCCTGGGGGGTCAGAAATGGGAACTTTGCCTCACTCTTTGGGATAAATTTTCTGTTTCACAGTGGGGTCCAACATCTAATTCTGGAGTCATAAACAATAGACTTATTTGTTATAATAGGAAGATTTGAATGTTATGACAGTCTTTAAGTTGTTCTTTAGTAAATGGGGTGAGACCTAGCAGTGCATGACTCAGAGTACTGGATAATAAATTAACGTGTCAAGGGGAGCTCCAAAGATGTATGGTAAGAACACTTGTACCTATTTAAATTATCTCTGAAACTGAATCTAAAAGTGGCCCTTTGAGGTCCAGAACCAAAACAGGAAAGCAAGTTTCCTTAAGGCTTTCTGACATCTTTGCTTCAACCCCCAAATTAAAAAGACAGTGAGGTTCAAAGAGAAAAGGAATATTTTCCTAGCTTAAGTTTGTTTCCTGAATCAAGCAAGAGCTGAAAGACTGCCAGAGGTATTCTGTAGCTGCTACCTGCATCTCATTTCAGCTTCTGATCCTCTAGGTCAAGAAAACAACTGAATTTGGAAAGCAAGGTATGACAAAGGTTTAAAAATAGCAGAGGAATCATTACTAGTTTGGAAGACATTAACACTAATCAAATCTGCTAGTACATCTGATTATGATGGATTCCATGTATGTGCAGCCATGGTTAAGTTCTACATCCAAGAAAAAGGATATTTGTATTACTGTAATTCCAAAGCATATTTATTTCAGATGATGAAGCTGAGTTGGTAGTGTTAAGAATTATCATCAGAGTTCGCAAACTTTGTCAACATACGTATGGAAGAATTTCTAAATCGTTCTTTTTCTGGTCAAGAAAAAAACCTACTGCATTTCATGGCAGAGCAGATGTACATCAACTGTTCAAGCATCCAAGGAGTTTGTTGCTCCATGCCAGTGTGTTACAGGAGACTGCATAACTAAATCTAAAAATTATATTTCCATTGAGAGAAAAAGGTGGGCAACATTCCCAGGTAAATAGAGTTTTTCATTCTCAATGGTCGAGTCATTTGCATTGCAGTCAAATAAAGCCAGTTCTTTGATTGAAATGTGATGCAAGAGGAATGTTTTGGGACATCTAACCAAAAAAGTAAAACTGAGGCCAGTGCACCAGGGATGGAGGATACAAGGCTAGCACGGACAGCAGCCACCTTTCTTACACTGTGTGTTAGACAAAGAGAGGATATCAACGTTCTATGGATGTATAGGGTACCTGTAGCTGGTGAACATAATGTCAACAATAAGGATCTCAACTGAGCAGCTGCAGTCAACATCTAGTCCTGAGGATATATATATCTAGTCCTAAAATATATACGTTAGGAGCTCCCAGTTGCCTAAATAGTTTCCAGTGTGCCAGGATGGAAGCAGTCACAGTCCTAACAACCATTTCAGAATAAATTCAGGGTAGTAAAGTATAAACTGAATTTTGGAACTCCAAGTATGAGCCCAAACAACACTCTTGAGAGGATGAATGAGACAAGAGCTCTCTTAAGCTGGGTTTACTAATCCTGCCACTGTGAGACAAAAGTGGTGACAGTTGTTTTTTGGAGTTTTAGTCTTCTGTATAAGCAGCCACTGTCTCTATAGAGAAATATTTTCCTCAGCAGAAGCAGAAAGAACCACATTATTTCTATGCAGAAGAGGATCAAAGGTCCCTGGCTGTGCAGTTCACACTTTCTAGACTGCTGGCACCTGTCTGTTCTGGCAAAAGAAAATGTGTCAGTAAATCCATACTCACACTCTTCGCCTCCATTGTGCCGCCCCTAGCAGGCTTCTACTGTAGCTTGTGACATGAAGATGGTTCTGGACCATCCTATTCTTAGTCCATCAGCTCTTATGTACAGTCAGGTGAGCTATTTCTGTGGGCACCGCAATCTACTAGTAGTTACAGACTGGTCAAACTCCAAAGCTCATATTGCTTATCTGTTGATGAGACTTCATCAATGAAGGAGTGAATATCTATTAGCAATGTTTGTTAGCTCTTACTATTCTTCTCGAAACATATGTTGGAGAAAAACTTATGGATGGCTTCCTTACTCACATGGACCCTCAGATGGGGAATGCAAAAAACATCAATATTTTATTCTCTCAGGACACACTAGGTCAGGTCATGTGTAATGGCATGCTACCAGCGGTGAACTGGACATTTTTATAATAGATATAACGAAGGGAAACAGAGGCAATGATTTTGTGAAATTACCTAGACCTTACCCATAGACTTCTTCAAAGGCATCTGCAGTCTGGCTGCTGTTGCAGTCTATTGTTTCATGGTTCTGTTAGATGTGTCCTTGCTCCAGGAAAACCTGACAGCAACAATAGCAAAAAATACGAGTGAATATCAAGTATATACTGTAATGCATATTTCATCAGAGCTCAGCAGCTCTTTCTCTGGCTCAAAATAAATGCTCTTCTTTCACTGTGATTCCCAAAATATAAACACAACACAAAGTCTTTCCAAAAACAATCATCAAAAATGTGAGCCCATCTTCTCAGGAGTGCTGTAACTTCAGTGTACTGTTTATTTCACTGGAAGTCTCAAATTATATTAACAGTTAATAGAGAAGTTGCTACTTTAAATATCTAGTTTCATTTCTCTGAATACTGAGATTGACTTTTTCTCCAATTAATGTGGTGAATACATGCTTTCTGTTCTTATTTAAGATGTCAAAGTGTCAGATTGTTTCTTTACAGCTCAAACAGGAGACACGTGTTTACAAAAATAAAATAGAATAGTTCAGTCATAGCTGCGGTTAATAATTTCAGAACAAGATAGAATTACTATTGTATTATGGTATAACATGACATAATTATGACAGGCCTTGACATGTGCTGAGCGTGATTGTCTGTCATGCAACAACATTGCTGAATCTTCATAAAATCAGTCTTAAGGCAAGCAATACAAAATACAATTTAAGCTGGACAAATTCAGGCTGAGCGAAAGACTGATGTATTTTAATAGCGAGAGGAATTGAACTTTGCAGCAATGCTTTTGATGGATATTCTATCTATCTCAGGCAAATTTAGATAAATTAATTAAATTTTTATTTTATTTTTTTAAAAAAGGAGAGTTTAAGTATACAGATATTCAATGGTGTCCAAACTAGATGAACAGCGGCTTTTAATTGACAGAAAATCTGCTGTTAATGCTTCTACCACAAAACTGTCAAGTATCTTTCTTAAAGGAAGATAGTTGTTATCAGTCCTCCTTTAGAATAATTAGCCACTGTTTTACAGCTTCTATCTGCATGTGATCTAAAGAGGCCTGCTTTTCAGTGAGTGACGACACAGTCATGACATCTCACCCAGATTTAACCGTCTAATTATTAAATGTATTGTCTTCTCTACCCATTTCTGCAGCTAGCAAATTAATTTCTGAGATAGAAACAGCATGGGAACGATGGAGGGCCATTTAACAAGCTGTTTTTAAAACTAGATGGTCCCCCCAAAATGGATTTTAATTAACTGACTGGCTTTGCATTGATAAACCCTCAGACATTCCATAATCGTATCTCATGAGCTTTCTCAAATAAAATTAATTAAAAATAACACTATAAAAAACTTTATTCAAGCTTGGCAGGAGTATTTCCTGTGCTGTGATATTACAGCATGAACAATCCTACAGGTAAGAGTCTTTTTCTCCTTCATAGTTAATCTAGAAACTTTCAGGCTAAGTGCATTTTCCAATTCTATGGTATTGGAGGAAAAGTATAAGGCTTTATAGCCAAAGGGGCTATAAGTCAGAGTTATTTGAAGGATTAATATGCCAGAGGCCATCATCTTTCAATATTGCAAAATGAGTTAATGGCTTTCACTGCATAGAGTATAAAACCACAAGGGATCCTGCTAAATTTTGACCTTCTGTCTATCATTGGGCATTCAGTGTTACCCAATATCATATCCCAGATTTCAGTTAGGCAAAGCATTTAAATTTCAGGGTTTGTCAGTTGTGTGTCATTGGGAGAGAAAAAAAGAAGCCAAAGTGTGACCAAAACCTAAGGTTGATAAGCACGGAAATGAATTGGATGTGCTTCTCCCACTCTACAATTGAAGATAAAATTGCACCCTAGCAGTGAAAGGCAATCTACTACACCCACAAAATCCAGATGTTTGCCTGTTGGACCTAAGTGGAAAATTCTTTCCTGAATCCATTGAATGCTCTCACTGTGAAAGAATACGAATTGTCTGTGCCCCCTTTGAGGACTAAGCAACATCATCACTGATGTCTCTGAGGAAGGCTGAAAATAAGAAAACAGCCAACCCCAAATATATCTGGTTAATGGTGTACTCAGGAAAAAAAAAAACCACTCCTTGAGCCCTTCAGGCAACTGAGGCATGACATAGAATTGTTGTCTTAATGAAAGTATTTTGAACATGTCAGGAGCATTTTATCTGTAGAGCAGGAAACGAGTCTGGCTGTGAAAGAGAAGCCTGAGAGTATGCATGAATAGGGTATGAACTATTCTCCAAGTTCCTTCCAGGTCATTGCTGAGTTCCAGTTTGCAGGACACTGTGAGTAAAGATTGTGCTTACACTTACAGGGCCAAATTTGTTCCCAGTCAGATAGGTGCTTTGCTTTTCAGAGATTAGGAAAGAAAAAATGAGAAACGGGCAATACATTGGTGGCAGAACTTTTTTTCCGAAAGATCTCAATGTCAGGGTCATGAGAACTCTGATAGGTCTTGATAGCCCAGACCAGTTTCACCTGGAACCCCCACTCCTTTTGCCCACAGACCTAGCAGCCCCATTTAAACTCAGACCTGTGGCTCAGTCCCTGCTTGAGCTAAATTGTAGGTATGCTGGTCTCCAGTCCTTCCTCTGACCCTGCCTCCTGGGTGGACTTTGGACCTATGTCGTAGCTTTCTCTTCAGCTCTGTCTCTTGCCTTGACCCATTTGGTTCCTGACTGGGCTCCCTGGAGGGGCCATGGACCTGGTTTATCTCCCTCTCTGTGTCTGGGACTGTTCACTGATCCCATTTCCAGCAGAGAGCACTACCTGGCATGCTTAGAGTTGCACCCTGTCAAGGGGATACCGTTTGCTCTGGGGTCACCCTTAACTCCTGGCTTGTCCTTCCTCGTAGAACAACAGGTCCTCACTAGCTGAGTATGAGTCCACACAGCATGTTCTTTCAGTGGCCTGCATGGAAGGCTAGATCAGCTCAAGTGAAGAGAGCAGGTTAAGAAAACTGAGAATACTCCAGAAGTGAACTTGCAGAGAAACAGTAGCCAGCTCTGTGCTCCTCAGTACAAGACAGGCATTGATATACTGGAGCAAGAGAAATTCACGAGGATTGTTGGGAGATTAGAGCACATGATATACAAGGACAACAAGGTATGTTCAACAATAAGAAAAGAGTGTTAAGGTGATATCTTATTGTCTCCAAAGGGCACAGAGAAGATTATCTAGACGTTTCGGACATGCACAGTTGATAGGGCGAGAAGTAACGGACATGAATTGCAACAAAAATCTGCATCTAGGAATGAGGAAATATTTTCTACCTTGCAGGTGGTCAAACATTGGAACAAGGACCCAGAGAGACTGAAATCTTCATTGTTGGAGACTGTCAGACTTCACTGGCCAAGGACCTGAGCTAACCAATCTGATTTGGCCCTGCTCTGATGAGGGGACTGGACAAGGTGAGTTGCTGCAAAGGTCTTTTTTCTAACTTATCCTATGGCTCTAGAAAAATCCTTTAAAAAATATTTACCTACAGAAACTACATCAGTGAACAGCACAAATGAACAGCTGATATCTGAAATCACAACAGAGTGGAAATTCTGCCTGTCCTATTTCTTCTCTCTGCCTTTATGAGCAGAGGCTGGTCTCTCAAAATTTCTCAGGAGCTCATCTGTTCCTTCTGTGCCGAGAACAAAGGAAAAGAAATATTTAAAATGAGTGTGATGTGAACAGGATCATTGCAAAGTAAGATGTTTTTCAAAGTTTCCCAGGAGGTATCACTATTTTTTTATATCCATCTGGAATTCAATCATTGTTACTTGCCAGCTGCTGCTGGGACCTTCCAGTTGTTTCTCCTCTTCTGGACACAACATGTAGAGGGAGTAGTTATTGCTGCTGATATAACTCTGAAGGACAGGCACATAATCTGGGAATACAGGCAGCTTTTTTTTTGTTTTGTTTTGAAATGGACCAAATTTATGTTGTACTGTCTTGGCTGATTACAGTTGAGGTTATTGGAGGGTACAACTTCTGAAAGTCTGTGCAGAGTATAACCTCTCTGCTACTGCCAACATGAGAATCTCTTCACTGCACAATCCTGACAGTTTTATTCAATCTGTTACAGACATTACGAAAAGCTCAGTTTTGGAGGACATATATGATAGAATTTTTATTTTATTCCCTGGAAGACAACCTATAAAGGCCTGCAAACCTCTCTCCAAAACTAGCACATATAATTTACAGAAGAATTAATAAGAACCTATGGACTCTAGGTATTAGTCCTCACTATACAGCAAATTGCTTGACCCTGATGTGAACACAGCAAGAATCAAACAAAATTAGTTCTACTCACCTATTTAAACACCACAAAATATTTTGCTGCCTCTTATGGTGTCTCAATGTGGGTTACTGATAGGCTCTGAATCCCTCACTGTCAACAGGGAAAAGCTGCATCTATAACCTACTGCAGGTGCTGAACTTAAGCACTGCAATGACTTCCCACTGACTATGATCAGTTGTATTCCTGAACAGCAGATGGTTTGACTAACAAACACATCACACTCCAACAAATGTGCCTTACTCTTTCTTAAGTTTGCTGGAAAGGGGTCTGAATAGCATTTCACAGATGTTTGAAGAGTTTCGTGAACAATGTTCAACTTAGTTGCCTTAGACACCTGCAAGCTTAAGGTAAAAGAAAAGAAAAATCCAACTTAAAGCACTGCTTGGGAAACAACTGTTAAGATGCTTGTCCTTGACAGGGCTGGAAAGTTAGTAGCTATGAATTTTTAGAAGAAAAATCAATGAACCCCTAAGGTGTGTTTTCCTGGGTGTCTTAGAGGTTTGCACCCCGTAGTGATGCCTTGGAGGTTTGGCCTTTTAGTATCACATAAATCTAAAAGAAATGTGATAATACTGAACTTGACAACATGTTACTAAAAACAAGCTGCCAAGCAGCTTTAGAAAGCTGTCAGACTACCTGTCAATAAACATGCATTGTTTAGTGAAGTGGATCCCAACTGCAATTTCTAGGAGATGAGAGGACATTGAACACTCCACAAAGCTTCTCTTAGTCCTTGCATGGGCAAGATCTTAGGACAGCAAGGATGCAAACAGACTGAGTGCATCAAAAGAAGTGTCTCCGTAATATTATTGGCCTTTCTGGCTCCACTGGGAAGTGGTGGAGTCACCATCCCTGGAGTTATTTAAAAGACTGGTAGATGCAGTGCTTAGGGACAGGGTTTAGTGGTGGACTTGGCAGTGTTAGGTTAATGGTTCAACTTAATATCTTAAAGGTCTTTTCCAGCCTAAATGGTTCTATACGATTCTATGAATAGGCTTACAAAGGAAATTCTACCAATGTCAATCATCTCCCTGTCAGGCAACAGTACAGAAAACTGGAGCAAGTTTAAATAATATGGTTTTCATGTCTTAAATAGGAACAAAGACAGACTGGCCATAAAGCATTTTAAAATCGTAGTAGTTCCTACATATAAATAAATATGTTCAAAATATTTTCAGTGAGTTGACAGAATTTGCATCTGATTGATATCAAAAAGCTTCACTTTCCTTTTCTCAACAGTACAAAGAAAAGTAACATCTAACCCAAAACATATTGTATGTTTTTAGTGAAGATGTGAGAATCTTGAGCTTTGTCTAAATCATTTGAAATCAAATGGAAAAACATATGTCCCTGTGTAACAGACAGAGGCATACTTCAGAGGCTATTCCAAGGGCAAGGTCTGGCTTGAGAATGGCTTGGTCTGTCCTCACTGAGAGGAAAACACAAACAAGAAAACAAATAGCGGAAAAGAAATCACTGCAGTGTTAAATGCTACGGATAAACAACTGAATAAGAGAACGTGTGCAAATCGTAAGTATTTCGAGATATAAAAAACCAGTGATCTGAGCAGAAATGTTCTGCATCCTGAAGTGGCTTCTCTTTTACTTGTAATATTTGGCCCCTTAATGTCTCTGTTATATCTTCTCCCACTGGTATGACTTAACCATTTAGGGAGGAGGAGAAGTTAAGGACAGGAATGTTTCTGAAACAATGTGAATTTATTTCTGTATTTGGCATGGGTCGAACAGATATTTGAGGTGATGAGCCACATATTGTAGGAACATATTTGTGGATCCAAATCTCAGCACACAGGAGGGAGGAGAGACCTCAGAGACCACTGAGCCTGTCATGGGTGTTCCAGGTGTGGACAAGTGGGCAGCAAATACACGGAGCTAAACTCACTGCAGCTTGAACTTTGTTAACTGATCTTTTTTGAATTGGTTGGATGGTCACACTCAAAGAGTTGTGGTCAATGGTTCAATGACCACGTGGAGGCCAGTGACGAGTGGTGTTCCTCAGGGGTCAGTACTGGGGCCAGTGCTATTTAACATCTTTGTCGGTGACATGGACAGTGCTATCGAGTGCACCCTCAGCAAGTTTGCAGATGACATCAAGTTGTGTGGTGTTGTGGACACGCTGGAGGGAAGGGATGCCATCCAGAGGGACCTTGACCGGCTGGGGAGGTGGGCCTGTGAGAACCTCATGAAGTTCAACAAGGCCAAGTGCAAGGTCCTGTACATGGGTCAGGGCAATCCCAAGCACAAGTACAGGCTGGGCGGAGAATGGATTGAGAGCAGCCCTGAGGAAAAGGACTTGGGAGTGCTGGTGGATGAGAAGCTCAACATGAGCCAGCAATGTGCACTGGCAGCCCAGAAAGCAAATCGTATCCTGGGCTGCATCAAAAGGAGCGTGGCCAGCATGTCGAAGGAGGTGATTCTGCCCCTCTACTCTGCTCTCATGAGAACCCACCTGGAATACTGTGTTCAGCTCTGGACTCCCCAGCACAAGAAGGACATGGAGCTGCTGGAGCGGGTCCAGAGGAGGGCCACGAAGATGATCCAAGGGCTGGAACACCTCTGCTATGGAGACAGACTGAGAGAGTTGGGGCTGTTCAGCCTGGAGAAGAGAAGGCTCCGGGGTGATGTTATTGCAGCTTTCCAGTACCTAAAGGGGGCCTACAGGAAAGCTGGAGAGGGACTTTTTCCAAGGGCGTGTAGTGATAGGACAAGGGGAGATGGCTTTAAACTGAAAGAGGGCAGATTTAGATTAGATCTAAGGAAGAAATTTTTTACTCAGAGGGTGGTGAGGTACTGGAACAGGTTGCCCAGAGAAGTTGTAGATGCCCCATCCCTGGAAGTGTTCAAGGCCAGGTTGGATGAGGCTTTGGGCGACCTGGTGTAGTGGAGGGTTTCCCTGCCCATGGCAGGGGGGTTGTAACTAGGTGATCTTTGAGGTCTCTTCCAACACTAACCATAAAAAAAAAAAACAAACAAAAAAACCCAAACAAACCCAAAAAACCAACTTCTGGTCTTATAGACCTGAATCAGATTGACTCCATAGTGTATGAAAGAGAGGAAAAAGGGAAATCTAAAGCCCAGCTGAAGACAGGTACCATGAAAACACCATAATAATATAGTAGACAAGTAATAATAGGAAAGCAGAGACCAGAACAGAAGTTTGAAATTTGAATTTAAAAATATTACAGATGTAAATATTTCAGAGTGTTAGGAATTATATATGGAATTATTTCTGCATCAGTGGCCAAGAGACCCCACCTGGAGTGCTGCATTCAGCTCTGGGGACCCCAACACAAGAAGGACAAGGACCTGCTGGAGCGGGTCCAGAGAAGGGCCACAAGGATGATCCGAAGGCTGGAGCACCTCTCCTATGAAGACAGGCTGAGAGAGTTGGAGCTGTTCAGCCAGGAGAAGAGAAGACTCTGGGGACACCCTCTAGCAGCCTTCCAGTACTTAAAGGGGGCCTACAAGAAAGCTGGAGAGGGACTTTTTTACAAGGGTGTGTAGTGTTAGAACAAGGGGTAGTGGATTTAAACTGAAAGAGGGCAGATTTTGATTAGATATAAAGAAGAAATTCTTCTGTCTGAGGGTGGTGAGGCACTGGAACAGGTTGCCCAGAGAAATTGTGGCTGCCCCATCCCTGGAAATGTTCAAGGCCAGATTGTATGGGAATTTGAGGAACCTGGACTAGTGGAAGGTGTCTCTGTCTATGGTGAAGGGGTTGGAACTAGATGATCTTTAAGATCTTTTCCAACCCAAACCATTCTATGATGATTCTATGATTCTACACTTTTTTTGGGAGGACGTGGGAGAGCCAGAAGAAAACTGTGCCTGGGCCTTGTTTTTAACTTACAAAGATAGGTAAGGTACAGAGTACTAGCTTGAACCAAAACTACACCAGAAACTGTGATATCAGTTAAGCAGTAGGAGTGATCAATGGTTCAGCAGTAGAAGCACAGCCAGAATTTCTTAAACCTTGCTTTGCCTGCCATTGTTCTCTTCTGTGTAAGTATCAGATACAGAAATTTTACAGATTGCCTTGCAGTGTTTCATCAGTGGCTAATTAAATTAAGGAGCAATCATTGCTAGGACCTTGTTCTGCCCTGAAAGTGGCAAATAACCAGGGACCTTGATAGCTGTCATGAGACAGGGCTTTGTTGAGGGAGGTGATTCTCCCCCTGTACTCCACTCTTCTAAGACCCCACCTGCAGTACTGTGTTCAGCTCTGTGGCCCCCAGCATAAGAAAGACATGGACCTGCTCAAGCAGGTTCAGAGAAGGGCCATGGACATGATCAGGGGGCTGGAGCACCTCCAATATGAGGACAGGCTGGATTGTTTAGCCTAGAGAAGAGAAGGCTGCTGGGAGACATTCTACTTAAAGGGGGCCTACAGGAAAGATAAGAAGGGAATCTTTATCAGGGAATGTAGTGACAGGACAAGAAGCAATGGCTTTAAATTGAAACAAAGTAGATTTAGACTAGATATTAGGAAGAAATTTGCTGTGAGGATGGTGAGACACTGGAACAGTTTGCCTGGAGAAGTTGTGACTGCCCTCTCCTTGGAAGTGTTCAAGGCCAGGTTGGATGGTGCTTTGAGCAACCTGATGCAGTGGAAGGTGTCCCTGCCCCTGGCACGGCGGTTGGAACTAGATGATCTTTGAGGTCCTTTCCAACCCAAACCATTCTATGGTTGTATGATTTTCCACCTACCCGATATTTCCTCTCACCTCTTGCCATGACAGCCCTGTATGGACTGAGTGGGGTATTGTTTTCAATAACATACTTTCCCCTGGAGTTTGAGAAAGAGTAGGGAAAGAATAAGTAGGAAAGCGAAATAAGAATTACAACACACCATGTTACACGACTGAAACGTTGTCCTGAAGAGACATCTGGACGTGTGGGTTTTTTGTTTTCTGAATGTTCCTCTGCGAACTGACGACTGAACCTGTGCCTAAACACAACACACGACAAATGGTGAAGCGGAGAAATGACAGCTCGGTAAGAAGTCTCAGTGCTCAGATTTTTTGTTTTCTATTCAAATCACTGTTTACAAGCTTCCTGAGCAACAGTTCCAGGATGCAAAATTGCATTCAGTGTCCTCTCTCTCATTTGGCTTGGCAGAATAAAGGTCATGAGTGAATCCGTCAGACTGTACACCATGCCTTTTGCTCGCTGTGACAAATAAATAGCTAATCTGATGCTGTAGACTCTGTCACCTCTATCAAATCTCATTTTGTCTTCAGTTTGTTGGCAGTTTCAAATGGTTTCTTTTCAAAAGGTTCTTTCCTGAATATGTGAATTTGGGGCTTTACATCTCTTTCTCATGAGATGTTGACATGCCGCTTAGAGCACGGACTAATGATTGAATCTCTTTTTTGAGTATATCATGTTTTGCACTAGTCTGGTTTGGAGAGGGCTTTTCACGTATGCACTTGTTTAAACATACTCAGTTCAACATAAGCGGTACAAGCCAAAACGGGCTGCAGGGTTTTGTTATATTTTTTTTCCTTCTTCTTTGTAACGCAAAGAATGTGAAATTAAAAGAGTCAGCTTTAACTTTAGTCTTGCAACACAGTTCCTTTTAACTTGCCTCAGTCCCATGAGTACCCTGTCACCTTAATTTCTGTTTAGAGTAAGACAGGTTTGTAGCACTCTTCGCAGTAATTCATCTCTGAAATAATGTTGACTTGGGGCCTCGTGTCTATCTTGAAGTATAATGGTGTCATTTACTGTTAAAAGTGGCATCAAGAGATGCTTTCTTTTGTCACATTTGCAGTGTCTCCATAGAACTAGGTATTTTTTTAAAGGTTATGATCCTGCTACTGATTTCTGCAAGTGAAATATTTTAAACTCGCAGTCATTTAGACCATAACTTTTATAGGAAAGGGGATGTTGTTTACAGCAGCCTGTGGCTTATGATACCTAATAAAACCAGCGCTTACTTGGGAAGTCAGACTTTTCCCTTTGGTTTTATTTGGTCTCCCTGTCTCCATATTGTTAGGGATTTAAACTTTTGTTTTATTATAGTTTAGTTTAGTTTACTTTAGTTTAGCTAGCATTTTTTAACCCAGGTGTTTTAATTTCTGTGTGAGTGATGTTTCCTTGATCAAGTGTCACTTGATTAACATCAGTGTCATCCTCCAAGTTGCAATGTTACCAGTCACATTTCCATTGTAAATTTGATTACAACAACTTTATTCTCTAAACCAGGCTATTGTATAAGTCAAACGAGCACTGACATCTTCGTGAAATCTCAGTTTGATAAACTATCTCAGCTTTTAGCTGCAACATTTTCCAGATTTAATCCAAGCTATACCTCCCCTCACTCCTTAACTAAATTCCTATACTTTAATGTACAGATGAATCTAAAATGACTCCCCTTGCTCAGTGAGTCCTCGACATTTTCAGTGAAGAAAACCATAATGGGAAATAACACTAAAAATATTGGATCTTCACTCTTACCCACATCACACACAGACAATCCCAGTGTTAAAACACATCTTTCTCATTACTGGTACACAGCTGACAGTTCACGGTTGAATTTGCGGCAGGAATGTAGTTTTATTTCTATGTATCTTTGTTGTAGTTACCAACATTCAGAATCAAGATTGCCAGACTTTACAAAATCAGGCATTTCCTGTCATTTAACTTCTCTCTTAGAATTTGTATAAAAAGTGCATTTTTGCTGTCAAGGTTACTGTCATACAATGAGAGCTGTTGTTTCAGGATTCCTGGTTGTTTGTTGCCTTGAACTAAAGAGGCAGCTTTTTCTTCTAGGTCTCCCCACCCTTTCTTTCAAGGATTTATTGAGATACACAAGGTCAGCTTTTTTCCTGCTTTGCGTTTGTTCTCCTGCGCTGAAATAGTCCTTGAGAAACTCAGTAAGTTTGCCATAGAGGATATGATCTGCCTTGCTCTCATGGAAGGAGAAGGAGATAATGTACATTCTTTAGAAGCCTTATTGTTATATCTAAACAAAATAAAAATGTTTCCTTTACTTTTGTGTCTTTTTCCCTCTGAAGAGATGGAACCTGTCTCTTCTAGTATCGTGCACGGGTAGGCAACAGTGTCCCTTTTACTTCTCCTCTTTCTCCTGTGCTGGGTGCTTTTCACATCTTCCATCCTTCTCTAGATTTTCTCTGGTCTTTCTGCTTATTCAGCCCTTTCCAATTGACCCTACTCACCCTAAAATTAAACTAGATAAACAATGTGGCTACCCTTAGCTTGCAGACAACCTTGTGGTTGCCATTCCTTCTCTTCCCACCTTTTTTGACAGTTCAGGTTGAAATAATTTGAATTACAATTGTCTCCTCCACTACTATAATGGAAATTTGCTCTTGAATGATCATTGCTGGTAGTGTATAATAATGAGTAGGTTCATGTATGCATACGCACAGACAACAGGGAAATAAGTTAGACTTTGTATAACCAGACACAGCTCTGATGATTAAAAAAATTCTTGCACCTACTCAGATCTGTATTTACTTCAAACTATATTCACTCTCATTTACACTATGGATATTTCATACCACTCTGTCACTGTGAACATAAATTATTTTCAGGTAGCAATTGCTACACTGCAATTGTTGAACAATAATAGAAATTGCTCAACTATGCTTCCAGCATGGGATGAAGTGAGTATAGTGTAAATGGCAAGCATGACCATTTATTTTTCTTTATAGTCAAGCTGGCTCACTCATCCTTAGTTTAAGTGATAGTTCAAGCTGTGAAAGAGTTGTTATCCCACTCATCATTTTTATTACATAGGAAATGGTCCCTTTGGTTAATTGGATTTGGAAAATTTGCTGAGCATTCAGGTGAACCTCCATGAATCCTAGTAATATTGTGATACTCCACAAATCTCTGTCAGCTGGCCACATTCTAACTAAGCCTTCTATTTTCTGGAGTTGTGAGCCCAGAATTGAAAAAAAAAAACCAAACCCTCCATGAAGTCCATTTAAACTTGATTACTTGAATACATTTTACAGAGAGAATGTTGAGATACTGTGGACCCTGTCGCCAATGCATGTTCATAAAATACATAACAAGATTGATTTACTTTTCAGATTAACACACTAAAAGTCCTTTCCTTAGTTTTCTGTAACTAAATGGAAGAAGAGAGGACTTGTCAATGTATCACCTATACATCTAATAATCAGCTTTCAGAAGTCGTATTCAAGACCTGCCACTCTCACTTTGGGAGGGTGTTTCTTAATCTGTCCCTTTGAATCCTCCTAAGGTTTGGTGTAAAAGCCTACAAAAACATTAGGATACCTTCAATTGACTTCAATGGGTTTTGGATGAAGACTAGGGAATAGTGTTTCACAAAACAGCAGACAGGAGTCTTTCTTTCCCTCTCTCTCATAATAATGAAAAACAGTCCTAGCAAATTATAAAAATCTTTGATGACTTTCACAACTGTTCTCACTTCGAGAAACTAGGATAAAAGAAGCTGTAGTCTGCTAAGGAGGCAAATAAAAACAAAACAAGCTTAAGTAAGTTAAATTGTTCTCTTGATTTTAACATAATTATTGGTGTATAACTGAGATCTATATCCTATAAAAATTACATCCTCCACAATACAACAGGGATAGTTTAAGCTACCTTAAATCACTCAACCTGCAATACATCTGAAATGTTAATTAAGCAAGTTTTTTATCCTCACCTCTGCTCTGCTGGCTTTAGTGAAAGCTTGTCTGCCAGGGAAAACTCTCTACAGGTACCGCCAATTCTGTTTGAAGTTGGTGATCTGGGTTTGGCTCATAACATTCACAGTAGATTTACCTGAAAGATCAATAAAAGCATGTTCAAAGCAAGATTGGCTTCATAGAGCCTAGGATTTTATTAATTTATATAAACTTCCTAAAACTTTTGCTATAAAGAAAAAGGGAAAAGCTTGAAAATATTCACATTGTACAGCAGAGTAATGAAAATGGTATAGCAAAGTTTTGGAATCAGTTTCTCTTTTCCCAAAAAAAAAAACCCTCAAAATAGTGGAGATATCAAGAATGACAGGATGCTACAGACACAGATGACATTTTCAATTATAACTGTAGCTTTCAGGTGTTTCTAGTTGTGACATCTCAACAGGTCCTCATTTTCAGGGGATTGCAAACACCTTTTCTTGGAAACACATCTTTAAAGAGTCTCATACAAAGCATCCCAAAATACTCTTTACAGTATACCTCCCTCAAAAATTTTTGTCATGGCAAGTCCCTGATTGGAAAACGTGTCTTCTGTCATTGATGTCATGAAACAGATAATTGTAACAGACAAAATCTAAAGGTAATTCTCATTCCCTACTGCTAAATGAAATAGTATCCTTCAGTGTAGTACATTCTGGTGTGTTTTTTTTTTTTTTTCATGATGTATAGTTTAGTAGAATGTAAAATCAGAATTTAAAAACCAATCAAGCAGCCAGCAAGACTTTGATCTTTAAAATGCTGGAATTATCTTTAATCAGAGGAGATTTATAACTAGTACTTGAATTAAAGGTGGAATTACTGTCTGGCTTTGTTCATTTAAGTTTTTCTGCTCTTCCCACTAACAAAAATTTTGTCTCAAATACCTTCTATATTCTTTGATAGGGATTTGTAATAGGCAGTCTTCAACTTCAGAATTGGGTTAATCTTCCAGATCTTTCATGGCAGCACTATAAGTAGATCTGTGAGCTTGGAGACCCTTATCAGTGAAAGAGTATTTGAAGCTCTGGGAATGTGTGTTCCCAAACCCACGGTGAACTGCCTCAAAGAGCAGAAGAAAATAGAGTAAGTCAGGATAGAGAAATCCTTGTTTTTCATGTATGCTCCTAGGGAAAAGCAGGCTATGTTCCTTTGAAATCCTGCTTCTTTGGATTTACTTATTTGTTCTCACACACTTAATGATTCTTATAATGGAGGAGGGGTTGGTGTTTTCTTCTTTGGAATAAATGGGAAAATATGTTGAAATGCTCAAAATGTTTCAAAGAAAATTATACCTCCTCTACAGGTCTGATCTGAGACTTGTAACAGAGAGGTCCCATCCAGAAGAGGAAAAAGAGTGTGCCAAAGCCCATGGACTCGTGCATCACCAGACCCTTCAGCTACAGCTGAGCACTCTGTCACCTTCTTTCTCTCACTACCCAGTTCAGGTTTGTCACTTCAGAAAGGGGATAATTGGTCAGAAAGGAGTTACTTCTATCAACAAAGCAAGAAAAACTTCCTTTTTATGTGGCCAGCTTCACTACCCAGCCATCACAGGCTGAGTTATCGTTGTGATAAATTCACCCTAAAAACATATTTAGAAATGTTTTGATGTCCCTGGTCAGATTTTGAAAAAAATAACGTTTCCTACCCCTCCATCCAAGAAATGTAATGCAGTTTAACCGAAAAATCTCAAAATGGTGGAGTGAAACACATAAATAGAACCTTCCTGCCCCTGCTCTTTCTCAAGCTTTTTCACAGAGATACCAATAGGCAGTGTTTTCTCCGTTCCCCACAGCCTTATCAATTTAATATCTTTTATAGTAGTATTTGCTGACATTGTTCACACACCACTGGAAAATTCTCTAGTCTCTGAATTCAAACCCAGCAGAACAAAGGTTGGAAGTCTTATTTTCCTCATTTTTCTCAGTATCACCATGACATGAAAGACCAATAAAGACAAAGCGAAGTTGCCTGCATGGCTGAGTAGCTGGAGGACTCTCTTCCATGTGCTTCATTGCCTCTATAGATACTGCATTGTGTCACCTTTCTTCCATTCCATCCCAGAAGCAAAAAAAAAAAAAAAAGCAGCTGTATGGTGTGAAACTTCAAGGGAGTTTTCAGGAAAAACAATTAGTCTATGGAGGGAAAGGTGTGATGTGGAGAGGGGAACATTTAGAGAGGAGGTTACTTTTTCTTTTCTCTTTCTTTTTTTTTTTCTTTTTTGAGTTTCCAAAGAAAGTGCCAGGTGTTTGTTCACTTTCCAACCCCTGTGAACTAAACCTCAAGCCTAATCCACCGAGCCCTTTGCTAACTGAACCTGCTGGATTTATCCTGCTTTACTTAGCACACACTATCTGGATACTTTGACTGCTTCAGATGATAATGGCTGTAATTCTTTGTGGGACTTTATTGTACCATAACAGGGTATAGTAAGACCTTAAATACAAATTAAAAAAGAAGAAAAGAAAAAGGCTTTGCACCCCTCATCTCTGACTAAAGGCTTTTAAAAGTAGCATAGCATTGCAATTTGCCTGAGTGTTCCTTCTGACAGTGTAACATTGGAAAAATAAGTATTCCCATTGCCCCTTTGCAAGGAAAGGTCTAGCTGAGGCACAGTGAACAGCAGTTTAACATTTCTTGTGTTCCTTTTATTTATGGGTAACTGGGATTGCTGTTCTTGCAGCTGCAAAGTAGGGCAAAGTAACCCACAGATGCAATTTCCACAAAGAGAGACCCAGAAAGAACACTCTTAATAGACATCCAAAGGGAAGAGATAGCTAAAGCTCCCTTAAGGAAACACAGAGACATGTTATGACTGAGTTCTGATAAAGGTGTAAGTCAGTCAAACTCCTACTTCTGTACAAGAAAAGAAGCAAAATCACTATGAGGTTCCCATGCCTGCTCCTTGGGATGAGCAGGAATCTTTGTAACTTATCTAAATGTACTATTTGACTCTTAATATACCTATTCATAACACAGCATGCTGAAAGATGGGCTTGAGAATACAAGGATGGCAATACAGGAAAAGAAAGGTGAGGATAAACAAGTAACATTTTTCAATTCACCTTTTTTTGGGGGTCAGGAAAGGGGAACAGACTGAGGGAACATTTACAAACCATCAACCATGTGAATGTGAAGTGACAGAGATCAGTTGAGAGGACATATTTTCTGTATTGAATTTTGTAGTCTAGAATATGGGTCAATGACATGGTTCATCTCTCATTCTCTTGCTGTGATGTTAGCATGTATGTGATTGTTATGGTTTGAAGTGGGGGGGGGGAGGTCCGGGTGGCAGAAGCTGCCCATCAGACCGGACTCCCGTCCCCCTCGGGGCTTGAGCCAATCGGCGCCTCTGCGAATTGCCCTATTTACGTCGGACAAAGGAACCAGAAAGGTGTGCCTGTGCCCGGGAGCAAGGAGACGGGAGGGGGGCACGGCTCCGGCTCCCGGCCGGGCCGGCGGTCTGGGCCGGGCCGGGCCCGCTCCGTCGAGGATGGCGGCGGCGGAGCCGCTTGGGGAACTCGGGGAGAGCCCCGCTGCCGGGGCGCCCACCGGGCCGAGTTCACCCAGACAGGACTGAAATCTAAGAGAAACGGCCACACAGATAAGAGGTCAGTGAAGATGGAACGGAACAACGTGTGCCGCGGCTGAGTCCCCCTTGCCAGCCGCCCCTTTGCAAACAAGTCCTCGGTGGAGCAAGCAGAGACCCACTCGCAACCAGTGGATGACCCACGTCGGGAAGAGATGCCTGAGCCTGAGACTATTGTGAATCATGGGCACAGGTAGAGACACATTTACGCATTTCACATTTACGCATTTATGCATTTAAAGTCTGTACGGAGACGCATTTAAGGTCGACATGACGACCCACGCCGGAGCACATTTAAAGTTTGTTGATGACCCACACCAGAGCGAGTGGCTACGGCTCCTTAAAAGTCCAGGACTGGTAAAGCCCACACTTGGGGCAAATCCGATGGGGTAAGGATTTGCCCCCCAGCGGGTAGGATTCACGCTTTCGCCGTGAGTAGGGGATCAACTGGAGCAAGGGACAATGGTGTAAGGACTCCTTTTCCTTTAAGAGAAGCGGCAGTAACAACTTGGAATGAACTGACCTGCACTCCCCCATTCCCTGCCCCCCTGCGCCGCTGGGGGGAGGAGGTAGAGCCGGAAAGAAGAAGCAAAAGGGGGGGGAGTGGTGTTGTTTTTAAGACCTGGCCTTGTTTTCTTGTTATTCTCTCAAGTAACCGTTTTTGTGTGCTTTTCTCTTTTGTAGGTAGCTGTTAATAAATAGTTTTGCATTAAGAAAAAGCCTCTTTTGCCCGGGACCGTGGTTGGTGGGTGCTCCTCTGTTCCTGTCTCGATCCTCAGCTCTTTTATTACATTTTTCTCTCCTCTCCATTTTACTGGACTGGGAGAGCTGCGTGGGTTTGGTTGCCGGACTCAGCCTAACCCACGACAGTGATGTATATTTATCCACATGTTGGCTTGAGAAAAGGGACAAGAAAAAATTACATATCCCATTTCTAAAATTTTGCACAGAAAAGGATACTGAAGAAGATGTCTGTGGGCTAGAATGTACTTTAGGGCTCTAGTGTCCACTCTGGGATCTCTGGTGACCCTATCTTCTCTCCCTTTTCTGCATATTGCTTAGCTGAGATTCATATTTCTACAGTGACTTCCTCAATTCCCTGTATATATAAAGAGCTCTTTCTGAACTGATTCTTCTATTCAGTCCTTAGTTCCCAAGCCCTATTTATCTACCAGTCCCTCCCACCAGAAGGACCAAGGAAAGAGGCTTGGGTATCATCCTGTGATCATTCTGACTTGTCTAAATGCTCTCAGCCATGATTTTGGTCCTTGTTATCTAGCACCCACACAGACAGTGTCTGAACACAGTTCAGGGGTTAAAACAATATAGGAGCCATTTCCAAGTGCCAGGTGTGATGCAGCCACTCTATTTTCAGGAGGAAGAGTGTCTAAGCATATGGATGCAAGCTGTCTCCTCCCAGCTGGTCTCAAGGACAGAGAATGAGCCCTAGTCTGTTTTGTTTAGGAATATACAGAAGAGAATTCTAGCAGCAAACAATAACTTGGGGAGCAGATGTGGTTTCTTAACGTTTAACTCATTGTTACAGTTTCTAATTATGTGTTTACAATTACAATTATGTATGCTTATAGTTGACTGTATGCCTTTCTTAAAATGAAAATAAATTACTCATTTTACATAAAAAATATTCACATGGGCATTTCAGATGCTTCATTATCTGTGATTATGTTTCTGTGGCTGTGTACCACTGTCTTATATGTATCTTATATCTTTCTCACAAGCATGTCAGCCCTTAATCTGTTTGTATCTTTTTTTTTTGTCATACATACATGTATCGCAATTTGTTATTGAATGAATACTTCATAGTCTTTTACCCTTTTCTAGTAAATGAATTTATTTTCCAAATTTTCACATTTTTATGTGATCATCCCACCCTCATACAAATCTTCCTGTGCAACAAAATAGTTGACATAAGTAAAACTGCTATGCATAATTGATGTGCTCTCTGTTTAATAAGTAAGTTATCTGTCATATAGTGGGCAAGATTTCTGATTGTTAAACTAGCTGGATGAGTGGTAACAGTATTTTTAGCTTCTGTCCAGAATGATAAAAATGGTAAATCTATTGTTCTTGATAAGTAATTATTTCTTTGGAAAGTAAATTCTGATTGAAGATATATCTGAATGATCCCTTAAAAAAATCAAACATCTGCTGTACATCAAGCTTTCAGAATTGTCAGACTTGATCGACTGTTTGTTTCACTGTAGCAAACAATGCCAGTGGAAAAAAAAAAAAAGTTTTCCTGCTGTTAATGAGACAAAGGTGACTGTAAACAATAGATGCCTTATAGCTATTCTCAAACAGGAATCAAAGCTGTAATTAAATATGAAACACTATCAATGATAGGCTCTTTAATGTAACATATCTCAGTTCCTTTTCCTTTATCATCAAATATCTTAGACAAAAGCTGAGAGTGACTGAAAACAAGAGAAGAAAGACTTGTGCTGAAGACTGATTTCTTGTTGCTTATGCTTGCTACAGTCTTGTAGCTTCAGTAGCAAATATTCTTGACTAGAAGTCAGAACATAGCTAATTATAGAATTCTGGAGGCATCCATCCAACTAAATGATGCCATGTGAAGACAGCTTGTTCATAGATTGAACATAGGCTTCAGGTTAACCCCAGAAAAAGGCAGATCCAAGCAGCCTTTGCAACTTCTACCTGCTCTATTCAAACCTTGGGCCGTCTTCTCCCTGAACTCGGAGCAGACAAGGAATAAGAGGAGAAATAACCTCAAGGTATTTCAATATATAACAGAAGCAATATTTCATCTATATTACAAGAGGAAATAGAGGCAGAAAGAAAAAAAATCTATTTCCAATTAATTCGGAATAACTCTACTATAGAATATGACCCTGGAAAAGCTCCTCTGAAGATATTCACCAAGTACTCCTACTCACCTGTCAAGGGGTGTCTGGACGACACACTTAGTCATATGATTTAGTCCTGCAAAGAGCAGGGAGTTGTACTCGATGATCACTATAGGTTCCTTCCAACTTGAGATATTCTGTGATTTTATGATTCTACTTTCAAGATCAGTGGAAACAATGAAGCTTGGTTTCTTACGGTTTGAAGTGATGAGTTTGGGCTTTCTGATCATAGAATCATAGAATCATAGAATGGTTAGGGCTGGAAGGGACCTTCGAAGGTCATCTAGTCCAACCCCCCTGCAAGGAACAGGGATATCTCCAACTAGATCAGGTTGCTCAGGGCCTTGTCCAACCTGGCCTTGAACGTCTCCAGGGATGGAGCATCCACCACCTCTCTGGGCAACCTGTTCCAGTGTTCTACCACTCTCATAGTAAAAAATTTTTTCCTAATATCCAACCTGAACCTACCTCCCTCTATTTTAAAACCATTACCCCTTGTCCTATCATAACTGGCCCTCCTGAACAGCCTCTCCCCATCTTTCCTGTAGGCCCCCTTGAGGTACTGGAAGACCGCTATAAGGTCACCCCGGAGCCTCCTCTTCTCCAGGCTGAACAGCCCCAACTCTTTCAGCCTGTCCTCATAGGAAAGGTGCTCCAGCCCTCTTATCATCTTCGTGGCCCTCCTCTGGACCCTCTCCAACTGGTCCATGTCCTTCTTATGTTGGGGGCTCCAGAACTGGACGCAGTACTCCAAGTGAGGTCTCACAAGGACAGAGTAGAGGGGGAGAATCACCTCCCTCGACCTGCTGGCCACACTCCTCTTGATGCAGCCCAGGACGCGGTTGGCCTTCTGGGCCGCAAGAGCACATTGCCGGCTCATATTGAGCTTCTCGTCCACCAGTACTCCCAAGTCCTTCTCCTCAGGGCTGCTCTCGATCCAATCACCACCCAGTCTGTATTTATGCCTGGGATTGCCACGACCCAGATGTAGGACCTTGCATTTGGCCTGGTTAAACTTCATGAGGTTGGTACGGGCCCACCTCTCCAGCCTGTCAAGGTCCCTCTGGATGGCATCCCTCCCTTCCAGTGTGTCAACGGCACCACACAGCTTGGTGTCATCGGCGAACTTGCTGAGGGTGCACTCCATGCCACTGTCCACGTCACCGACAAAGATGTTGAAGAGGGCCGGGCCCAACACGGACCCCTGAGGGACGCCACTCGTGACCGGTCTCCACTTGGACATTGAGCCGTTGACCACTACTCTCTGAGTGCGGCCATTGAGCCAATTCCTTATCCACCGAGTGGTCCATCCATCAAACCCATGACTCTCTAATTTAGAGAGAAGAATGTCGTGCGGGACAGTGTCAAAAGCTTTGCACAAGTCCAGGTAGATGACATCCATTGGTCGACCCTTGTCCACCGATGCTGTCACCCCATCGTAAAAGGCCACCAAGTTGGTCAGGCACGATCTGCCTTTGGTGAAGCCATGTTGGCTGTCACCCACCACCTCCTTGCTCTCCATGTGCCTTAGCATGGTTCCCAGGAGAATCTGCTCCATGACCTTGCCAGGCACAGAGGTGAGGCTGACCGGTCTGTAGTTGCCCGGGTCCTCCTTGTTCCCCTTTTTAAAAATGGGGGTTATGTTCCCTCTCTTCCAGTCATCGGGGACCTCGCCAGACCGCCACGACTTCTCGAATACTCTCGAATACTAATGATGTCTAATAGACTGCAAGCACTGAGATTTTCCTACTGCTGAGGTACGTGGTGCCCCTTCTCCATAGATTCACTAATAATCACGTGTTGAATTTGTACTGCAGCTGTCTCTCAATGGAATCACAAAAAAAAGAGATTTTTCTCCTTTACTGAGCTAGCCGGTGACATTTCTGGGAATTTGATGTCATTGAAAGAGTTTTCAATCTCTCAAATTATGTTGACAATGACAAATATGTTAAAAAGTCATTAGGGAGAAGCTGATACACATGTGAAAGCATACACACATGCACAGTCTCAGCTAAACTGCATAAGCCATATATAAGAACCAAGCTTGGAGTATTGGTGATTTAAGGTCCAGAAACTGCATCAAGGCAGAAAGAACAGCACACAGATTTTCTGTTCTGTTGTACCCAGGGGCAGAAAAACCCCTGAGGCACAGTGGTCTATGAAGGACCCACACTGGAGCAGAGGAAAATGAACAAGAAGAAATGAGCTAGACTCTGTGACAAGCATGACCCCAGCCTCCTGCACCACCCAGAACATCACCAGAAGAATTGGGATGAGCTGAGAGTAACGCACACCAAAAAGAAAAAAGGAGATATGAATCTAGGAAGTGGGGAGAAGAGATGTTGACTGAAGTTCAGCCTGAACAAGAGGGAGAGAAGACGTTTCCCTGAGTTTTTCTTAAAAGTTCACGTTATTTGGCAATAAATTAAATTAAGTAAAATTTCCCATGTTGAGACAGTTGGACCTCTGGTGCTTTTCTCCTCTATCCACTTCCTAAGTGGGAGTGTTGCAATTTCACAAAGGCATCCCTCTCCTGCCCCAGTTAAAACTTGCTAGATGTTTGCTAGCTGGCAAACTAGCAATGCCTGAGTGGATACTTCTCTTTGAAGCCAATAAGCAGATTTTCATAGTTATCACTGATGCTAAATAAAACAGAACAGAGAGCAATCCCACATACTCAACTGCTTATCACTCCTCTTGCTTTATTGTTGGCATGTCCTCTGTCATAGTTGTGGTGTGTACCATTAAGATACCTTCCAGACAGACACTCAGCATGTCTTGGAGATACCTCACAGGACATGTGAACCAAAATGCTTCACTTCGACTTCAGTCCTTACCTGGTACTCCAACACATCGCAGTAGGCTTTGCAACCGCAGCAATTGCTGTATGTCTTTCTGTTGCATACATGAAGCATTTCTTCGTTTCATGCCGAAAAAACATCATGGTGGTGAACATTTTCAACTGAAGAAAGAAAAATTCACACAGGAGATAACTGCATGTCTTGGAGCCATAGGTGCTCCACACAGAGCCCCACAGGGATCCAGGGACAAGTGCAAGTTAGTGTGAACATTGTCAACCTTGGCTTCAGGGCCAAGGAAAAGAAGGACTCTAGATGGGAACAGCTTTGCCACCAAAGAGACTATTTTTTCCCCCTTTTTCGTCAGAGTAGTCATGTAGTCCCTCTCATCACAACATGGAAGGCACCTCGCAAGCATTTATGTATCTGACCTTATAGCTTTCCTCATGCTAACAATTGAGGTAAGGAGCTGGCACTTAGAGATTTGTCTTGAACTCACGTCAAATCAGCTCTTATTTCTACTTGATCATTTTGATGGCCAGATATTATATTAATGTCTTATTCCTTGGCATGTTATTGTCTACAGAACTTAGTGTGTCTCAGTCATCTTGATTTGACAGACTGCTCGTTCTCAGTCCACTGACTTGCACTCTCTTAACCAATATGTTGAGTGAGTGGCTATTCTAAAAATTGTTTGGGGAATTTGAGTTCTAGAGAGCATAGACAGTGCCTCCCAGATTATGCTACATACAGTTTAGTGGAGAGGAGGCTGGATATTATGATCTCGATTCAGTTCCTCTAGCATAGGCATCTAGAGTCATTTGCAATGCTATACAGTGTCTTATCTAACCTTTAGATGCTCGTCCACAAGAGAGCAGGTTTTATGCATCTCCTGTGTCAAATCTAGCAGCTCTCAGCAGAAGTGTTCAATATTCCAGTTAACTCAAAAGGCACAATTTCCTTTCTTTTAGACAACCAGTATGAGCCAGTTTATTACAATAATAAGAGTTTTGACTCTTAGTGCATTTTCAGACAGCTAAGTTTGGAGCTAAGTCTCACTTAGTTTTCTTGAACCTTAGATTAATAATCTACTGTGGCCATTTTTAAGTCTAGCAATTATTCTTAATTGTGTAATGATAAAAATAATATTTGGCATACTGTTTCGCGTACTAAATTCCCTCCACAGAGTTATGCTCCAACTTTTTTAGCTTTACATTTCTTTCTTCTTCTTCTCAAAGCTAAAAGACTGACTTGAACAACAGTCAAGGCCTTCAGATTCCTCAAGGACCTTTCAATCTCCGAGCTTCACAAAAGCAAATCAACTGCTTCAGCTAACAGAAAAGCTGCTCCACAGTCAGAACCAACCTGATAATATTTCCCCCCTGCACAATGGCACCGGTCACCTTCTTCCTAATTAATTACCACCCCAGTAGATTTGTACCAATGTGTTTTGCAAAGTTCTCAACAACAACAGCCTCTTCTGTGAAGTAGTTTAAATCTGTTTTGATTGATTGATGAACCTCACTGCAGTGTATATAATAATGTGCTAAATGTTACATATGCCCTCAGTGGGTAATTTCAGGAAATTATTAAAATGTGCTTCTTTTAAAAGGTTTGGTAACGTAAGTCAAAGAGACACTTAGCAGACCCAACGCTGATTAGTGTGGGTGACCACAGTATACCAGAGTCTTTGATATTTCTTGGCTTTTTCTTGGTTTCCCGGAGGCCCTTTGGACAAAGCAAGAAAGATGGCTGAGACACCCTTGGCCTTCTGGGAAACTCAGTGACATTTAAAGACTGCTGGGGCCTATTCTGCTAATATCTAAACTAATTAAAATCAAATCATAATTGTAGAAGCTTGTTCACCAGAATTCTAATAAGCCTTGGAGCAGTACATGCTGCATGCTGCTGTGCTAAAGGCTGTCTCAGTTATGTGAGAAGTGTTTTACTATACAACGAATTGTTCTCAGCGATTTTTCTCGATCTTACAACCTGCTCCTTATATAAGAAATGTCACTTCAAATGTAGGATGAAGACTTGCTTCAACATGTCTCTTCCCATATACGCTGAACACATTTTGCTGTATCATGTAATGGGATATTTGTCAGGGTGTGGCAGGCTTGTATATGCCAACTGTGTTCTTACTTGGATTGAATGTGATACCCTGCGCTGAACCTCCACCTTACACAGCCTCTAAACTATTTGTGGGATTATATTTGACACCTGAGGAGGCAGAAGAGTTGCGGAATAAAAGCACTTGCCAAACAGTCAGGAGTTAAGTTCACTTCACTTCCCACATGGTCATGGTCAGTTCCTTGAAAACTGTAGGAATTGTAGGAAACTGTAGGAACTGTAGGAAATCAAAATTAAAGTCAACACATGATTGTATAACTCCCTACTTTGAAAAAAGGATGCAGTTAATTTGCTCTCAGTTAAAATCTGTCACCCCTGGAATTGTCACAAAGAAAGGCACTCAAAGGTTTTCAAAGGTAGAGAAAACTTTCAGTTTTCTTTCATTAGAACTCCTCAATGTTGAAAAAATAACTGAGTGGTGGCGTGATAAACAAATTGATAGCATGGAGAAGGTGAACAGAGAAAGTTTCATCATTGCTATAGTAAATGAAGGAAGGAGATTATCAGAGAGTCAGTTTAAAATAAATAAATTAGACCTTTCTCATGCTGCACAGTTAAACTGATGAACTTGCTACTATATGTTATCGTAAACCCAGGGAACTACAGGCCAGTCAGTCTCACCTCTGTGCCCGGCAAGATCATGGAGCAGATCCTCCTGGCAACTATGTTAAGGCATATGGAAAATAAGGAGGTGATTGGTGACAGCCAACATGGCTTCACTAAGGGCAAATCCTGCCTGACTATTTTGGTGGCCTTCTATGATGAGGTTACAGCATTGATGGATAGGGGAAGAGCAACTGACATCATCTACCTGGACTTATCCAAAGCATTTGATACTGTCCCAAACGACATCCTTGTCTCTAAACTGGAAATATATGGTTTTGATGGATGGACCACTCGGTGGATAAGGAATTGGCTGGATGGTCACACTCAAAGAGTTGTGGTCAACAGTCCAAGTGGAGGCCCGTGACGAGTGGTGTTCCTCAGGGGTCAGTACTGGGGCCAGTGCTATTTAACAACTTTGTTGGTGACATGAACAGTGGGATTGAGTGCATCCTCAGGAAGTTTGCAGATGACACCAAGTTGTGTGATGTCGTGGATACGCTGGAGGGAAGGGATGCCATCCAGAGGGACCTCGACAGGTTGGAGAGGTGGGCCTGTGAGAACCTCATGAAGTTCAATAAGACCAAGTGCAAGGTTCTGCACATGGGTCGGGGCAATCCCAAGCACAAGTCCAGGCTGGGTGGAGAATGGATTGAGAGCAGCCCTGAGGAAAAGGACTTGGGAGTGCTGGTGGATGAGAAGCTCAACATGAGCCAGCAATGTGCACTGGCAGCCCAGAAAGCCAACCATATCCTGGGCTGCATCAAAAGAAGTGTGGCCAGCAGGTCGAAGGAGGTGATTCTGCCCCTCTACTCTGCTCTCATGAGAACCCACCTGGAATACTGTGTTCAGCTCTGGACTCCCCAGCACAAGAAGGACATGGAGCTGCTGGAGCGGGTCCAGAGGAGGGCCATGAAGATGATCCAAGGGCTGGAACACCTCTGCTATGGAGACAGGCTGAGAGAGTTGGGGCTGTTCAGCCTGAAGAAGAGAAGGCTCCGGGGTGATCTTATTGCAGCCTTCCAGTACTTAAAGGGGGCCTACAGGAAAGCTGGAGAGGGACTTTTTCCAAGGGCGTGTAGTGATAGGACAAGAGGCAATGGCTTTAAACTGAAAGAGGGGAGATTTAGATTGGATATAAGGAAGAAATTTTTCACTCAGAGGGTGGCGAGGTACTGGAACAGGTTGCCCAGAGAAGTTGTGGATGCCCCATCCCTGGAAGTGTTCAAGGCCACGTTGGATGAGGTTTTGTGCAACCTGGTGTAGTGGAGGGTTTCCCTGCCCATGGCGGGAGGTTAAAACTAGGTGATCTTTGAGGTTCCTTCCAACCCAAACCATTCTATGATTCTATAAAGTTTAATCAGCTAAATTCATTGAGCACAAACTGAAGGAAATTACAAAAAGAAAGAAAACTTGGACCAGACCTCAAAGTATGCAAATATTGCAGAGCAAGGATTAATGAGCACTGGGGATCTCACAAAGTAAAAATTGCATCACTTTTTACACATTTCTTGTTGAAGTTAACAAGAACTTTATTGTATACCCCTCTTTAACAGACTTTACTGGAAGCAGAGGAAGGTCTGCAATAAAGTTTTGTTTAATATGTCTCTAGTTCCATTAAAATTATTGTCTCTCCTATCTGTATTCATATAAGACCATGAGAAGACTGGTAAGGGTAAGAGTCACAATTAAAGGTAATTAACCCAGCAGGAAATCTGTTCTCAGGTAACTATGGGTGTGACAGGGATTTGGAGAGATAAAGGACAGGAGGGGGTAGGTTTCATATATTCCATCAGAGCTTCCAAACAAGTATGGCAAGGGCCTAATCCTGCTCCTTTGAAGCCAATAGACAGACAGTTGAGACTGGAGAAGATTATGGACAATATGTTGGTGCATCTCAGTGCAATATTGCAAATGATAGGGTCGTAGGGCTGAGCTGGATGATAGCTATGTCTGATGAAGTACATGCTGCTGCTGAAGTATATGTCTGTCAACTTAACTCTGAGTCTGGCAGGTCTGAATTTTAACATCTGTGTGTTCAGTGTCACTATGACTGTACAGTGAAATTCCTGTGTCAGATCAATAAGACACTCCAACTGCTAAGGAAAGCAGCACGAGAATATAACAAGTATTAAAGCATATAGGAAAGGGTTATTAATATTTAGCAAAACTAATCTGTTTCTCACTAGCCAAAACATGCACATCCAGCCCTTTTGGGAAGACAGCTTTGAAGATTCACTAAGTTGAAATGAGGTTTTCTGCACTATGTGTAACCATTCATATTCTCTGTGGGCTAAATCCTGTTCCATAATTTTGAAGTCAATCTTTGAGATTTGGGAGATCATTAGAGAGTTTGTGTATGTTTTCTTCATTCTATTTTTCCAGATAGACTAAACGTAGTCACTTTATAGATTGGAATGTGATTTAAATAATATGACTTTGCTAACATTACATTTTGAATTTATCTTTATTAAAGCTGCATTTTAATTTCATTCCATGTATCCTCATTAAGCAACTGTTTGCTCCCTCAGGCATTTTTTCAAGCTAACTTTTAATCTACCTATTGGTACTCAAAGCTGTAAAAGTTAAAGCCTATTTGAATTTTTATTTGGAAATCTGCTAGATTTTTTCCCCTTTACAGAACTGCAGGCATTCACTTTTGCTGGAGATGGTTTATTTTTTCCTATATAATCTGATAAATATTAAATTAAATAGCATATATTCGTATCAATGTTTTGTATGCAAAGCTCTGATCTCCAGAAAATTATATATTAACTACAATAGCATTTTATTTTACGTTACTATTGCAGAAGCTCTGTCTAATCAACTATCTGAAATCCTGTTGCTGTAACATTCAGATGTTGGATAGCCATTGAAATTAGCAGCAAGTGGACCTAAAGGACATGTATTTTCTTTGTTTCTATTGATTCTGACTTCTGAATATCGCACACACTACTTTAAGATGACAGATGACGGAAGAAAGTTCAGTGTAAGTCATTGAGGGGAGCTGCTTTACATAATGTCACATAATGTGATTTCTCTCGACATAAAACAGTGACAGCATCTGCATCATATACAAAACAAATCTGTTTTTATTATGTGTATACTCAAAGAATAAGTTTCTCTCATGCTATATACAATACCTACAAACTTTAGGCATGGTTATTTGACTAAAAGGATTGGAAAGACAGACACATCTGAGAGATGTAATAAAAGGACTCAGCACTGGTTAAGATTGCAAAACAAGTTAATGATGTCTTGGCACATGGATTTGGATTTCATGCTTTATCTTCTAATGCCCTCATCATCCACCCTTTGTCTTTGATTAGCTGCAGTGGCCATTATGGAAACTGAGTCTTGTGGTTGCGATGGCATCACGCAAGTCAGGATATATATATGGCAATGGGCATTCATCAACAGTGGGTGAGCTACCGCTCTCCTGTGCTCATCCTTTCCTTCTTCCTTCATTGCCTATTTTTCTCCTCATACAATCCAGTTCAAGTCAGTGTATATTTTCCTAGAGAAAAAAATTGTTGGTCCTTGATCTGATATGATCCTTCATTCCCAGAACTTACATAGTCTACAGTTACTGACTGCTCTCAAACTAAGTTGTTGTTTAGAAATATTTC
The DNA here is from genome assembly GCF_009769465.1 of Tauraco erythrolophus. Classification (NCBI taxonomy): domain Eukaryota; kingdom Metazoa; phylum Chordata; class Aves; order Musophagiformes; family Musophagidae; genus Tauraco; species Tauraco erythrolophus. The sequence goes on along the minus strand of NC_141466.1, from coordinate 67,873,114 downwards.
TCTAGCTCAGCGTTTCTTGTTTTGAAAGGCTGGGTGCTACCTTCAGCAAAAAAATAAATAAAACCTCTAAAGTAGGTCAGGAATCAGAACCAAAAAAAGCTGCTTATGGCAGACTCAGATCTGTAAGTATTTGCAATTTTAACTCCCTGGTTGTTCAAAACATAACTAAAGCTCATGAGCATACAGCACAAACAATAGTAAGTAAAATTTGTTTGTATTATGGGTGTCTGCATGTGTCTTAATCATTACCTGCTTGGTTACATATAAATAAAATGTGTAGAACTATAGTTAGATATAAACAGAAATTGCACAAATATAGCAAGACTTTTTTTATTTTATTTTTTCTTTGTAGTGCTTACTGATTTAAGTTTTAATTTCATATACTCTTTCAATTATGACTGGATTTCCTTTTAAGTGACACTCAGAGTTCACTGCTGCAGATGATTCTTCTGAATAAAAAATAATTCTGCTGAGAGCAATGAGATAACCTGTGCATTTGTGGACTTCTGCACTGAGATACACTGCAGGCACTCAGCAGGAGGAACAATGGAGGAAGGAAACTTTTAGAAAAGGGAAGTGCCCATGTTAGTGCTATTCCAAATGGTAGCTGCCTTTTTAATTTATTGTACTATATTTGTCAGTAAATATTACTTCTCCATTGCTGAGTGTTTCCAAACTTGATTCCTCAGTCTTGCAGTAAACAAGCCAATCTCAACAGTAAAAGCAATTTAAGTACTATTGGTTGGAAGACAGTGGTGGATGATGTAACCGGGTGACAATTTGCCTTTTTGCAAAAATATCTCTCCTTGGGCTAGGTGGGGGCATATTTTCTCAGAGGTTCCGTCTCCAACTTCATTTCATAGTTTGTTGGGCATATTCGATTTGCAGGTAAGGAGAAAGGAAAAAAAAACAGTAGAGCAATGAGAGCAACTCAAGTGTGATGCCTTCCAACCACGGGTTTTTCTCCCCAGTTAGTCCTGTGAGTCCTCATGCTTTGTGCCAAGTTGAGCTTTTTCAAGGGAGAAATTGCAGAATCCCTATGAACATGCTCAAAAAGATAAAACGCTTTCTTAGACTGACCTCTCACCAGGCTCAGTAGAGTGAAAAACATCAGAATGAGCGTGGTTGAGACCACAATATGAGCATGAAAAAACACATGCCCATTTACAATCTTTCTTCCAATATGACACAAGGTATGATTTGTACCAGCTATATACTATCCGCAAGAACCACAGGGGGATCCAGAAAAAGCGTGATTGATACACCTAATAAATACAACCAAGTAGCAGAAACAGATTCAGACAAATGTCTTCATCTGACCTTGAAGTCACATGGTTTTAAACCTAAGGTAGCTAGCAAATTGCTTCAACTGACTTAAACTCTGCAGGAAGGTAAGCATTTGCTCCGACTCCCTGTTGGGCTGGCAGTTTACATATTCATCATAATTGCTTCTATTAGAAGTAATTGACTTCTAATGGAAAATTTTTACTGATTTCTGCTAGACAGGGTCCCTGAGATCCTGTGCAATGCTGCCTGAGATCCTGTGCAATGCTGCCAAAGTGCTGCCTGCAGTACCCAGGCTGAAGACAGGACCTAATGGGCTACCAGTGGGAACCTATTGGGCGACCTCTTCATTCATCGCTGGAGGTGTCCAAAAGCCAGGTTGGCTGAGGCTTTAAGCAACCTGGGCTAGTGGAAGATGTCTCTGCCTGTGGCAGGGGGATTGGAACTAGATGATCTTTAATGTCCCTTCCAGCCCAAACCATTCTGTGATTCTATGATTCTTTGATCTTTGCTTCAGCCTTCCCAAAATCTGCTCTCCTACCTTGCCCTTCTCTGTTGTTAGGTTGCTTTCCATTGCAAACCCTTTAAAGTCTGATACATAGAAACCTGCAAAGTCCTGAATACTTACAGCTTGCATCAACTTTTTGAATTTTAATTCTGAAAGGATTCTGATCTGGAAAATGATCAAGATATGTTGTGATGACATCTCTTAATGCCCACTGTAGGCAAGGATCCCCTACTGCCAAATTTGCTTTACCACACCGAGAAGAACAATGCTAGTAAAGGAACCAGCAGGCTGGACAAAGAAAGGAGGTTTTGTTCAAACCTCCCACTGATACTGAGTTTCACAGGTAATAACTAGGACTGGCCTAAGGCCAAAAATGAACTTTTTATTTGGCTCTCTCAGCAAAGGAGACTTTACTTCTACAACACAGAACTTCAGCAAACTTTCCCTGAAGCTAACGAAATTTCATTCAACTCAGGAGTGTTAAAAGTGATTCTAGAAGATGGTATAACTCGGGTCCCTCATGCTGCTTTTCTTTCTAAGTCCTATTAACAGCTAAAGAGTCATTAGACCTTACATTAGGAAATTTTTAAAAAGATCTAGATGTATTTGATGTTCACATTATGCACCATGAGGTAAAAAAACTCTAAAAATTCCAGTTCTGTTTTCCCTTTGCAGGTTTTTCTGTACTCGAATAAATTTGATTGTGCATATGCCTATGTACCTTCTTTAATCAAAGGACAGAACAGGAACTGTCTTTGAAGAGTCTCATAACTGGACTGTACTCTGTAACTAAAAAAAAAAATAATAAAAATTAGAGAAGTCTTAAATTAAAAATATGTAACTCCAGAAATCTGAGAGTATTTTGCATCTGAATAAAAAACAGTCAGCTTCAGGAGGTAATTCTTTTTCCCTGCTAGAAAATTTTGTTTCTCCTCAGAGAAAAAAACAAAACAAAAGAAAAAAATTCTGGGAAATGCAAGCTAAAACTGTCTTTTATTTTTCATGCCAAAAATATAATTTCCTCCTACATTTATCTTTGAGTTCTCATCTTCAACACTATAGTTTTTTTTTGTTCTGTGACATTAAGTAAAGAAGAGTTTGTGGAATCTTCCTTTCTAACTTGACTTTTCTTTCTTAAATGTGACTCAATAAAACACCAAACAAAGAAACTGATTAACTATTCTAAAATCATTTAGATCATACTCCAAAGCCCAAGTGGTGTATAGAGAATAAATTTTAAGTTTTATATTTTAAAAATAATTGAATATTTCTAATCCTAGGTGTCCCAATCCCATGTGTTAGTTGCAGAACTAAGTAAATAACCTTCTTCTGTATTTGAATTTTAATTTTCTTTTAACATTTTTCAATATAGATTTTCATACAGAGAACACTTCTCTTTTTTTTAAAAAAACAGATGCCACTCTAGCTGTCATTTCGGAGATGTGTGACTGAATTTCTGACAGTCTAAGAGAAATGTTAAAAGTGACATGAAGTAAAGCGAATGATTTGACTATTGTTTCAAGTGTTCTTTTTTTTTAAACTTAAATGCAAAAAAAAAACCCTGAAGATATTATTCGGTAATAATAATGATGATGTTTCTATAAGGCTTTAAATTGCTAAAGTTGCTATGCAAACACTAATTAATTCAAATAATGCCCACAACTTTTAGACGCTATCATTAACCTTGCAGAAATAAGCCGTTTTACACGTGTGTGTGTTCATGAGGGCCACATTCCCTCCATGTATTCACATGAACAGACTATACAGTCATTTGTCAGTCTCTAATAAGAAACAGAAGTGACATCTGTCATGCATTCCAGTAAACACATTAAGCGAACACAATAGGACCCCAAAATGTTTACTCAAGTACTCTAATTAATTGTGACTTGCTGTAACAGAGTTTTCTATGAATTAAACAGAAACATCCATGCTCTCTCTTTCCCCTGCTGTAGCTTTTTGTGCGGTGGGAAAAGATTTAAACTAAAGACTTCCCTTCTGGCCCTGCCAAGGTGCATTTTTTCCTCATAGACTTGACTTGTAGTAGAAGTTGATGTGAGAGTTTGTCATGGCTGTTTTGACAGTCCGGTCATCCTAATCCAGGGATCTGGTCCCTGTGGTTTGTCAATTATCCTACTAACCCTACAGCGAGAGGAACACTCAAGGCACTGAACTGTCATCCAATAACCAAGAAATAATGTCAGCAGCCAGTGAGTAGGGATTGTGAGAGATGGGGATGCTTTTGACAACAGAGAAGTGTGGATCATTTCAGCATTTATTTTATTTATAGGCATTCGTAACAAATTAATTATATCCCACTGCAAGGCTTCACTAAAACTTGCTGGATCCAGACCTGCATGCACACACAGGATGATGAGCACAATTGAGTGCAGAGATTGTGGCATGGCAGATCCAGACATGAAGGTTTGATTCCCGGTTTCTTTCACCCCCCTTCTGTGACCTTGAGCTTGTTACTTGACTCGGATATGTTTCAATATCCCCTTGGATAAACTGAGGATAAAAGCATCCACTCGTAAGAGCAGACAGAGCCTTAATCAATTAATGCCTTTAAACGACATTAAGATCATTTAGCAAAAGGTAGAATTAAAGTGCAAATTATGCTAAGGTCCTACTGAAATGAAAGGCAAGTGTGTTTAAAAGGGGATTTAGATGCAGAAGGCTAGACAGCAAAGAAAATCTAGGTGGAGGATCATAGGAGACTTCATTCTGATCCTGTGTGTATCAGGGTAATTTGACTTAACTCCCCACTTATTGCAAACAAAGCAGGCTCTGCTCTGGATTCTCACTTGGTGTAAAGTTACACTGATCTATGATTGCAGCAGTTATACCAACCACGAGTTCAAATTTTTGGGTCTTGAAGTCCTGTTAGTCAGAGCTATAATTTTATTTTTTCATTTCCTGAGTCTGTTTTTTTCCCATTGTTTCTTAATCATAGGTTTACTCTAATTATGTTGAAATGGGAAGTATATCAGAAGAAACGAAGTAATAGAAGCAAAGTAAATCTCTGGAGTCACCTTGTTTTCGAGTAAGCCACAGCATGACCAGCAAGACTGGATGATGGCACAGTAAGCAATGAGAGGCTCTTACACCTCTAGTTTCTCTAGCTGAGATGTGGTACCGGGACAGCAGTAAACAGTTCAAATTTCCTACCACCTGACAGCTCTTCAGAAAAGCACAGGGTGCAAGATGGGTGAATTCACCCAGCAGGCATTTGTCACTGTTGAGGTAACTTCTTTTAAACTGATAGATTCAGTTTTCTCATTTCCAGCAAAGCAGTGTGGGAGTAAGCCAGCCAACAAAGTATTGGGAATGGACTCTGATAAAATACAGCTGATATGAAATTTAAAAATTTAAGGGATTGTTTTAAGACTGCTTCAAGTAGACCAAAACAATTTAGAGCTCCAGTGTTTGTAGTCATTGGGAAGGTTTATTCTGGACACCAGCATAGAAATGGAAAGGGAAATTTTATGTTGGTCCTTGGAAGGAAAAGTTCTTTCAGTAGTAGGTGTTTCAAAACCATGAGTACTACTATTAGAACAACTGCATGTAGTGGATTATAGTACATCATGCTATTCCCGTATAGATCATGCTATACTCCCTGTGGGACTGAAATATGGACATCCAATGTTGACATTTGGGGAAGTCTGGGAAAACAGAGATGCCTCAAAGCATCTGTTTAAAATCACCATCTTCATTCTTAGCTATATTAATGAGGAATTCTAATCGGGAATTCAGAAGTTTTCATGATGATATCTGATATTAGACCCTAGCTAATTCAATTGCAATGTCATCATCAAATCTGGAAAACAACTGGAAGCCAGCCCAGGAAAATATTGTACTTCAGCAATGTGTTGCTATGTGAATATCACTTCATTATGCAAAGTTTAAACCATCTTATTCCTGAAAATCTTGAATGTATTTGCCCTATACAGGAAAAAACTCAAACCTCCAAACCTTTAGAATAGCCCAAACGAGAAACAACTGATCCAACTGATCAGAAAACAGCAGAACAGCAGAAACAGCTGGTTCTTGTCATTCTCCACAACATTCAGGTAGTTTAGGATGACTTTTTATATGCAGAAGCATGATCTTGCCATCAAACACCAAAAAATTCTGGGCTGGGGATGAGTATTTGCAAAGCTTAAGAAAGAAGGCATACTCTGATGTGGAAACATGCATTGTATAAGGAAGCAACACTAAAGTCCTGAGAGCCAAACCCATGAATAAGTCAACATGTGTCCCCAAATGAAGGCCACTGAACTTCTTTTGTCTCCATGTGTCTCACCATTTTATGATCTAAGTATGATTCCTGCTGTTGTTGAAATGTCAGTCAAGAAAACCTTTTTTTGACTGGTTTATGTACTTGCCTTCTTGTGAATAGTCACTCATCAGCCTGATGGGAGTCATTTTCATGATTCCCCTACGCAAACAAACTGCAGCAGAATCACCACAGGTCTCACATCCAAGTGCCTGGGCCACAAAATAGACTTGTTTTATACCAGTGACTTGGAGGGCAGCAATACCCATCCCACACTTCAGGCCAGTCTCGTCATCCCACCCTCAATGGGAAAGGACATATATTTTTTCAGGTCGGTTGTTTTGTTTTTTAAAAGATGGGCATGCTGATAATACGAGCACATCTGAAGGTATTCAGACACATGAAGACTTGTGTCTGGGAGGTGAATATTACTGTCTGACTGCTAGTGAGGTGGTCGAGGGAAGATGGTAAATGCAACCAATCTCCTGACTGTTCCCACACCGATGAGTCTAATAACTCAGAAGGCTTATTCTGTAACCATTGGATCCTTTAAAACAATTTGCAGGAAAGTTAGATTATCAATGAGAAACTTTAAACCTCTAAGACTGCTACTTGACAATTTGTCACTCAACTTTACAAAACTATAGGGGAAAAGCACAGTGAATTAATGAATAGCAACAAATCCCCATGACAACATGTTACTTCATTAAAATTTTATCAGCATTCTTCCTAAGGAAAGCATGCCTTCTGTTCTACGCTGAGTTTCTTCTACAGTGTTTTACAGACAATTCACAGCATTCTGGTGCTTCAAAATTAGTTCCTGTGGAGAGTGAGCTACACACAGACTCTAGATTGTGTCACACAGTGGTCTCTTGGGTGCCATGATGAAGTTTTGCCTACATTTTTTGTGTGTATCTTATGCCTTAAACATTAATCAAGCATTTCCCAATTGCTTTCTTTGAGAATAGGTTAATTAGCTGCAAATGCATCTCTGTGTTAATTTTCAGCAAATGCATTAAACTACATTACATAAATATTTTCCTAGCAACCAAATACAAGCTTTGAAAGGAAAATGTTTTCATTACTTTTGCTGTTTTTCTTTTCTTTTTTCTTTTTTTTGGGTGGAGATCCATAAAACATAACTATTGCTGTTCAGTGTATTTCTCAGTTCTGGATGTAAATACAAAAAAAGAATAATAATAAAAATGGTCGCTAGACATTGTAAGCTTGCCAATATACTCTCAAGATTTGATACAAAAAAATCTCCTGCTCAGAAAGACTGAAGGTATTTGCCTGGAAATTCAAATTGTTTTAAAGTGGAAAAAAACATAGATTGGGAGAAAAAAGCTAAAAATTACTCTTTAAAATAAATAACAGCTTATATGGATATCAGTAACCTCCCTGGTTATAGTAATAAACATTTCTCTCAGAGAATTGCAGTCCACTTGTTTACTGCATGTATTTGGCTCTAAAAGCACCTAGCAAGATAATATCTGCTCCTGAAAACTTTTTAAGCCAAACATATTTGGGATGTGTAGGCTACAATGAAGGAAATTCATTCCTAGGTTTTCACCTGTGAACTAATGTGTTTGACACAGGGATTAGGGTGTTGAAGTCAGCAGCTAAAATACTTTTTTTTTTCTTTCTTTTTTTAGTTAGGTACGAGGAGGCAGAATTAAGTGTTCATAATGAGATTCACTACTTATGATGCAAGATTTCTGAGCCAGATGAAACATTTTAAAAAAATGATGTTTCTCTAGTGTTAGATAGCTATTTTCTACAAACCAAAAACATTGCAAAATGAAGAAAACTAAGCCTCTTTCTTGCTTCCAGCGAAGTGCCTGAACTGGTCATCTCTGTCTTCTCTCCTTATGGCCCCATGAATCTTCCCAAGTCTTGAGCAGTGATGCTGTAGAAAGTACGTAGAATCTACAGAATATCACAATGATGAGAAAATTCTGCTTGAACGCAGAAACTGTTGTCATAATCACCCTGCAACCCAACACAGAAGCCTACAACCAAGAGCTTCTACCTTCTGCATGACCAGTCTAATCACTGGGCTATTATGTCCAATACTTTAATCCTTTTTTTTTTTTTTTAAATTGTCTTTATTGCAATCTTAGTAAGAGGCTTGATTCTGAGCAAGCTCAGCAACGTGAGTCTCTCAAGTGACTGAGTGGAATGGATATTTTCCTCTTCAACCTGTGCCTTTTTTTTTTTAAATTAGTCTAGGTGGTCATAGTCAGTTTAGCAAAACCAGGGCCCTACCTGGCATTTTCTGCAGCACCACTTGGTTGTGCAATGAAGCTTATTACATGAAATGTAAGTGCCAATAGCACCTTTCCTTAGGTTGCACCACTGAAGTAAGGCCCTAACTGCATCTAAATGACATGTAAGATTACATGACACACTCCAGATAACATAAAAAGCAGGTAATAGAGGTTCACAATGGTTAGTAGACATCTGCAGCTCAATGGGGCACATCAGTGTTCATTGGGAAATTCTTTCTCTCCACCTATTAACTTTTTTTTAAAAAAAAAACTTCAATTATCTTTTCCAACCACTTATAATCCACCTAAACCAACATATTTCTACTGTGATCATCTTCCTATACAGAGTGTTTAACAAAAGAAATATAATGCAGTCCTACTTCTTTCAATGGGAGGTTTCCACTGATGTCAGTGAGCTCTGGGTCAGGTTTTGTAGAGTTCTGTCATATGATCTTGGTAGGATAAATATTGAAAGAAGCATTGAATCAGTAAATTAAGGAAAATGAGATATGTATTCTTTGAAATCTTATAGGAAAACAGCTTTTAAAAATAATGTTACCTCAACTACACTTCGGTACAGTTTTTGATTATTATGATTCATGAGATGTCATCCTGTGACTCATTTTAAATTAACACATCCGGGCCCAGCACATTACAGATCCATTTATAATTGTTCTGATCTTAGCAAATCAAACGCAGGACAACACTGGACTCTTGCAAAAGGAGATCTTATTGTCCTTTCTCTGCAACGCCATTTCCTTCTCAGCTTGTGTCATTTCTCTTTCTGCTCAAGAAAAGATGGACATTGGACACTTTAGGATGACTGGTAGTTGTACACTCTTGTGCCACCATCATGAGGAAGTTCTAGAGCTCCAATATCTATCTGCTACTTCCTGGACTTGTTTACTCGGACCCCCGAGTTTATTTTGTCACGGTTGGATAAAGACTCAAATATCTCACCATTATGGTTTTCAGCAATCAATAGACAGTATGATGGTCATCTGCAGATGCATCCTTCCACGTTAGTTATCCAACAATTTGACCCTATGAGAACGTTTATCGAAACCTCTTTACAACATCAGTATCTCCTGTTCTTTCAATTTCTACAATACCAATACAGATGTATCATTTAATGATATTTCAGGGTTCAGCAAGCTGTGGCATGAGTGTCAAACATATGTTGTGAGTGGATTTCAAATGGCATCTGGCAGGGTCAGGAGCTGGTAGTTGTGGTACTCTGAGAAAGGCTTCAGTGGGAAGCAGGTGATACCAGGCTGTAAGTTGCCTTGTTACCTGCCTCTCTTGCAGATGACAAAATACAGGACAAAGAAACTGGTAGACACTTTCCTATTGAGACAGAATCTCCTGATAACATTTCTTTTGGCAGAAACTTCTTCAAGTTTGGAGAAAAAATCTAGTCAAGACATTACCTCTGCAAGACTATTAGACCTCTAAATACAATATATTTTTCTAGACACTATACTCTTCAATCCAAGCCATTGTTTGTATGAAACGTCTAACAACGTTTGGCCAGACAATAGAATTAAACTATGATTCCGAAATACAGCCATCATTATCCATAACCAAAGCCAAATAGACAGTGTGTTATTCTTGGAGAAAACAGACAAAAAACTATTTCCTTTCTTCTCTTCCTTTCTTCTACCACTTCTGAAGACATCAGTAACTTGTGAATTAAAAAGCAAGGGGTGGTGGCTTTGAGCAGAATTCAGATAAAGCTGTCGTGGGGAGCATGTGGTGCTATTTAAGTTCCTTCTGAACTCTGCCTGCCTGTCTCTGTCCTGTAGTCTTTTTGAGGCAGCTTTTGTTAAAGGCGAATCATGCCAATCAATCCTGGCAGGTGGTCTTTTTAGTTCCAGGTGTTGACAACAGGTATTTACTTTGGTCTCCTATATCCTATGTCACAAAGGGAAATGGTGAATTCAACATTCATTGGCAGAAAGATGATAGATGACATTTGCTGGCTCAACATTCTTCATGTGACCATCCCCAACAGTTGTTATTCCAGTTCATGCGCCTCTTGGTAAGGAGTAACTGTGGATTCAGGACTTGAAAATTCATTGCCCTATGCAGAGTGCTCTCTCCACCAGCATAAATACTTCAAAGGAACATTGTACTCTCTCATTCTTTGTATTTTGTTGTAAGGGAGATTTTCATTCAGACTCTTTTAATTTACCTCTCCATTTTAATGAGCTGCATTCTATTTTAATCTTAGTCATTTTATAGAAATTTGACGGTGAATTAGAAACAGATGCATCCCTCGCAGACATTTCCTAAAAGCTACAAGATGCTTAGAAAGCTGCTTGCTAGTGTCTAGGAAAGGGCCATTGGGGATTGATATATATTTGTGTACCTTTATTAAATTAAGTTAATTAACTGAGAGCATGACATTATCTCAGTGCATGATCTTTTCATGTTTCTGTTTGTCTTTTGTATGTTGTGTCATGTATGCCGCATGTTTCTAGCCAAATTTCTGAATTAAAATTTTGGCAATCAGAACAATGCTCAGAACATACCTGTTCCAATGCCTGCTGTTTTAAAGACAAGTTGCATTCATTTAGCTTTCATTTATTTATTTATTTATGAATGCATTGTGGCTTTTTGTTGTTGTTGGTTTTAGTGTTTTTGTTGCTATTGAGGAAGCACCATCAGGTAATATGAGCAATACAAACACAGTTCTCTGCCTTTTACATTCCAAACATTTTTATTAAATAAGTGCTATAGACAGCTTTGTAAACCACTAAAAGTAAACCCAAAATTCCCTAAGAACTTGACTATTCACATCCTGTTTTTTTTGTAACGTGTCTTCCCAAGGGAAAATGTCAAGAGAGAAAGAAAAACGCTGTTAGGTGGTGAAAATAGAGAATTAGGGGAAAAAAAAAAATGATAGGACTGCTCCCAGTGGTCCCATCCACCCAGGACCTACAATAAAAAGTTGAGAAGAAAGGAAATATTAAAAAAAAAAAAAAATCAGCTGGACTCTGAAGTTCTTTTCTGTAGTCAGCGGCAAAATTGCTAATACTGACCTTTGTTCACCTGAAGGAACAAAATGCTTCTACATCCTCGCCTGGACAATGGGACAACATGTAATTGCAAGGTCCTGATAGAGCTCAGAGCAAGCATTGTGACTTCAATAATTACATCTTTAGACTCTGCTCAAGAGCAGTTGTAGGCGATTGTAAGGGCCACAAAGATGATCTGAGGGCTGAGCATCTCTCCTATGAAGACAGGCTGAGAGAGCTGGGGTTGTTCAGCCTGGAGAAGAGAAGGCTCCGAGGTGATCTTATAGCAGTCTTCCAGTACCTGAAGGGAGCCTCCAAGAAAGCTGGAGAGGGACTTTTTACAAGGGCATGTAGTGATAGGACAAGGGGAAATGGCTTTAAACTGAAAAGGGCAGATTTAGATTAGATATAAGGAAGAAATTTTTCACTCAGAGGGTGGTGAGGCACAGGAACAGGTTGCCCAGAGAAGTTGTGGATGTCCCATCCCTGGAAGTGTTCAAGGCCAGGTTGGATTAGGCTTTGAGCAATCTCGTGTAGTGGAGGGTGTTCCTGCCCTTGGCAGGGGGGTTGTAACTAGGTGATCTTTGAGGTCCCTTCCAACTCTAACCATTCTATGATTCTATGATTGATCCACATTGTACTAGTAAATACCTGCTCCCCATGAGACAAAGGTAATTCTCTGTCCCAAACAGAGGGTAGCATCCAAACCAGCTGTGGAGTACCATGGCTGGAGTAGACCCTCAATCCATGATTTTGAGCTATTGGGTCAGTGCTAACCGGCCAGTGCTAAAACTGTTCCAGAGCCCATATTACAGTTTTCACAAAATACATGCCAGTACTTGACTCTGTGCCTTAAACTTGTTTATTTTGTTAATATAGATGCAGCCAAATCTTCTGTGTTGGCTTACAATGCTCTCAGTATAGGTGCTGGAGGACAGAGCTACATAGTACTTCCTTCTCCTTCTCTTCTTCTTCTTGATCTTATTGTACTAGAATAGCATAGCATAGCATAGAGTAGAATAGTTCAGTTGGAAGGGACCTACAATGATAATCTAGCCCAACTAAGTACAATGGTGTGCCAACTGCTTGAATGTGCCCATGGGCTTTTCTAAGAAACTGGGCAGCTTCACAGCTCAGGCTGTGTCCGTGCTTAGTGTCTGTTCTCTTGTTAATGCAAAGCTTGGAGATGAGCTAGGCTTCAAACCAAGTTTGAATCTAACAAGGTAGACATGGAAGGGTTCCCATCGTAGTTTTGTTGGTGAAATGACCTGTTCAGAGCCTTTCACCTGCAGCTTACATTACACTCTGTACCAGCTCAACCTCACTGATCTATGAATTTGGAGAAAAAATTGCAAGCCAGGTTCATATCTTCCCGCATTCGCCATGTTCAGCTGGCATTGCTGTCTACGACACCTCTCTGTCTTGCCTTTGGTTTCCCCCTCTGCAAGTATCTTGCCTCACAGACTGTATCTTAGTGTCTTTTAGCATAAATTTACTAAGAAATTTGTGGTCTTTGTATGCCTAGCCCAAATAACACAATTTTTTGTTTTTTATCTTTTTAAAAATATGGTTAGTGTTCCTATATCGACTATCTAGAGAGGGGAAGAACTCATTGAAATGGTGGCAAACACACTGAAAAGCCTCCTCTAAAATGGAAAGTTGTTTTGACTTTTTGCATTTTATTCTCAAAGAGAGGTCTTTTATTGACGCCAGCTCAGCACCTTGGAGAGAAAAATGATATCTTGAAAAAGGCTTTTAAACCCTGAGCTTGACTCTTCTTTTTTTTCTTTTCCCTAGACTTTGTAAACATTTTTCTCTGTAAAAGTAATGCACATAATTGTGAGATCTTCCATCTTTTTATAAGCAATATAGTCTAAGTATTATAAATCTCAGAAAAAGCTTTTTTCTTTTTTTTTTTTTTTTTTTTGGATGGAAGTACTCAGTTAGGGAATAAATGCAGAACACAAAGATGTCATTTTCTTTCTTAAACAAGGTCAGTATCCTGACAATAAGGGCACTTTAAAAGCTTTCTATTGTGCATGTGTTCATGGGGGAGAAAGAGCTGATCAATGTCCTTTCAGGTTTTCAGATTTCTTTTTAGGACTTTTCCTTGGGTTCTTTTTTTCTTTCTTTCTTTCTTTTTTTCCCCCGTTAGAAGTGAACTAAATATTTTATTTTGTAAAGAGGAAATAAAACATCAGTTACATTGCCATATTTTAGCAAGGAAAATCAATCTGGTCCAGGTTTGAGCTCAGGTTTTTATTTTTTACTTGCAATAGCTAAGAAACATCTCAGCAATATTGTAAAAAGAAATATCTGGCTACTTGCTTTGCAGGTACAGATTGGTCCCCAATCCTGCAAACTATGAGGCAGGGCTGCAGTTTTATTAAAATGTTACTTAGAGAAGCCATATCATGAGCACTTACAGTCAGTTGTTGGTTGAAAACTTCTCTTGGTAGATGAGCAACAGAAAGATATTTCTGGTTTTGTCAACGGTGGTCTCATGAGATGAAATTTATCTCTCCTAGCTTAGTCTCTAGTGTGGATGTTTCCACGTTCATCAGCCATTCTCAAATCCCATAGGAAACAATGAAATGAAATTATATCTACTTTAGATTTTATTTCCTCTTTTTTCTGCCTCACCTTTAGCCACGACCACATAGTGTTTTCTATTTGTGCTATACTGTTAGTATCTGTTTAATACAGGAGGGGTGGGTACAAATAGCCAGACTGATAGTCAGTTATTGCTATATCACAATATTTACCTCACCTAAGAAAGTACGATTGTATAATCATATTATTTTACTGATTGTATTAATTCTGACTATTCTTTCAAGGACCACCTTTTCTTAAGAGTGTGTACATTACAAATATCAAGATATATTGAACTGGTTCAAAAAGTAAAGCTCGAGAAAATAATATGACCAACAAACGGACAATAATAGTGCTGCAGATGTTAGTATGATTTATCTTTCCTTAGAAAAGTGAAGCTTCTTGCGCTGTTGAGATATGCAGAACTGTGAAATATTTTATATGATTAAGTGTGTGAAATTTTTGGAAGTGCCATACTTAGATGAAAAATTGACAGATGTTTCTAAACGAATTTCTGCTCTTAATTCTGCTTGAAAATACCCTGGTCCAGCAAAGCAATAATGGCAAGGTGTCCTTGTGAGGTCTGAGTGTTATTCAGCAAAACATCTGTACTCACATCTAGATCTAAACCGATTCAGCAAAGTGCTAAGGGTGGGCTGAAGTCTTCTGTGGAGATGGGTGGAACTGCTCATGTGCTTAAAGTGAAGCATGTTCCTCAGAGATTTGCTGAATCAATGTCAAAATCAGTTTAAAAAAGCTTAAGACAGTGTAGCCCTGCTGGCCCGCAGACAGATCCAGGTGTAATACACGATCCCATTGCAGTTGCACATGGGGCAATTCAAGGATGGAGCTGTATTTTTCCTGCTCCCGTCTCTTTAAGGTAGATATAACATTACTTTAACATAATTTTGATGCTGATTTCATTACAGTGTTTAAAGGAAGATCAATGTAAATGTATGATATCAGCTACCTCATATAAAAGTCTTTTATATAAGCAGGTGGTTTTGGACCTTGCCTCCAGCTATACCTTTTGATCATTTAGAAGGCTACTGATGTACCCCAGGCAACTTACGTAAAACAGTTATTTGTACTCATTTAATGCTATACCTTTAAACACCCCTTTAATCTATTTGCAGCTGTAAAAGGCTCACAGTATGGAAATGTTTTAAAGGAGTAGCTTTAACTTCCACAATTAGGCTGTATTTTTTGCTGAATGGGAAAGCTTTTCCTCTTTCTTCAACTTGTACAATCATGTACGCACCCAAATGCACATGCTCCTCAGTTGTTCTGAGAAAATGTGTAAGCAGAAGCTCGTCCAACAAAGGCGAGTACTGCTGGATGGCTAATGACTGGGTAAGGGCTGCAGGAATTTGTATGTCTATTCCAGTAAGTGCATCTCAGTGTTTCAGACAATTCAGGAAACCTGTTAATCTTCACTAAAAAATGAAATATGTTTGTACTTATCATAAAAAAATGACAATTTGTGCTTATTTCTTGTTACTATGGATAAGCTCCATCTGCTAAACAACATAAAACAGTTAATAACATGGCCAAAGATGAAAGCACAGACCCTAGATTCCTTACTGTGATTTGCCTGACTAAACTTACATCATGGGCAAGTTTGTCCCAAAGTCTGCAAACCATTGAAAGAAGAGAGTCTGGTGATTTCATTCTTTATTGATTTATGTGACCAAAGAGTTTTTCCATTTTCTTCCTGTTTTTGTTTCCCAGGTCAAAGCAGCAAACAGTGAAGTCCAAGTAGAATCTAGGAGGACTTCATGTAGCTTAATTTTCATGTATGCTGCGAGCTCATGTGCTCTGTGCTATGATCGGCAATAAATGTACACAGCAAATCCATTTTATTAACACCTTTAATTGCTTCCAGAAGGTTCTGGTGTTTTATTCTGTCAAACCAGCCATAGAAAGACAATTAGATATCAGTTAACACATTTACTCTTATTATTGTTTTTTGACAGCAACAATCATAACACAATAAAAGCATTCCTTCTCCATAATGATATTCTGGGGAGCCAGGTGTTCTGCATGTTAGAACAAAATTACTACGTTTATAAATAAAAGCTTTGTATAACACAGCAGTGGCAGAATGTGGAAGGGATGTAACAAAACAGTTACATGCTCACATATATATTTTCCCCCCTTGAATGTATTTGCATAAGCTATACACACATATCTATCTATGCATGCAGATATGTTCATGTATAGACGCATGTACACACACATGCACACGCTTTCTTTTTCGAACCTCAAAGTTGTGGCAGCTATCTTGTAATCTATAAGCAGACCCATTTCTCAAGTTTACGATATGGTATCTTTGGATACTAAAACGAAACACTGACACCTATGTCTAAGCTAGCTGTAGAGCTTCCCTTTCTAAACAGTCAATTTCTTCTAAAATCTGATTTCTAAGAGAGAGATGACATCAGACCCTAAACTGGCCTTCTGTCTACCCATTGACAGTGAAGGAAGTCTGGTATGGTTTTATCTGCAGATGCTTTTTCTGTAGACATTTAACATGATGCAAGATGAATCTCATTCTTTCTACTCCTTTTTGCAAAATCTAGGACAGAAAAGACTTTTGGAATGACTACTTTTTTATTACTGTAAGCATTGATATCAGAAAATAATTTTGATAAGCACAATAAACTCCATCCTGAGAGCTGAGAATCATTTCTGCTCTTAATTCTCCTCTTTGAAAGCTATTCTTCACTGTTTTGTTGACTAAAAACTTCTATATTCCTCAATTTATAATGGACTCTTTCTATCCACTGAACCTTCTTTGCCTAGAAAAGCGGTTAGATCTTATGTTTCATGGCGTATCTCATTCCTGACTATTCATCAGAATCCGAGACAAGATTAGAAATATAAATTGATTTAAAAGATGTTAACCAATGTAAAAGAATGCCTCATAGAAAATAAAATTAGAATTCCAAAAATCAAACCAAGTGACAACAAGAAAAGAAATTAAAGCAATGTAAAAATATTCAGAGGAAGTAAGGAAAAAACTAGAGTAAGTTGTGAGGATGGGATGAACACAAAGGTAAGAAGGTGAACGGACTGTCTACCTCAACCACCGCCCAGGTTCCATGAGTCCTCCTTGCACAGATGTACATAGCCTTCCTAAGGGATCTGTTTTCTATAGCATTCTCATTATTTGGCAAAATTTAATCCCTATCTGCCATGTTTGCTCATTGAATTTGCCAGAGGAATGTGCCAGCTCTAAAAGGAGTAACTGAATCTTATTGGTAAGTTTTTTTGTTCTTCAGCTTTCATCTGGGAGGTAGAGCGTCCTCATAATAATTTAGTTCATAATAGCATTTTAATGTTGGAAATGTATAGATTGCATAATTTATAACCATACTACAAGGTACAAGACATATATTTATGTCTATAAGTATATGCACATGTATGTTTATCTAAAACACTGTATATAAATCATCATAAAAATCTCTCTGTGTTTCCATAGCTCCTCTTGACAATCTATAAGAGATTTTAACAATTACTGCACCAATAACTTTCTTCTTTCTTCCTGTGTGATTTTGACCCAGACAGCTTCCTTCACCCAAGATATTCCTTCTTGTTTCTATACTGTTGCATTAAATAAAGCAGTATCTCATAATCTTAAACTATATTCTTTTTGATTTTGAACAGCCCACTCCTGTCAGTTCCCGTCTTCCAGTCTTGTCTGCTGTTTCACCGTGTTCCTGTCACCTTGCAATACTCAGATTCATAACCTGCACCAGTAATTCCTGCTCCTTCCCTGCAAATGAAGGTTGGTCTTTCAGCTTACCCATGAAACTCTCTGTCTTTGTCCAGCTTTCCATGCATTTTCTAAATGATCTTTCACAGTTCAATATGAGAGTAAGGAGAAACAGGAGCGTCTACGTGTCATTTATCAGTATTTCCAGCTGTTCGGAGTACAGCATGTCCTCTTAAGTTGTGCAAGCAAATCTTGCCTGTGGTCTATAAAAACTATAGCTCCTTCTGTCAGGGAAAGGACCATCCAACAGCAAACAGCCTCTGATGATTGAGGCCAGAAAGTTCCAAGCATCTGAATCCTAACCATTAGCAATCAACATGATATAACTCCTCCAAAAATATTTAAAATGTAGGTCTTGCCAGCCTTTGCACTATCAACCCAACAGGCTATGTTGACAGCAATCTTCACACCTCTGCCCAGTTTTTTCTCATAAGGAAAACCAGCATTTTATATTTTTCTCTCAGAAAAATCTCCTCTCAGATATTATGACAATTATATATGAGAATTATCTTTTGCTCAATACAAAGGGTATTGAACTAGACACTTTTGGAGTTAAAAACATGGCCCATTTAGTTAAAAAGATCCAAACATTTACAGGTTGACAGAAGCAATTAATCTCATTTGTGGATCAGCTATGCTAGAGATATAGAATTCTTACTCATCTTCATCAAAATTAAATAAATCTCAAACACTGATTACTCACCGATGTCTGAACACCATAAAATATAATGTCAGACACTT
This sequence comes from Tauraco erythrolophus, assembly GCF_009769465.1. Taxonomy (NCBI): domain Eukaryota; kingdom Metazoa; phylum Chordata; class Aves; order Musophagiformes; family Musophagidae; genus Tauraco; species Tauraco erythrolophus. The sequence goes on along the minus strand of NC_141466.1, from coordinate 67,854,645 downwards.
GAGGAAGTGACCCAGAGGAGTCTACAAATTGAATGATTTTATCAAACAGGCTACCTGGTTCGACTGATCTTGTAGCTGAAGGTCCACGAGTAAGAGCAAGGAAATCTGAGTATTCCGTGTTTCTGTCTGTCTTTGATGGAAGCCTTTGGACCTCTGTTGCCTTCTACTTTTCAGTCTGAAGAATGAGAATAATAAAGTCAAGCTCCTGGATTGCATTGCTGAACCCATCAATAAATGCAAAGTGAGTTCAGATCCTTAAAACTGTTCAATACAAGGTAAATACTACAATCATAAATGGAACTGGTTCAAATAACATATATAAAATCGTGTGTTTGACTGTATAATATAGACAGCTGGGCATTTTTTTGTTTGTGTTCGTGTTGGTAGATACGTATAGAAAAGGATTCACTAAAGTTGGCTGATGTGAAGATAGAAGACATGCAAATTTACAAGCCAGTAATCAGATGCCACCTTCTGGTTCATAGAGAGAAGGAGAAAATCAATAGCCCTACATAAATAAATCAGTTAGACTGTATAATATCTGTCTGCATTATCCATACATCCAGAGCATGGTATGGACACTGTTATTTCCTGTTTAGAATCACTTAGTCACAGAAACCACCATACTGGCAACTGGAAAAGAAAGTCTCTAAAATGGGAAAAAAAAGGGGAATGAAGAAAGAGAGAAAGAAAGAAGGAGAAGAAATAGCGGAGAAGGGATGGTTTTGTTCTGGAAAGGGAAGAAAAGTCATTCATAGCCCATAAGGGATCCCACAATGCATCAGGTCTCACCCGAGTCCCAGGAGCTGCTAAAGCGAGGCTCAGAGTTTCTCCAAAGCACTGCTTGCTCCCACTGTTGGCTAGGAGTCTGGTCCAGCATCAGAAAAGAAGATATTAAATAGAATATTACGGCCTCTCAAAATCAAGTGCGATCCTAAAAGTAGCTAAACAATAAAAAACCTCCACCAAAAAAACCACTAAAACCATTTTTTCTAATGTCTCCACTATAGGATCCCATTCTATGAAAGAAATTAGAAACACTTTGGACAAACATCTGTTTGTGCTGCAGTGTTTTAAAAATTAGAATGATAATTTCACTTTAAACACATTATTTATAAAACCTGATTTAACTTCTGTTTAAGGTGATAATGGGATTAAGGAAAAAATATTTTAAAAAAAATTTGTCATTGTGTAATGATATAATTTCTATAAATTAAAAATAATACATAGAATCAAATTAATTATCTCGTAAGTTGGCACTAACAAGTCAGTCTTCTTACATAGTCAGGAGCGGAATGGGGAATTGTTAAAATATTTTGAAAGAAAAACTTTTTAAGTTACACATTATAAAATATAGCTCAATAGATTATATAAAGTACTCACATTACCAATTACTTTGATAGAGATAAGAACTCACACCTTTGTCTTTACTATCAAAATTAATTAAAACTGAACAAGAGCATAAATATTTGTCTGATCAGGGTTTAAATAAATTTCAGGCTTTAAATAAATTTCAGGCTTAAAATGACATGCATAGATTTACTTATTAATTTGCCAAAGGTAAATATTCTTCCTTTCTGTTTGAAAACCACTTTTTTGCTTAATTATCTCTTCTTTCAGTTGATAAGAAATATTTTTCACTCTAATTCTGTAGTTTGTTTATCAGAGTCATCTGGCATTGTTCCAAGTGCAGTTTTCAGTGTTGATTTAAATAGCTGCTAACAGAAGGAAGAGAGGAAGATATTTAACTAACGAGCACAATTCTATAATGTTGATGTTGTGTATTTTCATCTGAGTCCCAATACCCATACAAACACGCTTGATACAAATCCACAGTAAAACGTCAGTCAAATAAGTAAGTAAGACTTCATTCACCCTTTTCCAAGGTAATGAAAAGGCTGAGTATATGTATGCAAAGCTATTTAAATAAATGAATAGTGTTTTAGTGCATCCCCTGGGTTACCAGAAAGTACCAAAGACTAAATTGCCTTAAATTTTGTGTTCTACTAGCTAAGCCTAACCAATAAAACCAGAATTCTTTTCTTTGGAAAATAAGAGTAATTGAGGAAGAGCATTCAAAATGACAATTGAAACCAAGGAGTTTTACTTGCTTTTTAAAAACGTGATGAAACTAGAAATTTTAAAGGACAATGATATATTTCAAACCATTAAAGTTCTAATTTACCAAAACACATAGTTCGTTCTCATTTGAGTTCAACAGAATTGTCCACAGTATAAGACCGGAAATGTCCTGCTTTTTTTCTCCAAGAGGAAAATTCCTATAGACATTAAAAGCAGTTTGTGATTAAAATCCTCTGCAAAATTGTCAGTATTTGCCCAAGAGACGTGTAGCAATCTATGGCCTGTTTGCTTTTTTTCTCCTCCAGATTAAGAGTCTTTTCTCCTAGGTCAACAACCTCGTCTTGTTCACCAGAGTGCCCAGCCTAACTGCAGTTTAGAGATACATGCATAGGTTTTCTCAAACTGAGTTTTCAGTAGAAATTGTACTTTATTTTAGCTGAAGTGAAGGAGTACCTATTTCAAATCTCAGAGTTCCCAATTCAAAACAATCTAGGGAAAATTCCTTAAAGGAGCTTATTTAATATTAGTAGACAGATCACTAATAGGTTGCAAAGGGAATGCATAAAGCCTGAAGACCTAGAAGATTACCAAGATGTGCCTTAGTATTCATCCATCTATATCCCTCCACTAACTGTTACATGTTCAAAGGTGTTTGTGTTATTTTCAGACTCAGAATATATGCAGATGTTTGGCGTATGGTCATGTGTTCCTTGTCTGTCATAAGTACAACTCAGGGAAAGTCTTTAAAGCTTGTTTGATTTGTCCTTCCTAAGTGAAGATTAAATACTTCATTGATGGCTCTGAAAATCAGTGGAAATTTGCTTAGTTGGGTGGCTCTGAAACTCAGAACACTGAGTGGACTGTTTTGATCATATTTTAGTATCACAGTTCAGTGGTTCTTTCTAAATCTTTGGCTGATATCCACAGTACATCTTAGGAAACTTCATGGCCGAAATACAAAGCTCATCGTTAAGCTTAATAAGCCTATCAAGGTAAAGAGCCTAAATTCCTCATATAATTAAATACATGTATGTTTGTAGGGAAAGACTGGTTGGATCCAAAAGCCTACAAACAGAGGTGGAAGTTGATCAAAGATGTCACACTAGACCTGGTTCCTGGTTTGGTAACTCATGCACCTTCCTCTCCCGAGAAATCTCCATGGTAATCTCCCTATTTTGGACACGTACATGAAGCACCAGAGAAGTGGATACTGCTCATTTACTCTTAATAACTTGCCAGACAGAGAAACTCATGATGCCTTTTGAGTAGAAGATTGGTTTAAATGAATGGTTTAATCACTGAGCTGTTAATCAAAAGATGATTGTCCAGGAAATAATAATAATACTACAATAATACTAGCAGCTTCAGCTGTGTCAAGAGATGAGCACATGGAATTCAATTATCCATACTGTTGAAACAATGAGCTTTTTTGTCCAACATTGTGCTGTGGAATTTCTGTTCACAGAGCTAGTGTGGTTCATGGACTGTTCTCAACAGGCAGTTTGTCTGTGGCCAACCCATATAGGGGAGCAAGAGAGTTTAGTGACAGAATCATAGAATGGCATAGGCTGGAAGGGACCTCAGAGATCATCTAATCCAACCTCCCTGTCACGGGCAGGGACGCCTCTCAACTAGACCAGGCTACTCAAGGCTCCGTCCAACCTGGCCTTGAACACCTCCAGGGAGGGGGCAGCCACAACTTCTCTGGACAATTTATTCCAAAGTCTTACCACCCTCGTACTGAAGAATTTCTTCCTAAAATCTAATCTAAATCTGTTCTCCTTCAATTTAAACCCATTTCCCCTTGTCCTATCAGTGGACACTCTTGTAAAAAGTCCCTCCCCAGCCTTCCTGTAGGTTCCCTTCAGGTATTGGAAGGCAGCCATTAGGTCCCCCCGAAGTCTTCTCTTTTCAAGGCTGAACAATCCCAGCTCCCACAACCTGATGCCTGATGTCGTCATTTATAATAAAAGGAACTGAGGGTCGAAACAAGAACAGAGAGAACCCCCACCAACCACGGTCCTGGGCAAAACATGACTCAGGCTTTTCCTTAAAACAAAACAATTTATTAACAGTTACTTAACAAGAGACACAAGGGAACGAAACCGGTTACTTGAGAGGAGAAAGAGAAAACAAGGCCAGATCTTAAACACAACAACCTCCCCACCCGCCTTTCCTTTTGTTCCCGGCTCTACCTCCCCCCCGGCGGCGCAGGGGGACAGGGAATGGGGAGTGCAGGTCAGTTCATCCATGTTGTTAACTACCGCTCCTTTCTTAAAGGAGGAGGAGTCCTTACACCATTTTCCCCTTGATTCAGTGGATCCCCTACTCACGAGGAAAAATCCCCAAACTTTTCCAGCGTAAGTCCTACCCACAGGATTGCAATCCTTCCCCACCGATTGCACCAGTTCGGGCTTTACCAGTCTCAGCCTCTTAAGAAGCTACTGCCACTCGCGTCGGCGTGGGTCGTCCCACAGACTCCAGATGCCTCCACGACCTCGTCGTGCATCCCATGCCCATTATTAACAGTACCTCGTCGTGCATCCCCTGCTCCACGACCTCTCCTGGGCTCAGGCATCTCTTCCCCGACGTGGGTTTCTCCACGGGCCACGAGTGGGTCTCTGCTCCGCCGAGTACACCCTGGCTGCAGGGGGGCCGCCTGCCATCTTCACACCAATTTGCAAGGGAAAACTTCAGCTCCAGCACACCTCCTCCTGCTCCATCCTTAACTGACCTGGTCGTTGTGGTTGTTTTCTCTTAGATCTTAATCCTCTCTGGGTGAACTCGGCCCGGCGGGCACTGCGGGAGCGAGGCGCTTCCCGAGCCCCCCATGCAGCTCCCCCGGCGCCATCTTGAGCACGTGGCGCCGGCCCGGGCCCAGGCAGCCGCCCGGCCGGGAGCGCAGGCAGCGCCCCTCGCCCCGGCAAAAAAACACAAAAAAGAGCGCACCTCCCGTCCCTTTGTCCCAACTTAAATAGGGCAATTCACAGAGGCACCAATTTGGCTCAACACCCCGGGGGGAATGGGACCCAGGTCTGGTGGTCAGGGAGCAAATCCCCTCCCCTGCCACCAGAACAACCCCCCCCCCCATCAAACTATCGCACCTGACAACATAAATGAGTGGGAAAGATCACATATAGGATTCTACCATCAGCTCTTTCTCCTGCTCTGATTGAAATTTGCAATAAAATATGTAAAAAACCTTTCTGCTCTAGATGCTGAGCTTTTAAGATGAAAGTTGATCAATTTATGCTCTCACACACTGTGGTATGCTGTGGTTGCCCAAAACAGTACACATGATGGTTGAGATGGTCAATTCTGAGAACACATTCCTAAATAATGGCATTGCATTTCTTCCCATAATATTTTCTGTCTCATTCCTTGTGTTTCCTCTCTTCTGCATATTGCAGGTTTGCATCATTTTTTATTCTGCAGTTTGCAGGCATGTCGGCTTCACAACTGACTTAGTAGCTAATAAATTATATGATTATTTCAAATTGCCTCTTCTAAGACTGCATCTGCCAAGAATTAATGCCACCTGCCCATTTCATCGGCCTTCTTGAGGTTCAGTATTATTGCTTACCTTTGATAATCAAATCAAATTTAACAGTTTTATTTATTGCTTGTCAGCTTTCTTGTAGTGATAATGAGCTTCTATGCATCCCAGCACTTTGAGATGTATTCATATGTATTAAGTCTCATTCCTGGAATGTATTCCCTGAATAAGAAGCTCCCACCTGATGATCCCACCTCATGCTCCACTATAGCTTGTTCAGTATTGTATACAATGGCAACATAGGACATTGAAAACTTTCCTGCTCAGTGAACTCCTGTGTCCTGTTAACCCTGCGTGCAGATCATTGATCAGCCCAGGCAGTTATGTCTGCGCATGAGGTCATAGCAGGGAACAGGCTATCTCATGTGGATCCAGAAGGCTCTCTCCAGCAGCTGTCTGAGCACGTGTGCCAGGTGAAATCTCCAGCACATGACTTCAAGCAGTGACGTCTTCAAGTGCTGGAAAAAAAAAATCAAAACAAAAAAGAGGGCTGCAGCATCACCCATTCATTCTACTTACAAAATCCAGTTACTTTATCCCACATTTCACCATCCTTCACTCTCCTTTCATGCCCTGTTTGGAGGCAATATTTTCAAATAAATATGCTTATAAAACAAGTTTGTGCAACTTATTCAAGTAAATTAGATTAATCAGTAAATCCGTCATGTTAGTTGTTATTGAAGGGAGATACTTATCAATAATGTTACAATACAATAATGGCTCTGGCCTTTATTTAATAGTTTCTTGAGATACCTACATCTATAAAACAGTCCAGACATCATCTGTTTCTGTTTGCAGCAGTCTTAAGGCATTAAGTAGGGGTGAAACAAAAAAAGTCCATACCTTGAAACGTTCCATCTAGGAATTTAATAGAAGCCACTTTGAAAACATACGCATCAGCAAAGAGAACAAGCTCCTGTGGAAAATCATATTAAATCCTAGGAAGTAAAAAGAAATTCATTGTTCAATTTGAAGTACTTAAAAATTTCTGAGAAAAGCTTTTTTTTTTTCCAATGAAATTCTATGGAAATTTTCCATAAGAGGCTGATGTATCAAGGATGAGTGATGAAAGAAGTGCAAACTTTGCAGCCAGCTTGTGACATTTCCTATAAACTCTCACCTTACACACCTGGAGCTAGGAGGATGTGCAACAGGTGCTTCAATCCATCTCTGATGGGGCTAACCTGTTAATGCCCGAAAAAAAATAGGATTTCCTTATTTTAAAAATAATTCCAGCATTGGAAATGTCCAATGTGCTGTCCTTGCTTAGAAAGAAACTTCCAGCAGAAGCCTGACTGCTCCCATTATGCAGAGTGGGCTGAGATATTAAACAGTAGGCTTAAAAAGAAAAATAAAGAGGGGAAGGAACAAACCAAAAGCATCAGCTCTATCTTTTCCAGCACTCTGATAAAGGTCCCTGAAAAATGTGCTTTAAAGAAGCCAGCCAGCTTTCATCTGAACAGGTCAAGAGGGGAGAGAAACCTTTAGAGCACGCACAAAGACAGTATAACGTTCAGTTTGGATAGCACCTTACCTGATGAATTCTGATTGCATCCTCATTTGACTCGTTTAAACTGTTACTAAATGTTCTTTAACACCCAGTGAACTAAACACATTGAGGAGAACTTAGTTTGAAAGCTATTATCGTATTCATTTCTTTTACACTTCTGAGAACATTGCTTATGGCACCTTACGAATTCCTGTGAATTCCCTTTTTAGTACCTTAGATAGAGGGTGTGAAAGAGAATATGATCAAAATTAATGCTGAAGCATCTCCATAGGCAAAAATCTGCCTGGAAAATCAGGCCTGAAGGAGAATTCACTGTTCAGCTTTGGCTTTACATTCACAGCTGAGTGTATTCTAAGTGTTTTATATGGAAAGTAACACAGACACGAACACTTGGCTTACCAGCGAATTAGGGAATCCTGCTGTTGTACCACTTTGTGCAAAGTATTTGAACAGCAGAGAGATGATACACAACATGTAAACAGGAAAGGCTCTCTTTTTCAAAGATATTGCTCTCTCACTTACAACAGGCCTCAAGACCTGCAGGTGAAACCCTAACGATCATATGCTAATGACCAGATAGTGTTTTGTAAATAAGTCAAATTATAACAAATGAAGTCCATTTCTTACTGGGACAAGGTGAAATCAAATAATGGTAAAAGTACTGCTGCTAAAAGGAGTAACAGTAAATGGTTGATACCTGGAACCAGAGGCATCTGGAATTTAAGGACTTGTGGGGTTGTTCATGTGTCATTCCTGTGCTATGATTTCTTAGCAAACATTAATATATGAACACAGGTGATGCAAAAGCGAACATCGTTGTCCCCATCTTTTGCAAAACCAAAGGGCAAAGGTACAAAATTACAGCCTCTGAAAGGTTTTGCGTAATCAGATCATTGCTGAAGTGACTAACAAATTTAACTGATACATAATCTTTTTGTTTAATTCATATTCCCACTGATGTTCTGAGAGCAAATCTTCCTCTTTAATGTATCATTTTAGGCAGTCAGTAGGAGGTGGTAATGTGCAAAGTATTTCAGTCACTCTACACCCAGATGTGGTTTGGGGCTTGTCAGTTGTGATTTTATCATTTTCTTGCAGTTAGCTTGGAGGTTTCTTCATATTATGAGATCTTCTCTGATGAGTGAAAACTCCAGCCAAGAGAGAGTATCATGGTCTCATCTGACGCAAGATGGTTCTGAGGATAATTAGTTATGTGAAAAAGTTTGAGGTTTCAAGAGTAGCCTATGTAGAAAAACAACCAAATTAGTTTAATCTAGCTTCCGTCATGTACAATGCAGATACCTGTAACCACATGCTCTAAACTCCCTGCAGAAAGAAAGGTGAAAGAAAAAAAATGGATGAAAAAAAAGTGCTTTTAGGAATCAGCGCAGCTCATTCCAAATAATTGTCTCAAGGAGGTCAGATGAATTAGAATCATAGAATGGCTAGGGTTGGAAGGGACCTCAAAGATCACCTAGTTCCAACCCCCCTGCCACGGGCAGGAACGCCTTCCACTACACCAGGTTGCCCAAAGCCTCATCCATCCTAGCCTTGAACACTTCCAGGGGTGGGGCATTCACAACTTCTCTGGGCAACCTGTTCCAGGGCCTTACCACCCTCTGAGTGAAAAATTTCTTCCTTATATCTAATCTAAATCTACCCTCTTTTAGTTCAAAGCCATTGTTACTGTAAGTGCCCATTCCTCTGTATCGGCTTTGCTGAGCACTGTGGAAGACCGGCTCTGCAGATGTTTTAAGTTGGGTGAGACGTGTCTGAGGTATAGGCCGTGTTGGATGGGACCTGATGGACATGACTACCTACCATACCTCCTGGGCTTCTAGCCTGATATTAGGCATAAAAACTTGCATATTTTCTCCTCTTCAAGAGCAACGCCGACGAACTGGGAGTTAATGGCAGAAGGAAGGAGAAACATTGTGTACTTTTCTTGTCTACACCATACTCAGATGGCATCAATTTGGTATCTCCGAGAAACCCCATGAAAAATTGCAACATACAAGCAAATTAAAACAGTGGACTTGCATAAAATCTTATGTGCATTTGGAGGGAAAGGAATATCTTGGTTTCCTGAAAATCTGCATTATTTTCGAAGTTCAACACATAGTATTTATCATATGCACTTGATTTGCGCATGTATTTGTGTTTTTCTCTCCTAATCCTGTTGATTGCACTTATTTTAAAGTAAGATGAAAGGAAGAGCAAGCAAACAGAGTTTTTTCCATTGCTTTGATGTCACTAATGTTCTGTCAACTGACTTATTAAACCATACACTCTTAGTACTCTAAGCAAAAGCTTGAGTGCTTTACAAGGTGTCTAAAAATATACTGTGATCCTTAAAAGTATGATCATACTTATCGGACAAGACACTAAATAAAAGATGATGCTCAAGACCTCTTTTATATTTTATTCACCTCTACATATAAGTTTAATCAGGGTGGCAGAATTTTCCATTCAGTCATAGTCGGTTAGGGAAATCTTGCGGAGTCTGGAGGTGAGGTTTTTACACTATGTATTTTAAAAACAGTTTAAACAACACCATCCAGCTAATTTCCAGTGTGGAGCAAACTGGAATGAAAATGACACTGAGAGAAGAAATCGCTTGCAGCATTATTTTGTTGCAATGGAATACAACAATCCCACAAAGGATCGAGAGGACCAATGATAAACATTGAACTCTCAACTCTTCTGCATAGTGCAAAGAAGCTGAAACTCTGCATTGAATTCCAAGTCCAAGCTGACCTGTTGCAGTGACTCCATCCTTGCTCTGCAAAGAGAGTTCTTTGCTGTTCCTTTTACTGGAGAGTTTCTACATTTGTTCAATCCCTGCAGAATTCCTGAACTTGTTCCATGAAATTTCAGCTGAATGGAGAGAGATTGGGTGAAGAATGTGACCAAATGGCCAGATTTTTAACTGGTGCAACCTGCCATCCCTTAAGCAGCAGGACACACAAAGATTTGTCTCCAGACTCTCTTTCGAAAGAAATATTTCCAAAGTACTTAGTCGTTCCCGGGACCCAAACAGTGAGAATGCAGTATTATTCCCCAAACTTTGACTGAAAGTCTCTCTTAAAAAAATAAGTCCAAAGTTTAGAAAGGTTTTGTATTGTGGTGAACCTCTGACTCTGATGACATTAGCAGCGGCTCTCTTTTTGACTTCGGTGGGACTGGAATGTTATACTTGGTTTCTTTTCCAACTGAACAGAATTTTTTTCCTTAATATTTGCTCTGTTACCTTACCTCAGATATTTTTTTCTTTTTGCTGCTGAGTAGAATTCCCAATAAAACTGGGTCACAGGAGTAGCAAGAGGTAGCTTCAGAAGACGAGTAGCTCTTGCTCTTTTCCTGCTTTCTGTTTGGTACTTTAAGCCTCTGTAGAGCTTTTAATAATCCCAGATCTCTGGATGGGATTCAACAGGCTTAGCAACAAAACATAAAAGCTTACCAAAAACACCCCAGAAAGGACTGCATTCTGTCTGCCTTATTCCTAGCTGATAGCTTATTTATTCCACTTTCATATTTATAATTTTTAATTACTTTTCCTCAGTTTTGGAAGCCACATACTGTTGCTTTGCATTTGAAAAAAATCACCTGGCTTGATAAACCCATGCAGTCATGCTGAATGGGGAATTGGCATTTCTACTTCCAAAGGCAGCCTCCAGGTCAGCACATGAGGTCGAAATGTTGTCAGTAATGAGATCTCAGGCATTTCAAAAGTTCACATAGCTCTTTGTACAATGCAGGAGAATCCCTCTGTTTCCTCTGGTGCTGTTTCATGCTAATTTGGAAGCTGCAAACTGGCATGGAACATTTCAAATGATACATCAGTTCATCCTGGATCCTAATTTATGGCTTTTGCAGAGGGCTGGGGTTGAAGCTGCTGAATTCTTAAGAATGAAAAAAAGACAATGTATGCAGTTAGACAGCACACCAGTGAAATGAAGAGTAAGTTAATTGCAAATTTTCCAAATATATCTTTTACATGAAGTCAAGGGTCTATTATTTCCTGCTTTATATTTTTGATGAACACTCCCATTATAAAAGGTGCAATAAACAATAATTTGTTTGACCAACTTTCCCTCCCTTTTCAAAGGATACCCTACATTGGTAGGCACAAATTAAAAGCCACGAGACTTAGTCACCTTCTTCTGGTAGTCTTAGGAGCAACTCAGCTGTTACTGACAAGCTCATCCCGATTTTGCAACACATGTTATTGCAGGAGGATGGGAACTGAATGTGCCTGTCACTATAAACAGGGAAAGCTTCATACCCTGCCGCCCAGAAGTTCCCAGCTAAGTCCTCGAGCAAAATTTGACACCAGCAATGTAACAAACCTGTAGATCAAGACTCCATGAAATGGTAAGTCTTAGTCATCTGGAATCCTTGATATTTTTATAACAAAACAGTTTATTTGAGATTCTAAACTACACATTTTCAACTTTATTTTCCCACTTACATTCCAAAGCTCTGGTCAGATCAAAGAGTAGAGAGAAAAGGGATCATGAGTAGTTTCTTTAAGCTAAAGAAAATGCAGACATCAATGGAGTAATACAAATTTAGAGAAGTATAATTTTACTATAGACATTGAGGTCTACAGTTTACAAGGGCCCAAGTGTAGGTAAAGGTTAACAAAAGTTAGTGAAAACATGGGAACTGAATACCATCTTGTCTTTTCAACATCAGAGAAGTTTTCTTGTAAGCCAAATAATTGGAGGCTGGCCTGTGTTCTAAAGTGTAAGAACCATTTTTGTTTCAAAATTTTTCTTAATTTTTTGCAGAATACGTATTGTGACACTAGATGTTTTATCTTTTTTCATAGGATCACAAAGCCTGTTTATGCAGCATCTGTAGTCCAAGGCTCAAGAGATTAAGAGAAGCTTGGATCCTTTCTGAGCTGAACCCAAGCTCTGAACTTTTTGAGTTTTGTCTGTCATTGATGTTTGTTTGCTGGAAATGCAGACAAACTGGACTTCCAATCCTTCAGAAACAACCCCAAGACACAAGAAATGTTATTTTCCCTGCTTTGCACTCCTTTAAACAAACCCAGCAGGGTATATCAGATGTAGATTGATGATTAAGTTATAATTACAATCAATATCTTTACCATGCCCGCTTTGCCAAATAATATATATTTCAGTCATTGCACTTTGGGGATTTATCTCTGCAAGGCCTGTTTCTGCCCAAATCAGTGTGTCTTTCCCTTTGATATTCCCACAGTGTTCACATAGACCCTCAAACATACACAGCCCTGGGTAATATGTCTCCAATGCGATGAAATCAATGGGAACACAGCCTTTTTTGCCTGACAGTATTGTCAGGGTGTATTATCTGGTTTAGGCTGTGGCTTCAGTTCATAGCAGTCGTCAGTTAAATTTCCCTTTCTGAAGCTGAGCAAAGTGTGGTAATGTCACAGCCACAGGCGACTGCCGCTCACAGGACGGTTTACCGGTGGAGCTTAGCCTCCTGGCTTGTCACAGTGTATATATCTCAGGGTCTTCTTTTCCTTCCTACTCAGAGGTTTCCAAGAATGTTGCCTGGAGCAGTCATGGGATGCAAAAAAAGAGAGATTTTTGTTCTGCACTTAGCAACATTACCGCACTTCACACTCAGTTTCTGATAAGGGGAAATTTAACTGACTGCTCTGAACTAGATATACCAGATAATACACTCTGACAGTGCTGTGGATAAAGGCTGGCAAACCTACTAATTTATATTTCATTATCTCTGCACTTGGCTTAATCTGTTATCTCTTACTAAACGTTAGAAAGCTCACAAGAAGAGCTGCATTGAACAGCCGAAAGTGGAACCACAAACACCTCTTGAACACAGGGTGGCTTCTGTGCCAGAGGGTAGATGGGGCATTTCGGCTACCCAATGTTCCCAAAAGTTAATGTGCAGCACTGATGCACTGCCGGTTGTTTTAAATGGAGGTTTGCATCCTGATACAACCACCTCTCCACCTCCGTCAATGCAAAACACTTTTTTCTTCCCTGGGTCTCTGAAGGGGCGTTCATTCCATCTGTAGGTGTTCAAGATAGAGGTTCATCAGAATAACTGGTTGTCAACACAGCCCACAACGCTAGCTATTTCAGAAGTGGGTGATATACACAGATCAAAATGCACTCGCATTTTCCAGTCTCCAAGGAATGGCAATGAGTCGTGGTAGGTGATGATCAAGTTTTAATCTCCTCAAGGCTGGAATACAAAGTTCAACATCTTGCACAATCTAATCTGCTCTTAGTCTCAGTTGTCCATTTTTAACCAAGACTTTAGTCTTGTTAGTACAGTGAGAAAGAATAACCGAAGAGCCATCTGGAACTTAATATCCACAGAAGAACATTCAGTATTTGTTATAGTCGATTATTTGCAGGCAATAACTTTTTCCATCTGTGAATGAAGGCAGGACAAGGAAGTATACCAAAGAAAATGTCGTTATAACATGAAGCTTACTTTTTTACTAGAAAGACAACTGCACCTTCAGAGGGAGGTTCAATGACTACTGAATAGGTCCAGGGACTTTGTTGTCCCTGATCTGCAGTGAAAGTATGCTCATGACCTTCGAGTACTTAAAGGGGGCCCACAAGAAAGCAGGAGAGGGACTTTTTACGGAGGAATGTAGTGATAGGACAAAGGGCAATGGCTTTAAACTGAAAGAGGGAAGATTTAAATTAGATCTAAGGAAGAAATTCTTCCCTCTGAGGGTGGTGAGGCACTGGAACAGGTTGCCCAGAGAAGCTGTGGCTGCCCCATCCCTGGAAGTGTTCAAGGCCAGGTTGGATGAGGCTTTGGGCAACCTGACCTAGTGGAAGGTGTCCCTGCCCATGGCAGATGATCTTTGAGGTCCCTTCCAACCCTAACCATTCAATGATTCTATGATTCTATGATACTGAGCTAAAAATCAGGAGAGCTAAATTCTCTCTGTAACTGACATAAAGCAAATCTTTCAATCTGGCACCAAGAGAGATCATAAAATCAAGATGCTTCTGTCTGGCCTGGGAGAAGTACATTTGATGGCTCCACGGTCAAGAATTCCCACTTATCTCTTACCCGATGATAAATGCGTTGCTGAAATCAAACTCTTCTCTTGATCTAAGTCCATATCTTTAGGCAGAGAAAGGATTTTAACAGGTTTCCAGTATGCTGGTGTGTGGACTCATCAATGACATACTGGCTGAAAGGAAACTTCATCCTTCTGACTGACAATAACTCCCAGTTTTAGGTCATTTTTCTCCCAGTTCTATTAATGTTACCCTAAAAAAGATGTTTCCCTAAACTGGTTGCTGTTTAGGAAAAGTCATTGTGCATTTAAAGGCAGTGAGATTGCAGTCTTCAGGTCCTTCTCAGCAAGCCATAAGAAAGACAAGAATACTGAAGGTCATTTCAGGACTCTATATCTCATTCTTCGTTCAAATGTTATAAGACGCTTGGGAGGTTTACAAAGCCATTTTCTTCTAATTAAAATTTTTTAGTGCCTTTTGGTCATCATATTAATATTACTTTATAATAAAGGGTTGATTTTTATAAATTTCCTGTTCCTCAGTTTTGAAAGACATTTCTGAAATGTCAAAATAGTCCATTCTAGCATGTATAAAAGGAAGATCTTAGATTTTTTTTTTGTCTAAAGTATTTTCTTTGAAATGTAGAAAAAAATAATAAAAAAATAAATAAAAGTCTAAAATCATCGTAAGAGCTCAAAAACATTAAAATGAAGCAGTTTACTTAATGTTTTGGTCAGATATCTGAATTCATAATGTAAGAAAATAAACTTTCTCAAATGAGTCAAATGTTCTTGTGAGACTGGACAAATGTTTGCTTTATTTGTAATAACAGAAATAAATTTTAGAAAATAAAACAAGTAGATAGATAAATGGATGGAAATTCATATAGACCAATCTAATCTGCCTTTCTATAATGTAGTTATGCAAACCATGGTATATTTCAACTTGTTACCTGTCTGCATAAGAATCTTTGAATCTGTTTATTTCTTCAGTTCACCTTCATTTTATATATATATATATATATATATATATATGCTGATCTCTTCTTGATATCAAGTAACAGGACATGTGGGAATGTTTCAAAGCTGCACCAGAGGAAGTTTAGACTGGACATTAGGAAGCATTTCTTTACCAAGAGGGTGGTCAAACACTGGAACAGGCTTCCTGGTGAGGTGATTGATGTTCCAAGCCTGTCAGTGTTTTAGAGGCATTTGGACAAGACCCTTAACAACATGCTTTCATTTTTAGTCAGCCCTGAATTGGTCAAGCACTTGGACTAGAGGATCATTGTAGATCCCTTCCAGTTTAAATATAATATTCTATTCTATTCTATTCTATTCTATTCTATTCTATTCTATTCTATTCTATTCTATTCTATTCTATTCTAAATATTCATTCTTTTTCATAATGTTTACAAGAACAGCATGTATGCCCCTACTTGTACAGCATACTTACTTTAAAACAGGCACAATACTTATTTTATTTCTTTACTTGCAGGGCTAGCCTTTGTGCCACATCATGATACTTTCACATAAAAAGGAATTTTTGTAATTTTTTCTGCATTTTCCATCAGTGACTGTCTGTTGTCTATACCTATTTCATCAAACATAATATCATTGTGCTCTTATTACAGATTGCCAAATATTTTTACCTGTATTTAAAGCGGCTTTGTATTATTAATCTTAAGGAAACGTGAAATGAACTTTGAGATCTTAATTATTCTTCTTTGCATACTTTGATTTCTAAAATTGATGGCCTTCTCTATTCAGCTTTTTAAATCCATCCAAATACTTATAAACCAGGAAAGTGGCAGTTTTTATTTTTCATCACTTACTGACTGCCAAATTTGAAAGAGTGTTTTTAGGTTAGGATTTTGCTTTCTTTCACTTTTAATATACACAAACACAGGTTTTCTCCTACTAAGCTGTCCTTTTTGGCTGGATCAGCATTCAATATGCATTCAATATGCACATTGTGAGCTACTGATGGAAAAAGACTAGATGAGATTTGGCTTTTTCTTTTAGATAAAAACCTCTCTGAGGTACATCAGTGTGTGTTTAAAAGCTAAATACAAAAAACACCATGCAACAATGATTTTTTAATATTTTTTTTTTTTAATTTTGTCTTTGGCAGTGGTTTAGACCCCATTTGAAGGCAAAATGAGTGGTGTATATCCTGCGCATTGGCTAGTTGTGACTTTTTTGCAAGGGGATAAGAGGTTTTTCCTCTTTCTGACTAATATTTTTAACTTTATCATTTTCGTTGATCACTCTATCTGAAATCTGGGACATCTCTAGAAAGAAGGCAACTTAGTCTGAATATGAAATCAGTAATCTCTGTTTAAGAAACAGAACCTACTACTGTTAAGCAAGAAAGAGATAAAGGAGGGTAGATTTTGCATGTCTTTGTTTAGGATGCCAGTTGAAATCTTCTTATGTTCATAGACAATCATCAAAGCACTTATTTAAGTAGGCTCATTGTGAATGTGAAGACTCCAGGATTGCTTTTTGATTTTTTTTATCATTCTGTTAATCTATTGCTAACCCATGTAATATTAATTTGCTTAATATTTCTAAAAATGGCTAAAATATAGAGAATACGGTCTTGGGTGTAAATATGCCAGTCTAAAAAGTAGGTGATCTAGATTCAGTTGCTGGCTTGGATATAGATATCCTGTGTGTCATAAGTCAAATGGTTTGCTATTTCTATACCAGTTTTTAAAATGGGATAGTCAGTCCCTTCCTCACAGGGCTATATCAAGAGAGATAAATTTTATAATAATGATGAACACCACTGGACAGGGAGTAAAGGTGGTTTTGAGCACAACGCTGTCAATTAGGATAGCCCCAGGGCTTGTCTAAATAACGTATTGCTTCTCATAGTTGCTGTGACGTTAATGAGCTCTGACGGTGCCCCATTTCTGGCCTTGACCTGACTCCCTCCCTTCAACACTCCTGGCCCAGCTCCTCTCCTGTCAGCAGAGGATGGACATAGTGATGGAGTCGGGCTCTTTGTCATTTGTCGTGGTGTTTGCTCCATGTTTGGCGTGATCCCTTGCTGAGGGTTTTAGCAGGGCGATCTTTAAACTCCGTCACCGGCACACTGTGTCCCTTATATGACTGTAAGAACAGACTCGGAAAAGACCCGTAAATTCTTCTCCCAGAATGCCACAGAACCTCCTTTTCTTAGGGAAAAACACATCACACATCACAAATCACAAAAGATGCTCTGACACCTTATAGGAAATTTAAGAGGTGTGGTAAATTACCCAGAGCAGTAACAGGCTCCTGGAAAATAAAAGTCCAAGACTTTGTCCCATACCACTCTGGCAATGAGGAAATTTTTAGACAATAGTCCTCAAAATGAGGACAATTTCCCAGAGCACAGAGGAAGGTAAACAAAAGAAAATTCCTCTTTTACTCTAAATCTAGAGATGAGTCTAACATCTACAGATGAGCTTAATTCTGAGTATATAAAAAAGGAAAAAAGAAATCACAGCAACAGATATCTTTCAATCTTATAGTATATAGAGAATCTAAATGTTAATAAGACAATGGTGATATCTGGGATGAGAAATATACCCAGAATATTATTATTTTGGCTTAATAATTAAATACTTAAAACTAAGTACTTAAGTACTTAAAAAATTTGGAAGAATTTTGTCTGTTCCAAAACTGTCAAGAACAATTGTGGCTGAAAAGAACAACAGATTCAATACACCAGCAGGGCTTCACAATGTCTTTTACGTAATACAGCAGCAGTTAGGACCCAGTTAATTTGTTGGCAGTACCTGCATGGATATAAATCTGCACTCATCAAAACGTTCCATGATATTCTGAGGTAACCACTCTTTATACTCTCTTATTGAAGTGAATGTGTTTTGTTTAAAACATTTAAATATTCAGGACTCTGTGTCCTGGTGTTTGGATGATCACTTGGGAGGTGGGACAGCTGCGTTTCAGCCCATGCTCCAGCACATGTTTCATTATTTATGCAAAGAGAAATAGCACCAACAGGAATGACTGAAAGCATTCCACCCCAGGGTATGTTCCACACTGATGATGAAGGCACTTTCTAACCAAGTGAAGGATGAGGGTTCGAACCCCTGTGTGTGAAAGAGATGAACTGAAAAGATTTTTCACATCTGAAGTGAATGTCCTACCTTCCCACTTGTTCAGTAAAAAAGGATGGCCTACTTCTATGTGGTATTGTGAATCAAACCTGTTTAATACTTTTCTTTCACAAGTTCCTAAAAAATGCATTTTGCGTCAGATGGAATAGTTCGTGTAATTGTATACACTTTTACTTGAAATAAAATGAGATCTTCAGTGAAATGGAACCTTTTCTCCTCTTTCCTGGTCCTACTAAACCCCAAATCTATTATAATTACAGTCAAACTTGCAGCAGTATTTAAAGTCCTCTTTCCAAATGAAGGAATATAAATAGACAAAAACACCCAAACAAGTCCACAATGTGTAAAAGAAAAGGGACAGTCAGTAAAAGAATATGAAAGCTGACATGGCTTAATCCAATGGAAAGCTGGGAAAATGGTCTTTGCAGGCTGTTCCTGGTTAGAATTTTGGCAATGCAAGATAATACTTGTGAGGAGGAGAGAAAAATCCTGCAACAGTTGAGAAACGCAACGATAGGATTCCAATGGAGACTTTCAGCTCTGTAGGCGGATGGGACAGGCCATGTGTTCCACATACTCTGCAGATCTCCCCTATAAGACATAACCTTGTCAAGGACGACACTTAAGTCCTGAGCTCAGTGACAATAGGACAGTAACACTGTTTGCTGCAGAAGATGAGAGGTGACAGGGAAGTCCTGCAGGCAAAGATGAAGAGTTCTCTTTTAGTCATTCCCACCCAACCAATTCAGGCATTGTA
The DNA here is from genome assembly GCF_009769465.1 of Tauraco erythrolophus. Classification (NCBI taxonomy): domain Eukaryota; kingdom Metazoa; phylum Chordata; class Aves; order Musophagiformes; family Musophagidae; genus Tauraco; species Tauraco erythrolophus. The sequence goes on along the minus strand of NC_141466.1, from coordinate 67,835,595 downwards.
ATTCATAGACTCAGTCTCTGCAGATAAGCCCAAAACAAGATCCACGCAATATTGAGTTCCTAAGACTTATGTTGTCCAAAGGCTTTTTCCAGACCATCTACCTCAAGACAAGTTTCTCCCGCTTCATAATCATGCTGACTAAGATTCGTTCCACTAACTTTAAAGCCAATAACAAAGGAGGCACTTGATTGTGGTGGTGGGTGATCATCTGAACTATGGTAGATGTCTACACGAGATCAATTGCGCCGTGGAAACACTTATTTCTTGCCATTGACTACAAAGACAGCTTAGGATTACTAGCTCCCATCTAAACATTTACAGCTGAACAAATAGATTCCATTCATAAACTTTTTTCTGTGTATACTGCTGTGCCGTAACACTAAATCGCATACTACTAAAGCTACTCAGAATTTGTTGTTGTTTTCAATAGGCAGCAAGATATCATGGTATTTCTTTTTAGTCATGAATAAGATCTTCACTGCAAAGTGAAAAAATGTGAAGCTCAGCTTTCGGATTTCTTTTACTGTGTGTCTGTTCTCCCCTCTAACTTCTGATAGATGGTCACTCAGCTTCAGCTTACAGTATCCAGGGTTCCTTGGGGCATTATTCAGGGCCCATTACCTTTTTAGCTCTAATGATATCCTGCCAACAGCAATCCTCTATGCATGCCATTTATTCCATTACACTAAACAGGGATAATTTGGTAAATTGAGTGTTTAAGTAGCCTTAAGGTAAATATTTTTTTTTCCCTTTGCAAAATGATGATGTTCCCTTTGGCCTCAGTAGATTCTTCTATTTTTGGAAGGGCTTATTTTCATTTGCATTTAATTGTTCATAAAAGTGAAAGGTTAAATAATGCCAGATAGGGAAAGGTTAAATCAAGCCCTGTAACAAATGTTAAATAAAACCAAAATCAAGCAATCATTAAATGAAGACCTTTTTTTTCAGATGTAACTTTGGGCAACTTTATACTTCCTGTTCTTTTTACTCAGTAACTCATCTGTCAGTGCTAACACATCAGGGGTAGTTGTATGATACTATCTTAATTACTAATTAAAAGAAATAAATTATGACTTTTACAGAATAAAAGCTAGAAAAGATTCTTTTGATTAATATCTCTAAATAAAAATAAGTTAACTTGACTGTTCCAGTCAATTACCTTTTTGAGTACTGCAAATTTGTTAAACGAGCAAACACAAACTTTTGTGGTGCTCACCACACTAATGAACTGTAAATGTTTTGAGTGCGTTGGAGACAATGCTGAGTTTCTTGTGTTCTGTACATCTCATAACGTGACAGAATTAAGAGGAAAATTTTGTCATAAGCAACATCATGGAGTGTCCAAAAGAGGCTACCAAGACTGTCCTATCTTCAGCTGACTTGGGCAATGAAATTTATCCTGGAATCTGCATTAATTTTTAAACTTTATTTTTTAGAGGGAGGAAATCTAATTTTATTTTAAAAGGTAAATTATTTACATCCCTTGAATTTGTCCTGGTATTCAACTCTTCACACACTTGGAAAACTGCATCCAGCTTATGAGCTGAATTTGTTCCAAACTACAAACATTCTCAGTTTCCAAGTGAGTTTCTGTAAACCACAGCACTAAGAGCAAATTTTGAGTTAACCCTTTGGAAATTTCCCTGTACAAACAGAAACTAGTTGCCAAGCTTTAGTCAGACACCTAGCTTTCAGAGGGCTAGAATTTAGTAAGATGAATGTCCCACCGAGCCTCCAATGCAGATGCAAATAAGAAATGAGAGCTGAGACAGTGTCAGGACGTTACTCTTTTTCTTTTTGTTCAAGCAAAGATAAAAAAGGCCTTAAAATACCTAAAGGAAAAATTTCCTCTTCCTCACATCCCTTCCCTTGAGTATTAATTTCATCCAATGACTAAATGCTACAGAGAGCCTATCTCATTTATCTTCATATAGCCTCTCCTTTCCCACCAATAAGTTATTTGTTTAGGAAAGCCTTAGAGCCACAGAGCATAATTAGTTGTTGGATCAGGCCCATAGGAAAGCTGTGACCCACAAACAAACCACATCAAGAAACATTTTAAATTTATCCAGGTCTCTGGGGAGGCAGAGATTTTATTTTTTTTGTATACTCTGCTGTGACATATTTGTTGATCCCAAAAAGGACAGTGTTATTTGACTTTTGTGTCATGAGAATAGATGACTAAGAACTCAGAGGTGACTAGAACTTCAGGCTAACACGAATTTACTCTAGCATAAACACTGGTCTGTTAAGCGCTGCTAGGGTTTATTGCCCTTAGTAAGGGTCACAGTGTTGGGTTGAAGGAAAACACAAAGGTCAGATTCATCCCATTTAATCACAACTATACAGAAATTAGCATTCAGGCAATCATCGGGTGGAGGTTTTAGTAAACTGAGAGAGAAAAGCATCTCCAAAAAACTGCTCACTCCATCTTTGGACAAAGTTTATCACCCTTTAGAGAGCCTTACCCCACCTCAGCTTCCAGCCAGTTTGCCCAGAGAAGTGTGCAGACTAGATGAGTGATTTTAATATCATAGAATCATAGAATGGCATAGGGTGGAAGGGACCTCAGAGATCAAGCTCAAGCACGACTTGCCCCAATCTTTATCTAAGTGGCCCAAAACAATCCAGCTTGCTTGATATTCAGCTATTTAATAATATGGTGGTGTCTTTAAGTACGGGACAAACTGACCTGAAAGGATGTAGATAGGAGCACTCAAGGCACATGTCTATTGGCAGGGCTATATGAGTGCTCTCCTCTGTTCCAGGCTGCAGCTACACAAGCCCGACTCCTGCTACAAGAGCTAGTACTTTGTTTTCTTATATGCTAAATTCACTTCTTTTTAAATGCAGACACTCAGATTTAAAGAGCTTGCTATGATTAATATTTTAATTCACGGCAGAGAGGGAAGCTAGGGTTGAGATACTGGAAAATCATCTGTTAAGCAGTTCTTCTCTGAGCCATATTGAACTTTTTGTCCTCTCAGTGGTTGAAATGTGTAACGTCAGTATATTTATGTACAAAGAGGGTAAGGTAGGGGAAAGATGTAATCAGTCGTACAACGGGTAGTGTACTCTCTGCATTAAAAGTGTGTTTTCCTCTTTGCATGAAAAAAGAACAAATCATTCACATGGAAATGGAATAGATCCCTGTGGTGACTAGAAACTGCAGTAGAAAGATACATATTTAATGAATAGATAACATAGATAAAGAGGAAGAATGCATTTGCAGTCAAAAGCAGCTAGAACAGCTTGAATGTATAGCCTTTGTTGCAGTGCAGAATCAACTGAAAACACAGGCTTATTAAGTTGTTTAAGTACAAGAGCAAGGCATTTAGGAAGGAGAACAGAAAAGCTGGGGGCATGTGAGTATAAGAAGCATGTGATATTATGGATGTAACTACAGTTTGGCTGGAAAATGACGCTGAGTGAATTTGCATCCAACTATGGCTCTAGGAGAGAAACTTGGGATATAAAAGGAGATGGATTATGGACTCTGATTCTTGAAACATAGTTTGTCTGTCCTATATTATCAAGTAATTGAACTGTCTGTTCTACGCTAACTGAAATAAAAGCAAGAAGTGTGTTGTTTTCTGGTTCTTTTTGAATAATTAGGTGTAATCCAGAGATCAGATAAAATGATCCGTTTTCAAGTCGCGGTCATACGGATACATGCATAAATACAGTAGTATAGTCTTAAATTTGTTATGAAGGGTATATGATCATCTTTTCTATAACTAGTGTTGAGTATAAAGCCTCCTGGCTCAAAATATAACTTAAATCCTCAAAAAATTAGTGAGAAAATTTAACTCTGGAGAAGGTTATTCTGTAATTTGTGCTCTGGAATGGCACGACACAGGCTTCTGGATCACTCAGTCTTCCAGCAGCATGTGATGCAGCAGTTCTGTCAGATCAGAAAGTGTACTGTGCCAGCCTGACTACCTTGAAGGAAAGAATGTTTTGTTGCCACCATGAAATAACAGTATGTCTCATGGATGACCTTGATAGATGCTGCACTGGTGATGTGCAATCTCTATTTCCAATTGCCTAGTATTCTAGAAGGAGTGGCTGAGTATGTGGTCCCACACCCTCTCATGTCGTCCTTTAACAGAGAGAAGGCGGGAACAAACCAGCACTTATGTTTAGTCATCTCAATGGACTTGTAGGTGTGAGTTAGCTACTCTTACCTCTCTTCATCATCAGCAGTCAAACTGACTTTAATTGCACAATACATCTGATCTGTTTTAGACTTCAGGACTAATAAATCACTCCTTGGAAATGCTTATTTCTCTCCATTATCTTTAAAGCGATAGCAGGCACCAGATGACTTTTGGTGAAATGAATCCCACTCCATGTCTCTCGCCAGCCTACATCCTGTTGGATGCCTCTAATGTCAGGCAGGTAGCAACACGCCCTGGGAGGTATGGCTGAGAAATAGAAACCGGTAGAGAGCTAGGAAATTTGGGGTGGAAAATTTGTTGATTAGAAAATGAGAAGCACATGGGTCGGTGGAAAAAAGGTTTTCCATAAAGAACAGCTCCCTTTTTCTCTTAAACCATTGCTCTGAAAAAACTCAAACTCAACACCCTGAATTAACAAGTTCAGGACTTTAAGATATTTTATTTAAAAAAAATATTTATGAAACCAAGAAAAATGAGAGATTTTTGTCCAAAAATTTTAAAATCAGCACCAGCAGAATTTTTCAGTCTGCCCTAGAGCCAGTGGGACTTTTCTTCTGGGATGTTTCTCTTGTCTTCTTACACTTCCACTCCTTACTTTTGCAGACATTTTTACAGAAAGTAGGAGAACTAAAATTATAATCTGAGAAAGAGTTCTTAAATAATAAATGTGCTCACATTTGGGGATTGTTTCAGGTGTGCTATAAACCTTTGTGAAACAGTGTGGGTAAATAGAAAGTTGGTATTAGTTGGTTATAATTAATCCCGAAAGCTTTAAGGTAGAATCTTCCTGCTCCGGGGGTTCAGTGAAGGAGATAGCTAGAAAAGCAGGGAGGGATTCTCTGGGTAGCAAACTGAACGGTTGTAGCAAATAAGTTTATTCAAACCTTAGCAACATCTGATGATTTGCAGAGCTCTTGCTTCTTTCTGACTGAGACCTCTGAGCTGCACTCTACTAAGGAAATTAGCATTTGTCAGGCTTTGCTTTCACCCTGTAAATGTACAAAATACAAGTCTTAAGCACCTTAAAGGAAAGACTGCTCAATAAAAATAGAATTTTTAAAAAAGTATGTTCTTTTGTAGTAGTTTTCTTGCATTTATTGAAATTATTTGGCAAAGTAGAATGGTCAGAACTCATGCTTCTAGACCAAGAGAGACTATTGAAATCCATTGATCTGATATAATTTTTGCAGGCCATGGAAGTGAAGCAGCTGATTTCTGCCTAAAGTCCTACAATGAACTGTTTAGAAATCTTATAGGTGATCTGAGGACCTGGCTGGTCAGACTGCCCATCTGTCTATCTATTGGTCTATCTAGGTAGTTTCCAATGAGACGCAGGTGGCAATTAAGGGAATGTTTAAAAGACAAATTTAAAAGATGCATTATCCAAGTTAACTCAAGCTAACTTAAATTTGCAATCACATTTTCAAAACCTTATTAGTGGTTTGGGAAGTTACTTCGAGTCATTTTGGCAATACCTGACTAGCTGCAGAAAGGCATTCTGCACTTTCTGAAAAGTAACCTTTGTTATGTTTTGCAAGGAGCATGTTTACTACTCCTTTTGCCTGAAACTGATATGGCTGCCAAGAACGATCATGATGCAGTGGAGAATTAGCTTGGTCATAATGAAGTGATTCAAAACAATAATTAAAAAAATGCTTAATCAGAAAATAAAGTCTCCTTCTTTGCATCAGTCAGGTGAAAGGGATTCAACTAGTTGAGAATAAACAGCAAGAGACAAATAAAACAAACTAGGTCAATACATGAAAAGAAAATCAAAGACCCTTGTATTTGAAGTCCACTTCAGAAATGCTCCAAATATGCATTTCCCAAGATCATTCATGTCTTTCTTTTCCAGTTGTTCCTACAATCTATTGTCTGCAGAACAGATAAAAGAAGTAAATGCAGATGAGATTCACCTCACCTAAGCCAGCTAAAACCTAAATACGTAAAAGAATTCTCTAGATCCCATCTGCAGTCCATGGAAAAAGAAACTTCCAGAGGCAATTCATTCTATCTGAACATAGATGGTATTTCTGATCTGGAGGTGCCTCTGTAAGGAGTTAGCTTTCCTCCCAGATGAGATGGAAGTTAGATGTAGGTAAAATGAACAGTTGTTTTAGACAAGGACAAGAAGAAGGGGAAAAAAAATCTCATCATGGCATAATCTTCAACATCATTGGATTTTCCTGAAAAAGTCCAATAGCCCTGAATAAAACCCCAAAACCCTAGATGAAATTAATGTTGGATATGAAATAGTTTAAGAAGCGATCTTTAAGAGGAAAGAGGGAGATGGAGACATTCAGAACAACATTAAAAATGAACGGGCAACTGCGTGAATTTGAAATGTAACAATAAATATTTAGTAAGATAGCAGATCAATGAGAAGAAGAGGAGAGAGAGAGAGACAATGTTGCAGAATCATGATCAGGTGCAGCCATAAATCTGTGAGAGAATGTATTTTTTTCTCTGTGAAAAGGAGAGAGAAACACTAGGTCAAAGTAATAAAACCCAAGTATATGTAATGAAAATAATTAAACTGTCAAAGTTTTGAAAAAGCAGACTAATATTAACATATTTCTTAAAAAAACCCCAAACCTCAAATCAAAATAATTCTAAACAATTAAAAGACCATGGAAAAAATCCCAGATAATTTTAAAATGGCATTCTAAAATCATTATTATTTCTTCTGGATCTCTTTAATCTATATGAAGGACCTTCGTAGGATATTTTGCATCACCTTCTGAAAATACATAACTTTTCTTTTTGACTATAGAGGTAACCTTAATGATGAACTTGGAACGAACATTGGAATTTCAGTACTTTAAAGTTAGAACAGCAGATTCCCACTCTTATGATGTGTCTGCACTGCAGTTCAGAGGACTGAGTAGTGATGTCTGTGAATGAGATTAAAGCACTGGGTGTGAGTACCAACACAGATCTGGACACACTGGCACAGACTGTGTCCTGCAAACCATAGCTGGTGCCTACTACATCTCATCTATAGAGTCATAGTGGGAAGTGATTTTACTTTATTCCCTATAAATTCCGTTTCAGATTCCAATGGAGCATACTCTTGATCTTCCTATGTCTTGTCTCAAAGTCTGAAAAACTGTCTATTTAGATGGAAAATCTGACAAGAAAGCAAGCATTTCTTCCAACACATTTCCTCAAAGCACCGCCACAATAAATGGTACTGCAGGACAGATGAAGGAAGGCATTTCTAATTAGGTCATGGCAAAGGCTTTAATAATTTTTTAAAGAATTAATAAGGGTCATTTAATGATAACTTGTCTGTGTAGCTTGTACATTAAAGCACGAGAAGGAAAGCTGGAAAATATTTAGGACAATTTAAAAGTTGTTTCTTCCAATACAACTATAAGCTAAATGAGATATGTCAGCTCCGGATGTGCACAAGTCTACATGTGTCAATGCCCATCTGCAATACGTGGAAAAAAACTGCTACACTACACACCAAGTCTTGTTAAACATGAGACTTGTTCAGAAGAACTATGGTATTGAAGTGAGAATATCACGAAACTACTGTCAAATAAGCCTGCCTTCCTTTCCTAGGTCGTTTTGCCAGCGGCTTATTGGTAGCTCTCAACCTAGGACCTATCTTTCCAATTTATTAGAGAAGATATTGAATCTGTCAGTGCATATGCAGTTATTTTAGGGTAACTAATTGCAGACAGTTCATCCAGCTGGACAGCCAAAGCAATAATATTAAAGATTAATGCCCCAGTTCAGCAAATAACCTGGGCATGTGCATAATCCCTGTGGCTTCACTGAGACACACTTACAGGCAGGCTTGTTGAACTAAATATATTGCTGAAACAGGGCCTTAAAAATGACGAATTCACATCACAGATGCCAAGCAAACAATTCTAAGAAATTTGAAAAGATTATTGGCTTTGACAACTCAAAGTTTAAAGCTCTAAATATTGGTAGAGAATATCACAATATTAAAATATATACAGAAGAATCCATAGTCCCTACTGCTGGAGCTCTTTGCCTCTGAAACGACACATGTGATAAACTGATTTGGCTGATGATAAACTAGGTTAATTTAGACCTGATCAGTATGGGAGTCCTTCCATTTTTCCACTGGGGTTCTTCTCACATGATTGCAGCTACAGGAAAGTGGGGTAACTGATCTCTCAAAGATCTCTCTGTAACCAGAGGACATCGGAAGATGCCTCAAGGGGGCAACTCATTCCATTTACTTTAGGATGTATTGAATTGCTCTCTGGAGGTACCTGGTTCTTTATATCATCTGCAAGGGGCAAGACTAATTGCCCACTTTTGGACTTCAAATGTTATGTGCACTGAATACTATTCTACATGTTCACTCCCTCCTATTGGAAACTTTTTTCTAGCGCTTTGATATTTCTGATATATATGTGCAGCAGAAAAGCATAGAAACAGAAATAAGGATGCTAAATAAATCTCTCCATCAACACCATTCCACTCCACGCATGCCAAGATGGGTGGAAATATAAATGACAGCAATGTTTGGCCTGCCACTGACACCTATCCACACATAAACAGTCACAGTTAGATGAGAAGCTTCACAGTTTCTCTGAATATTTAATTAGTACAAACTTGGTTTCTTTGAACTCCATCAAAAATAAAATTAAAAAGCCCAGCTTCATTTACCTCGTATTGACTATAATGAACATTAGAACTTCCCCCATCGCCGCAGGTTTAGGTCTGTGGCTAATCCTGAGATGTTGGCAATCAGAAAAGACTTGGGGCAAATCACACTTCTTTATCACCACAGGGATAAACTTAAGTGACAGACATGCACAGGCTAATTACTTTTAATAGTTTCCCATTGCTCTGGCTGATGACACGGTGCTAAAAAGCCATGCCTCCCCACAATAAGCCAGAATTCCACTTACATGGCACTACGTCTTTATTATCACTTCGTTACTTCAGGGGAGCCGCGTTCTCTAAAATGCCTTTCCCTGTGGCTTAAAGTAAAGATTTTTTAAATAAATAAATACAGTTTATGTTGGGCATCTACCACTTGAAGGGCTAATGATTATTGACTACCCTCCAGCAGACATCAGGGAGTCTAGCCTCAGGCCCTTCCCGCTCGCCCCCAAACATGCCGAATGTTAACACATGTTTCTAGATCCTGGCTGGGATTGGACACAAACAAGACAGTCAGAATGGACCATTTAGTGTACAAGTCAAGATGACAGATCTCTGCTTAATACAAGGAAGACAAAAATTCGTATCTTATTGAAAAAGGCAGAAGAGCCCCGGGTGCTTTCGCTTTGTGATTCTGCAGCAAAAAGTGGGTTGTGTCAATATAAGTCTATGTCACCAGCTCGCAGCTGCCACACTGAATTGACCCTGCTAGCTGCAGACAGAAAGGCCTTCCATTTCCAAATTCTCTCTAATGCTCATCTGTGAGAGCGAGCACGAGGTGGAAAAAAGCCAACAAGTTACTCCTAACTATGGAAGCGAAAAACAAAACAAAACAAAACAAAAATGCCTTAATGCCGTGAGACTCTCTCCGCTGCCTCTTTCTAATGAAACGCTAGAAAAACTTTCTCATCTGAAAGCATTTCAGAAGATGCTTTGACAACGTGAGCTTTATGTTTTGTAAATCATGTTCTTGTAATTCCTTGTAAGTCTCCAGATCCTCCTCAGATAGAGCAGCAGTACATTAAATATTCTTGCAACGCTCACCAGAGCTTAATTACTAAAAGTTGAAACATCTTTTAAACTCTGCGATCTTTTTTCCCCTGGGTATTCCCCAAAGAAAAGATACAAAAAAGTTGAAGAGTGTGCACAATAACTATTAGCTAAGACCATGTTTCCAAAGGGGGGAAAAGAAGATAAACAATTTTGAAACTAAAAATAGAATATTTCTTGGTACCATTATAGTTTAACATGATAGCATTCACTGATGAATCTATTTCTCACGTGTATATTTTACTAAGCTCAGATGTTCACCCTGGTGAAAAGATTTAACTGAAAACAAAAAAATAATATTAAAATTAAAAAGAGAAAAGCTCCCAAGTTCCCTAAAACAGAAAAAAAAAATAGAGAGACAGATCTTCAATTAGTTGAAATACAAAATCGTATTGATTTCTGGAGAAGCATGATAATTTAGGGAAGCTGAAGATATGGCTAAAATTATAGACCTATTTAAAATACATTTTAGAGCATTCTTTTTATGGACCCGCTTGAAATCCATGATAATGTACAAAAAAAAACTATTCCACCTCAGATTAACCTATGTTCAGGCGAGTGTTTAATATAGCTAAAGAGAAGAAATAAGAAGAAAGCATGTTTTATTAGAAGAAGATAGAGATTTTTTTCTTTTTTTTTTTTGTGATTCAGTGGGGGGCTCGTGAAGCTTTCATCAGTTCTTTATCTAAATTTATTATAAATCTCTGGATATTCCAACCCAGTGCTCTGACTTGTAAATATACCTCACCTGACTGTGAAATCTTCAGAGGTGGCTGCGTGCTGTGTGGATATCACAGAGAGGAAAAATTAATCTCACCTAATTGCAACTACCTGAAGGTAGCATTTTATTCTAACCAGTTGTCTGAGTTTTTTCTATATGCAAGAGAGAGAGAAGAATCACAAGGAAGCCATTTGTCACGCTGGTCTTGCAATGACTTTCCACAATCTTATGGAAACTCTTCTTTCTCTGTTGAAAATTGACACGTACGTGGCTAGCTCAGACTAAATGCCTGTTTTCCATACAGCTGATATTGAGTAAAATGAACATTGGTGAACTGAAGAAGAATCAGTTTTAGATTGCATCTAACAGTTGGAGGGAATTAAGAGTTGTCTCTAAATTAGGATCGAAGAAAAGCATAAGTTAAGGGACAGGAAAGACTGAGGCAATCCTCTTGAATTCAGCAGCATTTCAGGATAGAACACATCTCACCTGACTTTAAGAGTTTACAATGTGGAAGTCTATCTCTGAACTAGTTAGCAAAGGCTTTCTTTTGGAAATATGTAAATAGGAATGTTAGTGGCATCTTCAGCTATTCCATTTTAACATGTTGATATTCCTTCACTGCCTATAAAAGGCAGAGCAGATGATTAGCTCAGGTACAGATGTCTATGATGTAGTTAGCTGTATTTCGCCACTTAAATCCACCCGTGAATATATTCTTTGTTTACACCAGTACCAATTCCATACTGTGAAACGTAGTTACACCCCTCCTTACCCTCAATCTAAATCAGAGTTTCTAAGTAAAGATTCTCTTCTGGGACTGTTTCTGCTTTACACTCTGATTGCAAATTGTTTGGAAGAGTACTAACTGACTGGATGACAAACTGAAGTTTTCAGTTGTGTGGTAATTTGGACAATATCAAATGAACAAAAGGTCCCGTTACTTCTCTTCAGCTCCAAGCAGATCCTTTAGGAAAAAGTTTTGATTCAATTTCAGTTACAAGTACATACCTTCAGCTAAGCTTACTTTCAAAAAAGTGTGCCAATTATAATTAAGGAAATTTATTACCAACAATATAAAAAATGTCCAATCCGTTATCATATGATGATTTTCATAAAACATTAACTTTTTCTCTACTATGGAAGACTGAAGAATTACATGATTGCAGGAAAAATGTTTAATAGCTGCAGATTTATGTAAAAGCATAACTGAGTCAAAAGAGAGACAATTATGTTATTTCTGCATGTGGACTGGAACCTCATTCTTACAATGTCCGCACGACATTCTTCTCCCGCACGACATTCTTCTCCCGCACGACATTCTTCTTCCCGCACGACATTCTTCTCTCTAAATTAGAGAGGCATGGGTTTGATGGATGGACCACTCGGTGGATAAGGAATTGGCTCAATGGCCGCACTCAGAGAGTAGTGGTCAACGGCTCAATGTCCAAGTGGAGACCGGTCACAAGTGGCGTCCCTCAGGGGTCCGTGTTGGGCCCGGCCCTCTTCAACATCTTTGTCGGCGATGTGGACAGTGGCATGGAGTGCACCCTCAGCAAGTTCGCCGATGACACCAAGCTGTGTGGTGCCGTCGACACGCTGGAAGGGAAGGGATGCCATCCAGAGGGACCTTGACAGGCTGGAGAGGTGGGCCCGTACCAACCTCATGAACTTTAACCAGGCCAAGTGCAAGGTCCTACATCTGGGTCGTGGCAATCCCAGGCATAAATACAGACTGGGTGGTGATTGGATCGAGAGCAGCCCTGAGGAGAAGGACTTGGGAGTACTGGTGGACGAGAAGCTCAATATGAGCCGGCAATGTGCTCTTGCGGCCCAGAAGGCCAACCGTGTCCTGGGCTGCATCAAGAGGAGCGTGGCCAGCAGGTCGAGGGAGGTGATTCTCCCCCTCTACTCTGCCCTCGTGAGACCTCACTTGGAGTACTGCGTCCAGTTCTGGAGTCCCCAACATAAGAAGGACATGGACCAGTTGGAGAGGGTCCAGAGGAGGGCCACGAAGATGATAAGAGGGCTGGAGCACCTTTCCTATGAGGACAGGCTGAAAGAGTTGGGGCTGTTCAGCCTGGAGAAGAGGAGGCTCCGGGGTGACCTTATAGCGGTCTTCCAGTACCTCAAGGGGGCCTACAGGAAAGATGGGGAGAGGCTGTTCAGGAGGGCCAGTTATGATAGGACAAGGGGTAATGGTTTTAAAATAGAGGGAGGTAGGTTCAGGTTGGATATTAGGAAAAAATTTTTTACTATGAGAGTGGTAGAACACTGGAACAGGTTGCCCAGAGAGGTGGTGGATGCTCCATCCCTGGAGACGTTCAAGGCCAGGTTGGACAAGGCCCTGAGCAACCTGATCTAGTAGGAGATATCCCTGTTCCTTTCAGGGGGGTTGGACTAGATGACCTTTGAAGGTCCCTTCCAGCCCTAACCATTCTATGATTCTATGATTCTATGTCCACCCACTCCAATGCTATTGGAAAAGAAGACTGATTTAGAGGAACATACAGTCTGGGATGACGCTGTTGGGTTTAGTGTCTCGTAATAGTGAGAGGACAGAAATGTGGAAAATTTCTTTTGATTTCATAATGTTACGATGTTCTTTAAAAGTGAATGATCTAACTGAAAATTACCAAGAACTATACTGTGCAACTGTGTATACCGTGTGTCATGGTAGTGATTACCAGAGCTACCCCAGATGTCTCCTAACATCAATGAAATCTGCTGTTTAAGGTTGACTCTTTGCTCTTAAATGTATCTATGAGTCTTAAAAACACTGAAGACAACATTGTGATATGATTTATGAGGCCTTACCTCATAGCTGCACTCTTTGACATGCAGAAGAATTGGATAATAAATCACACTTTGTGAACTGAAAGTCAAAGACATATTCTGGATCACAGACAATACTTAGACAAGAGTATTACCTGTTTTCTGAAATCCCTAATAAGATCAGTATCAAACTCTTTTCCTCTTTACTTTTTCCCATTTGCAAAGGCAGTTATGTCTGACTGAAGATTGAAAGCTTTTGCTTGAGCACCAGTTGAAGGTGTTTAACATAGCGCATTTTCTTGAGGAATACTGACAGCAGCTCTCCACTGAGATCAGATCAAGTCAACAATAGGGAAATGACTGTGTATAAAAGTTAATGTTGCTCAGTCGTGTCTCAATAGAATGGGCTGACATTGCAGAGAATTAACAGCCTGAAGCCAGCAAATGTTGCTTTACAACATTGTGCAGTCTTGAAAGTGTGGTCAGCTGAAAGACTATTACTCACAAGATCTTGGCTCTTACCTTACACATGTTACTAATTTGCCAGGCAATGTAAAGGCAAACAGTTTATTTCATTGTGCCTTGGCCCAAAGATCTCTAAAAGTGGGGTAATCCCTAAAAGCAGGATAATCGTCATCCTGCAGTTTGCTAAGATACATAAATGGGAAGTGACCAAACCACAAAATTAATTTTGTTCTATCTACAACTCTTGTTCAGCTGTTGGTGATTTTAGCTGTGGTTGCTTGAGCTGTTGTCAACGTAGAGATCCTCTTCGTTTCACAGCTGAAGGTTTTTGCTCTGATAGCAGGCAAGGAGAAATGTGCCCACTTTTCAGCCTCAGCAGGTCACAGAGACTAGTATTAGCTTCATCCACTGATGAGCAGTGAGGCTATGAGAAGTCAAAGTTGAAAGGCTGGACTTTTGCTGCTGGAGACCCTGGTGAAGAGTGTGGCGGTGGGCCAGAAGTATGCTGTACTCACTGGAGATGATGAATTAGTGTCCTGAAACATGTGATGGTTCACAGCCAGTGACAAATGAGAGGATGGGGTGGTTGAAGATGAAATGTCATCGAATTCCTATATCTGATTTTAGTATACCTTAGAGATATCTGGAGATAAATTCCCACAGAATATAAATTCTTTATTCAAGCATTTCTGTATTTGTAGTGTCTGTCATTAAAGTAATTGAATCTATTCTGACTTCTTTAAGAACACAACTAATTAGTTGGGAGGTGTTCAGGACACAGACTCTGTCTTCTGTTAACATCTAAGAGGAAACAATCTGATGCCAAATTATGCTCTTTTAAGTCTCTCTCAAGATGTATGGACTGCACATCAATGAAAAGAAAAAAAATCACAACCAAGCATACAGGAGCATAGCAGCGCAAATATGTATTTTTTTTGTCAATCTTTCAGCTCCTTGACAAGCTCACTCTCCCTTTGTGGGCTTACTCAGCATGCTATGAGAGCACTGGCCTTTCTTCCACTGGCTTACTCCAGCCTCAGAACAGACCTTCGAGGCATGTCCACACCACGCAGCGCCGAGAGCTCGCTGCAGATGTGCTGACTACAGAATAAGAAGCCAGGCAACTGCTTCTTGCTTCAGAGACAGGCACTTTTGTGCTAGCCTGCAGCCTACGTACATAACAGTTCATTTGGAGCTCAGTCGAGTATCCACAGAAAGACGGCAGGTTTGTGCAGTTTTGATTCAGCAATAACAATTTTGCTTCCGGAGCACAAGGATCTGGTGTCATTGGAGGTATTCTTGGGTATCAAAGGATTTACAGGAGTCCTGAACCCTTCTGGATTGGCAGGATAACTCATAGTGCCTAAAATGACATTAGACATCTGTGTTTGAGGAGCTGAATCCTGCTTATCGTGTCCTTTGTGAGCATCAAAATTCAAGGTAGGATTGAGTTCCCCAAATATAGATGTCTAGTGTCATTTTAAGCACTGAACAGGTGCCTTAGATACCCTAGGCTGTCTCAGGTGACACTACCCTACCGTGTTCAGGAATGGAATCCCACTCTAACAATGCAGAGCCAGCTGATGAGGTAATTGTACTCTTATATAACGACTTTACCCATCTCTCTGGAAACGTTGTAAGTAAAGTCTGTCTGGTTTATTTGCAAAGTCATACATGTCCTTGTATTAAGACTCTCCTAGGTCTCAGCATAATGCAACATGTACTTATGGGAGAAAGAAAGACTGCAAGTGCTTGCAATGGTTAAACACCAGCAAGATCTGATCCAACAAAGCTTCACACTGACTCAGCTACTAAGTAAGCTTGTGTTAAGCATGTAGCAAGCACATTTATATTATAAGACTTGAAAGGATAATCTCCACTCTTAAATTGGCAAGTGACTCTGAATTAGACAAATAAGATACAAGCAGAAGGTAAAAAATCTAGATATTTTCCTCCACATTGTGGAATATATTGATAAACGTATGTTAGCATTTAACTATTCATTCTTTTGGAGAAAACTGGTTAACCCCTTAAGTGTTTTGCCCTGAAGGCAGACATTAAAAGTTAATTATAACCACATGGGACAAGCCCCTGGAGGACCGTGACAGCATTAAGCTGCTACCAACCAAGCATGCAGGATGCGCAGCACTCTCAGAGAACACCATGTACAAAAATGATGCTGTCTCCTTGAATGAGCTTTCAGAAGTTAAAAACATGCTACTTTTTGCATGCACAGTAAAAAGGCAGATTGCAAATGTTCTACTCAGAGTAAAAAAAAAAGCATCCAACTGAAGAAGAATTAGAGCAAATGAAAGCACTGAGTAATGTGATTAAGCAATGTAGCGCAGCAAGAGCAAACTACCACAAGTATGGTTTTACTTAGTGTTGCAAGGAAAATATGGTAAAAACTCTTCTGAAGACCTTGAATTGCTACTTCATGATAAACCTTTCCAATACCATATATGGCCTATGAGACATTTTGATTTTACCACTATAGAAATGGAGAGGAGACGACGCTTGTCCTTGGAGAGGATCATTTAGACCATATGAAAAAAAAAAAAATAGAAAAAGATTGGTTCTAAGGGAGATACACCTACTATTTCTGCGCAAGTAAATTAAGTGTGGCTGGAAGGTGTTGAGGTTAAGTATCACGGAATGGCTTTCACCCACACGATTAAACTTTCTTCCCATTAAATTCAAATACCTGTATCTAAGTTAACTATTGGGAATGATCCTTGTGCTTTTTCCCAAGCCGTTCTGGGGACTGTTTAGGAGAAGTCCTATTGTTATGGACCCAAAAGCATGTACAGAGCTTTTTTAATAACATAATAGAGAAAGATGAGTTCCAGCAATAAGGAATATCTCTGACTTTGCTTTTTAATACAGAAGTAGTCGTCATGTCCTGAAGGTAAGTCAGGAGACATTGAGGAGACCTGATTCTGTTTGTCTCTGGCATCGAGCAACTGGATTTACAATACAAGCACCCAAATACGTGTGCCCCAGAATGGCTGTGCCCAGCTCCTGATAAGATTTAGGAGCAGCACATCTCTCACCTAATTCAGCCTTCAAAAAATTGGACTACATCTATGTACCTAATTTGAAAGTTAAACTGCTTTAAGCAGGGAGTTGAACCAGATGACTCCCAACATTTGCTTTCAACCTAAATTACTCTGAGATTCTAATTACTAAATAAAACAGGGATAGACACAGCTCTATGGCCTTTAAGCCGAGTGTAATACATAGGCTATGTTCACTTTGCATGGTACCTCGGTTTGAATTTCTTCCTGATCTGCTGTGGTGCCTGTGGTTGTAAGACATGTGTATTAATGTGTGAGTGTGCATGTGTTTTTAACATAAAATGTACCTAAATTATGTGAGAATTCTGTTGCAACCCCCTCAAGGGCTGCATTCACAGCATGAAATGGAAGATGTGTTATGTGCTCTGTGTTTTAGCATAAGGGCATGTCAAGGTGTGTGAATCTATAAAACCTGTTGGAATAGTGTTTGAGTGTAATGGGAATTGAGAGAAGATAACCTGATTAATCTTTTGTCCATATTAGAAACAGCCCATATTGTTTACCACCCTCCAAAGATCTAGAGAATTCCAGTGAGGACAGGCCAAAAACATAGCAGGGAACATGCTAATAAATAAGCAGCAGGTTAAATTAGAACTTGAGCTTGCTTGCCAGCTCTAAGTCAAGTCCTGAAGGATCTAGTTTAGCCTAAACTAATCATCTAAACTCTAACCTAATCCCTAAAGAAATTAGACAATTCCAGAGGGTGTTTAATCCCTCTATCCTAGAAAACTATGTTGAGTGAACCTCTTGCTGTCTGGAGGTATCCCTCCAGATACTCTACCTACCAGTAGTACTCCAGTACTCCCTACCCTTTTCTCCAGAGGAAGTCCAAACAGTTATATGAAATGTCTGACTTCTAAATGGCTACAACTGTGTAAAATGGCATGCATTTTTGAGGATCAGCACTTAGATTATCTGAGAGAGCATGTCTCTCCTATAATCCCATCAGTCCTGGCTTAGTTTCCAACTCCAAGTACAACTGTATAGGCAACAACAAAAAAGCAGTATTATTAAAATGAGGTTTAATTCTTGTACAATTCATAGAGAAAAACCCCATATTTTCTGTTTTCTTTCACCCAAAGACTTCCGCACAGAGGATGACATACAGCATAGCACAAGACAGGGATGCTCAAAATGTGATAGAACTGACTATAGATCTGCACTGCAATGGGCCAAGACAACAGCTTTTCAAGTTACATAACTGCCTTGGTAAACTATAACACTTAATTAAAGGAGTTTTGGCTATTATATGCTTCCAGTTTGGTGCTAGCACAAAAATCTCTTCACTGTACCACATTCCACAATGTAGCCTGTTGTGTTTCCATCCATAACGACAAAATGCAAGATCATACTTTTGAGGAAAAATAATTACAGGAAGGAAGAAAAGGACTTATGAATGAAATTTATTTACGGGATACCCAGGCTCCAGTAACATAAGGTAACTGTGAACAAAGAACAGATGTGATACCCAAGCAGTACAGGATGAAAGTTTCCAGTAGAGGCCAAGAAATATTGGTTATTTTGTAAAGGCAGATGACACTCAGTCATAAATTTTTGTAAAATTTGATTGCTTGATTTACAAGAGCAATTATTTCAAACGGTAATTAATCAAGGGAGGGTAAATCCCAAAGATCGGAGAATGAGGTGTCTTTAACATAAAACAGAGTGGAAAAGACTCATTTAGCCTTCTGGAACAAAGGGCTTGTTTCTACCAATACTTTGGGAGACAGAGGGAAAATGAGAGATAGTGGGGGGGCAAAAGGATCCCAGTGTTTCTAAGTCGAACCTCAAAAAGTTTGAGAAAATTGTTGATGAAACTAAACAGAGACAACAGATTGCACACAACGATGTAATGGAATAAAGATGGGATGATGCCTGGGATAAAATCAAGTCGACTCAATGACTCAACCTTATATTGCCACATTCTGGCGTGACAAGGAGACATCCTGGAATTTCTTACATGGTTGATACTTCATCTAGTCATGGAATAAGAAGAGGAAAGCATTCAATGTGTCTGGTGACATTGTGGACAAGGTGCAAAGTGCTACGGCTGAGGATGAGTGTCCGTCACCTGATCATACAATGGAGGATAACCCCATTCCCAGTGCTCACCACTGGGTTACATGGTTCAAAGCACAGGGTCCTGTGTCCTATCCAACATCCAGGGTATTAGGAATAGTAACTTGGCAGGGCCAAAATTTAAGAAAGTGGGATGAAGTCCTGTCCCCTAGACCAAAGTCTAAGATAATACAGTGCCCTAAATGTTTTTGTTGGGATCTGGGATAATGTCTGTATTTTATAATCACCTCAGGCAAATTGGGACATATAGTAATTGTGTTAAATGTGCCTCCTCTGGGCCTCTTTCAAGTATGGGCACCAGCTGGCAATCTCTGTCCCAGCTGCTTATTCACACTACGTGCATTCTCCTGCTTCATAACACTGGGTCATGCATGGCTCATTGGCGGACCACAGATGAGGCCACCCAGCTGTGCCTCATACACTGGTCTACAGAGCACATAGAGATCATGGCACTGCGGTGGACCATTTCAGAAGTAGGGAGAGGCAAGACCTGTGGGATCCAAAAACCAATTGTGAGAAACCATGCATCACCTGTGAAACCAGGCAGGTCCAAGATGAGGTCTGTAGCTCCTGCTTTGCTGAGAAGTGAGGTTCCGAGAAAGGAAGACTTTAGTTCCAGAGAAGAGACTCTGTGGCTTCTAAGACATGTTTTCTTCAACCACTGCTGGAGTGCTGTCCTCGTTAGGTTTGGAGCCCGTACAAACCAGAGCGCAGGGTGTGAGGACAGGCACAGCTCAGATGGCAGAAGTAACCCACAATGGGAAACTGACAAGTTCAGAGCAGTGAGGAGAAAGAGCACATAAGGAGAATTTGCAAGGGCTTGACAGTTTTTTGAACTTCCTGATGGTAACTTTTAAAGATACTTATTTAGCCTTGGTGCTCATGCTTATGCAGGCACAACCTTTTGAAATTAACATATCTATCTCTTCCCTAACCCTCGAAGGTAAGGGAAGATACTATTTCTATTTTGATGCTGTGGAAGTGAGGTAGGAAGTGGCTCCTTCTCAGATACATGCAGGGAGGGACTCAGGCACCATAAAGAGAGAGAGAGACAAGACTGAGAAATGGTATTCTCCCCACTTAGATTTAACCATCTAACAATTTGGCTTCTCACTATGCTAACTGTCTAGGTTCCATCTCTATCCTCCACTGAGAGAATGGCTGATTAATCCCATTAAACTTAAATCCAAGTCTTAATACTGTGCCACTGTCTGCCTTGAATCCTGAAATGAGTTCAACAGTGTGACATGAATTCCTTGCAGTAAAAATCTAGAGTCTTAAATCCTAAAGAGAACGACTTTAAAAAAAAAAAAAAGTGCTTTCTCAGCACTTGAAAATATCTTAGCTCCATTCTTTAAATCCCCAAGAAAGTACACAGTTGTTTGCTGTTCCCTCTGCAGTTATCTATCTCTTCTTCTCTCCCTCTTTTTTTTTTCCCCCTGCTTAATTTAGTTTCTTTTTCTTTAATGCACACACTGATTCTTTGCCTTTGTTTCTTTTAACTTTTTGCTGTACAAGCAATGGAATGTGAATTCAAGTACCATGCAGGGGCATAAAATGTTGTGATTTTCCTGAAGGGGCTACTTGCACTTTGAATCCAGTCAGGTAAGAGAAGTAAAGTGATTTGTTTGCTTACGCTATGCCTCTAGCAAAGGAACAAGAGGCAAGGGAAAAAGAGGAAAGGGAGATGGATAGAAACTTGGCTCCCTACTTTCCTTAATTTCTGGACAGAGTAGAATTTTAAATAGGAAAAACCAGGGGAAATATTATGGAGATGTGCAAGGACTATGAACTAATAGATACTGTCGTAGCTCCAGAAAAAAAAAAAAAAAAAAAGTAAAAAAGACGTGGCAGCTGTTTCAGCCCCAAATTTGCTACCATGGTGTTTTGAGGGCAAAGAGCCTCCTGCTACTTTGGTAGCACGTGGACTTTGAACTCTTTAGTCAGCAGAAGCTATAGCCTCTCTGCTCTTTGTGCCATTGCACACAGAAGACACCCTCAGAGGAGCATTATTTCAACTAATGCTATACAGCATACCCACACACCTACTGCAGACTGCCCATTTTTCCCACTTTACCCAGTAAAAACATTTTTACACCAGTTCTGTGCGTGAGCCAGGTTGACCAGGTCAACTCTGCCATTTCACAGGCTCTATTTTGATTCTCACCTGCTACGGGCGCTGCAGTGTCAACTGAGCCCAACATTAAAGACTGTGCTGTTACCCACTCTGACACATCGAGGGTCATGGGGACTTTGCAGTCACATAAACATCATCTATTATACATCTGAAAAACTGCTGAAGCCCAGTGTCAGAAGTCCCAGCAACACGTGAACCTGTGAAGTGGCAAACCCATCAGCTACATGACAGTTTCATGCCCAAGGCTAGCAAGGCTGGACGTAGCAGGAAGGGAAGACCCCTGCAATGTCTGGGGAATTGGCTAAATGGACCTAATAGGTCTTTTCTATCGCCAGTGTCTGTGGGCTACATTGCGCCCTTAGGCTGAGTCCTAAGTAAGGAGTGGCAAGTAATTATGCTTTGCTGGGAGCAGCCCAAGGAAGGGGCAGAGATGGAGAGAGTTATGATCCTTTTCTTGAGTTCCTTTAACTACAGAGTGGAAGATAGTGAGTCATAGTGACCTGGATGCAGGAGATTTTACTGCTCTGGCAGCTCTTGCCCAGCTTTACTCACTTCTAAACTCTCTCTGTTTTACAAACCACTTCCCTGCTTCCTCTTTCTTCTTATGACACCTTGTGAGAGGACGTGGCCACTGGATGATGCTCATACTCAGCACTGAACCTAAATCTCATCTTCCCGAGTGTCTTCTCTGCTTGAAGCCAGTAGGGTACCAGCTGTCATGTCCAGGACTTGAGGTTGTGTGGTAGTGCACAGCTACAGCTTTGCTGCCACTTGGCAGGTGGACAGTGTGCTGGAGAGCCAGGGAAGTTCCCTTCTCATCAAAACATGGGGACTGTGACAGGGATTTTGTATATGCAGGAGGTCTACCCTTAACCTATAGAGGTTATATGCAGATTAACCCTGTATATGTTAAGGAGGTCTACCCTTAACCTATAGAGGAGTGCATATGAGCTTCAAAGCAATTGCACTCTCTGTCTCAGAAACCAAACACATCTGCCAACTCTTGGTCTTCATAGGCCCAGTAGTGAGTTGAAAAAGTCTTTGTTTCCTGTCAAAGAGGGAATTAAAATCTCACAGTGATTCAGGGACAAAGTCTTCCATCCTTTCCCCCCAAACAGTCATACCTGTCAAGAAGTAAAGTGCCATTGGAGTGGCATGGCTGAATTCAGCCTGCACAAGCAGTGAAGCACATGCAGTCCATAGAGACATATCTTTTCACTGGAAGAACATCAATTGCAGAGGGTCAGTGATTTTAAGAGCTGGAGGAAATAAGCAATAATAGTACTGAATCACAGTCTATTGGCTTTTTCTATCCATCACAGTGTATCATTCCTTGAGACAAAAGAGATTAAGAAAGTTACTATCTATTTATATTTTCTCAAAGGAACTAAGCCACCTAGAGACTCTGTGTAAATATATATATGTGTATATCTAATACATGTATCTATTTTAAATTAAAAGTAATAATATTGTCTATGTAAGCAGAATATTTCAAGAAATCATCACCAAGCATTTTGCATACATGCAGAAGTAGCTGAGACACAGGAGCTGCCAGCTGACGTTCTTTGAGAAGACTGAAAAAATTGATAAAAAGAAGGAAGGTAAAAATACATACAGGTAAAGATAAAAAAAAATTAAAGCTCATGTAAAAGGATTTAGTCTTATGGGATTTGGGAAAGGACATCAGGTGATGCTTCTTAGGGCTGGGATTTCCGGTGATTCTTTCCCTCCCTTATCTTTCCTGTCAGAGGTTATCTAAAAGCTTGAGACAGCAAACAAGTTGTTAAGATAGCACAAAGTCTTCTAAAATCAAATACTCCCTCTAACAGCTTCTTCAGTGACAATAATAATTGGTGGTTTTACAAATGGAGACGCTAAAGCAAAAGGTGCTACACGGTTACTGGAAAAATCACCCAGAAGAATCATAGAATCATAGAATGGTTAGGGTTGGAAGGGACCTCAAAGATCACCTAGTTCCAACCCCCCCTGCCATGGGCAAGGACACCCTCCACTACAACAGGTTGCACAAAACCTCATCCAATCTGGCCTTGAACACTTCCAGGGATGGGGCATCCACAACTTCTCTGGGCAACCTGTTCCAGTACCTCACCACCCTCAGGGTGAAAAATTTCTTCCTTATATCTAATCTAAATCTGCCCTCTTTCAGTTTAAAGCCATTGCCCCTTGTCCTATCACTACATGCCCTTGTAAAAAGTCCCTCTCCGGCTTTCTTGTAGGCCCCCTTTAAGTACTGGAAGGCTGCAATAAGATTATCCCGGAGCCTTCTCTTCTCTGGGCTGAATAGCCCCAACTTTCTCAGCCTGTCTTCATAGGAGAGGTGCTCCAGCCCTCGGATCATCTTCGTGGCCCTCCTGTGGACCCACTCCAGCAGCTCCATATCCTTCTTGTGTTGCGGACTCCAGAGCTGAACGCAGTATTCCAGGTGGGGTCTCACCTGGAATACTGCGTACAGCTCTGGAGAAGGTGAAAGTCTGGATATTTTTTCACTTGCTGCTTTGAAAATAAGTGTTCTTAACCCAACTGATTAAGATGTGCAGTGCCCTATAGCGTGGGATAGTGAGTTCTTTTTGGAACTAGCAAAAGGTACGCTCTATGTAACTGCAGTACACAGTTGTAGAAGAAAGACAGGATTGTCTTGATGTTAATGCCTGGTCTTTAGCCTTTATTGCCAAGAAAGGTGAAAATTTCCCCTACCAGTATGTTGGGGTGGAAAATTTCTCATCCTGAATTTAACCCTGGTAATGTAAGCTAGATTCACTACAATTAAGTTTCTAACCTTGCTGGTGCCCTCTTACGTGTAAGGTTTATTCATTTTTATCCCTGTATAGATTAAACAAACTGTAGCAACCAATTATTTTTCCCTCTGTCTTGCACAGATCTTCTCTGTTGTATTAGTCTTTTTTCTCTCTTTCTTACTATTCGAAAACTTTCCAATGAACCTATAACAGAAATCAAACACCTAATTAAGATCTATTATTCAGTTTTTCTGAACGCACTACAAAAAACTATTAAGGTAGAATGAGAAAAAATAAAAAGAAGGGTGAAAACATACAAAACGGCCTGATGAATAAGAGCTTATTAGAAAGAAAAAATCAAAATAAAGCAGTATTCTAAGACAGCCTTTTATTTTCCGTATGTGAGCCATGGTGAAAGTGAGATTCATATCACTTCAACTGAGCTGCCTAAAGATGGTGTTTAAATTAAGCTAGCTGCAATCACTCTCCTTCATATTATCGGAAACAAAGAGGCATCTCCAGAAGATTTCTCTTTCTCATAGGCCTACCTTAGGAAGGAATCAGTTATCTTAGGAACTTCTTGTTTTTTTTTCCATTCTTAGACAACCGGTTTACATCACATAGCTGAAGTCCACATTCGAGCGATGTTATGGATGTGGTCAACTTGTCCTGTGCCAATGAATCTCACTTTTAAATTATTACCTTAGGAAGCCAGAGGATCACTCTAATGTGAAAGGTGATGCTACCATGAGTAAATAACCATGTAGATCTTATAGGGGTCATGGTGTCTTTCATAGTGGTTTGAAAATTAATAGGTGTGAGTAAGACCAAGTGAGCTTCTTCCTGAAAATATTTTACTTAGCGAAAAATGCATCTTTGCATCTTCAATCTATTTCTCAGCTTAGACTGAATTTAACATATGATTTCAACACAGGAAAGATATTTCAAAAATTTCAAAAACATTAAAAAACTAAATACTGGTTTTTTCCTCATTTAAAGTTAATTTGTTGCAGAATAATAACTAAAGGTTGTATACAGTTGAAAGTTCCATCAGAAAAATCTTAAATTTTGTCAACTGAGGTTTTTCCTGAAGCATTTTTTTTTAAATTTGAACACTAAACTCAGAAATCAATTATTCATGAAGTTTATTTATGAATACACTTGGCTGATGAATGTTTTTCTGCATCAGAAATCAACTTTTCTTAAAACTGAAACTTTTCTTGAAAAAATGGCAGTGTTAAAGACATTTTCTGTAATCTACTAAAACCTTTTCACATTCTTCAACATTTTTTATCACGCATTGTGTTTACACTACACCACAGTACTGGCAGTACTTTTTTTATAAGTTGTGTTTATTTTTAAATGATATGAAATAGGAAATATGAGAGAAATTTTCAAGAAAATCAGAACATGAGTCTATTTGCTCTCCAAAAACAATAAAAACCCTCAGCATTTCTAAAATGGTATATGAATTAAATTCATGAATTTCTAACATGCCTGAATCCTTAGACGGGTCATTTCCGTTGCATACTAAGTTGTTTTTTTCTTGTGTGAGGGCACCTCAAACTTCAGATAGCACAAGAAAGACAGCACGATGAAGGTCATTTTACTCAATATTACATATCTAAAACTTAATCTTTACAAGCCCTTTACTCAACCTCCACAGCCAGTGAAGAGAGACAAACATTTCCATAGAGTATTTCATCCCTCCACTTGTGAACATATACTTTACAGTGGGAGGAATCGCCATTTCCATGAGGTGACCTCCTTCTGGTGTCTGCAGGACAGACAGACATGAAATGGACACCACTTCAGCTAAGAAATAACATTGTTAGTGACCATAAATCAGGCGTCAGCTGCAGCAGCACTCAGCTCATCCACCGCAATCTGAAGGAGCTGAGCTCTGCTGCAGCTTGATCTAATCCGAGAGGCAAGATGAATTAATGCCAGAACAACACTAAACAGCTAACGGAAAGAGACCTATGGGCTAACCCAGAGGTTTTTGATCTGTTTTTGCCTTTCCTTCCTTCCCATACCCAGAAACTCAGCAGAAGTAAGTCTGGCCATAATCTGGTTTATCTGAGGTTTGTGACATGATATCACTGATCTTCAGGCATTCATCCTTCTTTTTTTCCCAGCCTATTACAGGTTTTTAAATCCCTTCGTTTGTCCTGAGCACATTTTTAGACAATAAAAACAGAACTCAAAGATAGTTGTTTAGAGTAGGATGTGTCTTCTTCAGAAGTGCTTCTCTCTCTTTGTTTCCTATAAATCGTATACTGGGATTCATTCAGCAGTCTCTGTTAAGAGCTCATCTAAATTGACATGCTTCCAATATTAATTTATTGCAGCTGAAACTAGGTTCTCTTGACACTTTCTGATGGCTGCTTTTAAAACCTTCTGAATTGCAGTCCTGAGCCCCAAGAAGAGCTGAAGTTGTTCCCAGGGTTTACATGGGACAATGGCAGAATCTGTCCCCTACGTTTGTCTGCCAAGATTGTGAATGAGCATATTCGATAAAAATTATGACTTAGTTCACGGAAAACCAAGTTTTCAAGTTCAACTTCAGCTGAGTATGTCTTTTTGGACAAAATCAAACACATAGATAAACAAGGATCCTCTCCAGCCACCCAAATTGAGATAAATGCTAAATGTAAGAGGAGCATTCAATGGACTTTTGAAAGATATGTTTAATTTTGGAAAAGAAGACAGATGTTTCACTATTTTCAAAATAAAACTGAGGCAATATTTCATTGAAAACATGGACCTACAAAAGAAAACTAAGTCTAAAAAACAGATAAAACCAAAACCAGCTAACCAAAATAGACTTGGGTTAAACCATCATTTTAAATCTAACAAGAAATTTTTTTTTCACTTCAACACAGCCTAATACTTTTCCTCAGGCTTGTTATTTCATCAGCAGACTGAAAAACATTCCTTTATCCAACTCTTGTTGCTACTAGAAAGATTGAGTTATGGCCAAAGAAGCATCAAACGGGAATGCTTTCAGTGCTGAGCATTGGAGCTGGAGCTTGGCAGAGACGACAGACAGCTCTTGCTGTTCTAATCAGGAAGAAATGTGCTCCATCTGTGTGCCAAGAATACACAAGCAGCTGAATATTCCATTGTTTTTATTTACTTATTTTCCAGGTAGTTCAGGTATCTCTAACTATCCTTAAAACTGAGGAGGAAAAAGACATTACATTATTTGTATTGCCACTAGCTAGAAAATGATGGATTCCCACAGCATGGCTGGAGGGGTTTTGTGGGCTTTGCTTTTATTTTTTTAATCTTTCTCTCCTTCATTAATATTTAAGTCTAAACTTAGGGAAGTGAAAATGAATACATAACAACAACCCAAGTTACTCTTTTCAGGTCTAGTTTGAAATTCAGAGCACTAGTAGCTGGTGAAAACATCAAATGGTAAATATCTATTCTGTGGGACATGTTTTTACTGCACCTTACCAAGAACCGTGTAACATTTCTTAATGCAATGTCGTACTGTCTCATTCACTAATTACTATAAATTGGCACCGCTTCATACTGCTAATAGAGTACTGCCAGATTACGCAAATGGATGACCTGGATCACTGTTCAGTAATTTATTATGCAGAACCTCATAACTAAATGCCGTTTCCCTCTTGGAGAGAAAAGTAAATCTCTGTTGACGTAAACTGAAGCTGGCTTTGCCTGCTTTGTGCCTGATTCCTGCAGAGTTTACCGTAAAATTATTTTACCAGCTTGGTATATATTAGCATCAGGAAAAAAATAGAAGATAAAAAGTTTTTCATGTAATTGAAAAAAACACCCAAAACCCCCAACCCTGAAATGCTTAATTAAACAGTTCTAGAGAGAAGTGGCTAGAGGGTGAATTTGGTATGGAAAATACAGTGAAGAAACCTTTCTAAAGAATCAAATGAAAATATGTTTTGATTTGATTAAGTTATAAGTTTTCTGGGGAAAATAAAATACATCCTTCAAAGCAGTCAACTTGGTAAGTTCCTGCAGGACTATTAACATAAAAAAAAAAAAAATATTAAAAAAATCTTTCTAAGAGGAGCATAACTTGGCCTGAAAAAAAGTGTCAGTTTTGAATTTTACAAGCACCAGTTTCCCAGTTTCCTGGAAAAGAGTTTGTACAGTGCTCTTCTTGTGTGTCCTAATCAACTCATCTTTTCAGTAGTTAGTGTTCAGCTTTTAGAGTAGTGTAGTGAGATACTGTAAGGGCCAGGTGTGGCTCCAAGAGCGTGAAAAATAAGCAGAGTCTGCAATGTGCATTTTTCTGTACACGCTTGTCCTTAGCTTTTTACTCGGATTGGTGTTTTGAGCCAAGGTAATTAATTTCCATAGTATTACCATTAATTTATAACACTGATACTTTCCTTAAAGACTCAGCTCTTGAAATCCTGTGATTGCTTAAAAATCTGTTTCCTACAAACAACCAACCAAAGAAACAAACAAATGATTCTTCCCAGAAAGAAAGAAATTGAAGCTACTATTTTAAAAATAATCTGTTTTTAAAACATTAAATGCAATGAGGACTGATTCAACTTGTTAGTGATTTGCAGTTAGAAGAACTGAATAATCCCTCAAAAAAAAATTAAAATGTTACGATACACTTGCATGTAAATAGGGGTGTATGAGCCCCTATTTCAGCTTGATGAAAAGGTAGTGAAATAACCAGGCTGAAGCAAATGGGACTTTTAATGCAAATAACTAGAGGAAAGCAAGGTAAGTTCACAACCTAACCCTCTCTGCTTATTTTAAAGCTAATAATTCAGTCAAATCTAATGTCAGCTTTCATTCTTAGGGTAAAAGTCTTTTCAGTGGGGACAATTTGCAGGTGGGTTTCACCCTTTCAGCCTCCAGCCATCTCCACTGTAGAGCTACTCAATTACATGTTGCAGCTTTGACTGTTAGTACCAACCTGATTATTTTTTCACAGTCACTTTGTTTAAAACTGTTTGAAATGCTTTGAAACAAACTTTTACATGTTATGGCTCTAGAAATATACGTAGTAAGATAGGAACTTTTGGTCCTTGTTAGTAGGAAAACCTTTTAATGGGTAAAAACCTTTGTCTTCAGAAAATACTCCCATAATGAGAAGAAATATTCCTCAAATGTGCATCAAACCACCTTGTTTATGAAGCAAAACAGGGTATTTCTCTTGTAACCATTTTGCAGTATACAAAAAGTATCTACCGCGTCCCTGCATGCAAATATTGACCTACAGCCTCTGCAGTGTCCCCATGGCTTTTCTTATATGACCAAGCAGAACATTTTTCTCATTTAAAAGATGGCCATGCAACATATTATCAATGATATTTAAAGAGTGATTCAGTCTGATCTAAAACTCATCAATGTCTGCAGCAGATTTGTTGCTTCCACTGGATTCTGTTTGGGTTTTTTTAACTCACCGAAACTGTGTCAGGGGAAGAGAGTGAGGCAAAGGGGCCAGATGTGGTCCCTAGTCAAGCTAGCTAGAAGGGATATTTTTTCCAAGTTTAAAGTGTTTTATCCAAAACCTGTTTCCAAATGAAAATACTTGTAACAGTAGTCCTGAGGAATGCATCCCACAACTACAATCTGTAGCTTTGAAAAATATCAGATCAATTCATCACGAGCAGTGCAGGAATTCTGATTTTGAAGAATGATATAGCTTGAGGAGCTGGTGCCATTTGTGCTAACAGCATTTTGGGATTCCCTCTCTGTTCTGGGCATTAGTCAAGAAAAGCTGCAATTCCAAAGCAAGCTACAAATCTCATATTGGAATTGTTTCTCTCTCCTAATATATTCAGTCACAGCCTTCCCCATCAGCTCCAGCAGCTCTTCCTGCTATGACATGTGACGAGAAAAAGGCTTTGGAACAGCACAGAGCTGTGGAGAGTAGGCAACATAGGATGCCAAAGCAGAGATGAGGGTAATTTCTCATCTACCCTGAGGGTCCAGTGTCCCAGAGGAGTTACGTGTGTTAGCTTTGCTCTTTTTTTGTGTGATGCCACTTGAAGAATTAATACAGCAGCCTGGTGGAGGCTATTATTATTATGCTAGTGATACCCAGGTCTGTATTATCACCTCTCCCAACAGAAATCCATCCCTGAGCAGTAATGCCATCTGGCTGGAGCAGCAAGCTGGGACTTGGCTCATCATAGACAACTGCAAACACAGGAAGGACCTACTGGCTTCCTGTGCCGTTGCACCACCCCAGAAACCTTTTGGAAGATGAAGTAGTTTGGACAATCTCCACTTTCTCCAGGCTTAGAATGAGGTATTAACAATCTCCTCCTGCCCCGTTTTGGTGCTAAGACCCTGAAGAAAGTGTGAAGTCTAAACCCGATGACAGTCTGTAAAATTAATGCTTAGCTTGAACACTATATTCATTGAAGTCAAAGAGGGATGAAGCAGATGAACAATCCCAGTAACAATCCACGTGAAGCTGTTTACTCTAGAACAAGAAGAAACCCAGGAATGAAGCTCCTATGCATAGAGGCTGAGCTTGTGTGGTTTAGTAAATCAACAAGGAGGCACTATAATGTTTAGGCAATACAAAGCAGACTCCTCTTCTTCGTTTGGTATCTAGGCTCAACAAGCGCCTCTAGGTCCTACAATAAATCTGAAGTAAAGCCAAGTCTTGGACATAGTATGTCTTGTAGCTACTTAGAGATAGAGCTACTTCCTCTCCTGAAAAAGAAATCAACACGCTAGAGCACAGTAACAACATATTTCAGGGAGATTTACCCTTCTGCAACTGCTGTTAATTTTATTTTAACAAGAGTAGAAAAGTATATTGTCTGGGTTTCATTAAAACATAGAAAGAAAATGATCCTTAGTGCAGAAGTTACTCATGATCCAGCACAGAACCCAGTGCAGACTTACGAAACTGGGAAGGAAGAGCTGCTTTGAACATACAGCTATTAATTATTATCCCATTGCATCACAATTACCTTTAAATTAAAGCCAATTGGGCAACTGAAGTAGAATGGACAACTGCGAAGTGCTTAAGTCACCATCCCTGGAGATATTTAAAAGATGTGTAGATGTGGCACTGAGGGATGTGATGCAGTGGTGGACTTGACAGAGTTAGGTTTACAGTTGGACTCGATGACCTTGAAGGTCTTTTCCAACCTAAATGATTTTATGATTCTATGACATCCCACAGTCCATGTTGCATTGCCCACCTTCACCCTTCAGAGCCTCCTTGCAGCCCTGGCCACTGATTCCAGCCCTGGCCATTCACTGGTACCAGCTCCTAATTTGAACCCAAATGCCATCATTTTTTGCTGACAAATGTCAATGCCTCTTGTTTAAATGTTTCTCAAGCATCTGCCTACCTTCTGAAGTCTTACAATAGGCTGTTGGTGAGCTGGTAGCATTATATATGAATAATGAGATGTTTCTGAGGTTTTCATTTTCTTCTATTTTTCTCTCCTCTTTTCCTCCTATATTGCTCCCTGGAGCTGCACCAGTAAACTGGTGGTAAAACAGCCTTCCAGAGCGTGCCTGGCACGCAGATGATGAGGTTCTCATTGATTTCAGATAGAGCAAGCCGGAGAAAAGGGTACACTCTGGGACACAACGAGGCTGTGTGAGAAAAGGAGAGGGAGCTGTCAGAAAACTGAGCACGGAACTCGCAGGACGAGATACATGTCGTCAGGACTCTGTGGTGTGCGAGAGCACTGAACCCGCGGATACTCCTGTGGTTGCAAACAGAGATGCTTTTCTCCTAAAACGTGCTCTGCTTTGTTCTGCCTGGCTGCCCGACAGCTGGCTGAGCTGTCTTAAAATTTGAGAGCTTTGCAATTTCTCCCCGGTCCTTTTCCCCTTCCCCCAGTCCCACCTTTCCTGCTCCTGCTCTCTTTATCTCTACCCTGAAAACGTTAACAATGATAACTAAACTTTTTAATTTTTTTTCTATACCTGAATAACCTCTTGTGTGCAGGATATTTTCTGCTTTAGGGCACAATCTGTTGCAGCGCAGTTATAACTGTTGCTAAGGCACCTATTGTCATTATATATGCCTCAGCAACAAGGCATTCTGTCGTGTTTCTCATCTGTGAACCCAGTGATTTATTGATAATGCTAATCTTATTTGAAAGTTATAGAGCTTGTAAGTCAAGTGTATTTAAAGGGAGAGATAGAGATTTCTATTCCCCAACTTTTTATTGTTTGCATGTCAGAATAATCAAGTTTTTCAGCCACCATTAGAGGAGCTCAAGGTGCTTTGCAAGCATGAATGAAGCCTCGCAACGGCACCAAAAAAGATACTTTTTACATACTCATTAAATGCAACAGAGAAACTCGACAGTAGAAATGACAATACATAACTTAACCTATCTCACATCAGGTAACCATAGAACTGAGCCTCAAGGGGATGTTGGGCAAGTTTTGCATTATCTTTTCTACAATATATGGTAATTGATTTGTATGCCCATATCCTCTGTTGAAAACACAATTTTCTATTAAAAACAATTTGGATGGATACTTTTTTATTACCTTTCCTATATGATGCTCTTCTATGGTAAAAGATGGTCCCTGCCCTGAAGTGCTTTCTGTCTGATCAGCTCAGCCAGACAAAATAAGTTTTACAATGTCTATTTTACAAATGGGCAAATAGGATATGGAGACATTAAAGAGGCAGCTTTTGCAAGATCCCAGCAGACAGGAGATTCTCTGTTATCATTAAGGAAACTGCAGATTCTGACCACTTAGGCAAATACAGCTATTAGACAGATAAATAGATAGATATAAAAGATTTCCATTTCTTCCTCTCCCTCTCCTTATTATAGAAGGATTTGGATTTTACTGTTATTGTAGTATTCAGCTCTCAACAACTGTTTAGCTCCATTTTTCAGATGGTGAACTCTGGCATGGAAAGGCTAAAGGTTCATTTCAAAAAAAGGATTTGAGCATCTAAACACCTCTGTAATCTCTTTAGTTCAGTGTTTTGACGTTGTTGGCATTTACATGAGCTCTGATCAATTTTCTCCTTGCTCTAGAGATGCCTAAAGTCCCTTAAATATGTATTTTGGCACAACATTCCCTAGAGTCTGATGCCACCAAGCGATTAGAAACCCTAATTATATATAAACCCAGTGCCTTGCCAGTGTGTTCCCTTGCCTAATCTACCTGAAAGGATCTTCAGAGGCATTTAAGCTTTTATTTTTCATTTTTTTTTCCTCCTGAAAGATGAAGTGGAATTTTCATCTTATCAGCAGTTTGATAAATAATCACTTAGGATTCAGATACAGCTCTAATTCCAGAAATAGGTTTTACTGTGTGTTCATAATGCAACTGCCTTTACAAAAAATCCTGGAGGCAGACAATAATGCCTTTTTCTTAGCAGCTTCCGCTCTTCTTGTGACCTTCCATTGGTGGTAAGGGCCCAGATCCCGCCTAACTTCAGGCTCTCAACTGAAGTGCCCAGTTTAGGGTTCAACTCACTTTATTTTCATTTCCCAGAAGTTAACCATCCTTGCTAAACAGATAGTCTGCCTTAGAGTCAGTTAGGAAATTAAGATCTTGCCCATCTGAAATCTGAAGGACTTCTGCTGAAGGTGCTGGTGTCTCACCACAAAATGAAAGGAAATTTTTCTGACTAAGCTCCTAAACCAGGTAATTCAGAATTTTCATGTGGTGGGTAAGACAGTTGTTACCAATAGCACCAATGCATCCTCTATTTCCTTTACCTCCTGCCTCTGGCTAAATGTTTCTTTTGCACTGTGTGTGTCTCTCTCCTGATGCTCTCCCTTTTGTCCAAGAATCACCTCTAGAAGCTAAAGCTGAGAAAGTTAAGCCTAATGAAAATAAAAAAAAACCCTCCCAAAACTCCAAAACTCAGCAGTAAACACTGTATTTGCTGTGAACAAGGGATCATGTACATGCCAGAAATGACACAAAGGAATGGTACAATCATGTGACTGATGGCAACTGGAGGCTGAGGGCAGATCTTCCCTTTTAGCAGGGTTAGTCATTAGATAGGTTCAGCTATAACATGAAACCCTTTGGTTAGTCAGGTGCATAAGGACAGCGAGGATGTACCTGAGACATAGACACAAAAATGTCTCTCTCTCAGACAAAGCATGTCTGGTCCTAAGTGAGTTGACCAGTGTCAGAAATTATTTTCCAGAGAAAGGACTAAAATTCAGATCCAGCTGACTATGATGTCCTTACCTCAAAAAACTCTCTAACGGTATATGTACTTCTGTGCAGATTTATTTATAGGCCATTTTTTTGGCATTTCTAGACCATGAAAACAATCGATACTAAGAAACATATCCAAAATGAGATAAGAAGTCATTGGCAAATCTAGGAACCAGCATCAGTTTGTCTTACACAGTTAATTCCAAGAACGCTAATCCTGTTTAGTTCACTTACCGTAGGTCTATGTAGTTCTGTGACACCCTGTGCAGCTTCACTAATGCAAGCTCATAAAAATAAGAAAAGCAGACAAAGCACTGAATTAAAAAATTATTTTTACGCTTTGAAACTATTGATATATACATCTGTCAAACCATCTCCAACACTCTAAAGAACACTGAAGCTCCTCTCCGGCCTTCTGGCTTTTGTCTTCGTCAAGTGATGGGAGGCAGCCGGCTGGCGTGAATCAAACATTCACGACTGCAAAATTATCTCCCATCTGTTGTAAAACCAGTGCAAGCATGAACAATTGAGAGGTGAAACAATTTTTCAACCTCCTTAGCAATCTCATAAATTATCTGCAGCTAAATAACCTAGAAAGCAGAGCAGAATCTCCCAGCCTTAGGTAACAATTACACTACATGAACTTTGAGAAACCTCTTGCTAGCACTCAAAATTAGGAGCTTAATACACAAATGAATAGTGAAGGAACAGTGACTGCAGTGTTTAGAGAATGCTTCTGCAGCCCACCCAAGTGTTGTGCTGATTTGTTTCTGAATGGGGAAATGTCGTAATTGGTTTTGCTGGAGAAAATAAAGTGTGGACTGGTGTTGCCTGTCTCTGAAATACTGAACAGCGCGCATCGGTTTGCTTACCCATGAAAGACAAGGGAGCGCTCAGGTCACCTGCTTAGCATCAGGTGCTTCATTTAGACACCAGTGCAAGAGTAGAGATGTCTGACTTCTCAGCTTTTATCGAAGTCAGAGTGAGACTTTAGTTCTTAGTGCCACTGAAAATACTAGGAGTCCCTGGCAGTATGTTTTCAGAAGTTTTTTCCCCTAATTCAAAATGCGTCCATTTTTTAATAGGCCAAGCACTTTTGATCAAATGATTCACCCATGTTTAGGTTTGCTTTTGTTTCCGAGTCATCTGCTTTTTCTCTCCCTCCTAAAAATTGTTTCTTCTGATGGCCCTCAAATATTATATACAATTATTTTGTTTGTGTTTCCACCTAACTCAGCCATTCATCAGTATTTTGCACTTATGACCCTTACACCAACACTTTTGCACAGCTCAAAGCCAGAAGATCTCAATAAGCTGGGAAGAGAGAGCTCACAAGCAGCTGATCATGATTTCCCACGAATCCTGTTGCAGAAGAGGGCTGCACTGAACATTCTGTGACCCAACAAGGCTGAGCTTTCAATGGTTCTTATTTGATCAGTTTTTCCCATGGGGAAAGAAATTCTGTGACCTTTGTGGCAGTGTGAGCCCAGGAAAGATCACCTGAGCAACAGGTTGGCATCCACTGTTACAGTTCACAGATCCAGTTGATGTATTTAGTTCACAGCTCCCAGGATGCTGTAGAAGGACAACTATGAATATGTTACATAGAGGAAAAATACAACAGAAGGAAGCTCAGGAGATCATCAATAAGATTTCCGAATAGAACCACAACCTCTTTGCATAGATATGGTGCCATGCTGCTTTTTCTTTTCCTTTTCTCTAAGGGCTCATCTTCCCATGGAGGCATCTGAGATAATGCACAGCTCACGTGCACACAATTGTACACAGCATTGGTAAACTCAGGAGGCTTTGACTTGCCACAGCCATAAGCACATCCACCAAGAAATAATTTTATTCGAGAAAATCACACCTTTCTCTTTAAAAATGTCTGTGTCTCCTGAATTATTCTATGATTACACTATCTCCAAATAGGTGATTTTCCTTCAGTGCCTAATAATCCCTTCTACTCTCATTTTCCTTGATATTTCTGGTTTTTTTTTTCCCAAGGAGTGCAGGCCTCAAGCGGGTATCTCAGGTGTGTTCTTATGAGTACTT
Source organism: Tauraco erythrolophus (assembly GCF_009769465.1). Taxonomy (NCBI): domain Eukaryota; kingdom Metazoa; phylum Chordata; class Aves; order Musophagiformes; family Musophagidae; genus Tauraco; species Tauraco erythrolophus. The sequence continues at coordinate 67,799,503 of NC_141466.1, read as the reverse complement.
AATAGCAGCATACTTATTTCCTCTGGTTCTTTGATTTAATGCCTCCCAAAATCACATTGGTCTATGTTTTTTTTTTTTTCTGCTACAGCACATGGCAAGCATGTAACCATTTCACTGCTTGCTCTCATCCCAAATTTCTTTCAGCATTTGTTTTTTCCCGAGTGTCTGCCTCTGCCTGCCAGCAAATAACTATATTCCTGATTGTTACATCCAGCTAAAGCAAAGGATAATTTGGCCCTTGTTTCTTAAAAATACATCTCTCCTGGTACCCATAGCAAATTGTTTTGGATTTTTCGCCCTGAATTATTCATGAGATTCAATTTAGCATGATTATTAATTCTAACCTCTGCAGTGTTTGAATAAGCAATCTCATTGCTTAATATTAACGCCTGACCATTCTTCTCTACAACTAATGACCTGTCATAGATATCTGGGTCTAACAGTCATCAGGAAGCTAGAAAGTACTTAATGACTATTAATTTAATAAAACAATGATTGAACTAATAGTGAAAAGCTGTCAGTGCTTTGCTTCCAATTTATAGGAAAATAAATTAGTAATACATCTGGAGTGACATATCAGCAATCTAAATAGTTTTTTATACGGGGGCAATTTCGCGTCTGCATTTCCCTGTGCCTAAGTCTTGCACTGTCACATGTCATCTTGAGAAAAAGCACAACTATGCCATCCCCACTTCCGTACAGTTTGCTGGGAGAACTCTCTCATGCATTGCTTATTACTTTTAACTTTTCTGTGTGGAACATCTGATAGAAAGGCAGTTTGTTCTATTGCCCAAATCTCAATCTGAAGTACACAGATGTATTGAGAAATATTATTTTAGCACTTCGATACTCAAGAGCTTTTTAAATCATGTCCAGCCATTAATTCCTCCACTTCATCTACCGCTAACCTTTAAATCAGTTCAAGCTGATATCTCAATTTTATCAGATGGATATTGATAAGTTCACTGAACAGTCTCACAAGCATCTGGATAAGAACAACTGAATGAGTGATTACTGTACAATGCAGGTGTGCATTGGGAGAACAGGAGATCACCATCTGGCTTCACTGCTGAAGCCAACATATTATCCAAGTACTGCCTTTGACTGGGGTCAATGTAACCTGCAAATCTTCCAACTAATTCAAAGTTTGATACCTGGGAATGGAAGTGGTTGCAGGAAATGACACAATTCAGAAATGAGATGACGCTGATAATCAGGGAACATTTTTAATGAAAATGACTTTAACTTAATTGCTTTCCAGGTCTTGGAAATTTTCCTTTTATTATCATAAAATCATGTAACACTCACAAAAGTTCACAATCTCTCACAATAAAGACAAAAAAAAATTATTATCCAAGGGATATCTTTTGATAACTGTAATATTAGCATTGGATGAAGCCACCACCAATGTCAGGCTTTATGGCTGCAGATAAACAAACATGATGAAGTGGTACCCTTGCTGTGTAGAACCAGCACACTGAGGATGCTTACCTCCTCAGTCACAAAGAAGGGGAGACTGGCAACCAACTGCTAAAGATCCCAGAACTCTTGGTTTCCCAGACCAGCATCAATCTCAAATGTCATGCTGATGTTTGAGTGAAATTGAGACTGGACTTCCAGGGCCTTTAGCAGCAGATTTTGAGGCTAAGAATTGACTCATCACTATAAAAGTGCAGAAGAGTAAGAGAAGTGACAAATGAAGTTGACGAATTTTCAACAACACACTGATATTATAGACCTACAGATGAATACTTACATATATATGTTTATATAGATATTCACACACATCTTTCATGTAGCATGACACTGAGTGTAGGTTAGTGTTTGTGTCTTCATGTCTTTTTCTGATTTTTAACCACATAGCCATAAATTATACACTTTTGTGTATGATATAAATATATATGAGTATATAATATAAATTGCATAAATGCAGATGAACTGCTGCAGTTGTCTTATCATCGTTATACAGTTTAGGCTTTGAAGTCATTCTTTATTACTTGGTTACTGTGATTTTCTGACTTTGATTGCTATAATAGCATCAAAACACAGTGCAGCTTTTAAATATATTCATTTCAGCCTTTGTTCTTAAAAGAGGCCAGTTATTTATTTCTGTCTTCTGAAGAATCTTATAATCTGAGTAAGGAGTCAAGTGTTAGGAATGCTGTGAAATGACTGAGGATTCATGTCCGTGCAGGTCTCTACACACTAAACATGTGTGCGGTTTTATTTTTAAATACACATTTTTATTTTGTGTCTGTATTAGAGAAAAACAAATGTTAAAACAGTGTATGTTTCTGTATGTGTACGTAAAAACTATATACAAAAAACCATGACTGCTTTAGTGAACACTTAAGTATCTGAAAATCTTTCCTGCATAAAAAAAAAGACGTGACAATACCAACTGTCATGGTTTGATGTGGAGGGGGGGGTGGTTCTGGTGGCAGGAGAGGGGTTTTCCTCCCTGCGACCTCCCCGGTTTTGGAACCGGGTTAGGCTTAGTTCTGGCCACCAGATCAGACTGCCATCCCCCTCAGGATTGAGCCAATAGGGCGCCTCTGCGAATTGCCCTATTTAAGTCAGGACAAGGGAACCGGAAAAGGTGCTTCGCCCAGGATCGAGCAGAGAAGGGAGGAGGGCACTGCCCCCGCTCCCTGGCTCCCGGCCGGGCAGCTGCCTGCGTCGGGCCGGCGCCGCCCACGGAGAATGGCGGCGGTGGAGCCAGCTGGGGAACTCGGGGGCACCCCACTCCCGGGGTGCCCACTGGGCTGAGTTCACCTGGAGAGGACTGAGATCTGAGAGAAACAGCTGCATCGACAGCAGGTCAGTGAGGATGGAGCGGGAGGAGGTGTGCCGGAGCCGAGTTTCCCCTGCGGCTGATGGTGAGATAGCAGGCGGCCCCCCTGCAACCAGGACGGCCTCGGTGGAGCAGCGACCCACTCGCAGCCCATGGGGAGAAGATGCCTGAGCCTGAGGATGGTCGTGTTGGGACGCACGACAAGGCAGAGAGGCATCTGGAGTCTGCGTGACGACCCACGCCGGAGCGAGTGGCTACAGCTCCCTAAGTACCCGAGACTGTGGTATAGCCCACACCGGAGCAACCTGTGGGGAGGATTGTTTCCAGTGGGCTGGACTCACGCTGGAGAAGTTTGTGGATTTTTCCTCGTGGGTAGGGGATCCATTGGAGCAGGGGAAAAGGGTGTAAGGACTCCTTCTCCTTTAAGAAAGAGGCAGCAGTAACAGCACGGAATGAACTGACCTGCACTCCCCCAGTCCCTGCCCCCTGTGCTGCTGGGGGGAGGAGGTAGAGCCGGGAGGAAAAGGAAAGGGGGGGGGGGGGGGAAGGTGTTGGTTTTAAGATCTGGTTTTGTTTCTTTCTGTCCTCTCAAGTAATCGGTTTTTGTTTCCCTTTGTCCTTCTAAGTAATCATTAATAAACTGTTTTGCTTTGAGAAAAGCTCTGCCTGTTTTGCCCAGGACCATGGTTGGTGGGTGCTCCCTCTGTTCTTGTCTCACCCCTCAGTCCCTTTGTTTTTTTTTTCTCTCCTCTCTACTTTACTGGAGAAGGAGAGACTGTGTGAGTTTTAGTTGCTGGATCAGCCTAAAACCACGACACCAACTATAATATGTTGTGCTCTTTTTGGATTTTATGGTAAATCTAGACATTTTTAATCATGTAAATGTTTGCATCAGGTGAAATTTGCCCATTCAATCATGAAAGCTCTACTAATGGGGCAATTTAAGATATTAATTTTTATTTAAATGGGCTGCATAGGGTTGAAACATCCAAATACCTCTTCTTCGTATTATTATAAGAAAATTTTGTTAAGCAATATCCCAACTTTCCAATGTTTTTATTAATATTATGATTCTCATAATATCTTGGGGTTTTATGTGGTTATGAAGAAATGAGTTTTATAGGATCACACTCTCCATTTGCCTATCTATCCGAAAGTCTCCCCTACTTGCACCTCTCTGTCTGCTCAACAGTTTGTGAATTCTTCAAAAAGTTTTTGCCAAAATAGCAGAAAAATTTTCACAGTTCTGCACATGCCCAGGAGATCCCCACAATAACACTGTCTCTTCTGTTTCATCGGCTGAAGTCTCCACTTTTCTGAATTTCCTCAGTGAATGATTTCTCTCCTCCCCATTACAAGGCCATAAAACCAGACTAAGTTCATTTCAGGCTCTGCAGATAGATAATGATGTAACTGGGATCAAAATTCAGGTGAGAGAGATGCTCTGAGGAATGGAAAAACATCCAGAAGAAAGCATTTAAAATAGTATCTTTGGGCTAGTGAAAAATGCCCTGTTATCACAATCTTATTTGCAAAAGGACTCAAAAAAATAATGACAAAAATAAAATAAATCATAAAATCTTCCATTATTTGACTTGCAGTTGGAAGAGAATTAAAATGTTGTGAATAAAATCACCACAATCTGTCAATATCACTGCATCAGAGTGTAGTTTTGTACACAGCTCAACAGAAGATGTAGGTTTTCCTCAAACCTCATAGGTAATTAATATTTTTTTCTTTCCAGGTGATACAGCAGTCATGTAATATAGATTAACCATATCTCACAGCATCAAGATAAATACGTTTGTGTGGCTAAAATACTCACTTTTTACTCAAAATGTCAAAATGCTAGTATAGCTTCAGATTTCTATAATTAATCAAAAACCCAAAGAAGTATTGTCTCTCTTGAAATAAATAACAAAACTCTTATTGACATTGACAATAGAATTCCATATCTATATAATCCATACTTCTGTTTTGCCCCTGTTTAAAAAAGAAAATAACACTATTTTGTCCTCTAGAATTTTTCAAGGGAAAAAATAGAAAACATGTAGGAGATGCTCATTTGACATAGATGACACATCTAAGCAACTTCTTTTTCTTGTTCCAGAGGCCTCAATGATTGTGTCAAATAGTGGTTTAACCTTAGGGTCGCAAATTTGTGAGTGACAGATTTTAAATACGAAAACAGTTTAACAAAAGTCACTATAACATGTCTTAAGTGAATGTAATTGATAATTATTTTAAAGGATCAAATTTTGACATTTCAGTTGTGGGTTTTTTTTCCCTAGAATATGGATATTTTTTCATTATTATGCAAACATTAGAAATAGTTTTACTAATTATTTGACTAAGCATCCCAAGGAAGTATAAGGATGGAACACATATTCCCAGTGATGATAATTGTGCTCATTTTGGAATACTAATTTGACAACTTTTTCTAAATTCCATCCTTGTCTATAAAAACCACCTTATCTTAGGTCAGTGGTCTTGAAGCAATATGCAGAAGTCCTAACTGATTTCAACATTTTTTATCTTCCTCAGAATTATGCATAAAATCTATATCTCTCCTGTGAGACTATCTCGAATAAATTGCATTAATTCTTATATTTGCTGAAACTGTCTTTCTCTTGCTAAGCCACGTGCATCCAATTATGTGAAATGGGAAATGCTCTAAAATATCACATTCTGGCATGAAGTGTTTGAAAATCTTTGGGGGATGTTAGTTTGTCTTTAATAACAAGTCCCGAATTGTGCCTAGTGGGCCTCTTCTCTGAAAACAAAGATTCCAAACTGCTGTTAAAAACCCACCCAAAACAAAGCCCAAAATTATCTCGTGGCTACTATCTCTCAAATGAAGAATAATTCTGTAACTGGGAAGGGTAAGATGAAGGGTAAGAAAGCAAATTAATTCAAAAGGAAAAGTTATTTTTATTTATTTCAAGAAATGCAAGAGAAAAAAGCTATTTTATTTTCAACTCCTCCTTTCCCCACCTTTACAATAGTTTCTCAGTATTTGCATGTTTGTTTGTGGTTTTTGTTTTTTGTTTTTGTTTTTTTTTTAATAAACTAGAGCTATACTAATTCCCCAGGAAAAAAAAAAGAAAAGAAAAAAAGACAAGAATTTCTGCTAGGCATATAAAATGTCTCTTTGTTCTGCATTGTGCTACATTTTGTGTCTGTCAGACACACCATGGAGAATGTCAGTGGGCATTGGTGGGTTGTTTGGTGAGTACATTTTATTTTCAGAAATTATTTTCTTCCTAAAGAACCAAACTGCAACTGAAGCATCTTGTTTTATTTTGTGTCAGACAGGCATTTGCTTCTGGGTGTATGAAAAGTGCAAATTAGCAACCAAACATCAGAAGAGAGAATGAGGGAGGTCCCCATTGGGTAGAGCTTTTTTTTTTTTTACCCTGGAATCTGAAAATGCAGTGATATCCATGGGGGAAACAGGAGAGGAAAAATTATTGCAAATAGCATTCACAAAATTAGTCCCATCCTGCTCCTAATGGAAGTTACACTGAATCCCTTGGAACTCACAGAGATGTTGCCTTTCTCACCAAAGACAGATAGGTATGAACCTAAAAATATTGGAGTGGGAGACCTCCTGGATTTCCAAACTTCTTCATCAGTTATTGCAGAAGCATGTTATGATCCCTATAATAAATGTACCAAGTTCCATCTGAAAAATAATTAGGCTTTGAGGGTGTTTTTCCTGCTCCCAATACTTGTACTGCAGGGCTGTTCCAAAATCTTCCTCCTCTGATGTTTTGTTAGCCTACTTCAAATTTTCGTGATAAATATACTTATTGGCATTTACACCTGATTGTTCTTGGGCCAAAACTGCTCTTTGATGTGAATAGTCATTCTGGTGTACACATACTGTTGTACTTATAGACGAGTGGGAAAAGCACACAAAGTATATCATGTGGGACACAGTGGGACCTTCAGTGTATCTTCTAGCTGCCCCTCTTGCTTTATACAAAAGGTAAAGCCAAATCCACGTGGATTCTTGATTTCAGTGCGATTTCCAGTGATCACTGGAGCCTCTGGACTTCATACAGAAAACCTCTAGACCAAAGTGAGAAGGCAAATTTATCCAGCTCAGACCAAATATGAAGTTGTTACCTGTAAGATTCATGACATTTTGCCTCTGTATCCATCACGTCAAAAGCTTAATATAAAAATTCAAGTAGATAAATAAATAATATGAGTAGATCCATTTTCTAACTTGAGGCATCTGCAGCGTGAATGTCCTCCTTCGGGCTAACTCAAAGCCACATTACAGCGACTGGAAAAGGACATGATTATCTGTATAAGACCCCTACTCTAGCATGAAATGAATCACACCCAGTCTTTTTTTGGCCTCTTTTTCTGTAAATCTATATTGTATTGGTACCTCAAATGTAGGTGCCTACGCTATCTGTGTCAGTGGTCAGATAAAGCCATCCGCTGTCTGATATAAACATATTTTTAATTCTGTAGCCATCGTTATCTTTTTGTTTTGGCCTTCCCCAATCTTTCCTTGCTCTTTCAGTTTCCACATTCTGTCTTCATGCCATCATCTTCCTTTCCCTATCTGCTTTTTCATCCATCCTTCTTTTTAGTTCTGTCCTTCTTTGCTCCACCTTGTCTTTTCATTTTCTGTATATCCATCAAGTCAATCTTCATCTATTCCCACAACGCACAAAAAAGCAGAGAGATAACTTCGTTTACTCCCAACCTTACCACCTTCATTGTTGCATGCTTACTTACATTTGTTTAGTTTTCTTTTACAGGTTTTGATCTGAAACTTACTTGGGTCATTGGAGTGTTGACTTCAACTGGCTTCAGGTCAAGGCCAGTAGCAGGGCCAGTATTAAAACCTCTATGCGAAAGAAGCTCTTCAGCTCCATCACCAGACTACTGTGTTTTGGGAAATTCTGAAAAAGTTTAACTGTGCCTAGAAGATGGCAAGTATTAGGCTGATAAGAACACTTGTGGGAAATGCTAACAGAAAGCAAGCTTTCTATAACTGCATAGTATGCGAAGAAAACACTTGCAGAAGTAAATGGGAGAGTCTTGGGCTGTTGCATGACCTGAAGCTCACTTAAGTCAGCAAAAATCTCTCCATCATCTTATGACTTGTGTTACAAGATGTTGGAACTGTCCTGGGTGTTGGAACTGAAACTTGATCAACAGTGTTACTGGCTTTCTAACTCATTGTTCTTATGACGTTAACTGTGACGTTGACTAACTCCTTCAAAGAGCTCAGGTTTTACCATACTGACTTCTTTTGAAAAGCTGACTAGCATCATCAAACAGCTAAGAAACAAATTAAAATGATTCGTTCCAATCTTCAAACTCAGAGAATAATCAAACTTACATAAATTATCTGGACAAATAGGGTAGGTTTTGCTTTCTACAAGTCATTACTCCTTGATCAAAGATAGTTGACCCAACTGTGTTTGATCAAAGAAAATCATTTTTTCAAAGATAGTGAGCCACTAATTCCCATATCCTTAAAACAATCCAAATTAATATTTAAGAGATGACTTGTACAATTTAACATTTTCCCTATTTTAATTATTATTCACCTTTATACTTCAGCACTGAAGACATCTAACCACCTTCTGTATGTCTGTGGGTACATGAAGAATAGTAGATAAGGAAACTAAGAAACTGATCATTCTTTGAAGCTGCTGTAACTAAGTGAAAAGGTCATCCCAGCAATTCAGACATCAACTCGGAATTTGAGAAATGAGGAGGGTGTCTCTGAGCTGCCAAAGACTTTTTGTGTGACATTGTGGAAATCACTTTGGTCCAGACAGGGCTCTCTAACTCTTCCTAAATATCAATTAGAGTAGATTTTATGTTGCTGGGGCTCAGAAGAGGATTAAGTGTGCATGCTCTTGGGCTCTCAATCCCAGGAACACTTAAAATCAAGTAGTGTGTCTATATTGGGAAAGGTAATTCCTTTGGTGCTTAAATATCAGAGAACAACAAGGAAGGCATTGGTTCTTAAGACAGGTGGAGCTAGGGTGATAGCAAGACCAGCAGAAAGAGTGGCCTCACCAATAAAAGTGACAGTCAGACAGCACTTGAATAAGGTGGGCAGGGTAGGTCTGGTAGTGATAATCAGGTTCAAACAAGAGATCAAAAAACAAGTGAAGGCCATGGTGACAACAAAGGTCCAAGATCAAGCCAGGAAGCCAAGTCTATGGATGAGGTCAGTATCTGGAGCAACAGAGTGCATAGTCAGGTATGGCCTGTTGGGAGATAGTCATCTGTTTTGTCAGTGTAGCTTGCCATAACCAAGCTGAATCTTTTGAAAGTAGATAATCTGCATATGTCCCTCAGATTCTCAGTTCAAAAAAGGAATTGGCAATATTTAAAGAGTATCTAAAGCATCTTACCTTAGACACAAGTTTTGACAAAAACTACAAAAAATTGTGAGGTGTCTGTCAGGTACTATGGCAGATTAGTGAAGGCAGACACAGGAATAGTAAATTTATCAAATCTCATTTGCTGCTAATTAATTCAAGTCATATAAAGTGACCAAGCAATCTTATAATGGATTCAGTATTGCTCTCGCTCCTTCCCTACAGTACTTCTGGAAAATTATAGTTTGTGTTGTATTAGAGGTATCATATCTTATTACCATTCCTGAAAAGGTACAGTCACAAAAGTAATTCTGAGACTTTCTGCTTCCAGGGAGCTAGGGCACTGAAGAAAATAGTGTTTCTGTGCTAAAGTGGACATGAGAGAGAAAAGGCTGTGGTCCTCAGTACAAGAAGGGTTCTAAATGATTGGTGACAAGAATGATTGGCATGTTGGAAGAATTTTTACAGGATGAAATAATGGGTATATTAAGATAGAGCACAAAGTTATGAAATCTTCCAACATAAGAAAGATGAATCTGTTAAACGGAAAAATGCATTATTTGTCTCTGGAATTTGGGTCAAAGGTCATGACACAAAACATTTTTTGATGAGTTGAACACTTACATAACTAAATACACCATGATACAAATAAAGAATACATTTATAATTATGGCAGTAAAGATTTTACTTAGAAATAGAAGCCTGGAAAGGACATAAAGCAAAGGACACAGAACAGGGCGTAAGACCGTTGCAGTTAATGAGATGAAGAGACAAATTCTTTTGGGGAAAATTATTCTGATCTTGGTTCTTGCAATGGTCATCTTTGTAGCACAGATTTCATACATCTTCATTTGGCTGCACTCAGAGACAGGAAGTTGAACACTTGTGTTCATTGGTTGCACCATTAAGAACAATCCTAATGGAAGAAATTGTGCATTGTATTGGTCAAAACTGAAATATAAGATGCACACCAATGATACTGGTATCATCAAACAACTTCTCATAAATGTCAAAGAGATCAGAAAAAAAGAAGTCATTTGTATGATTTCCAAACCTGATTCTCTTGAGGATGGAGAAGGAGTAGCCGTTAGTCCTTCCCATCTCCTCACGCACTTCAGAGAAAAAGGGGTGATCTCATATGAAGAACTGTTTCATCCTCTCCAACTGGAAAACAGACATGAATGAACATTTCCCCCTGTTAAGTAGCATCAAAGATGTTGACTACCAGGAAAAGGTAGGGCTTTGAGGTGCTGCTCTTCCACAGAGTGACAGGAACTGCTGACCTCATTAAGCTCTGCCCTCATAAGCAAGGAGTTTCTGAGAGGTTAAGGAGACAGAGCAATAAGCACAGGTCAGTGTAAAAGGAGGAAAAAAAAATAGGAGCTGTATATTAGACAGTAAAATCTTTTATAATGAGAGCATAGCTACAGCTTAACATCTGAAGGGAATATATCTCCATGGAGAACTCCTTTTTTCTGTGTTCCCTTTTTCATTATCATTTTATCCATTAGTGTAATTTCTCCGTTATAGAAAATGAATGTCAGAAACCAGAATGCTTTGCTTTATTTGTACCCAAGCCGGTGCCAATCAATACCAGAAGTATTCCCAGTGCCCTGTCAATGCACTTCAACCCTACCTTGTTGAGAGTCCTTCTTAATTGACTCCAGCGAAGCAAATCCAATTTCCACATTCTCAGTCTTTGTATACATATGCTAAGACAGCTAAATTTAAACTATTTCTGCTCAGTTTTGTGGTGTCTGCTCTGACACACAGGACAGAATGAGATCACCTGAATTTGCTTTATATCTTATTTCTAAGACCATTTAATTGGAATTATTTTCTGCCATTGTTTCTAGGTGATATTAAAGTGATATCCTAGAGGAAAAAAACAAATACATTATTCTGTTCCATCATCGACTCTGTCTGAAACCACCTTCTTTACTTTTACTGCCGGATCTGATTTATATCTGAGACATAAGTGTCAATAACTTGTTTTTGATGAGCGAAATACTGCCAGAAAAAATGGATATAGTTGAACATTAAGCTATAAAGTAGGGTATGAAGTATAATTCAGATGGGCTTCATGACACTTGTCCCTCATATGACACACATTCTTTTCATTTCCAATTTCATTGGAACAAGGAGAAAAAACTGTTTCCAATCTGTCCCACCTCATAAAAATAGACCTGTGTTTAATTCTTCAGGACCTAAAATTATCCTTTAGATATTGTCAACCAATCATCCAAGGAAAACGTTCATGGACAAAGTAATAGAGAAATCTTCTAGGTACAGAGATGGCTAAAATATTGCTGCAGCTTCAGTTTTAATGACAGCACTCAAAGTATTAGGGGAAAGCTAAATGCAGTGATAATAGTGGGATTGTCTGGCATGTGCTTTTATTTTTTCAGTAAATGATGTAGTTTGGTCCATGTATTGTTGCAATTTATACACATAAATGATTTCATGAAAAGAAATAGCTAATAACATTCCTTCCTTATACCCAGTGGAGGAACCGTATGCTCTGAAAGAGAGCATCCAAGCACTACTTGGTTATACGTGATTATAAAATTGAAAGAATAACCTTTGTTATGCATGGATACCTTGGTTTTTGTTTGTGTTTGTCTAGCGAGCGGCAGCAGAAAAGCCTTGATGTACCTTGGCTTGGGTTTAACTGCTATTTCCACACCAGGGACAGAAAATCAGAATGAAGATGGCGGCAGTCCAGGGGCCAGCCATGGTTCAGTTCTTCTTCTAGGTGAGTTCTGGACATTTTCCTAGGCAGGATGGTAGTTACATCAAAGAAGAGTTGCTGTCTTGATGAGATAAAGTATTTTGGGGCCAAAGGCTGGCAGTCTTCATCATGTTGGGGAGCTCCAGTGTTTCTGCTAGATTTGCTTCCTGAATATCAGTGTCACATCATGATAATGAAACAGGTATAAAAACTGTAGACCGAGACAAAGAATCTCCTTCATGGATGCTCAGCTAGTCACAGAAATAATTGCATTAGCTTCAAAGAAAAGTGCGTTGCAAATAAGCATTCAAAAGCGAGATAAAAAACCAAGCCAGGTAGAAGTTTTTTTCTCTGTGCAAATAAAGTTAAGGAAAGGAATGATTTGACTCTGGCACATAGCATTGACTCTCTTCTCAGGATTGTAATCTATTAATGGTCTTTACAGTTACAATTTTGACATCACAGCTCTCTCAGATGCTTAAATTCTGGCCCCAATGCAACTTCTGATGAAGGCATTAACTGCAGCAGGAGTTGAATTAGATCACCTTGGAGCATTTCTGAAAGTCTCAAAAATTGCATTTAATGCAACGCAAGGTACAGGCATATTCAGAGGTGTCTATTTTCAATGTCTACATCTGATGCTAAGGAAGGACAGTTGTCACTCATTTTGACAATCCATGCCTACTGCATTAGCTCTTTCAGGAAACCAATTCACTATCTATTAGTAGACCACTTTAAAATGGATTTTAAAAGCAGATGACAAAACTGAAGATGAAGGAGTTTGTTTTTTCTTCAACTTCTCATGTAATAGTTTTCTTCTCAGTACGTGTTGCGAATAGAGGGGAAATAAAACCGGTCCTAGGGCTGACACCGAATATGCAAGACAAACAAAATCGGGAGGAGGGCACGAACAAGGACGGTTTATTTACAAGAGCAACATTTACAGGTTCTTTTTGATATTGCCTTTGATAAACGAACTGCAGAGCTATGGCTGATCTACCAGACAGACCGTACAGGTCTGATACCGAGAGCTCAGAACCTGTCTGTTGCAGCCCAGCTACGTGACAGAATAAGCCTGCTAATGCACAAACTGCATTAGGAAGCAAAACACACCCGGGACAAAATACCAAATACACCGAGGACAAAAAATATCACAGCATAGACTGAGGCAGAGAACCTTACCCACGAGGCGTCCTAAGTGAGGGGGTGGAGAGGGGTGCGAATTCCTCAATCAGTCCGTCAGTATGGAATCGAGTCTTCTCCTATCCCAGTTTGGGGTCGAAATTGGGGGCATATTTGTGTGGACGTGCGTGTGGGGATGACTGTAGGCAAGATTATCGCTTATGTTAATGGCACAAAGTCCATCAATTTCCACCATGCATGGGTGGAGGTAACAGCTCGTTTTGTCCAGGGTGGAAAAATGGAGGAATGAGACCACCGGACCTCCACCCAGTTTCACACTCCTCCCAGACATTAACACCAGATATGGATCTAGTGTTAGTTATCCCCTTGCCCTGTTATCGACAAAGAGCTCGCAGGCATCCTGCTGCAGGCATGTACATGTCTTACGTGACTTGGACTTTGTGCAGGGACTGCACTCTTCTACAGTACATTAAACTTCAAATCCTACTATGCCATTTTCAACACTAGCAACATGTGGATTCTCAGTCAATTTTGATTTTTCAGGCTCTATTTTTGTAGTAGACTGCACAATCCTTTCCCTGACTCATCTGTTATGATGTTAGCTTGTATTTATTTCAGCTATGAAGCAGATATTTAATAAGAGTAGAAACACCTAACTGTGGAAGACTTTCGTAGAGATCTGTTATTCACTCAAACTATTTTGGAAATACAGCATCTCTGCAGTGACTAAAAAAAGTTGTGTAAATCTGTATAGATTCACTAAAGACAGAGAAGTCATTCCATAGAAGCTGAGAATATGGTCCCTTAAGCCAATTGGTGCTTGATATAGCTCCACAGGAATGAATGGAGGCACACCAGAGATTAATTTAAACACATTTTCACAGCTAAATAGAAAAAAAAAAGTATTGCCTGCTCTAGTAGAGCTGAAAGACACTATTCTTTTGAGTATTGGCTTGCAGAATAATGAAAAGGCTCCTGATTTGACCCTGAAGGATTTAGACCTTTTTTTTTTTTTTTTTTTCTGATTTGAAACCCCTGCAGCATCACAGGATATAAATCAGCACAAAAACCTGGTCTTTTATCTTTTCTGTTTTCATAACCAAATTAAAACTGTAGGATAAAATGTAAAATTTCATACTTCTATACAAAAGTGACTGAACCTCAGATTATGCATTGTTAGTATCAAGAATAATAGATTTAATAATGAAGCAAAACATTTATATCAGGATTTGTTTTGAGCAGAAGGATCATGTTTGAGAACATAAACAACCAATATTCACAACTCCAGCTCCGAGTTTTTGCTAACATGCAAAAAAAATTGGGAGTAATATATTTATTAAAAGCCACAAAATGTTATGAGTTGAAAACCAAGTTGAGCTTCAAGAAATGTTAAATTCACTCAGTCTTGGATTTAGAGTCTTCACATTTATTTCTTCTACTCTCTCTTTAAAGTTATTTTCTCTGTCTTTAGACATTATAAGTTAGTCGTCTAGACTGAATTAACAATAAGTGGAGAAATCTAGGTATTTTGAAAGGCGGGTCATTAAGCAAGATTATTTGTCTTCTAAAGTTGCTTTTTTCTCCCCTTATTGACCGTCAAGCCAGTTCAGAAAATTGCCTTTGTGTAACTTCAGTGAAATAAAGACTTCATGTCTTTATCATCAGGAGAGAAGGAAGTTCCACTGCTCTTGGTCTCCTGAAGACAGTGTTGTCATTTGCTGGATGATTTAAGGGAGTCGCTTTCTCTGAAGTTGAAAGTCCAGTAGCTTATTCGTCAGCGATAGGAATATAAACCACATGCTGCAAGCACTTCTCTGCTGTGACATTAGCATATCTGCATGTTGATTTAGAGAAACTTGCACAAGATTTGTTTGATAATCCACTCTTACGTCTGTCCCAAATGTCATGTACTTGAGTTTCCAATGCAAGCCAAAATCACATCAGCAAACTGTTGTTCCTCAACAAAGAAATATGAAATCCCTATTGATTCATTGACTGATTAGATGTATCTGTAGCAGAAATTTGTAGAAACGCCCAGAGCAAAGAAGCTTAAACCCTCTTCCCCTACATTCCCTGCTATAGTTGAAATGTTATTTTCTTGGTAAAGCTTAAGGCTGAAGAGATCAACTCATTCTCTACTCCAAAACTTGTACAGAATTTCACTTAATTACCAATCTGTTGATGGCAATAGATTGTGTTTGACTCGGGTATCTTACCAAAGGGATAGTCTTTGTGTAAAGATCTTTGAAGCAAGTAAGCGCAGAAATTCTCATGCAGCCTCTTGCAAAGTTCTGGTACCTATGTTGTGGGGGGAAAAAAAAAAAAAGCCTTTATTGCTCGATTTCAAACTCTAGACATTGTTCCATGCTATGCTTCCTTTTGTCAGATAAAATAGTAATTTATAATCTGATGTCTTCTTTTCCTGTGGTCATACTCTTCTTTCTGATAAATGGTCTGAGAAAGCCACTACCTACAGTCTAAAACATTATTCCAGATTTTATATATTTTTCATGGTTCTTAACTGTGTCCTCTTCCACTTTTAATCTTTTTTTTCAAATATGGACATAAAAAATAGTAATGATATTCCTCTGTCAACAACAATATCATGTATGTGGGGTAAATTCCTTCTGTTTGCAACTGTTCTGTTTACTCCTCTTAAGACTCTATTCACATGTTTAGCCCCAACACTGTACCATGGTTTTGTTTTGACTTTATAGCACTTTTCAGAAAGTCTGATTTGCAGGACATATTCTGTTACTTTTAGGCATCATCTACATTGTCATCACTACATATGCAGCCTTTACTGCATCAGAAGTTTTGCATTTTAATACATTATTAGCACTGTCAGGTAAACAATAAAACTTATAGAGTGATCTTTTATTTCCTTTACAAACATGACTCAGTTAAATCAAGCTGAGGATGGTGTCCTTCAGAGCATAGCTTGCCACATTGTCAACCAAAGATGGTAATTTCAACTGAACAATAAAATTAGTGTGGCTTAGCTAATATAGTCATATATTATATGATACGAGGACTCAAACTTTCACTCCTACTTGTAGTTAACTAAGCCTTTTGATGACTATCTGACATTTTTAAAAACCTGAAATGTTCATCTTGTTTCCCAACAAAAAAAACTCCAACATTTAAAGAATAAAGTTCTGTTAGACTTGAACTCTTGTTCCTTACATTATGAAATCTCTTATACTTGAACGAGATCCTGCCTCTGTAGGACTTCTATTCACACACTGATTTTAGGCATCGAACTTAAAAATGTACTTGTCTTATCTTTACGCCACTGTTGTCATTAACCAGTGAAAAGATGTAGAATCCTTCAGAACACAGTGCAAAACATCTAGTTTATATTTACTGGAATAATACTTTAGAAATTTTTTTTTTTTTCCCAACTGATAGTGTTGGCTAAATTGACACTGGTAAATCAATTCTCTCTGGATTTTTCTAAACCCTAAACCCCATTGTTTCGTCTCACCATGAGAGTTGGTCCAAAGGAAAATCAGAGATTTTGTCAGGGATAAGGCTAACAATTGTATCTTGGTCGTGCCTTGGCACTCTTTAGTTACCTACTCCAGATGTAGCAATAGAGACTACAGAGTGACAGCTTCCTAATTTAGTCACTTAGATGGTTAATAGTAGGTATAGGTAATAGTTCCCCAGAGAATCTTAACTTGTTTGCAATGAAGATGGTGCAGGGATGACTTCTATCTGCAAATATGCTGGGGAGAAAAAAAAACAGTTAAGGTAGGAGACATTGCTTATTGTGATGACTATTAACTAAGCAGGCTGGGAAATTAAAGAAGCTGTCTAATGACCAGAGCAGCAAGAATGAAAAGTAGAGAATCCTCCTGTACCCTAAATTTCAGTCATCGAATTTTATCTTTTCACGTGGTTTTCTTCAAATGTTTCAGATTGTGATGGTACCTTCTTCCTCCAACTCATCTCCAGTGCATCATGTCTCAGTTTTCATTCAAGCTCATTGGCTTGTGATTTTGCTTCTTTGGACAAATTGAAGCAAATTGCTCCCAGGACATATTCAGGAGTAGCAAAACCAAGCAGGTTTGTTTTCTTTTTTTCTCCCAGGCTAAAATATGCTTCTTGACTGCGGGTGCTGTTGGATTGAGCTTGCTCCCAGTTCTCTGGAAGCTTTGAGTGCAGTCTCCTGAAAAATGTATACCTCATCAATTATCCCAGATGATATCATAACACATTCTATGCCTATTCCTTACAATTTAAAATATCACAAATATTGTAGACATATCTTTCTAATGCAAAACTCCTATAGCTCAGATCTGTGAGCAGACCTTTTATAACCCTTCCAGCATATGGTCCTCAAAACGGTTGATCTAAAGATATCCTTTCCTGTCCTATGCTTCAACAGGCTGTATATGTTAAGTCCTAACAAAAAATTGTGCATTTGGTTCCTGTTCAGAATAGTCTACACTGCAGCCTTTTAAGCAGTCTTCCTTGGTGTGGGACTGAGAAGATTCCTTTAGCTGAATCTGGCTTCTTATTTCAGATGGTTTTTTATTCCCTTATTTAGAAATTTCATTTCATTTTGTGATTTGCTCTTGGAAAATGCTTTTCAGAAGTTCTTTTAAGTATTTCTGTCTAAACAGGAAATAATTATATTGTTTGTGTGATTCAAATATTTCTTCAATGGGTATGACCCAAAATGCTAAAGTTGACAAAATAACTCCAGTATTTCTCTGTTCTGTCTTTCTAAATGTTAGATGGAAAAGGATGACTGGTATGTGTGCTTTTAGCTTGGCTGTATTGATTATTTTTTTATGTGTTAATGTGGAAGCATACGTGAATGAATAGTTCCTTTAAGAATACTTCTCAGGAGAGTGTGTATAGAGTAGTTCTGTTCTGAAACTACAGCATTCATTTCAGATTACATAGTGTAAATTGTGTAAGCCGAAAGAAACAGAAGTGTAATCATATGTATTATGTGTCATATTAGTAATTTTATATCTATATGTGTGTATATATATAAATAAAAATAATTTTGTGGTTCAAAATCCATACGGTATCTTGCCTGAGATGATCACTGAGTATAAAGATCATTGATCTTACTGTTTTCAGTAAGTGAATAAAAACCAGAAATCGCTATTATGAAGATGATATTATTCATATTTATGCAAGTCAGATGTTACACTAAATGGCTCTAATCATGCAGATGTCAGGCTGAAATTTTTAATTGAATTTTAAAGCAATCTTTCACAGTGACTTGGGGAAAAGAATAACGATTAGTCATTACAATATTATTACAAAAATTCTATCTCCCATCACTTCTGTCAGAGTCTCAGAAATATCAGAGGTAACTGGATTCTGACCCACACACTGTGCGTGGCAGATAAAAAAATCATAATTATATACAGTATAGTAACTGTTCCATGAGAGACATATGGCCCTGGTGTTTCTTTCAGCTAGCTGGGAGCAGCAGCACTTTATGGTTCAGTGATCTGTTGGATAATCACAAAATAAAATAAAAGATATCATTTGTTACAGAGAATAAGCCTCAATAATGCTGTTGAACTACAAAATGACTCCTCTGTAATCACTGGTGGTAACAAGATGTGAATGATCCCCGCGCCATACACTGACTCTGACATCATGCAATCATTTACACTACTAAATGAATAAGCATTCGCTTTCATATGAAGACACATTACTGGTGTCTCAGAAACAGCATTGTCATAAATTTCACTTGTTATTTTATTCATATTTTTATTTTTCCCCTTAGGAAAAAAAGTTACCCAGTAGAAAGCCTTGAGATTCCAATGAAAAACGAGCAATGCCAATGGGTGACTGTGACCATCAGCAATGTGCAGAGGAAATAAAATTAACAATGATCAGAGTTTGGCCCGTGCAGAAACTTAAGCTCAGAAGTTTCAGTGGTGTCGTGGTTTATCCCAGCCAGCAGCTAAATGTCACACAGCCACTCGCTCAGCCTCTTCCACTCCCAGGGAATGGGGAAGAGAATTAAAGGGGAAAAGGGGAAAAGATCCATCGGTTGAGATAAAAACAACTTAATACTACTACTACGGATATACGAATATATATATGTATAATGATTAATATATATACAAACAAGTGATGCACAGTGTAATTGCTCCCTACCCAGTGACCAAGGCCTGTCCTGTCCTGGACTAACGATCCCGAAACAGACAAATCTTGACACCACAATCCCGGATGAGCAAGAGACCCGGAGAGAGAGGGGGGGAGAGAGAGAGAGAGACAGCACTCTGAGAGTGAGAACCCATTGGAAGAGCAAAATCCCTTCTTTCCAGTCAGCCCTCAGTTTTATACTGGGTATGAAGCTGCATGATATGGAATACTTCATTGGCCAATTTAGCCCTCAATCCTAAATCTAAGTTCAAATCACAAAGGGAGTTGTAGACCCTTTGTCCCGGCCATGCTCGCCCCCCGCATGTTGTGCTCCCGCACACTGGCAAGGACACGGGAAGCTGAAAGGTCCTTGATGTCTCAGTAAACACCAGTGCGCTGTCAACATTCTTCTCATAACAAATATGGGACTAAAACCAAAACACTGAGCTCTTCTAGCTGCTAAAAAGAACTAACTCTGCCCTAGCTGAAACCAGGACAAGTGGCATCACTGTAACTGAGAATGGATGTGGTCCTAAACATCTCCTTAAATGTGCTGAACTGCCTTTGCTTTTCCTAAATTGAGGTATTTCTTTGAACGTAAACTGTGGACATTGCCCTTCATCTCAGAAATCTACACTTTGGTCTGCCTCTTGTCTGAATTCGGCCATTTGAAAAATATGTCCTACTCATATGAAAACAACTTTTCCTTTCTGATTTAAAGCAACATCCAGATAAACTGTTTCAGTGGTAATCTTGTCATCTAGATTATGAAAGAAATGTCCATCTTTAATCCATATCATTAGGAAAGGAATTTAAAACCCTTCCCCATCATTCAGGTTGAAATTCCCAATGGGAAGACAGTCTAACGCTCTGGTTAAAGAGCGCAAGTCTGTTCTCTGGCCCTGAGATGAGCAGTTGTCATGTATTCAAACTCAAAACTTTTAATGAATTTTGCATCTCAAAGGAAGGTCACAACATCCAAGCTGGTACTAATCCCTGGTCCGTATTAATACCTAGACCATTTCAGGAAATGGAAGAGTGCTTGCCAAGTGTGCCATGGACCATACTGGCAGCTGGACACTGGTTTCAAATGCCTCTGCCAATGGCCCTGGGATTATTTAATGTACTAGGATAGACACAGCATGTGTGTCCTGATTACACTTCTGAAGTCTTGTGTAGATTCAAGCTGCACACTGCTTTGGTGTCTTACGCCTGTGAATGAATTTTGCCCTAATTAATTAAAAACACTGAACGGGATTCTCAAACGCAGTTGCTTAAACTTTGGTTTCACTTTAATGCATTGAAAAAGGCACCCTGATTATCAAAAGCTGAGTTTTCTTAAGGATCAAGAGTATATTTTCTCAGATATCACAGATCTTGAGTTCAGAATCTTTGACTGAAGATAAAAAGTCTAACAGCTGTGTAAACTAAAGGTGGCAGATTTTTTAAGATAAAATGGTATTAAATACTTCAAGAAGTTTATCTAGCCTGTTTCTGCTGAGAATTAACAATGTCAGCATAACAGAACTTTTGTTCTGGAAGGTTAATTTACACATTCATCACAGATTGTATCAACTATATTAGTTTTTTGGGGCTTTAGGTGTTTGATTTTTTTACTGACTTTTTGAAGTATTTACACCAGAAACTGCTGAATTTTGAATCAAGAACCCTGCAGAATTCTGTGTAGACTTTTGTTTTGCAACAAATAATTTGTAAGTATATTATTTTTCATATAATGCTTGAGACTGTAAAAATTACATAAAAAACACTGAAGTTTTGATTGCTCTTGTTCTGTAGCTCTTTTAATACAATAACATGATTTGATTTCATAGTGATATTTTAAAATAATAAAGATTTTTAATTACATAAAACACAGTTGGAATTGCAGATTTGTTAGTATTTGTGAATATGAAGTGTTTGTTACCATCATTATTCTTTTCTGAGGTTTCCTTCTTTAAAAGTCTTCATCTGAATTTTTCTGAAATGTTTTTTTTTTGTATATTTCTATCTGTTAAACATACACATACATATGAGAATATTCCTATCCTATGGTGTATGTATGACTAGATGTTTGGTGAACTGCAACACTTGAGATTATTAGAAGTAATTACTTCAGTCCACCTTTGTTCCACAGCAGCCAGAATATTTAACAAAAAAAAAAAAGTGGAAGATATGTCAAAGAGTTTGTAAGGTTGTGAGGATATAATACCAAAATTCCCAGAGAATTTGCAGATATGTTGGCAAAACTACTGTTCATTCATTAGTCACCTCAAAACCATTCCATGCAATGAATTTTCTAGAGCTCCATCCAAATAGTGTTGTCAATTACTATCCAGTAGAGGTTTCATAAATATTTCCTTTTCTACATTTCTTAGACTCTCTATTAAGCAAGACAATGATGACCCTGCTTTTTTTACCTTCTTGACTAGTCATTCACACTGTTTCCTGTCTTTTCTGCAACCTTTAATAGGGCAAATACAGATAAGAAACAATAGAAAGGCTTTGTCTTCAGTGTGCTGTTTGGATCCTGTATGATTACCTGCAACTCACCTGATCTTCCCTCTATAATCAATTCAGTCTCTCATACTCACTACCTATGTAATAAAGGTTTCAATAAGAGTTTAGAATTACCAGCTTACATTCTAGACCTTTAGCAGACATTTCAACAAAGCTGTAATGACATTTTAATGTCTGCAGTGCCCCAGACTTAGCACCAAGTTCTCTAAATTCTCTCATGTTTATCCAAATTTATCCAGTCTTTGGTAGCAACAATGGTGGGTTTTCTACATCCCTGCATTGCTGCTGGGTATGATGGGAAAACCCCCTTAACAACATCTATTGCAAACACAGACTAAATATTGAGAACATTCATGTAGATCTGTATATTTACAGATATGATTTTTTTCACACTTACACATGTATAGATACAGATGATATGGATAGCTGTGTACAAACACTTGAACATAAGCATGTGCATCTCCACATCGTCTAAACCGAAAACTAGATTTGTCATTTCAGCGCTCCAAAGTTTTCATAAAATGGATCCTAAGTCTACAGAAGCACTGAAATGTTCTTAAGTTGTTTAGAATTTCTTTCTTGCTTCTAAATTTAAAACTAGGCTTTTGGGGCACAGGCAGTACTTTCTCTGGGGGTGTAATTGTCATGTACATATTAATATATGCAAATAAAATTGGAGTTTCAACAGCCACTATTCCTCCAAAGGTTACATTCTCTAATTAGAGCCAAGCAATTAGTTTTAAAAAGTTTCTTTTTTTTTTTTAAAGCCTTGCATTTCCTTAACAGTGAAATTACATCTCAGCTATTCCTTTTTGTTTCAAGATATGAAATAATTACAACTGTACCTTCATTTTGTCTTGCCCACTAATTGCTCCCTTTTAACACAGATCGTTTCAAATGGTGCCTCTTTGAGATTTTATAGCTGTCTAATATGTACATAAGTATAGGTGAAATGTTAGAACAAATTGGACTGTTCTTTGTCATTCTGACACCTTAAATCCCATGTTGCTGACTGATGTGACTAGAAAACCAGCAATAACTAAGACTCCAGGCTTAATCTTTTTTTTTTCCTCTTTTTTTTAAAAAAAAAGAAAAATAAAAAAATCTTGGTTTGATGTAGGAATAGTGTGACCCACTGAGTGCACTCAAAGACAGATGAAGAGTTGAACTTTTTTCTTCCTTTAGTACGGGATCTTAAATTTTAAAATAAACTGTATTTGACCCTAGCATGACTTTTTGATTCCTTCTTGTAAATGGAAGAATCAACAATGATCAAATAAAAAAGGTCAGACAGTGAGAACAGTAAAGCGATTCATGTAACTTTGAATGATTCATGGTACATGATCATTTTTATCATAAAAAAAAGTAAACAAGTAAATGTAACATGCCTGTCAGTTTGTTGTCTGAAACAAATATCCACATCCACAACATATCACTGGAGGCAAAAAGAGTCTATTCTCCCAGCAGCTCCCTACAGGGAGATGCAGGCAACTCCAGAGGGTAAGTCATCACCCTCAAGATACACGTTTCCCTCCAGTGTGTTCATCTCTCTTTCTCCACTGATTATTTGGGGAGCTCACAGTCAGCAGGCTTGTAACGTAGATCCCTCAGTCAAGTGCCTAAAAATACCAAATACCCCAGCAAAGGAATAGAAGTGAAATGAATTCCCTGTGTGGCACTTGGGCAGCCAAAAAGAATTTTAAATTCTTCATTTGCAGAAACTGGTGGGCAACAGATGGGGGCTTTAATCCACTTCCTCGACTCAGAGATGTCCTATGCACAAACTGACCAAGCCAGTAGAGTTCACCCTGCAACTTGTCTCCCATTTCATGGTAGTATAAAGAGAGTTATAAACACCTATCCAAGCAAGATAGGGGAAAAAAGGAGGTGGAGAGGCCTGAAGAGAGCTGCAACAGCGTTGAGGTAATGAAGATGTGACATATATAGGCAAATATGCCAAGAACTTGTCAGGTTGCACTTGCCCAGGAAGAAAACTCAGATGTCTACAGCAATCTGAAGTAGTAAGAGAAGGAAGTGACCTGAGGGAGCTGGAAAGAGCTGAGGAGGCTGGGAGTCCTGGGGGACTGGAATGGATGAGTGCCTAGGGAGAAAGAGAGTCCAGTGTTGCCAAAATGTCTCATTACTTCTGTTCAGAGACATGATGACACTCAGAAAGGACTGGAGGACAATTTTGCAATTAACCTTTTTTTTTCCTCTGTTTTTCCTTAGGGGGAGGAGGAGAAGAGGAGGAAATGAAGGGAAGGAAATAAAATCCATCCTGTTCTTTTTAGTTTATGCACTAGCCCTTGCTTATGGCTGTGCCTTAAGGCACAATATAGCCCATACTGATTATTATAACAATTTTAAGCCTATTTCCACTTTCAGAAAATTGGTACACTTCTGCACGTGCATACATATTAAAAATGATAGTGACTGTATTTTTCTTAAGAAATGCAGAGAAATAGACTCTATAAGAACACTCGCCACCCCAGAAGCCAACAGAGGTGGCAATATCAACCTCAGCCAGGACCTGCTCACCTGTACAGAGACACAGGCTCTGCCTTAGGTGGTGGCTGACGTTTGCAATCTAAAGCCTCACCTCCTGGAAACCTAAGTTGTTCATTCAGTAAGCAGACAGAGAAAACGAAAAGATAACGACATCTTTAGAGGACCTTTAAATATTAGGTACACAACTTTTTCTTTTATTAATTAGAGAAAATACTTATCAGATTTATTGTGTTCATTGCATTTTTTGAGGATTATAATTTTCTGATATATTTTCTCATGTATAGTAACATTAGTTTGCTCAGTAATGTAGAGAAAGTATCAAGAAAATAGTACTTCAATATATTTTTTTCCTGACATTTTCAGTTGCATTGAGAGGAAAATACTCTGGTTTTAATCACTGCATCATTGTTTGCCAACAATATGTACACTCACTGGTAAAGGAAGAATCTACTTGCAATAGACTGATTTAATCTTAACTTTGTGCTGTCATCTGTTGGCATAAACAAAGGATATAAATAGGAGAATAAATATCTCTCTCTTGCTAGAAGTCTCTTCAGCAAGCATTTACATTCTTTCTGCCAAGCAGGTGACTTCAAGAGAGAGGCTACTGCTACAGTCATTGCTTTCTAGAAGGCATTCATGTATTTGGAAGACTATCAGTAGCCAGCAAAGCATAGAGAAGCAGCCTTACCTGCAGCTGCAGTATTGATTTGGAGGCTACAGTGAGTTTGGCACCTCCCTATCCTGTGATAATAATTGCTTTTCTGCACACCAAAGAGGGCACACAAGTAGAAACTATCTCAAAGTCATGCATCTGGATGCACTTCTAAGAGCCAGAAGCTGAAGCATCTTCATGAAGCAATGGATGCCGCCTCTTCCCTGGATCAACAGCCATGAGGAGCTCCTCTCCTACAGTCACGGTACTACTTCTCAGTCACTCAGTAATTTCTTGCCTTTTGTAAGGTTTAGTAGCTCCTAAATTCTAAAATTGACTACCAGAATGCTTAGTCTCTAACTTGGGAAAGAAAACTATAAACATCCCACCTTCTTACAAAGATTCTCAGTTCTTAATCCCCAGCTCACTGCACATGAAACCACACTCAGCTGACATAGCCCCCAAAATTATATTGCGTCAACCATGAACCTGCTGACGCCAGCTGGAGGCAGGGAATGGATGACATGGTCTCTTGAGATCTCTCCCAGCCTTGTTTTCTACACCTTTATGAAAGGAGCAGCAGGAGATGGGTTCATTCGGTTTAACCACATGGGATCTTCCCTCATCAGGTTTCTGTGGAGTCAAGGTGCAGTGTAAAGCTGTCATCCCTTTGGGTAATACACAGGAGGCAGGGACAAGGCAAACACCATCTGCTCTTTCTCCTTGGCACTGCATCTTCACAGGCTCTGAGAGGTGCATTTGTACCTCCATGTGGAGTTAAATCAAGATCTCACTCATCAAAGATATTGTAATAGTCGGCCAGAAATCTAATATAAATGTCAAGCAGTTGTTCTCTGAAATATCATAGGCGTCGTTTGCCATATTGCTGCCTTTACCTTTCTCATGTGAATTTAGTTAGAACTGGTAAAAAAGTGTTCCAAAAGAACATGGGAGAATGCTGACTGGACAAAACGAAACTTTCTTCAAGAACATGACAATTTTGTCAAAATTTTCAGAGGAAAGTATTGAAATGTTTGGTTTCATGAAAAAAAAAGAAAGATCAGGGTCCTTCACTCTCACTCTGTCATGTATTATAGATTATATTGTGCATACATAGAAAAAATGCCATATAAATGCCAAAACAACAGGGTCGGCATGAAAAGCTAAGAAGTTCTCTAAACAAAATAATTAAAAATAGATTTTCTTTGAAAACCCAGCAAATTTCAGAATCTCAGAATTTCTCACATGATTGAAAAAATCGAATTTTGTCCAGAAAGTGATAAAACTCTATATATCAGACTGAAATTCTGCAGAGGTAAAATGTGGCTGTGAAGGTCACCACATTTTTCTGAGCATTAAGCCAGAGAAATTCTTCTATAACTTGCTAGAGTTCTTTACATCTAGACTCCGGATGCATAAATTAGGACTTTGACCTAAGCCCTACATTTGTCTATTCAGCTGAATAGCTGAAGTCTTGGAAGAGGCTATGCTATTACGATATCTCAGATTATTTAAACATTTCTGAAGCTCCTTGAATTCCACTTTTGTGCATGCTCAGAGATGTTCCTGTCTGATTGCTTTGATATCACCCTTGCAGCAACATCCTCTGACGTGGTTGAACTGGCAGATGTTTTCAGATTACCAATTTACCAGCTCAGACACACACTTCATTAAGTAGAAATGAAGACACTTTCTATTGAAAACAGTGACAATGTCCGTCTTTCATTTTATAACCAAATGGTTGGAGCACAGACACATGTGGGAAAGAGGGCCATCTTCCTTCTCAAGGACAAGAATTCATTTGCTCTTCAGTCAGAAGAGAAGCCATAGCATCTGGTGGGTTCAAGCTGCTGCTGCCTGAGCTCTTTTTTTATTTCAGACGGTGACTTTTGCAGCGATGTTTGATGTAAGGACAAGATCTGTTGTAACCAAGATGTAACCAAGATCTTTTAGTGAGCTCTCTTTGGTAGACTAGTAACCTACATGGCTGACCTCAAGCCAAGAAGGGAAGAAAACCCGTTTCCTGCTTTGAAAGGAAGACTACATCCAGCAGGTTACAATACAAAATGTGGGTTAAAGCACCTCTACACATGTTAAAAGCAAAGCAACCACTATCTTTCCAAACACTGTAAAAAGGGAACTCTCTGGGGAAGACTGTGGACTTTAAAAGAAAATCCTGGACTCCAACTCTGTCCAGTTGCCAAACTCTGGAGACCAGCAGGATCTCAGAGATAACCCTGCACAACCAACCAGCTCCTCACCAAGAGGTAATGCTTCTGTTTAGGTTTTCATGTCTGAGGTGCACGATCTTCCCTAGTCAATATATAGGGAACTTCAGCATATAGGACATGGTTATGGAGTGTGTTGCATACCTATTAATGACAAAGTGGGTGTCCATGCTCTACTGGACCTAGCCAGGTGCCTTCAGCTTCTGACTCTTCTGCCTACACTACCTGTAGTGATACAGAAAATCCATCAGCTAAGTTGCATAACTCAAATTAATTTTAACCTCGATGCTAGTTCAAAGTGCATTGCTTTTTGTGGTGGGTACCTTTAGAAAAGTGGAACTATTTCTCCAGCCATGCTGCTCTTATTCTGTGGTGCTGGAAACTTCAGTAGAGTTCCTTTCCTCATTTACATTGTATTGTAGGAGTTTAAAGCCTCTTTGAAGAAGTGAGGCTAGAGAAAGGATTTGGAAGATGAGAGAATGGACAAGACAGTATATCATCCCTTTCATTCTTTAGATTTGAAGGGCATGTGAGATCAGTATTCAGTAAAGTCAAAATAGAGTCACAGTTTTTGGATGATGCATCTACTTATGAATTACGAATCATACAGAGAATTTCCAATCATATGGAGAATTTCCACACCACTCCCCCCCCACACTCCCCCTCCCCCCAGTGTCTAAGGCACAGACTTCAGGGGTCTAATATTAAACTGGGGTAAATTATCTTAGTTTCTCTGAAACCAATGAAGCCTTGACAGTTTACACAAGCTGTTCACAGATGTCAGTCGCTTGCAAACACTGCCATTGTAAGCCAAATTTTAACGGGTGACCTATTGATTAAAGGCTTATGTGTTTCTACTGTCCTGTTCCTAATCCTTCTATCAAAACTGTTTTGAAGAGAGTACTTTTTGAAGCATGCAGTGTTAGTTCCCAGTAAAAAGAAGGCCAGTCTTTAAAAAGGAGCTCTTAGTGATCTGGTAAAGATTTCTATTTCAGTAATTTTGCTTGATTAAACTTCTTTGGGTCTTACCAAAATATAAGTTACAGTAGATCATGACAGCAACGTTGAGGATTAGCTTGGAAACTGTGTCAGATCTTTGACCAGAAAGCTCCTGAATTGGTTTCACTCCTATTAAACTAACGGATACAGCTTTGTGTCTGCAGGAGACGTTTTGTTCCTCTTGAAGTTGCCTGTTGCGGGACCCCTGCTGAGACATTCTGCCCCGTTTTATTGTTTACAGTTTACGTGTTGCTACTGGGCTGTCAGTTGGAAGCACGGGGTGGGTTAGACTGCATTGTCATGCAAATGCCAGCCAGATTTACATATTACCCCAGACTAATATTCATTGTGATGTCTCAATAAGGTTGTCTTTGATGGATAATAATTTTTCCGAGACTACAGTCTTCTTTGAAAGTGCAAATTAAACAGAAGCCCCATTAACAGGATTTCAATTGTCTTTAAATGCTGTCAACTGTTCAACTGTATTGTGGTGTTTCAGGGTCAGATTCTACCATCCAGGCTTATGTTGTTGATTAGTGACTACTCTGCAGATAACCTACTTACAGATGAAAACCCTGTTATTCAGAGCAAGCCCAGGTGGTAGAACCTGATCTTGCTGCAAGGAAACACTGGAGAATTACAGACAATTTTGGTGTTTTTTTCACTGAGTATAAGTATGTAGTACAAGAAATAACAACCAAGACTTGCAGTACATCACAAAAAATTCCATCAATACATTATCTCCAGTACAATATATTGCAAAGGACAGAATATTTGAACTTTGTAAATGAAGACTGCTGAAGACATGATATTCAATAGTCCCACACCAATGAAATGCCAACATCCATCTTTTCAGTGAGCTTTGGAGATGTAGATGTGCCCTACCTATATTGTCCCTGTATGCCTGTAAGACAAGCTCTTACATATCACCCCTTTTCAGGAACTTCATTTAGTAGCAGGAAGCACAAGGAAGGCTTTAGGAGAAATGCAATCTCTGTTTAATCAGATACTCTGCCTTTCATTCAGTCCCTAAACCTGAGGGATGGTCTCAGTTTTATATTATTCCTTTATCCAGAGTTTCTGCAGTTATCATGCAGTTCCTCATGACAACTAGGCAAGAGGATTAGCTAGGCTTCCAAACAGGGAGTTATTTAAGTTTTGTTTGTGTTGTTGTGAAAAGTATATCCTGGCTACTGTGTCTGAAATTAGACTGTCATATATTACCTCCGAGATTTCCAGAAAAATGACTGCTTTTATTGTACTATGCTGAGTTAGTCCAGTACATTGAAGAGGGAAAAAAAGTGTCTTGAACATGTACTGACTTCTGTGGAGTATACGGTCAGAAAATCCAATGCATCATCAAAGTAAGAGACCCATTTCACCTGGACTTGATACAAGAGAGATGGATAGGAGCCTCTAGTAAATGTCCTCAGTTCTGAAATTCCATCAAAAGAATATTATCTTGTATGAAGAGAGGACATTTCTAGAAATGTACCCTTACAGGGTACAGGGTAACATGTGTCTGATTAAATGTCTACAACTTATACATCTATATCTGATCAAATTACTCTAAATTCTGACAATAGGCAGAAGAGAAAAAGGGATCTCAGAATAAACAGTCCCTGAAAGTTTTCTCTTATTTTATCCTGCTTGCTGCTATCAAGGGATTGATCCTCAGATAATGTGCTCAGATGGAGTTGTCTATAGATGTGCCTAAGAGAGGTGGATGTCTCCTATGATACCCTTACAGACTTTAGCCTGGCAGGATTCTTTCTTTCTACTTATAACAGCAAATTGTAAATTTCTTCCTCGGAGCCAAAGCCTTTGCAGAACTCTTCTGCAAATGTAGATCTTTTCAAGACAATCATATAAGAGTTTGCAAGTTTTGTCTTTCAAAGTCATGCAGGATTTCCAGCTTCAGCAGCTGGCTGGACTCAAAGGAGTCCTATGTAGAAACAACTCTGTCCAGATGAGCCTCTAGTCATTTATCAACATCCAATGACTATTAACTTTCCAATACCTAAGTCCTAATTTATAGGTATGTGGGATAGAGTGGATTCTTTCCCATTTAGAAGTTAAACATCTAACTCAGTACCTAACCTAAACATTTAGTATCACTTCTGGGCCAAACAAACTAGTGAGACAGGTATTTCATTTTACATACATCAAGGTGAGACAAATTCTTTTCTGGTAATGCTCATATCTCTTCTCTGACAAGAAGCTTAACTTTTAGATGCCAAATACCTGTGGTTTACCCACTCTTATCAATGTATATTATAATATTTATATGTAAAGTTATAGTCCTACTTAAATGCCTATGCGCAGCAAGACGTAAACCCTATTTCTTTGCCCTTTCCTCCCAAGAAACCCTAGAAATTAGCTGTTATCTGAAAGAATCATATTATAATTCGTGAGAACTAAATGGGAGGCATTGCATGCCTCTAGCCTAGCAGAAAAATACAGATTTCTCTGAGAGGATTAAGGATGTGTTACATGCTCTTTCTCCCTATGCAGAAGCAATAACTGCCTGTTCGATGAAAGAGGAAGATGAAGTTATTCTGGATTTGAAGAGCCTGAGGATTTAGACTATTAATTGTTCAGTGGTGAACTGAGAAAGCAGGAGCAGAGAATTCTGGATATATATAACCGGCAAAAAACCCAACCAAAACATACAGACTTTGATACAGCTTTATCAATTACAATGCTAACTTATTATTTTCCTCGGCTTCATTAAACCATAACTAATTTGAGTGCATTCCAAGCTTGCTCTCTCTCATTCCCAGTTAACCCAGTGGCAATTATCACAGGCTTTAGTCTTTAATATCTAAGAACTCTCTTTTACCTCTTGAAAGAAGCTTTTGAAATCTGAAAATGCCAAACCAGCTAATGTTTTATTTAAGCATAGAAAATGAACTTTAGGTTATTCCCCTTGCCATAGGTTAACTAATTATTTATGAAAAAAGGAATAAGAGAAAGGAGAGAAAAAAGAAGAAAAGGAAGATTAACATCCAAAACCATCTCAGTTGTGCACCCTTACTTGGATGTTTAAAAGTCTGTTTCCATTGTCTGGGCACTCAAGGTGCTCTCAATAATTGTCATTGTTAATTTTGGTCAATATATCTATATCTATATTAATAAATTTGCACCTATTCCAGTAAAAGTAACATTCTCTGGCCCTAAGTGTGGCCAGTATGGTCTGGCCATGTCCCTGAAATAAAACAAAGTGGCTGTAAACTACTTCCAGGTCATTGCCACTTGGTCCAGGCCATTGCCACTTGGTCCAGGCCAAAACTGTGCCAGGGTCTTTGCTAACAGATTGTGTACAAATAGTTAAGTTTCAGTGCTTATTCCCAAGTACTAGCAGTGTTTAGTTACTTACAAAGTCATAACTGATGTATCTGACACCAGCACAACAGTAAACTTGGAATTTGGTCTGATTTCTCTTAGGACATCAGAGAAATTCCCATTGACTTGAAAAATTGGGGTCAGCCCCTAAACTGCTTACTGAGACATAACATAATTCTACAACATAAACTATCTAACTAAAACAAATAGTATATTTGTGGTCAAAATCTGCACCCAAACAGGCCCAGGATCTCCAGGAGGGAGTGGTGAGGAGGAGGAAGGTCAGTGTTTTATATGCATTCCAGCCAAAATGTCACTTACATGATAAGGGCATGAATAGACAGAATTTCTTGAAGTTCTCACAAGAGAACATATATTTATTTGGGGTTGAGTATAGATGGAAAAACTGGATTTCATATATGGTTATATCTAATTTGACTTCAACAGGTAACCTACCTCACTTTCCCTCAATACAATGATGTAAAGGCAATCAGACTTTTAATTATTGTTTTAGGGATATTGTGAGAAAATAGTCATGCAAAAAGTAAAACAAAGAGAAGAATGTTACTGTAACAAAGAAGAGAGAAAGTATCACAGACAGACAGCAGCCAGAAACTAGTTTAATTCGTATTCTTCCATGACAAGGAAAATTAGAAATAGACACTTTGGTGTAACAATTTAGTAAAACAGAAGCAAAAATTATATAAAAAGAGAGGTTGAGCTCAAGAAAAAAGGTGGGAAAATGAAGACTGAAGAACCTTTGAGGAAGACAAGAATCCCTGTTGTCTTCTGGCTTGCACCCTGGTCAGAAAAATTGAGAGCAAAAAGCTATTCATCTCATTAAAATTGTATAATCTTGTCATTCTATTTTATTTAATAAGGCAATAAAACGTGCGATCTTGATGACTGAAATGATCTCTCACCACCTCTTACCACTACCTCACCAACTCCACTGGCTGATATAGCAACGTAACCTACACTTGTTGAAGACATTAGTGTCTCCTGTTGTTTATTGTCATTCTCCAGCTGGAGATTAATGCCCCCACAGTCCTGCTGCCAGAAGCCAGTACGTCAATATATCCCAATCTGTGTCACAGCAAAGTCAGTCAAATGAGCTAAAAAATATTATTGTCATGATTTATATGGAGAAAACTTACATTGCACTGAAGCAGGTGAGGAGTATTCACACAGTCCTTTCCACTATCCGTAAGTAGAAGAATTAACCTCCAGCTAGGATCACTGACAGTGCAGTCTATGCGTGACAAGGCTTAAAAATGCATTTATTATACACAAAGTGAACAGAAGTCCAGGGTTTGAATGTGAGAGCCTGTGTGGTTTATGAGGGTTTAGTTTTCCTCCTCTAGGATCGCAGCCATTTCCATGTGTAAACAGAGAGATCTGAAAATGTGAATAACTTGATGCCAGAAAAAAAAATTGATTCAAAAATATAGAAATGTATCACAGGACTGTATTAATATTTAACTACCACTTTAAAGGAAAAAGTAAGCACACATCTTTCCTTTTCAGCATTTCCACTACAGTGAATGATACACAATGTGTTACAGAAACCAACAGAACACAATTTAAAGAAACAGAAATGTCTCAAGCATATCAGGTGTTTCAAGAGAAAGAAAGATTCATGGAAACAATTTGTTTTACTCAAGTCATGCAGTGGGAATACACTTAAACTATGAGGAAAAGACAGAAAATTTCTTTCAGCACAGCCGTCATTCATCTCTGTTGAAGGGGATGTGACATGTGTCTCTCTGCCATGGGTAGTCTCTTTCCATAAGAAGAGAGGAATCAGGAAAGACATCGATAGTCTATTTTTTGGGGCAGAGGACCAGTACATTATCAATTGTACTGTTTTCCTAACAGAGTTATTTGCAAGGCCTTGAGTGCTGCATCAAAAGCAGCGTGGCCAGCAGGTCAAGGGAGGGGATTCTGCCCCTCTACTCTGCTCTTGTGAGACCTTCCCTGCCGTGCTGCGTTCAGCTCTGGAGTCCCCAACACAAGAAGGACATGGAGCTGCTGGAGTGGGTCCAGAGGAGGGCCAAGAAGATGATCTGAGGGCTGGAGCACCTCTGCTATGGAGACAGGCTGAGAGAGTTGGGGCTGTTCAGCCCAGAGAAGAGAAGGCTCTGGGGTGATATCAATGCAGCCTTCCAGTACTTAAAGGGGGCCTACAGGAAAGCTGGAGAGGGACTTTTTACAAGGGTATATGGTGATAAGACAAGGGGCAATGGCTTTAAACTGAAAGAGGGCAGATTTAGATTGGATATAAGGAAGAAATTCTTCCCTCTGAGGATGGTGAGGCACTGGAACAGGTTGCCCAGAGAAGCTGTGGCTGCCCCATCCCTGGAAGTGTTCAAGGCCAGGTTGGATGAGGCTTTGTGCAACCTGGTATAGTGGAAGGTGTCCCTGCCCACGGCAGGGGGGTTGGAACTAGATGATCTTTGAGGTCTCTTCCAACCCAAACCATTCTATGATTCTATGACTTGTTTCCATGAGCTAAATTCTAACCATTTCTGTCAGTTTTAGTGCTGCCTGGCTGTGGGCCATCAA
Source organism: Tauraco erythrolophus (assembly GCF_009769465.1). NCBI lineage: Eukaryota > Metazoa > Chordata > Aves > Musophagiformes > Musophagidae > Tauraco > Tauraco erythrolophus. Next base: position 67,765,527 of record NC_141466.1, on the reverse strand, counting down.
TAAGTCCTTAAAACTAGGAGGTAATAAGTACATAAGTTAAAATGGAATTGAACCTCCATATAAGCACTATATCGGTATCATCTGTTTTCTCAGTTCCTTCATCTTCTAGGTGACGTTAGCTTGGAATATCTGGTGCACCAACATATACTAAGTGGAGTCTAGTTCCCTTGTAATTCAATGGATCCCTTTAATTTAATCTAATTCCCTTTAATTAAATATGGCCCCTTGAAAGGAACAGTAATCCATAGTGTTGAAGGAAAGCCAATACACTGTTTTCTGTAATAAGTTTGGTTGACAGTTTCAAAACTGATGTGGAAATTTTGCTGAGAAAACAAGCTCTTTCTTCAAGGAGAACAGAATTAGCATTGAAAATTGTTCAAAACAAAATAATTTTTTGTTTGTTTTTCTTCTTTTTAAGCATGAAATATATCTTGAGAAACAGCTCCGTTAGCAATCAATATCATGAAGACAGAGGGACAAGCAGGGAGCCAAGCAAAGCCTCTTCAGAGAGAGTTTCAAAGTGATGTGTTCCCTCCATAGAGTAACTCTCTGAATTAGAGTCTTCTCCTTGTGCTGCTCCCACTAACCAGGTGTAAACTGTATTTCAGGCTCTGAGAGCTAGCAGAACCATGTGGACACCTGTAGACACGCTACAGGCATCCTGCAGGCAGCAATCCACAACATTAGAGCTGGGTCAGACAGCATGCTCTGTCTGACGTGGCTTCCTGCCTTACACCCTCAGGCAAACCTCTGAAATTTCTTCTCTCTCAGGGTTTGAGGCACCTGAACCAGGTAAAGTGCAGGGAGAGGAAAGCAGGAGAGCATCTGACTGGGGAGAAGTCACAGAGGTAAGTTGCAAATAAGGAGTTGTGCATTAAAGGAGATACCTGGAGGACAAGGTCTCACCAGGTTCCAGCTCCTCTCAGGTTGCAACATATGGTGGTGGCCTCTGCCTTCTATCCCTGACCCTATAAATCAGATGCTTCATCTCAGATCACCAATCAAGCTGACTAGCTGCCATCTAACACACCAGCCATGAAACAGAAGAAACATGTTAGTGCTGAGATGAAAATAAACAGTAAAGAAAACCTTCATCAGGAAATTGTGTGAGACATCAGAAGTTTGAGTAAGGCCAGAACAGATATCAATACCAAAAGCATAGCAATGTTTTTAGTTGAATCACTTTTCCCTCCGTAACAAATGATCTTGACAAATGAAAACACAGTATGAGACTATATCAAATTCATTTTTCAACATATTTCAGTAGAAAACAGTCTTTAAAAATGATTTCTACCATCTCATTTTGATTAGGTGGAAATTATACATTAAAATTATCTCTTGAGACAAGTTCTTTCTGAACATATACATATAAATATATGTATATATACACTTTCTAATGTAGTCTCCTTTTGTATCCTAAATGATAAACACATACATTTTGACGTCTACATTTTAGCATTGCACATACATACATGTATACTTTTTGCTTTAATATTGATATTATCAAATGAAAAATTCCAGTTACTCAGAAGATCTCCTGTATTTTACGCATTATTTTTTGTGATTTTTATTTCAGAATGCCTTAGTAACATAGTCCTAGCTGTTGAGCACCATGAGTGAAGACAGAATTAATCCAGATATTTCTCATTTTTGAAACTTTTTTTTTCTTTTTTTTTTTTCCCATTTCACTATAGAAAAAATGGTCACTGTTATTTATACCCTTCTATATCCATTTTCATGATAGAAAAACACTGGCAGCCATGAAGCCATAGTGAATTCTCTTTTGTTCCTCCAAACGGCCACTCATTTCCACCTCTATACTACAGCCTGACTTCTCTTCAGATATATTGGCACCAATGTTCATGGTCCCACACTTCAAAGAGCAAGAGATCTCCATGCTTCTTCTTGGGCTATATTTTTTCTGGCTTAAGAACTAGATCCTTTCAGTGAGGATAGAGACTCGTGGAAGGAAGAGGAGATAAAGGACCAAGCCGGAAGAGAAGGGGAGAGAGACTGGGATTGTGACCATTCCTTTCAGAAAGCAGCAAGTTATAATATCATCATATTTGATTTTTCTTATAAATATCTCTATGAAAATACCGCAGGTGGAGTGTGGGGGCAACTTCCTGGCTGGCTGTATGTTTAAAAGAGAGATTGTCTAAGAATCATAAAATCAAAGCTGAATTTTATCCTCGAAACGATTCCTTGGGTTTAACAGGGCTATGTTAGTCATAGGAATGAAGCAGTGTCAGAGCCCATCTTCTGTCCCTGAAGCCAAATGTCCTAGTCTGCCTATATTTCAGTAATGTAATTTTTTTTTTTAAGCGCTCACAAGCTCACTCAATTTTTATTTGCTGTTTGTGATTTTTTTTCCCAGCATAATTATTAAGTGTTAGTATAATTATTTTGATGAATAATTTTCAGACATTTGGTTGCTCATGAGCTGTTTGCTGCAACCATTTGATGTTTGTTATTCAAGTTGTATGACTAGCTGTGCAAGTCATGCATAATTCTTTCTGATTCTTCCTTCGAAGATTACTCTTTTTAAAAGTAGATGGTGAATAATGATGTCTCTTACAAATGTTTGGAAGAATATTCTCTTGTACTAACATTTCTGAGAACATCAGGATTCATAAAAGATTACACAAATGCTCACTCTTTGTCCATCTGAGCATTCAAAAACTATGACTTTTTGTTCAGTGTTTCTGTAGCTTCTAGTACATTCAGATTTTTTTTATTGATACCCCATGATAATGTATTTTAGGCTCTATCACAGCCAAAATGGTAAAAAAGAATAAGGAAAAAGGTACAATGAACAGTTTTTTTAATTATTCATAAAACTTTTCTTTTGTCCTTGCGAAAACATCCGCAAATTGAAGTTTTTAATATTTCTACCACTCTGCTTTTTAATGGTGAGTTTGCTTGCTTAGTTTTATGAACAGTTTCTTCTCTTAATTGGAACAGCTGGATGCTGGGCCAGCCACAAAGCTTTCCTAATTAACTATATTTTCCTGCTCTATTTACTATTGTTTGATTTTTCTCCCACTAAGACTTCCATAAAGGGAAAAAAGAAAATATTAGTAATGTGTTTCAACCAAGTTTCTTTTTATTGTTTATGCTGTGGGTTTTTTATTTCATGCTCTCACAACTCTTGAAGGGAAAAGTACTTTTTGATACTACTGGAATTAACCCCTGAAATACAAAAAAAAAAAAACTTGTAAAGAAGCTAACAGTTCCTTGTTTAACTTCAGAGCTTTTGAATTCTCCCACCAGGTGTATATCAGTGTTACTTTGGTGGCACATTCAGTGAAGGGTTGCAAGGACTTTGCTAAAGTTGAATGTTCAATCCTCAGGAAATAAGGATGTGTACCTTTATTAGTATTTCATGAAAGGGTAAAAGGAGATCTTAGGACTACGAATATCCTACCGCAAAATATGCCTTTTCTGGGAACCTAACATGATCATCATATCATAAGGTATGATGGTGCAAGAGATACAAAAGCTCCCAAAGGGCTGTAAGAAGATGCTGGAGCAATAAAAATTGGCAGATCCAAATTTAAGTCTCAATTTAACAATCCCTGTCAGATTTTGAAAGACCTAACATGAAACCAAAGGACTTCAAATTAATATTCAGGGAGCATATCCCCATTCTGCTGCCTCTGGTAGAAGAAGAGCAAGCTGCAGCCCATGACTATGGCTGACAGCTAAGCTAGCAAATTCCTCAGTCACAGCAACTAAAGTTGACAGGGATCATCAGTCAGAGCCTTTAGCAAGTCCACTTTCCCCCTTCTCCAGAGAGGAACTCATGCCATCCCCCTGCTTGCTGCAGTTTAAACCTCTATCACACCAACTTCACCACCTGAACTTCTGGAGACTTCCAGGCATTTTTTTTCCCTCCCTTGCTTCCCACTTCTGTCAAACCACTGCAGCTTGTATTTTACATTTGGAAGGACTTAAAAAAGTAGATAGTACTACAGGGAAGCAAGAAAATTCTTACTTTTTTTTTTCCCCTTGATGGAATATTGTTACAAAGATTAGCAGAGCCCAAGAGACTAAAAAAAAAATTATTAAAGCTTCCAACTACTGGCTTAATTTTTAAGTGATAAACTCTCCTGATTCTCACTAATTCAAACCTATTGATTTGCAAAAAAATTAAGTAAAACCCATCTAAAGCTGTACTCCCATTCTTGAATTGTGACAGAACAAACCTGTGGATCTCCCATGAATGTATATCTTTTGTGAAAGCAGCTCCAAAGTACAGAAATTTTTAATTCCAATGGATTATTGTTTGGTTTTAAGTTTTTAGATTCCCCCCTGTTGTTTTCTAGTTGTTAACTTCTGGTGCAGAGATGAGCCAGTGCATTTGGTCCTCTGTGATGTCCTGTTCCACTTCAAGGTTTGAGATCTTTCTTTGCTGCGCCTTGTCCAAATTCAATATCATATGGGGAGATCTTCAAAATGGAAATTATTCAAACTCGAGCCCTGGTGTTGGATTTTTTGTTTGTTTTTTGTTTGTTTCATTTGGGGACCAAAAGCATCACACTGCTAATTTCGTAGCACAGACCATTTTGTGTTCTGAGTTGGCAACAGGATTGCAAATAAAAAGAATAATTTAGCTCAAGCATTGACTCCATCTTTCGTTCCAATTTTTTACATCATCATTTCTATTAGATATTCTGATAGTTTTTAAAGAGTGGCTTTGTTGACAGCACTTGCAAGCGCCAAAACCATGAGCCACCCAATTACTACCACCATTTAAAAGCCCTATCGAAGGAGATTTCCTTATTAAGCTTTAAATCAAGACTATAACTTCCAGTTGCAATGCTCTAATAAAGTGCATTGTCATTGCTCACACATTGTTCCACACCTACTTCTAATGATCTGATCTTAGATGCTTTATGCTCTACACCTGATCTAGTGGAAAGTGTCCTTGGCCATGCCTGTAGGTGTGGGGGAGAGGGGTTACAACTAGATGATCTTTGAGGTCCCTTCCAATCCAAACCATTCTGTAATTCTATGATTCTACAGTGTTTGTCCCAGGTAGCCAGCAAGGGTTTATGCTGGACCTCCATACACAACGCATAAAACTCTGCTGCATGTAATAGAAAAAAGTCACCTACTGAGTGGAACATAAACTGGAAGTATCATGTTATCGTCTTCAGTTAGTTTATGGATAACATATTAAATAGTGACAAATTGCACACACAGTACATCTCAGTGTACTTTTTGCAGCACACAGAGGCTAAAGTGAGGACATTGACATATAAGGCACACATAAGTTGAACAGCCTTAAAAGTCTAGAGCAAAGACAGTGTTGGAGAGGGAAAAGGAAACTCTCTGAAAATCAAGATCTGACTGGGAGTGAAACTTAAAACGGATGAAGAACACTTCAGTCTGAAGAGCGGCTTTGACAGCAACTCTGTTGTGCAGGGAAGAAAAACAGTTTCTCTGTGTTGAGCAGAGCGGGAGTTAAAATGATGAATAATCCTAATGAATAACCCCTGGTGGGGGTGCTGTATGGTAGTAAACTAGATTTGTGTAATCGGTTCTCATTTAAGTTCTACTGCTAGTTTAAAGAAATTGAATGAATTACTGATATTCTTAATGAGACAAGCCTGTTTTTCTTGAGATAATTGATATAGCAGCTCACAGTAAATAATAGTGACTTTAAATATTGCCAGTGCTAAATGCTATAAAGTTTAAAGTGTTTTCATCAGTCAGGAAAGAAGGGAGCTGGGGAGGGCAGACCTCTTCTTCTGTGCATAAACAAACATAAGAATTGATTGAATTCAGAACATTTGTTTTTCATGAAGAAAAAAAAAAGTACTCGCTAAAAATATTCTCCCCTGAAAGTTCTGTAGATCCTCCAGAATAAATGTTGTAAACAAACTTTGTTCCATGACTTTGAAGTCTTCCTAACCAGTTTTCCCCAACTTATAAAAATTAGACTATTTATAAAAGTGCATAAATTGTAATTTAAGTAAAAAGCCTTGAAATTTTTATCAAAAGCATTCAAATTAGTCTCTCCCCAGGTCAGCTAATGAGTTGTCATGAGCTGGCCTCTTACTGTAGTGCACCTCCTGCAGACTAAGACAGTGAACCATGTTTTCATCAAAGGAAATGCTCATTAGTAGAGCTTTCAGAAACTGATTTGATTATAGTTTCACTTGTTAAAGTGAAATATTTTCAGCTCATTAGGATGATTATGATTCAAGGTCATCTTTTGAAGCTAGTCCTGTCAATATAAGATAAATGGGCCCTCATCTTTTTCCCTTCTTTACGTCTGTGCTTTTTAAACTCTTCTGTGCAAAAGTTCCATCGCCATAATTAATTTTAGTTCTTCTTTTACAAAGCTGCTTAAAAAAAAAAAAAAAAAAAAGAAGAACAAAGATTTTGGCTACCAAAAAGGCATTGAAGAACTATTAAGAGGAGGAGGAGGCTATCTTGTTTTAGAGGAATCAGAGAAAATCCTTGAAAAGTTCAGCTTTTGAAATCCAGCTATTTTCTCCTTGACCTCTTCCAAAGTTTCTAAAAGGTACTTTGTACATATTTTTGCATGTATCTTTTAATCTAAAAAGTGTAAAATGAAACTGAAAAACCACCCAAGAAGTACTAGTGGCTTATTAGATATCTTTTCTTTTATGGCACATGATAAATTTAACACCTTTTAAAGTTTTTTTTTGTCTCCCCCTTTATATTCACCACTTAATCTCTAGGTGGTTAAAGAGTCATTTAAACATAAAGGGAAATGCTATGAACTTCTATCCACATATTGAGAAACATTACATTTACATAGGGCTTGCAACTTAAACCTAATTGGTCAGGTATTGCCTCATACATCAAGTTGAAAGACAAGGTCAGGAGGCCAGTTTTTGTGCCGAATATATCAGACTTGAAAGCTGTATATTAAAATGGAAAAATCAGGCCAAAAAAAAAAAAAAAAAGGCAGATTTAGTCTCTCCAGTACTAGGCAAGCGATTTTAAAAGCGACATAGATTTCAATTCCCCATGGTGACTTTGAAAGTGGCCCACCAGTCTGAATTATTGGTACAGAGTGGAGTATATATATGAGTGCTGAGGATAGAGACTGGGGAGGAGTAAGAAGTGAATTAATAGACTTCCAGATTAACTGTCAAATGATAAATGATTAATCATTTTGTCAACAAATTATCCACAATGAAGCCTTGCCTTTACACCAAATCAGTACCAATTATACCAGTGTAATTGCATCAGGACAACTTCCCTAGCCAGAGCACAGTAATAGAGCTATTTATCCAATATGGTTTACTCCCAAAAGGGGAATACTACTATGCATCTTTGTACCAGTATATAGCTGCATTCATTCTTAGACTTGAACTATCATCCTACTGATTAAAAGAAATAAATAAAATCCCCTGTAAATGAATTACATATGTGAATACAGGTTATTCTATCTACTCACTCTCTTAAGATATCTTTTAGTGAAAGCTGGTTGCAGAATCAAAAAATTCCTTACACTTCTCATTGGATACCTGCTTTTCTCACTGCTGGTCCAGCCCTGAGGAGCTGCTTCTACATTGTGATGCAGTAACAAGGAGTTAAACAATTAGTGAACTAATAAAGCTTAGCATCCTAAAGATTTATGTTTTCAGGTTGAGTTTTCAAGCTGAGTCCCTATTGAACTTGCAGACCTGCCTAACCTAGCAGATCAATAGATCTTGTTTGGTTTGTTGTTTTTTGTGGGGTTTTTTTTTTCATTTTCCATGTTCAGGTGTATGGTTTTGTTTGTTTGTTTGTTTGTTTTCCTTTTAAATGTGGACATTGACAAGGAGATAGAGCTGCAATATAGTACCAGCTTTCTACTAAAATGGTTCATTCTACTTGGAGGCTTATCTGAACCATAGCTCTAACTATTTTCAAAATTGATTTAGCTAGTCTGAGTTCTATTTTTGCCATTTGCATGTCCTGTGACTTTTGATAAATCACTTCATGCTTCTGTATTCAATTTTTTTGTTTGTTTGTTTGTTTGGGTTTTTTTTTTTTTTGTAATTACTATTATTGCAAGTAAAATAAACCAGAAAAAGAATCAACACGGTATTAGCCATGTATGCTGAGGTATCCAAGCAAATCTGCTTTTCTGTGTTCCATTTATAGTTAGTGGAGAAAGACAGTCACTTTCAAAAATTACCAATTCTTTAGAGAAACAGTTACAGAGGGCAGGATTAATTACCTTTGGGATACGACTGCCTGGGACTTTCCAAATTAGAAAATTATTTAGCAAATTTGGTCGTAAATCAGCTAGCTTGTGTGCAATCAAAGCACTTTTCCACAAAAAGCTGCTGGTTTTAACCTGAGGTCTCCAAGAAAGTAAAGAATGAACTATTTCCTTTTGCAAAAGTTTGTCCCAGTAATGAGCAAGTGACATTATTTCAGATCTATGCCCTTATTTGTTTGATTAACTTTCAGCCTCTGCTTTATGTTTTGCTTTTCTCTTTTGGGTTATATAAAGTTGAAGTCATTGACAATACAGGACCCCAAGACATCTCTTTTCCAGAGTTGTTCTGACTTTGATACCCAGTCATTTAAGACATTTGAACAGCTTTCAGAGATTTTAGATTGTTTAGATTGTTTATGCATTTCACAGAAGCTTATTCCACGAAGAAAACACCAGAGAAGCAGCATCGCTCTACTGATTGCTCTTGCTCCCTCCCTGTGTTCCTGAAGACAAGGGAGAAACCTGGACTGATTTGAGGGAAACAGGACCAAACTTTTCTTTGCAAGATCCAAACTCTTCCTTAGTAACAGCAGACAGGCTAACAAAGCACAACAGCGCCAAATTGCAGCTTGAGAGATTCAGGTTAGATATTATCTTCATCAGGACAATGTAACACAAAAATGGGTACTCAGAGAGCTGTGAAATCTTACTTGGAACTTTTCAAGGCTTAGCTAGAGAAAACCATATCTAACCTGGTCTGTTCTTGGTAACAGTCCCACTTCACGTGGGAGGTTGGCCTAGACAACCTCCAGAGAGATCTCTTTCAATCGGCATTCCTGTAACTGCGAATACCCCCACTGCAACTGAAAGGATGGTATTGGTGAAGAACATATGGAACAGAAATAAACTAGTTTCAAGCTCATTATCTGAGTGTCAAAAGGAGTAGGGCAGCAGCTGTATGGACTTTGATATGGTTTATCTGCCTGGTGGCAAAGGACCTGGGGTTATTGTTCAATAGCCAGATGAATACGAGCCAGCAGTGTGCCCAGGTGGCCAAGAAGGCCAATAGCTTCCTGACTTGCATCAGAAATAGTGTGGCCAGCAGGACTAGGGAAGTAATTGTCCCCCTGTACTAGGCACTGGCAAGGTGGCACCTCAAATACTGTGTTCACAGAGATGAGGGTCGACCTCTTCTCCCAAGTAACAAGTGACAGGAGAAGAGGAAATGGCCTCAATTTGCACCAGGGGAGGTTTAGATTGGATATTAGGAAAATTTTTTTTCACAGAAAGGGTTGTCAAGCATTGGAAACAGGCTGCTCAGGAACTGGTTGAGTCACCATCCCTGGAGGTATTTAAAAGACATATAGATGCAGTGCTTAGGGACATGGTTTAGTGGTGGACTTGGCCATGTTAGGTTAATGGTTGGGCTCAATGATTTTCAAGGTCTCTTCCAACCTAAACCATTCTAGGATTCCATACAAGTGTCCAGAGCTCCGGGCAGGCATAGCAATTTTGCACTGAAGGCTCTTAAGCTGCAGTATCTTTGTTATTGGACTATAGATTTTGAGGATCTCAACACAAGTGGAAGCCAAAGCTCCAGCTGAGATACAGGCCCTCTTCAGGAGTAACATAATAGTGACAGAAAGATGTCAAAGAAACTCTGGCACACTCTTATTTTGCTCATCCTTGGTACAAGAATGTGTCTGTGTGCATCATTTAACTTGGAAGGCAGTCATTATGTCCTGCTCGGAAGAATAATTTTTCCTTTTAAATAAAGAAATAAATAAAAAATGGATGGGAAAGAGGACAGGGATTGAAGGAAGATAAACCTACTCTCAAGTTTTTTGGGAGGGGGAAGGAGATATCCACAGAAAGCTGAATTAAATTAAGACATCACAGCAAGAAAGCACTTTGTATAAAATTAAAAAAAAATCCAAAACAATGAAGGAAGGACTTTCAGGAGATAAATATCTTCTTGCAGTGGGTAAAATGAGGTATATAGAGACAAATGAAACATCTGCAGTTATTCCACAGAAGTGTGTCAGAGACATGAATAGAACCAGAACTCATATGCTTTACCTAATTCGCCACACAATTGGCTGTAATCTTTAATCAAAGGAGCAATAGGGAAGAATTTATCATTTTTATTGTAACAACAACAATCTCTCATGTGGAGTTAAAAAATCATCAGGAGGGAAGTTGTTCTGATTTCTTTAACCAGACAGGTCGAAAGTTGCCAGCCTCGATAAAGTTGTTCCCTTATTTTAAGAGTCTGTGTGAAACTTTGTTTTTGTGGAACCCTGCAGGCTAACTCCAGGGGAATTTGGTTCAGACCTGTCAAAGACCAAACAATGAGGATGCTGAGGTGTATTTTTATTTTTTTCTGTGCTAATATGGTGATGCTGGTTTCCAAACATAGCATTCAGAGGAAACCAAAGCTGAAATAAATATTCCTATAATGTTTCAAGCAGAACTGATGTGATCTCAGTAATCTATCAAAAAACCACTTTTACTTACAGCAAAATTAGGAAAACTATAGTTGTAAATATAGAAAAAAAAATTGATTACTTAGTTTCATCATCATCAGAAATTTGAAAGATGAAGAACAAGTCAAGAAAATGAAGGAGAGAAAACAAATTGTAGCACTGCAGATGAAAGGTACTAATTAAAAGTCAAGATCTAATGGAAAATCAAACAAAAGAAAAAGCAAATCCAGGCAAATCACAAAGCCAGACATCTTATCACCAGCAGTGGCTACAAGAACTTGCTATTTTTATGGTCTTACTACTAGCTAAATCATATGGTTTTCCTTTTGTTTATTTATTGCCTAAGCGATTCCTTAAAAAAGGATTAGTTAACAATCCATTTAACATGCTATTCATTTGACAAGGTATATCTAAATGTGTTTAGTGTTCATTTTCTCCAAGGGGGTGTCTGAGTTTTTCCATATATCCAGAAAGAAACAATGTTGAAAAGAAAGCTTTCCAGATGTTCTCTTTGACATGGTAATGTCTATTTCTGCCAGGACTTAGGCTAACTTTTAACATCTGTATCATAATTTCTTGAGTATAATTAATGTTCGATTTCTCCCTTTCTTAAAGCCTTTGAGATGTATTGAGAGAGGAACTGACTTAAAAAATGTTTGCAAAGTGCTTAAACCCTGTCTTCAAAATCATCAGATACCAACAAGTCACTCTTGTCTGGGGCTATTCCTGACCTTCCAGAACAAGCTCCTTTCTTTTTTATCCAGAAACACTGTGGGATTCGTTCTACCTAACTATAACTACCTAAGAGTTCACCTCTGATCTAAACCTTCCATCAAGTCTTGCCCTCTGGACAATGGAAAAAGATTCAACTCATCTCACCTCAAAAAGTTTTTTCAAAGAAATGCTGTGAACACCCTTCTGGAGATCTTTCCTTCACGGATAACCGAGAAAGCCTGACAACTCTTTCAGAGTGAACTTTAACTACCTAAAAGTCAGAAGTTAAGTGAGATTAATCCCTTGATGAATTAAGGTGAAGCAAAAGCTGTCTGAAAACCCCACCAAAGAGAAGTGAAGTAAGAAAGAGACAGTAAATGTTATTTACCAGCATAGAAAGGAGGACCTGTAGCGGGATCATTCATTTTGGTTAAATTTTCCTACCTTCTCAGTCAGAGAGGGTGAATCCAGAACCTCCTGAGCTCACCAAAATTTGCCAGGAAACAGTTTTTGCTATGAGGAATTTGGCATATATTGCATGATCCTTCAGGATATGGGGCCCTGCTTCAACTCAAGAGAACACTTCTAGTAGCATGGACAGCTTTAACAACTCTGGGAATTTTCCCAGAAAGCCCTATTTCCCTCAGACTAGTGTTTCAACCTAGACATCATCAATGGAGGGACCTGAACTTTGGAGTTTGCTTCCCCCACTTGGCCCAAACTCGCTTTTAATCTATCGACTTGCAGGGCACTGCATGAAGCACATCTATGTTCTCAGGTTTTTGCCTGAGGGGCTGGTGATAGGGAACATGTCTAGCTTATCCTAAGAGAGTCTATTTAAGGCAGACATTAGTCAGCATGTTTGCATTTTGTATTTAAATTATGTAAATGTGTTCAGTGGCTGATGGGGGCCTATCTGACAAACCTAAAAATGGCTAAATAAAAATAAGTGAAGCGTAGTGGCATGAAAATGGCAAACTCAAATGAAAACAAATTTTCAGGGCTTTATATCCACACAAAAAGACAAAATGACAAACCCAATGAGTTGGGGCAGGACACAGGTCACAAATGGATCCTGGGCAGGATGAAGAGAAAGATTTCTTTTATCATCTGTTTCCTGGTTTACTCATCCTGGAGCCTAAGGCACCCAGGAGTGCAACAACCACAGGGAACATCCTCCCTCAAGGAAGCAGCAAGAGGAGTAAATGTTTTAACTGGTGTCAAGGGCTTTTATATGCCTTGCTTCTCAGCAGAGATTTTTAGACATTGTTTTGTCTTCAGATTAGGAAACCATCAGGATATGTGTCATGGACCGCAATGTGGGAGATGCAGTAGTAGCAAGGCACTGTGGCTGAGTTCAAGTTTCAGGAAAGTTTGGGATGCATCTCCCAGTGTTGGCTTTTGGTCTTATTTCACCTGCCTGTGGCCAAATACTGACTAATGTGTAGATCCTGGTATACATGAAGGAAAACGTGATGTTCGGAATGACCCTGGTTTCCAAGAGGAGTCATTTGCCTCAAGCTCCTAACATCAGATAATAATTTTTGAATTTGAGAGGATCCAAGAATACTTGAAAGTGATACTTGGGGCTAAAATAAAGGAGTTTGATTATTTCCTCCTCTCTCAAGTGTTAAATAACTTTTTGACAGAATTAAGGGTATATCTGAAGAGTCTCATTTGATCAAAATTTCCGCAGAGAAATTCTGAACCAGAAAATAGGTTTTGGCAACTCAAAATTGCAAAATTTTGAAGTCGAGAAAACGCAAACTAAAATCCATTGTTTAGGGTTTTTTAAGGACAATTAGAATTAAAACTCTTATTGAAAAAATTGTCACAGGAAAAGTGAATTGGTTCCTAACTAGCTAAGCACATTCATTTTGCAATGATTGTTTCTTCAGAATATTGCCAAAAGTTTTCAGATGTCTAATTGCTAGGTATATTTTTGAAGCTCTTTAATATCCATTATTCTCTACTTTTATGTAGATTGATTACTTTATTGATTTCAGTCAAAAATTTAAAAAAAAAAAAAACAACCACAAGAAACAAAACTGTCCTGGTGACTCACGTCTTACAACATGAACATTGGAGAATCCAAAGAAGAGTTCATGAAGAAGCCAAATTTTGCTTTCTAAATTCATGATAGCTGTATTAAGTGTATTTGATCAATCTGAAATCATGACAGCATGCAAAAAAAAACCCCACCAACTTATTTAGTGAGATAAAAATGAAAAACAAATTCAATTTCCAATTTGTATCATATTATTTTGCAATCTATAAATCACACATTAGAGAGCAGACTGAGACAACCTGGTGTCTTTTAATTTTGACATTCGTGGTTCATAATCATGAAAAGCTAGACTCCACTGAGTGATTTTTTCCCTTTCTAATGTTACTCTGTCAGTATAATTATTTGCATATATTTACATAAGAACATAGTAGGATCTGCTTGCATTAGCTCATTAATTATATACACTACATACCTAGCAGAACCACTTAACAACAACTGCATCACCCCATGAGCAATCCTGCACCTAACTTCTTCCTCTCCAAGCAACTCGTATAAACTACAGTGAATGATACTTGTTAAAATAAACAAAATAATCAGGCAAACAAGTCTATTACTGACTTTATCATTTTACCATGTTCACATATTTACTACGTGAATATAAAGATAATACAAGCATGAAAGTGTCTGTATTTTATGACCTGGATGTGTAATGGGACTGAAAGCAAGAAAGTTTGGATTAAGCCCCCGACTTTTACAACTAGTAGGGTTCTCACTCCATATCTTTGTCATCAATTGATGCATTATTTTTGTGCATAGCATCAGTGATATTTCATGTTACAGGTTCAATACAGGGCAAGGAATCTTTTTTTTTTTTTTTGAAATTACATCTGGGATCACTTGCAAAAACAATATTTCTGCACTGGGGGTGCTGCTCTTTTGCTGTTGTTGCAAAAGCTGAACAGGAGAAGAGAAATGCAGAAGCGGGTCCTGAAGGCCAGTGAAATAGAGTAAGCATCTATATAAAGATCACAAGTAATTTGAAGGGGTATTACCTCAAACTCAGCACTATATTTGCACTGGAATGTGAGGATACTCTGATAATTGAGAATGTTCAAAAGTTGTGATTAGATTTTCATGGAAACTGTCCCATCATATTAATCATTAATTTTGACAAAAGCCAACGGTTACATATTTGCATATTTTAAATTTCAAATATCACAGTATCAGGCTGCCATAAAGTTACCATGTTACAGAACAGATCTCTGGATTTTGGGGTTCATGTGAAGGGGAAGTTGTTTTTATCCATCCTCTTAACATCCTTTTAAAAAGGCATCTTAGGAACTTGCAGTAAATGCTTTTGTGTTTCAAGGTTTTTTTTCTGCTTGTGTTGAAGTGGAATAAAAAGTCCAAATCTCATAAGTGTTGACCTACTCATCTACTAAAACTTTTCATGAAAAATAAATTTCAAATATTTCATTTAAGTAATTTTAAATTGAAAAGAAAAATTATCATTGAACATTTCTGAATTAATGCTTTCAAATGAAATATCATTTTGAGATAAAAATTCTGATAATATAAAAAGTTGTTTCAACAATTTCAAGTCTTCTTAAAATATTATTAAAATGGAAAAGTCATTAAATCTACTTTTCCCAGCAACACTGTTTTTCATTACATTAGTTAGGGTTTCCCCGCAAAACATCATGAAATTTGTTATCAGTGTTGTTTCTTATGTAATGGAAGAATTATGCTTAGTTACTATCCAAAAAAAAAAAAATCACAGCTGAGGTTTTCAAGTTGCTTTTGTTGCCAGCAGTCAAGGCTTTAGAAGAAAAGTCTTACCGATGCGGAAGACTGCTCCATTGAAAAGAGGAGTTTTGCTTCAGATAACTACCTAAAAGTCAAGATAAGTATTGGAAGTTTACCGGAGTGGAAGCACACTATATTTACCTAATATTTTATAAATACTCTGTAGCCAAATCTAAAATATTTTTTTCCCTCGTTTCAGCAATCTGTCTGGAAACTCCTCGCCTTAATTTGACACAATTTGTTTGAATGAATTTAAAACCATGCTTTGGGGTGGGTGGGGTAAAGGAGTCAGCAGTTCTTGGAGCACAAAATTCTTAGATATCAAAAACTAGGGTAGAGATATTGCAATTATGGTGTGTCTGATGATATTTATGACACTTTTTTCTCATGTTAGAAGCTCAAATATGACGATACTTGCTTTTTATATTCTCTATGTAATTTTTTCAACATCTTTCCCTTGAGTCCCAGCTAATATAAAACACTGAAAGAGTAGAAAAAAGAGAAACAAAACTTAAGAAATATTTCTTTCAAATCTCACATATTTTCAGATGGAGAAAGGTGAAAAACATGCTGCGTTTCTTACTTTGCCATAATTCTGCTTTAATAGTTCTTAATCTGAAAATGCTTAGACTTTTTTATCACAACGAAATATTTTTATTGACTCTTCTTTTTGTTTTACTGCTTTCCTATTTTACCCCACATAAAGAATTTGCTACTGCTGTCTTTCTGGGAGAACTCAAGAACAGGAAGAATGTGTGGGAACAGGAATGTCAGACTATTATATAGACAACATTTTTTGCCTGGGGGCAAAAAAAAAAAAGAAAAGAAAAAGCAGAGAACACTTGAAGAAAAATATGACATTTCTAAAAATCTTGAGTGGCAAGGAGAAAATGAAGAAAAATGAAGAAATGACTGTTCCTTGTCTTTTCCAACACAAGAGGGCATCAAATGTAATTATCAAGTAGCATGGTCAAAATAAAGAAGAAAGGTATTTATTTACACAATGCATAGTTAGGCTGTGCAGCTCTCTGCTACAGGGTATCTCAGATGCTAAACGTGTATATGGGTTTCAAACTATACATCAGTTGAATTTGGAAAAATATCAGGAAAAAATAGGACATTTTTAGGAAATTATGAAAAAACCCTCAAGGACAAGACTATAAAGACCCCATCAGTTTGTTGTAACTGGTTCAGAGCAGGGATTTGAACTTTGACTGTTTGCAGATGGTTATCAGCTTTCCCTGATATTAGAAGAAAAAAAGGGGACGATCCTTTTCCACTCATGATTTTAGAAAACTGACAGTAGCTCTTGAATTTCTTTTTTCTTTTATCTTTGATCTTCGGCAGAAGCTTTGATCTACACTTTTTACCTTTTGATGTCACTGGTGTAAGGAGAGTCAAAAAAAAAAAAAAAGGCAAGATATTCAATATGTACAAATGGGTGTATCTCCTAAAAGGAGTTACAGATTGGTTTGTAGAACTAAGAAACTAGGTCAACACACAGAAATGTAGTTGAAAAGGGTGGAATTCAACTCCTTTAATTTTATCTTTTAATGAGAAATTAGATGTCTACAACAAATGTTTTTAGTTGAACTATTTACTGATTTATATTGGATGTCTACTTTAGAAGAAGATGAATCACAGCCTGATTCGAAAGAGAAGTTCAGGATGTATATTTGGCAGAATTAAATCCCTGTAAGAGGACACAAAGTAGGATCTGTAACCTTGAACTTTTATGAAATATGTATTTAATAGTTGTTCAGTCTTTCTGGTCCCAGTTTCTCTTTAAGTGTTCAGTCTTCTTCAATAAAAATTGCAAAGAATATCCTTTGTCTATCAAAATGAGTAGAGATAATTTGCTATCACAGTGCTACAGCATTCATAATTAAAAAAAATATTCCTCCACCCATAACAAAAAAAATTACAGAAAATAAGTGTTCTATTAAAAAAATAACGTAAAATTTCAATTCTGAGACTGGGAAAGAAGGAAGAAACAAACTGGACTGCAAATTTTGTTACAGGCTTGTAATTCAGCTGAGTTGAGTCAACAGATTGAATCTGTTTATTGCCTCTTGCAGTAAAATCGAGCTGCAAAGGAGCTTTTTATGACATGTTTTCATAATAGCCATGTGGAATGTACTTTTTCACTGAAAGCTGTCACAACCTTAGAACAAGTTAACAGGAAGAAAACAGGTCTTTTTTCCCCAAACTTATCTTAAAAAGATAACCTATCCTAAAATATTTTTCTGTCTTTTATCTTTGGGTGGTAACTCTTCATTCTGTGCTCTTAGGTACTACGTAGACCTCCAAGAATCCTCATATCATTTGTGAAAAGTAACTAAAAGAAATGGGCCTTTTGTCAACAGGCAGAACCTCACTATTCAAAAGCTCATCCTTCATGTAAAAAATGTAGGTGTCTGCAAATAGAAAGATAGATCATCACACCTACAACATCGTTACAATGTCAGGTCCTGCCAGTGAGTTTTGGCTAAATCCTGTGCTAGGTTTGGAGGAAGATAGATGTCACACTTGGTGAAACACCTGGAGTGTGTCTTCAATTTGAGTTGAACCAAAGAGTTGATAAACGAAGATTAATGTGGTTCCAAATGGCTCCACTACTGTAATAAAAAATACAGTATTTGGGACTGCACTAGATGTTATGTAGCACAACCAGGCCATGTTTATACTGGTACCCTGACTGGTCTTGTGGCTTCTTCCCTGAGACCAATTGCGATATTCCGGCTACATTCACACTACTGAACTATCTTATTCTCCAAAACAGATAAGCACATCTTAAATGTTTGTTGGAAATAATCACTGCCCAAGCTAATTCCTCAATAATGCCTACAAATTGGCTGGGAGGGAAGTAGTAAGACTGAGTCAAAAGTACACCTGAGATTTTCTGGTAATGTAAGGGTGCAGACAATCAATATTTGGTGCTGGTGCTATCTGGCATAACTCAGTTTACACAACAAGAAGAATATTGTATGCTAAAGTTGTTCAATGATCGGATTTGGTTGTATGGTTTCAGCATGATTACACTGAGTCTTCAAGAGGACCATTGCATGTGGAAGTGTGTGGTGAAATAAAATATCACTAAATTATATGTACTGGACTTGAAAATTACTTTATTGAGGTGTCAGGGCTCTTCCTGCATAATTTATATGCAGCTGATACAAACAGTCACATTAAATTTCCTACCAAACTCAGCAGGACAAAAATAAAGGCAGAAAGAAACCACTACCACTGAAAGACTAACGCTGCCATGATTTTTTTGTAAAATACACCTGAATGAATAAAGGTTCTTTGCTTTATGAGGCAACTGTTTATAATGCCAACTTAGAGACATATTACAAATTCAGACATTCAGGGAGCTTTTCTAATCCTCAATTGCAGTTTGTCAGTGCTTCAGGAATATTCCCTTGCTCCAATTGTTCATCCTCAGCAGGAGCTGGATTAGTAACATCAGAGTCTGCAGATGCGTATTGTCTCCCATTAGTCTCAGCCTGAGCCTGGTGTTATGTCCTTTTCATCAGGAACCTCCAACTCTAAGTCAGTGAACCAGGACTAATGATCCCAGCCTTCCTGGGAGACATCAGAGTCTGTGTACGTAATGTCCAGAGCTTTCACTTCTGCTGCTGTTAGCCATTTAATGTGCTTCTTAAGCCTCAGACCACTTACTCCCATTGCACAAGCTACAGACTCCTCACAATGTTTCCAAGAAAATACACACTTGAATATCATTTTCGCTCCATCCCTTTGAATTTCTTTTATGGTTGCATCTGGCAGGAAACAAGGAGTGGGGGGGGGGGGAAAAAAGAATTAATTTGCAAACATTTAAATATTGGTGGCCAACAATTGTAACATTACTATGAGACTACCTGCAAATAAGAATTATTTACAAATCATTATCAGGCAGAAATGGGAGAGAGAAATGCCAGCGTTCACATAGATGGATAATATCTGAGGAGGATTATTCAGCCAAGTCTACTCAACAGTATCAGATGGAGAAGTGCTTTATAAAGGTTACTTCTGTCCTTTTTCTCTCTCTGTTTTCTTGCTAACCCTGTTGGCCTTTCATAGATATCAAATCCGTGTTTCCATCTCAACACGGTGAATAAAGAGCTCCCTTTAGAAACAGACTTTTTTGATAGAGCCGGGGATATTTCTGTAATGGAACCAGCAATCTGAACCTTCTGCTCTGGACTTTAATATGAACATATAAGACTTCCCCTGGCTGCCCTTCTTTTATAACCAGCTGCCTAAAAACTATTTTTCATGCTTTGTGATACTAGGAGTATTTTTTAATGAAGGTATAAAGAATTTCCTCCAAAGTTCCTCTGAAACCTGCACAGCATAATATTTAAGTGAAGTCTGTTTCTTGATTCACCGGTCTGTTTACAAGGTTTGTAATACAGTGTTAGAGCAGGAGAATTTCACTTTAATTGACATTGCTCCTAGCTATTTAAACAATGTGCTGTGCTTTCTATCATCAAACCTGAGCAGCCAGAACCTTTTCTTACCACCAACTTGATATTATCTAGAGTAAAGTACTGTACTTAGAGCCTAGATAGTGATGTTTGTGCTGTATCGGGGACTTTAGAAATCATTGTCTGTAAGTACCTCAGGTATGTCTCTTATTCTAAATGTTTTGGCTCAATGCAGACTATCAATATGAAAAAAAAAATTCTTAGGATACTTAAGATCATCACTACTGCATTTATTGCTATTATTAGCTGTATTGTGATACGACCTGGAGGTCTAAATAAGGATCAAATTTTTTTTTTAAATTGAGTGCCATCAAATTCCCCAAAAGGAGACTGACTTCCTGCTCTGGAAAGACTGAGATGAAGGAATTAGATATGGACTACTGAATGGGCAAAATATTTGCTTGGATGGTTGGACTCAGAGAGTAGTAGTTAATGGGTCATACTCAGCCTGGAGGCCAGTGGCAAGTGAGTAAGTCAGGATAACTCATGGGACTTGTACTGTTTAATTTCTTTATTGATGACCTGAAGGAGGAGACGGAGTGCACTCTCACAAGTTGTCAGCTGATACCAAACTGATGGGACCAGTTGATACAGTTCAGGGCTGAGTTACCACCAAAGGGATTCAGACTGGGTGGAGTAATAGGCTAACAGGAACCTAATGAAATTCAATAAGGACAAGTGCCCTGCACACAGGAAGGAAGAGCCATTTGCAGTGATAGAGGCTGGTGACTGACTGCTTAGGGAGCAGCTCTGTGGCCAACATGCCAGCAGTGAGCCCTGGCAGCAACAAGGGCCAACAACATCCTGGGCTGTGCGAACAGGAGCAGGGACAGCACATTGAGGGAAGTGATCATCCCCCTTTACTCAGCACTCAGTTTACATCTAAACTGCTGCAATCAGTTTTGGGCCCCTAATATGTAAAAGGATGATCAACTGAAGTACAGTGGAAGGCCACCAAGGCACTCAGGGTCTGAATACTGGCTTGCTACAGGAAAGTGATGGTACCTAGGCTTGTTCAACCAGGAGAAGCGGATGCTTGGGAAGACCCAAGGTCAACCTCTGGTACCTACAAGGAGGTGATCAAGAAGATACAGCAAGGCTTTTCACATTGGTGCATGATGGGAGGGTAAGAGACAATGGGTATAACCTGAAACAAGAGAGATTCGAAGCTTAATAATGAAAAATAATTTCCCCATGACTGTCAAGTATTAGAGCAACTCATCCTGAGAGGTTATTCACTCTCCATCCTTCGAGGTTTTTCAGAACACAGCTGCACACAGTAATCTGGTCTGACTGCCCCACTGACCCTTCTTTGAGCAGATGGTTGGAATAGAAATGTCCTGAGGTCCTTTCCAAGCTGAATTATCCTATGATCTCGTCATCTTAAGATTCTAGCCTAGAAGGAGGAACAGAGCTTGACTTCAGAATTGTAGACCATTGTTCTGATCAAGGAATCAAGGAACTCACTAGAAAAGGTTCCTTTTAAATTTTAGTGTGTTTTGGATTGTACTCTGTGTAAGAATGTGTGGATTCTGTTTTGCTCTAGTACCTCAAGGTGATGACTCTTCTGGTGAAAAGAGTCTGTGTTTGCTGTAAGGATGCAAAACCATATAGATGACAGGATGAAAAGGTGTTGTCTGTGAAGAGAAAATATTGCTGTATTGACAAATATCACAGGAAGTTACTCTAAATTTACCACTCCCTCTGTTTCTGGAAGATGTTTGACAGCAAATACCTATTCAAATTATCCCCTCCCTCCAAGAAAAAAAAAAAAGATTTAAATAATTTTAAATTTTATCTCCAATTCAATTGTCACAGATACACTTTCTATTTTTGTACACAGGACCCTAAGCTTTGACACTGAGACTTTTATCCCATATCAGAAGATGCCATATTGACCAGGCTGATAGGTAGCTGAGGGTCAGGTCTTGTCTTTGCTTGAGTCTCGCTATCAAACTAGAGAGTTTAAGGAGGGAATTGAAAGAAAATACATTTTTTCCTGAACAATTTTGTGACTTTACTTGAAAATCTTATCATCACCTACACACCTTCATTAAATTAGACTTCATTCCCAATAAGCTCTATATCAAACAGTATAGTTGTTTTTGTTAGAGAAATGATTTGCTGGAACAAAAAAAATATCTCATTTCCCATTATTGCATGTACCAGTTTAACCTACTCTTCATAAATACATTCTTTAAAGGGTTATCACACATACAGCCAGAGTAAGCTACAATTAGTAAAAAAGTGTAGTCATGTAGGGTCTAGATATGATATCATTCTCAGCAAAGAATTATCTTTTTTTTTCCCTGCTCATTAATCATGTAATTTCTACCAATTGTAATTACTTAGGTCAACCTTCTCCTATTTCTTCATCTCGGAGAGCTTCCCAAATCGTGAATATGACAGCATCATGGGCTTCTTGAGTCTGTCCTTCATGACATGCTTCTTGGTCAATTCTTCCTTGGACAGGACCTCAAGAGCAAGCCTGAGAAAGCTTTGCTACTGGGACACATCTATGTGGTAAACAAAAAAATCCTAGGGACTACTCTGTCTGATAAGCCAACCAGCATGCTCTGGCTATTGTAATGCCACTAAACCCTCTTACTCTCAAGAATACTTCCCTGCTTTTTCAATGCTGACATCAGTACAAGAGAAAATGGCCTCAAGTTGTGCCAGGGGAGGTTTAGATTGGATATTAGGAAAGAATGTTTTCACCAAAAAGATTGTCAAGCGTTGGAAACAGGCTGCCCACAAAGTGGCTAAGTCAACATCTCTGGAGGTATTTAAAAGCCTTCGAGATATGGTTAGGGACATGGTTTAGTGGTGGACTTGGCAGTGTTAGGTTAACAGTTGGACTTGGTGATTTTCAAGGTCTCCTCCAACCTAACATTCTATGATCTATGTTTAAGCTACTTTTCAGGACATATCTCAAGTCTTATATGGGGCGTGGGAATAGTTCATGGTATGGTAGGTATCCTGGACATAAGCTATGCCAGCAAGCATGCTGTCAGTGCAACAGGATGGATGGTCAAGCTTTAGTTTGTGAGTACAGACATGGCTTTTGTTTTCAGTGTTTACAGCTTTTCACTTAATCTTTGACTGCTGGCTATGAGACTCCATTTCTCTCAAGTTTTAAGGACATGTGCTTTTAATTCTGGATGGCTGAATCCACTGTTGATGGTTCAGTGTGGCAAATTAGAGGATATATGAAATCTGGAGATGACAGTGTGGTTTTACATAAGGAGATTTTTGACCATAATACATGGTGATTCTCCGGTACTTCCTGTTTAATTTGATTTTATGATATTTTTTCAAAAAAAAGAGCAATTTTAAATGCTGATGATTAAAGCAAATGTTGCTAGAATCTACTTCTCAAGTCTCAAAAACATTTCTGTCAAGTGGGCCATGTTTTTTGCTGAGCTTTTATAGCAATAGGAAGACTGAGAAGTTCAATGCCTCTGCACGCAGTCTCTGTGAGTTCCTCCTCACTGCCTCCTTTCACCTCATCTCTGCACAGTTCTTTTCCTCTTTAGGAGGCATTTTTGATGCAAATGCTACAGGCTTTACTGGGCTATTTGGCATTATGTGAGAAATCACCACTCCTGACCTCATACAGTGAAGCATCAGTAGTTTAACAGATTGGCAGGGACGGGACAAAGTGTACTAAAACCCTGGAGGATGTAAGTGTCTGTTTAGCCAACTTGAAAGCATCTTGACATTCTTTTGACCAATGCCACTATTTACTTTTCCATAATAGCTCTGTCGCAGGACTAACTATAGTAGACAGATTCACTATGAATTTCCCTTGCTAGTTTGTCATAGCCAGAGAGAAAGTTAATTTCCATACCTTTTTCTTTGTACATGAGCTTGTGTAATATACAGTATCCAGCTGCTATTCTGAAAGAAGAGTAAAATACTTCTGCAATCTGAAACTTGACTGCGTCTGTAGATCTTCCTAACCTCAGCCCCTATTTTGCTAGAGCCTCAGTGACACCTCCAACAACTTAAAATCTTTCTGATCTCTTCCTTCAGGAGATAAATGGCTTGCTATCCTCACCTTACAAAACTCATCATTGATGAAAAGAAAGGATAATAAGAACACCGTGGGGAGTTATTTGTTTTAGCAATTATTCTCAGTAGTTAGAGAGCACTTAGAGTTTCAATGAGTGAATCTCTGCTTGGAAGTGTTAGTTCAGCACATTGCCTTACTATGTAATGACATTCTTGTTTACTGCTGATCCTCAAGAAATTGCAAAGTGTTTTACAAAGGAGATCAGTAGCATTCCTTTCGTTTTATATGGAATTTAAGGGCCAGAAATAATTTTGTTTGTGTCTGGCTAGGCCAGGAACAAAATCCAGAAATCATAGGTCTTCATTCATTGTTTTTTTTTCCACTACAAAATAACTTGAATGCTTGTACTAACATTCAGAGGTCCCAAATGAGGGAGAAATATAGTCAATGCATAATTACAACAGTCTTAGCCCAAGCACAACTCTGTGTTTATGCTTAAAATCAAATCTCTTCTATAGGATTTAAGCATAGAATTTCAATTAAGAGCACAGAAATATTTTTTCAAAGGACAGTACTCATGTCACATGAAACCTGTAAGAGTGACAGATGTAGCACGTGAAGAAGTAATATGGGTGTTCAGCAGCCCTCAATCTTATTTTCAGTGATCATCTTTTTTGTTATAATCGGGAGAGAGTTTTAAGGCACAAATAGCAATTAGGTTTCCAATTCCCATTTAAACTATCAAAGTGAGAAAACTAAGTCCCTCCTGGGCTTTTCAAAACCTACCCATTACTTTTAACATTTTTATTGATCTCTTCTGATTTAACAAAGATGACTAAAATGACCCTGTCACAACGTTCTGATGTCTTTCATACATTTTGAAAACGTAAACCATAAAAGCACCAAACTCAATGGTTACTTGTTCTCATATAAGACTAACGAAAAAAAAAAAAATCAGTCAGCCCTGTTAAAAAAGAAAAGGATTAAAGATACCCTCATTCTCCCTAAGAATATTTACTCCACTTTTACTCCTGGCTGATGACTGACAAACAAGGAGCTCAAAACTAAATCTATTGAGGTCGATTCTGCTGTTTGCTTCTCCAAAAGACTGAGTTAGTTCTCATATTTCCCAAGTGCTCTCAATGCAATTAACAAAACATTCATGACCCTTGGTTTCCAAAGAAAGAGAATAACAAACAATGCTAGCCTCTCCTCTAACCTAGAATAAGGCAGCATTGTGGGTTTTTTTTTCAGAGAAGTGGCATGATCTGTCTGCCATCCCCTGGCGATTCACCATGGCTTACTTTCTAAGTGACTTCTAAAATAATTGCTGTCCTCTTCCTAAAATAAATTAGGCTGCCCAGGGAGGTGGTTGAGTCTCCATCCCTCGATGTGTTTAAGAAAAAGGTGGATGAACTACTTAAGGATATGGTTTAATGGGAGATTAGGGACAGTTAGACCGAATGATCTCTAAGGTCTTTTCCAACCTAGAAATCTATGAATCTATGAATCTATGAATCTTCTCCTGCAGCCCTTTTTAACTACCGCTTTTGGTGTAAGGCGTAAGGTATGGCCGCAAAGGCTGTTGCTCTGCTCACCACTATCCCTGACTTTCCTCCTCTAACTATCCTCTGTAGCAGGCTATTGTTTGGCCCAGCTTGTGGAGGAATCCTCTGAAAATGGACTATGGCTACCTTAGGAATGGCCATGCATCCGTGTTTAGCACGAAGCAGCCTCAAGGGGGAAAGCTGTGGCACCATGGAGTGACTATTTGATATACCTATAAAGGTACCATGGTGGAGAAGCAAAGGACAGAATTTAAAATGTGAATCAATCTGTCAGTACATGCTACTTTATAGATCTACTTGTGGGAATTTTTTTCTCACCATATATGATGCAGACAGGCACAGTATCTATATCTATAGCTGCACAATACTTTGGATCTCTTGTACGGCATAAAAGTAGGTGTGGACTTCTTTCAAGTGCCCAAATATTTACCATTGTGCCCACAGTGACTAGACCTAGTGTGACCCCAAGAGAGTTTTGTCACCTATCTCCTCTATGGTAGGATTTGGACATGCTTGTTAAAGAAGCACACTTTCCTAACAAAGAAAAAGTGATGATACATTGAAATTTTACTGGAGGCTGAAACATCCATCTTAGTAAGATCTTTCTAAATATCTCCAGAAACCTTATCTCCTATTCTAGCTTATAACCTAGAATTCCTACCAGTAAGAGCTGCCTTCTCACATGGACTCAAATACTTGTGGGCTGGGTCTGGAGGCTTTTTTCTCCTCTCCACCATAACAAAGAGGAGATGTACCTATGAAAGCTGGTTGGTTTTAGAAGTGGATATGCTTTGGTGATAATTAACAACTGCTGGACATGTGTATTTGATTTGTACTAGGGGCACAGAACAAGGAAGCTTTTTAGCTCCTCGACTGGAGATAAAGAGAGAAATAAAATAGAGTTCTCCTTGAGTTCTTATATCAATGTTTATAATTTCACACCACCATACCATGGTTCAGATATGTATCTGTACCTCTGACATCTCTCTCAGCCTTTCTGAGACTGATAGACGCCATGCCTGGACTCTTTTTCATAACAGATCTCCATTTACCTAACATCCAGACTGTCTGCATGTCTCCGTTCTCCTTCTCTGAGATACAGTATGTATTTGAGACATAAGGAAACACAAGCCCACCTGGGTTTATCCTCTATTTTAGATTTTCCCTGGAATTTTTTTATGTCAGAAGATTGCAGTGCAGCTTGACACTTTCCTCAAAAGAAATGATCTTTCATTTAGACATGCAATGGCACAATCCCAGAGGAAGGTTGAGAATAACAGACTTATTCATATACTGATTCATGGTCTTCTGTAAAGTTCAGCCATTCCCCAGGATTTGCAGTTCAAAACAGGGTGAGATATTTGTAAATGTTTGATCTTTTCAATCAAATGAGTTAGATAAGTCTTTTTTTATCTGATTGTATACAGTTTCTGTGTAGTTTGTTCACAAACGCTACCTGGTTGCCAGAATTTCAGATGCTGTAGACTTCTTGAGACAGAAGAGATTTTCTGGGAAAGATTCATTTCACCCAGTATTGGACATCTAAAAAGTAAAGCCTTATATTTAAGCAGAGGTGATTCAGTCACCCTGGGCTTTCTTGACTGTTAGTTAAAAAAAGAAAAAAAAAATAAAAGAGGCACTTGTAGAGGATAACTCATCTGACATGTGTCAAATATGTTCTGCAAGGTTATAAACATCCCCTAGGAGTGCCTCTTTCTCACTGCTGATTTTAGAGAGCTTAAATGTCACTGGGTGGATGTCTCCTTATGACAATTTCTGCCTCTGTGTCTGTAGAAGTCCTCATTCATGACTGAGCAGTTCAGGTTTTTAGCAATGACATTAAAGCAGCTCTTAACAGGTGGGATCCATCTTCCTAACTTCACTTATTTGAAAATAGAGCAGTTAGGATCCCTCTCTTTAATAGGAAGAAAGAGAAATTTTCAGAAGGTAACTCAATCCATGTAATCATGTAACCTAATTATTTTTATCTTAAAATTGATTTAGTGAAGCTTGGGAGATTTTCCTCCTGTTTTTCTCCACTGATTACAGAAGGGAAGGAGATGCCTGTACTAGACACAAAACCTAGCAATAAGCTGCTGACAGACTGAGATCAGGATATTTTGCCTTAGACAATCCCATCCTAAAACACTAATTAGAAGGAACGAACCCCACGCTGGAGATGTCTGTTCTCCTCCTTCACCATGGAGACAATCTTCATCAGGCTCTTAGGCTACGATGTATTGTACAAACAAGGTGAGGGCACAGGCTTTGTGTCTGATCATCGACACCGTGAGGTTATCGGCACAGCCTGGGCAGAGGCCAGGGTTAGCAAAGAGTAGGGACCATTCCCAAAAGACAGGCTGGAAGCAGCTGACCTATTTCAAAGGCTGAGAGTTTGTTTGTATGCAGGGATGTGAGCCAAAACTTCCCAGCAGGACCCAAGAGAGCAGACCCTAGCCCACTTTATTCGCGAGTGTAGCTATAACCTTAAAGACCATGAGGTCAGATGAGTACCACCTGAAGGCACTCACTCCATTATTCATCATGCAAACCTAGAGGAAGGGCTTCCCCCAGTATGAAGAAAGAAACACCACAAGCCTGAGTCACAGTCAAGGTATAAAGGTACTGCTCCTAAATTTATTGTGTTTCCTCAGTGCTTTAGTGTGTGGGAAAGGGAGATAGATGGGGCACAGAGCCAGCTTCGTATCATAGCACTGCTGGGTCTTCTCCTCCTCACTGCCCACCCTGAGCGCAGTAGCATTGATGGAGCGACCACTTTCCCATGAGGCACATACATTAGCGTCCCCAGATGGATGTCTATACTCATCTGGGTTTGTTTGTGAAACAAACTCCATGAAGGTACTGGCTTTTGAGCAATTACACTACCTGGAAGTTTTAAAAAACTAGGCTAGGACTTTAAGAAGAAGGAAAGTTATGTTCAGTCTATAAATGTTATGTTTTGAAAACATTTGTCTGCCAAATTTTCAGCTTTCATTTTCTCTCTTTTCCTTTCCTGCCCTTTTTCCTTTTTTGCAACTCAAAAACGAAGCCTGAGGAAGGGA
Organism: Tauraco erythrolophus; assembly: GCF_009769465.1. Taxonomy (NCBI): domain Eukaryota; kingdom Metazoa; phylum Chordata; class Aves; order Musophagiformes; family Musophagidae; genus Tauraco; species Tauraco erythrolophus. The sequence continues at coordinate 67,737,184 of NC_141466.1, read as the reverse complement.
AAATAAAGAGGCCTGGGATATAAAACCTAAAAGAGTAACTTAAAATAAAAAAAAAAATGTTTGCTTTTCTGAGAAGAGCAACAGAAATGTTTCCTAGGAGCAGGGAATTGGCTTATGAAATCATGATATTACAAGAAAAAAAAAGAAAAAGGTTTGACTTTGTTTTTGCCAGCCTCATTATTCACTTGTTAAACACAAGCAGCTTGACTGGTGACATGTAAGGCAGAGATCAGAGATGGAGACAAAGTTTGCACCCTAAGGTTTATAATCAGAGTAAAAATTGTTTTCAGCGTGATCCATAAATATTAAGTGGTTATTATCTGCCAAGGAAAATGAAGAAGTGTAGATCAGAGACATATTTATTTAAAGGAATGGAGTGAGCCAGTGTCAGACCCCCTTTCTGCAAAGAGCTCAGGCACATACTTAAATTCCTGTGATCCACTGAGAGATAAATATTTTTGTTGTTGTTGTTATACAGACATACATTCACTCTTCTTGTCTGGGCAGCTCTTGAACTCAAATCCAGCACTTCTAAGCCCAAGGTTTATGCTCTAAATGTACATATATATTCCTGCCTTCCTCCTGTCTTTTTTCCCAGCTTTTATATTAACAAAGGAATAAGCAAAGCAAAAACAGTGGGGAGATAGTGGTGCTTAGTGTGAGCACAGATCTTGACGCTTGGGCTTGACTTCATAAAGTTCAGTTTGGCATCCTCAGGCTCTCTTTCTGGAAAGAATACTGCAACAGTATGTAGATTTAAAAAAATTAACCACATTTTTAGCTCTGTACCTGGCAATAGTATCACAATTAGTCTCTTCCCATTTGAAAGCAAACTAAGTTTATTGGAGTTATTCTTGACAATAATACCTGTGTTTTTAAGGTAGATGAAATATAGACTCAGAACAGCTCCCACCACATTCTTACAATCACTTTTGATGCTTCTTTTGCAGCCTTAGTTAAAAGACCACAGAGAGGCTTTTTCTTTGTGATATGAGAACTTACCTCATTACCATCATTCCTTTTTTCTCATGATATTAAATATTCAGTTAAGCTTGGTGGTATTTTATGGTAATCCCCCTCCCTTAAAACCTCAAACCAAGACCCACCTCTTGCAAAAAAAACTATCCAAACCCAAATAATAGTAATAAAAATAAAAAGAAGAAGAATAACAGTAATAAGAGTCATCATCATCCAGTGCCAAGCTAACAAACAACAGACAAAACCTCACCTCCTATGGTTAGCTTGGCCAACATATGCAACTAATTCTCAGAGAGGTTTTCTAGAAAACCAGTGACAAGATAGGTACTGTGGGCTAGCCCCGGGCAGTCAGCAGTGGCAGAACGCTTCACACAGCCTCATGTGTAAAGTTTCTGAGCTGACACAAAGCTTAATGGAAGTGAACCCTGACAACCGCGGCCAACTGACTGTAAGTGACATCCTGGGTGCCTTTGCCACTAAGCATCCATCCTCCTCCTCCTGCTCCCCCCTTCCCCTTCTGCCTCTCCCTCTTGAAGGTATTATGTCTCCCGTGGGAAGCCTTGATGATAAACGGCATCGTACTCTTTGTCAGGTGATTTGCCGACTACCAACTCCTGTGTGATCAGCACAGGGTACTCAGGATGGGAGAGAGCCGCCAACTCGCTTTCGGAAGGAAGCAAACGAGCAGAGTGATGTTCTGGCAAAGGGAGGGCTGAGATTGTGTCTGAAAGCACCGTCTGCTTACTCGGAAATTACTAAAGGCAGAGAAGGCTGTTTGGGGAAGAAAATGCCTATCTCAAAAGCTGAGAGTGTCTAATAAACACTGCTCAAAAGTGTTTTTCATCTTATGCTTAAATCTAGATTTTAAAATTTGGGAGCTAACGTGAGCTATCTCACTGCATCGATAAGCTACTTTGTGCTTAGTACTTTTGAGCAGGCTTACGACTCCCTTTTAAGACATTGAGTTCAGCCTATTTGTATATAGCGAAGTATGGATCTCTCTAAAATGTTCATGTCCTGTTTCACATCGATCACTTCTCCTCAGAGGGTTTTAAAACACTTAGCAAACACTGGGAATACCAATAAGCATGTAAGAGAAATCTCATTTTGTTAGGTCTTGCACAAATATGGTGTGAAAACAAAGCTTTGTACTCAAAAATGCACAATGTACTTGGATAAAATAAGCAAAACAGGGAAAAGAATAATGGGAGGGTTAATGAAGGCTGTTATCATGTAGGTGGTGGCATTATGAACAAGCAGAACTCAGCTCTCATGAATGAAGCCTGAAATCCTTACTGCTAAATCAAGGTTTGCCCTCACCTCACAATTCTTAGACAAAAGAAAGAGTGCTATTATCTCTATTTTACAGACAGAAAAAGTGAGGGAAAACAGGTAAAATTACTGTTTTCTGAGAGGGAGGAGAGTAAAACCTGGATTGCAATCCTCTCCTCTAATCAACATTCTCTACCTCCTCCAGCTGCAGGATCACCTCATGATTTTATGAAATATTCCAGTATTTCACAGCAGTGTCATGATCTCACAATATTTGGGAGTCGTTTTATGAGAGTAGCTGTTCTTAGAGATACATAATTTGCATGAAGAACCTCAGTTGTTTTTTTTTTTTTTTAAATGATCAACTAGGCTAGGCAAAAGCATGGCAATCTAAATCCAAAGGGCTCTGAAATTTTGAGGGAAATACATGCAGACATGGAGCTTACAGACATGGTTTAATGGTGGACTTGGCAGTATTAGCTTTATGGTTGGACTTGATGATCTTAAGGGTCTTTTCTAACCTAAATGATGCTATGGTCCTATGAAAAGCTATGATTTCTAATGGTTTTTAAATGCTTAAGTTTGACAATGTCCATAATCAGGTAAGCTGCTTGAAAGGTGAGTGCAGGCAACAGCTCAGTGAAACCTGCCACTCTAAGTGCAAACCGTGAAGGATTTTCTCCCTTCGGGTATGGATTTGGGTGCAAATCTGACTTCACAATATACTCAGTAGAAATTAGTTATATACTTCTATTCCTATTCAAAGACAGACTCCTGCTCTTGGTCTGAAAAACAGAGAACATTTGACAAATGGAATATAATATTCCATTGATAAATAGTCCTCCTTTAAGTCATTATAATCCAGGTTTTAATATACTGCTTCCTTCAGTTATTTGCAGAGACACTGTAAGCAGGGGTAATTTTGCTCTACATGCTTGGATTTGTTTTGGAAAAAAAGTATGAAAGTTGTGAAGATTAAAACACCTGGAGTTCAGTTAAATGATCAACAGGTTATTATATGAAAGAAACACTTCAACAATAAATTCGTAACAACCTTAGGCTAAATTTAACCAAAAGTTAGACTGTGTCCCTTCAGTAAACAATGTTCTTAGACAATTACGATATTCCTAATGGAAATTATCTGCGTAGTACAACTATTTGGTGAGAAAGCAAGCTACAGAGGACTTGTGGTCAAAAGGCAGCAGAGGATATTGTAATGGATCTATCCAGATAAATAAACTATTTGTGCCTCAAGTATTGAAGCTCTCAGGGCCACTGCTTCCTGTCTGAATTCAGATGAGTGCTAATAAAATAGTCTTCATCAGTCAAGAAGCAGTAAAAAAGATTCTCACTTCAAGTAAATCAGCAAAAGTTGTGGTAAATGATGCTCTTCTGGCATGTACCTTTCCTTTCCACACTAATAAATGCATTGTTACTCCCAGTCATTTTTGATATTGCATAATATTGAACCGATAGCAGAATAAGGTTCCTCTCTTGGGTGGCTGGGAAGCAGGGGCTGCAAGGAGAACCTGACATCTGGAGGGCAACTGCTAAGTAGCTAACACATGAGATTATGAAAACCCTTTCAAGGGCTTGTTTTGCAGGAAAAGAAGACATATTCCTACTCCTATTGAATTAAGAATTTTCTTGCTTCCTTGGTGAAAGAGGTTAGTCTAATGACTCAAGTGTTGCTATGCATCTCATGAATTCATACTGCAAACTTTGAGGAAAGTACGCAAAGACAGTACTTTTTGGGGGTGTGCAAGGGAGCTCAGCAGAGGAAGATGACCCGACAGGAATGAAGAAGAAAATAGAGAGGAAGAATCACTTGAGAGCTTGAAAATGCGTTGTTTATGCGAGCTTTGTTTCTTGAGGTTTTGTTTCTGCAAGAAACAAGAAAATGGTGGCAAAAGCTGGGGAAAAATTAGAAATTGCACATCAGCGCTGGAAGGCTTGTTTCTTATTTATGGTTTAGAGGTGAGTAATAGCTATCTTGCACCATTATGTTGTTTTTGGTTTAATAGTGTGTCGTCCACCTGTCATGTTTAACCCAGTTGGCCGCTAAACACTGTGTGACTGCTCTCTTGCTCTCTTTGGCTGCTGGGGAATGGGGGAGAGCATTGAAAGGGAAAAGGGAAAGAGAGTTGTGGGTTGAGATAAGAACAATTTAATAACTGAAATTAAAAAAAAAACTAATAATGATAAAAATATAATAAAAATGATAATAATGTGTATAAAAAAATGAGTGATGCGCAGTGTAATTGCTCACTGTCCACTGACCAACTGCCATCCCATCCCGGCTAGCGATCCTGAAACAGAGACGTCCCGAAACTGCAATTCCAGAAAAGTGAGAGACACAAAGAGAGTTTCAAAGAGAGCAAGCTTCCCAGCCAACCATCATCATAACATCAGTATGTTATCAACATTCTCTTCATACCAAATTCCATACTAAATCCAAAGCACAGTGCTATTCCAGCTACTAAAAAGAAAACTAACTCTACTCCAGACGAGACCAGGACACTCTCAGACAATAATTTTTAAGTAGAAGCTTCTATACCCTCTAACAGTGAAGGATTTTGAATGCCTTAGACACTGTTGATTTCATTTGTGTAAATAGTAGAAAGTTATCATTTCCTTCTTTCACATGAAGAATACTGAGTGGCAAACGTGAAAACTGTGTGAGTGACTGTGTGAACAAAACTAATTGGACTTAAAAACCTTTGGAGATGTAGCCTAAATGTTTTACCAAAGGTCACATAAAGAATCAGTAGTAGGGATTGAAATTCAGTTGGAGTTTTCTGAGTCCCATTCAAGTGCCCAAACAATGAGACCACCTTTTCTAACTGATGTTTAATCTGTCATCTGAGACTTAAAATGTTTTGAGGTGACAGCAACTGACCCCAAAAAAACAAGTTTTATATGAAAATATTTTCTAGTCTAAACAGTTATGTTAAATGAACCATTAAAAATTAAGCACTGAAATGAACTGACCTGAACACCAAACTAAAACATGCCTGAGGCATCAAACAGGTTTCTATTTTTTTCCTTTTATTTATGACGGGTGATGTGACAAAAGAATTCACTAAATTCTGAATACTAAATAAATTAGTCATAGCTCAAATGCCACTTCAATAATTTTTCCAGGGAACAACCATGCCACAGTAGCTTTTCCTCATTTTTGCCCCTTTGGCTCACCTGGTCTATAAGATAGCTCAAAAATGAAGAAAATTGGAAAACAGTGAAATATAAAGAGCCCAGACCACCAAATCCACCAAACTACTTGGTCATCTAAGATACAACTGAGTTAAAAGCTGGGCACAGAGGGCTGGGATTATATCCTTGTATCTCCATGTAAATGTTAGTGAATCTTAGATGATCCTCAGTCCAGGAGCTGCCCATGTGTGCATGTGGTCACTTGGGTTTGAAGGGTGAGAGAGCTGAACAGCATGAATAAAGTCAGAATGTGACTGTTTGGTTTAGGACCAGATAACCACCCAGCTGTTATTTACTGCTAGAAATACAGTCCTTGTATTATCTTGAACAATGGTCCTGTTAGCAAGGTACATTGCCTTTATGTAGCATGGTAAATGCCATAGTATGGTACGCAGGTCCTGGCAGTTTTGCCCGGTTTTGTTTCTGCAATAAAAATACTAGCAGCTATGCGTTACTTTCTTCTGTGCCAGATTTCCCAATTGTTTCACTTTGAAGTCAAACAAAAACAAAACAAAAAGTGTTTCAGAAGTGTTCAAGTTTCTACATATACCCTAAATCTCTTCTTCTGATCATCATTTCAGTAGAGACACTAGGGTGATTCTGTAAGTTAGGAGTTGCTGTGGGGAGAGAAACAGAGGTGGAAGACTAGAGAAATCACAGACAGAAAAGTGGAAAGTTAGAGGAGAAAGAAGAATGAGGAAATAGGAAAAATCATAGAATCATAGAATCATAGAATCGTTAGGGTTGGAAGGGACCTTCAAAGGTCATCTAGTCCAACCCCCCTGCAACAAACAGGGATATCTCCAACTAGATCAGGTTGCTCAGGGCCTCATCCAACCGGGCCTTGAACGTCTCCAGGGATGGAGCATCCACCACCTCTCTGGGCAACCTGTTCCAGTGTTCTACAACTCTCATGGTAAAAAATTTTTTCCTAATATCCAACCTGAATCTACCTCCCTCTATTTTAAAACCATTACCCCTTGTCCTATCACAACAGGCCCTCCTGAACAGCCTCTCCCCATCTTTCTTGTAGGCCCCCTTGAGGTACTGGAAGACCGCTATAAGGTCACCCCGGAGCCTCCTCTTCTCCAGGCTGAACAGCCCCAACTCTTTCAGCCTGTCCTCATAGGAAAGGTGCTCCAGCCCTCTTATCATCTTCGTGGCCCTCCTCTGGACCCTCTCCAACTGGTCCATGTCCTTCTTATGTTGGGGACTCCAGAACTGGACGCAATACTCCAAGTGAGGTCTCACGAGGGCAGAGTAGAGGGGGAGAATCACCTCCCTTGACCTGCTGGCCACGCTCCTCTTGATGCAGCCCAGGATGCGGTTGGCCTTCTGGGCCGCAAGAGCACATTGCCGGCTCATATTGAGCTTCTCGTCCACCAGTACTCCCAAGTCCTTCTCCTCAGGGCTGCTCTCGATCCATTCTCCGCCCAGTCTGTATTTGTGCCTGGGATTGCCATGACCCAGATGTAGGACCTTGCACTTGGCCTGGTTAAAGTTCATGAGGTTGGTACGGGCCCACCTCTCCAGCCTGTCGAGGTCCCTCTGGATGGCATCCCTCCCTTCCAGCGTGTCGACGGCACCACACAGCTTGGTGTCATCGGCGAACTTGCTGAGGGTGCACTCCATGCCACTGTCCACGTCACCGACAAAGATGTTGAAGAGGGCCGGGCCCAACACGGACCCCTGAGGGACGCCACTCGTGACGTTACATATTTTATTTAGCTATCATCTCCCTCCCTCAGTCTTTTCTTTCCTGGAAGGAAGAAATTGGATTATTTTAGTAATCTCTCTTTGTCAGATTTTTTTCCTTCATAACGCTCAGAATTTTTTTTGTCCTTATCAACCCTTTATTATGGTGCTGAGTAGCTGGAGTGGAGTCTGCATCTCATTCGATTTGCAGCTGTTTAGTGCGGAGCATTGATTTCAGCAGTGTATACAGAGCCTTTCTGGACCAATGTATGTGGATGTTTCATCACCAGCAGGTGCTCATATGAAGGTGAAAACCTCCCATCATGGCAAGGCACAATGCTCTGCCCTCAGCCTTACACCTTGAGGCTTCAGAATTAAAGCTGATGTTGCTTTTATCTAACTACTGCAGTGGAGGGAGCTTTAAAATGCTATATCCTCACCTTTTATTTAATCACTTTTAAACTTGCATCAAAAGAAAGTGACTCATCACAAGGACTTGTCTGCTTTAGACAGATGAGTCACTCGCAGCAATGGGATGGTTTTCTTTCTGTTTTGCTCATCAGTTGGGAATTGTCTGAAGGGCTTACAATATAAAAGGGTCATGGTCCTGTTTGCTCTGCATGTGTGCAGTGGGAAGAGGATGAAAGAAGAGAGTTGCTCCATAGGAATCTTTTTGGTGGAGAAAGAATCTAGTGGAGAGGAGAATTTTTTAAAAGTTTATGATGATTTTCAGGTTTTGATAAAATATTGCAATGCACTTTCTCATTTTGTGTCCTCTCATTTCAAAAAATTGTATCTACTTTTCCTTCACCAATTATATCTACTCTTCCTTCACCTCTTTTCCCCCACAACCTAGGCAAAATAGTTCTATTTTCCAGTAACTTCCTTAATTATAATGTCCATTTTTATAAGGTGGTTTACACTGTGGAGTCTCCATCCTTGGAGACAGTCAAAAACTGACTAGACATGGTCCTGTGCAACTGGTTCTTGGTGGTCCTGCTTGAGCAGGAGGGTTGGACAAGTTGATTTCCAGAGGTCTCTGCCAACCTCAACCATTCTCTGATTCTGGGACTCTGATTCCCAGCTTCAGATTGCAGTAGTAGTCATATGAAATCTTCCCTTTTGCATCTCTCTCTCTCAGGCTGTGTTGCAGGAGACACTTTCTGGAGAAGGGAAGATATGCTCTGACATATGCCAGGTTAGAAAGGATCCCACCTTGCTAGGATTCATCCTGTTGTGAGCTGAATATACCTTGCTTAGGGAACTGTGCCGCCAGCTCCTTCCCCATACTGTACAAAGGCAAATGCAGAAGCAGCCTCGGTGAGGGATGTTTGGTGGGCTACAATTTGTGACAGTCACCCCCACTCCAGGGAGATGAAATGGCCTCAAAGAGAATAAGCAATGTTTGAGATCTCCTTCCCAAAGCTTTACATGCTCATGCTCACTCCAGTCACCTCCCACCAAAGAAGCTTCTTGACAGAGAAATTTGAAATCTTGGCAACATTCCATGGAGGAAAATAATCTTTAAGGAGCCTCAAAACTGCCCTTGGGCAAATCCTCTTTTCATAGTCAAAATAATAATAATTAATGAAATTCCACAGTATTCAGAAAAAAGCCAAAGCTTTTAGAAAATCTCCAGGCTGCCGTTTCCAATTATAATTTGCCACATCCAGTAACATCACCCTGATAAAGCAAAACGCTGATCTGTACAGGCAAGTGAGGATGCATCTAAAGTTGAGATAATATCAGCAACTGTCCCTCAAGACATAAAATAAACTGCATCATTTTATTAGATTAACATATTAAAATAAAGCCTAATGTCCATGCCACTTTACTCGAACTCATGACAGGGAGCTCAATATTTGATTATCGGATACAACTTGCTGTTTGGGGATGAAAGATTAACTCTTTCCAGTAAGAAGGCACCTGATTTCTCAGTCTGTCTAACTGACTGACAAATACTTGCTGAAAGAAATATTTTACTGAAAATAGAGACAAAGAAAGAAAATAAACAGGTAAAACATTGAAATGCAAAATGGGAAGTGAGGTTCTTATATTAACGATATGCTGTTTAGAATTTTTAGAAGCAAATCACTCCTCCACTCTCTAATTGCTAATCTACAACAATATCCTTTCCTACGGTCATTAGGCCATCTTTCAAGACTGCCAAGACAAAAATCTAGTTTTGCTAATGTGGATCCATCCGTGGAGCCCAGCACATACTGGAGAAGAGTTTCACGGCATTGTAAATTTGATCTATGTAATGTTTTTGGAGGATTGTGTAAGATGTCCTCACCATCTAATTGTGGAATTGATTGATTGATTCTTCTGATTTGACAAATTAAGGAAAAAAAAGTTAGTGACAGTATTCAGCTAGGTATAAAGAGTACATGAATTAAGAGATAAGTATAAAGTACAGTGCTTTTGTGGACAGAATGGAAGTATATCTCAGGAAAGAAAAGATTCAGTTTGTAGAATCAAAATGTTTAAGCCGAAATCTAAAATGTTTCCATGAAACATTTAGAATTTGTTAACCTTTACTTTTCCATTGTGCTTTCGCTGTAATCTCAAAATGATAACCTGTGCCTGTAAAATGCTTCGTTAACAGTCTGCCTTTATTCTTTTGCCAAAATGTTTACATCACAACATTTTGTCCAGAGAATGTGTCCAGAACAACTGAACTTATACTTCTGTCATGATGAAGATAGGAATCAGTACTTGAATTTCTGTACTGAAATTTGGAAAACAAAAGGTTTTGTTTTTACAGATGAAGATAACATGAGAGGGAAAAAGTGTAATACCGATCCTTTTTGGGTTTTCAGTGACAGTTATTTCAGAGTCCAGCCTGCTAGTAATTTAATTAACATATCCTGCACATTTTTTTGTACTTCCTAAATTGTGCCAAAAAAAATTATTAACATTAAGATTATTATTATTTTTAAAATTTTAGAGTAAGTTTTTCTTCAAAAATTGTGTGGACATGAATGTCTCCTACACTTTAATTCTGTCTTTGTGACTCTGTTCAGACTAGCTGCAAAGTAAATCAGACCAGTTCAGTTTTGGATGATGCCCTCAGTCCCAGACTATGTCCACAGCTTCTAGCACTGATGAAGTCTAGACTGGGCAGCACTCACCAGCCATGCCACCATTTCAGGCTATACCCTGTTCTGTCCTCTGCATCAGACTTAGAACTTAAAAGGTGAGCATTTCCCATCGGAGTGGCAAAAAGCTGTCCCACACACAACTAATAGTTCAGCTTAAAAAAAGCATCCCAGAAATACCACTGTTTGTAGTCATCTGGGGTTTGTCTTTATTTACGTATTTCCTGAGGGTAAATACTCTTGCCAGTGTCAAGGTGGGCTGAACTGCCCTCTGCAAGATAAACAGTCTCTTAGGATCAACTCCAGAGGGAATCTACCCAAAAGTGAATGAGAAGAAATGTGTTGCTTTTAGATATCTAAACTATGCCAAGAGAAATCCTGCCTCATCAACATGAAATGATCCCTCCTAATAAACTATTTTGTTATAAACCAATCCAGATTGTGAACATGCTTTTTTCTAAAAGAGCAAAAGTGAGTGGGGTTTTCTTCTTTTAGAAAGGAGCTAAATTCATATACAGTTAAAAACCAAGCAGAGTAAGATGTTTGTTAGCAATTCTGGCCTTTTGTCTCCTTTCTGTTCAGTGGAAAACCAAAGAAGTACCACTCCACCATATCCTTGTACTCTGGGTACTGTTTTTGTTTGATACACAGGAAGCCATGGATAATACATTTCACAAATACATTTAAAAACTGTGGAGGGTCTCCATCAATTGTAACATGGAATTTAAACATGTCCTTGTGTCCCAAAGTTAAAATATATCACCCTCAGCCTCGTAGAAATTTGCCTGTAGAGGGATGATTTATAAATCATTCAGTAACAGATGATGTTACAACTAAAGCAGTGGGAGTTTTGAAATACCTACATCAGATTAGGCTTGTGTTTATTTCAAAAAAAGCTCTGATCTACTTTGGATTTTTGGCAGGCACAACATGAGCCCAACATGAACTACTGTAAATCAAAGTCTTTTTTGGAAAGTCAAACTTGGAATGTTTCCAATCTCAATTAAAAAACATTTGATGCCTTTTGGACTTCTAATTTTTAGTATTTTTTTTTCTTCTCACTTACCCTGTCCAGACCTGTCCATAACAAAGATCCCACCAGGAACTAATGAAATGGCAAATATTTTCATGTTTCCTTTATTTGTGACTCTTTTTGAATGTGTTTTTTCTCTGTGATAATTTTTTTAGTAAACAGAAAGAGAAAAAATCTCCACAGCCAACCACATAAATTAGTCAAGATTAACATTTCATATGCATTGAATAGTTTATCTCAGATATAAATGGCAATAGAAAAGACAGAAATCAGGCAGCATATGAAATCATGAAAGATATTCAATGCAAGTTTTCATGCTTTTCCTCCTCATCCTTCCAAGATGGTGATAAACAAATTACTTATGACTAACTCTGCTGCATTCATGTAGTCTAATACAAATTCAGTGGCAAATAAGTTGCTATTTAAAGTTAAATAAAACCTGGTACACATATTTTTTTGCTAGATAATAAATATAAATGTCAGTGCAAGGTCCAAGATGCATGAATATCACCACTTTAGCATACAATTAGTAGTAGAGTTTTTCTACTGTGATTAGTCAAAATTATTACAGAATCATCTTTTTTTTTTTTTTTTTAACAAATCTGAGTACAGATTCTGTTTATATAATTTGCCAATGGGTTTATAACCTTTTACACCAGGACAGGACTTCATGCCAGATGCCTTTCCCTCTCGGTCTGCCAAGGGTCAAAGAATAGGCCCTATAGGCAATAAAGAAGCAAATGGAGAGGCTCTGAGCAATTCATTGTTCTCTAAATTTGAAATCTCAGGGTGTTCATTAGCTTGGTATAAATAACTTCATGAACTCAGAACCGCAGATCTCCTGCAGGTGAAAAATCCAGCTACAATCTGTAGGGCAGGATTGTTCCAAGACTGACATTAAACCTTCCCATATAATGGTTCCCAATAATACTCTATATTACTTCTACTTGAACTCTTGAAGAGATGGACTGGACTTCCAGTTTATGCGACTTAAGTGCTTCTTGCTTGAAACATAATACGTATTGCAAGGGGCATGAATCCACCAGCTACCAGGAAACTTGAAGCTCTAAAAAATACCAGAAAATCTCTTACTGAAGAGTAAGAGATTCTTACTCTTCAGATCACTCCTGTGGTTAGCCACAGTTGTCCTCTGCTGTTCCTGTTAGCTGTTCATAGAAGAGTGAAGGTCTCAGCCCTCATTTCTGTGAACCGAGTGTTTCAGCATTTCTCAAAGCCCATGGCAACCTTGGGAGTTAGGACTATGGGCAGCTACCCTGATCCTGTGAAAGGACAGAATTTCCTATGAAGATAATACTTGTTTGTGCAGGGAAAAGTATGTTTCTACATGGGACAGAGACTCCTAACCTGTTCCTTCAATGAGAGGTGTGCACACATCTTCCTCCAAGCACTTCTGCATGAATACAGGGCATTGAACACCTCGGATGGACCAAACCTATCCATACAAACAAACCCACAGAGCAATTGATTCCTGTTTTAAAGAAATGAGTTAAAGAAGGAAGTTCATAGAACATACTGCATCCCTTTGTGAACAGGAACAAAAGTATTCAGATCCTACCATAGTGAAAACGCAGGTAGAACAGAACTCATGGGATGAAAGACTCAATTTCATGAACTTTGCTCTCAGAACAAAGTACATCACCTTTTACCATATCAGTATTTCATTTACTGGTTGTTTCCAATGCCCTGGTTATGACAGCGTATCTGACTCAGGTGGCACTGTCTTACAAGTGAAAGTGCAACCTCTGAAAAGAAGAAATATCTTTGTGAACTTTAAGGGAAATATCTCTGTGGTCTTTGCAAGCTACTGGTCTGTGCAGAACTCTGTGAACAGATCTGCATGGGAGCTGGGTGCCTCTGTACAAGAATCATCCTTATTAATATTTTTTCTTTTGTGTTTATTTTCTGAACGTGACATATTACTTGACAGTAAACATGTTGTGAAATGCAGTGAGCTGGTACTCAGAAGGGCTCAGGTCCCACTGCACGTGTTATTAAGATACATACCAAAAGTCAGTCTTAGTCTCTAGACTACACAGAGTCACATAGATAGTTGACAGTTTCGAAATAAAAACAGTACGTTTGCATCAGTGTTGCAAAGTATAGTTTGAAAAAAGTTCCTCAATTGCCCTTTAATGTTCAGAAAATAAAGGATAAGAAAATGTATTGGATTTGTATGGTTTTGGTAGTATGGAGTCTACAAGGGTGACTTCTGTGAGAAGTTGCTAGAGGCTTCCTCCATGTCTGACAGAGCCAATGCCAGCTGGCTCCAAGATGGACCTGCTGCTGGCCAAGGCTGAGCCAACCAGTGATGGTGGTAGCAACTCTGTGATAACATATTTAAGAAGGGGGAAAAAATAAAACCTGTACAATCGCAGCCGGAGAGAGGAGTGACAATATGTGAAAGAACCAACTCTGCAGACATCAAGGTCAGTGAAGAAGGAGGGTGTGACGAAAAAAGACTCGACTACAAGGTCCAAGCAAACGGTTTATTTGGACTGCACTTACAGGCTTAACTGTAAGGTCCAAGATAACAATTTACTTGAACTGCACTTGCAGATTCAGTACGCCACTATTACAGGTTCTTATAGATACAATGGAGGAATGCACTAGGGCAATTTAAAACCAAAATATACACTATTGCAATACACTATCACAGCACACAGGAGAGTCACGGAATGCACTATTGCAGCACAGCAGGGTCACAGAATGCACTATTACACACACGAGAGAGAGAACACACAAGTGCACTAGTCTTAAAAGCATGCTAAAAAGAAGGAAAAAAAAAAATCACCCCTCAGGTAGGGGCTCTCAATCCCAGGGAAGTTACCTTGGCCAGCATCCCGATCAAGGGGGGAAAGAATCTCCTCACAGACCTGCTGTGCAGTTGGAGAAGCAACTCCCGATTTCCAACCCAAATCGTAGGGCTTTTATCCCCTGATGTACGTGATTGTGTAGGTACCATGCCTGAGGGGGTCTTTGAGGGTGTGACAGGGAGTTTCCCCTTATCGATTGTACCTGAGGGGGGGGGGGGGGGGGATGTCTTTGAGGGTCTTTAAGGGTGTGACAGGGAGTTTCCTCTTATCGATTGTGCCTGAATACCTTATCTCAGGCAACTGGACAATGGCTGAATTGAGACTCAGGGCATATTCTTTGTTGAGGGATTTCAAGGCTGAAACCAAGTTTTGGTTCTTTGTATAATGCAGCACTGACTCATCAGACAACTCAGGGCTGAGCTATCTACACAGCTCCCGTGGGTCGGTGGGTCGTCTCTGCCTCAATGCAATGAAAAGCTGGGTTGCTTCTACAACCCCCGTGTCACCTGTGTGCTGGGCACTGCCGAGAAACTTGATTTGGATTTATGAGCCGGATGATCCATACAGAGGGGGAGGAGATGCTGCACGTGTCAGAGTAGAGATTCCCCTTCAGTCCATGGTGAAGATCATGGTGAGTCAGGCCGTGCCCCTGCAACCCATGGAGGTCCACGGTGGACCAAAGATCCACCCATAGCCTGTGGAGGACCCCACGCTGGAGCAGGTGAATGCACCCAAAGGAGGCTATGGCTCTATAGGAAGTCTGTGCTGGAGCAGGCTCCTAGCAAGACCTGTGAATCTGTAGAGACAGGAACACATGCTGGAGCAGGTTTGCTGGCAGGACTTGTGACCCCGTGGGGGACCTGTGCTGGAACAGTCTGTTGGTGAAGGACTGCACCTCGTAGAAGGGACTCATGTTGAAGCAATTAATGAAGAACTGCAACTGGTGGGAAGGACTCCCACTGGAGAACTTTGTGGAGGACTGGTTCCTGTGGGAGAGACCCCACACTAGAGCAGGGGAAGAGTGTGAGGAGTCCTCCCACTGAGGAGGAAGGAGCGGCAGAAACAACTTGTGATGAACTGACCACAACCCCCATTCCCCATCCCCCTGTGCAGCTGGGGGGAGGAGACAGAGGAATCACAAATAAAGTCAAGCCTGGGAAGAAGGGAGGGGTGGGGGGAAAACATTTTTAAGATTTGGGTTGATTTCTCATTATTTTACTCGTTTGTTTGGTGCTAAATTAAACAAATGTCCCCAAGTCGAGTCTGTTTTGCCCATGACAGTAAGTAGTGAATGATCTCTCCCTGCCCTTATCTGGACCCATGAGCCTTTTATTATATTTTCTCTCCAAGGGGAGAGATGTAGCAGCTTTGGTGGACACCTGGTGTGCAGCCAGGGTCAACTCGCCACAGAAAATAATCTGTATCTCTGAATCAATGGACTCATTGTCAGAGTAGGCGTAATGACAATACTTTTACCATATATCACCAAATCATACTGATGAGTTTTCCCCTATCTATCATTTAATTAGACCACATGCATATGTTAGTTCTGAATTTATTTTATGAATTTGTTCAATGTGCTGTGAATATTAGTAGTTCTGTGTCCGTGGGCAGAAAGATGTTGCTCAACATTCCCATACTGTTAGTAAGAATCCTGCTTCAAGTACTTTACTTTCATTAGACTAAGGGCTTAAGTATGGAATATAACTAGAGAATGGAGGAAGCTGGACAATAGGGGCATGCCCTTTTAGAAAAATTGATGCAGTATCTGGAAACCAAGTTGTTTGCAGGGCTCCTTTAGCAAACTGCTTTGACTCCTCAGCTCCTCATTCTTGGCAGAACCTCAGAGGCTGTGATGACCTTTTTTTCTATATATATAAAAATAAATAAAAATAAAAAAGAAGACGTTTTGTCAGTAGGTCGTTAAAGTGCTGGTTGGTTCTAAACTTATTTATGGCAAGTACACTCGCAATAAATTTAACGGGAGTAATATGGAAGATATGATCTTTATTATTATAGCTCTTCCATACCCTAGACATAGTGCATCATCTTCGTAATGGAAGGAAAAGGAACTTTTAGGCTGTGATCTGTTGTGGTCCAGGCATTATTTTAGGGAGCAGTAAATCATAGTTAAGAAGTGAGAGTTTCTCAAAGCTGACTCTGAGACTGGCTGAATAGCTCAAGAAGAAATATTTATTTGTATTGTAGACACAGGTGTTTAATAGGATGAATCTTGTGTTGAGAGCAAACCTCTGTGGAATCACATTATGCAGTAACCTTTTAGTGGAGAATTACATGCTAAGACTGTATAGTTAGATATGTCACAGGTATTAATTAACTCTACTATGCCCCTAGATGGAGTCTGCATTGGATTTTCATGTATATCAGAGAACTGAAAATGTCTAGATCCTAAACTGAGAAATGCCAGCATTACTGCTATAGAGTTGATTCAGGACTCTTCCCATGTTCATCAGGATACAGAAGATGGCAAACTATTTGGAATGAGCACTGAGCTAATGAACAAAGTGTGATTGCCTGACCAGGAAGTCAGTGATGGCCTCATCTCTGTAACACAGAACCTGATCCACACTGGTCTCTTGTCCCTCATCTAATTGTCTTGTCTACATGCTCACTAACTCTGAGACAGGTGAAATCTTCTAGGCATAGGCATCTTGTAGCCAGGATTTGACATATGCCTTTTAGCTTCATCTGCTTTGGCATGGGTTGTCTACCCATGATCATCTGCAGGACGTCCCTGCTTGAACATGTTTTCTTGATGTAGCTCAGCACAAAAAAAAACCCTCACCATGACCACTGAGAAAGCATGCTCCAAACTAGAAACTAGATGCAGCTACAGGCTCAGGCTCTCAAAGTGCTGTGATTCATATATATCGCTGCAATGAACATCAGTATTTCCATAATCGTTATTTCATGGGTGCAAAGCCTCAGTCAGTCTTCACTTAAATTGTGTTAACACAGTGCTGCAGTGAACTAGGCAGGTAGAGAGCAAACAGACATGTCTTGCAGTGTTGACAAGTAAAGAGGATAAACTTCATCATTATCTCACATCTTTTCAACAACATTAAAAAGCTGAATTTTAGTGCCCTAAGAAAGTGAGCAAAACAATTTGCCTGGAGCAAAGCCCTGAGTCTTTGGTTTCTTTACTGCAAAGGAAGTGAGGATCACAACAGTGACTGCTGGAGGGAGTTGCATGCACCAGTCCACAGAAATAGCCGCTCTGTGGACCTCTGCCCTGCACTGCACGTCCCAGCAGCACCCGCAGCCGGGTGCCCGCTTTCGCTCCGTGGGCAGCAGGCAGGGACCAGCTGTTGGGGCAGTGTCCTACTCGGTGAGACATCAGTAGGGAGAAAGTACTCCAAGAGTCCATCTGTCACATGTTAGAGCCAGTTACTCCTTCTGGGTAACTGACTCCTTTGCTTTATGTAGAGCTGGCATCAGCCACTTTTATTTATTTTCTTATGTAGATATTTGATATAGCTGCTTCAGCTTATTTTGTTGCTTTTCCTTATGGTTAACGGTTTTGCTGGTTTTCTGTTTTCTTTTTACTCAGAAGGGAGATATGGAGTGAAACGTTAACCATCATTCAACCAAACTAAAACGTATTTACTTACATATTTGATCCATATCTATCTCAGCATTTTGTTTCTTGACTTGTTGCATTCTGTGACGTTCGGTAAACATCTCAGTGAAGTGAATGTCACATAATTTCAGAATATGTTCCTGGTTCTAAGACACGTGGAGTACCTAAGCCTTGTCAAATCTGTCAAATTTCAGAGCATGGTACATTTCTGAATAGACCTTGCATAAAGCTGTACTGTGGAAGGAACTTACTGAAACTTTTCCAATATTTCTTTCTGATTTTTTCTGAGTTGGGGAAGAAAACCGAGAAGTTTTCGAAATGTAGAGAGAGAGTGAGTGTAGAGAGACCCAGGATCATGCAGTTTTGTGAGAAGCTATCTTAGATGACTTTGAAAACCTCCGTTTAAATACGCCTTTGTCAGAAGCATTTGTAACATGTTCCCTGAGACACTATGTATTTTAAATGTTAGTGCTTGAGCTGTTAGAAGAGAGGTGAACAGATTTGTAGCAGTGCCATGAGAGTGGGAATCAATTCAGGTTCCGACTCGGTTCTGATTTTTGTGATTCTAGACATAGTCTGTAGCATATGGCTTGTTTTATCCACTTTTTACCAACTAAGCGTTAATTGATTACTCTGATAAAGTGGGATTCAGCTGCATATTGAGGCAGCTAAATTTTGATTTCTACAGTAGCAATGTGAGTGTCCGTATTTGAACAAGGTGCCTAAGCTCCCTTTGTGGCCAATGGAGACCTGATCAACACAGTCAATAGGGAAGATTCATTTGCCTTAGTGCGTTAAGGTGTCCTGCCTGACCTTTGGCTATCTCTCCAGAGGATTTGTGTCTCACTTAGATTCTCATATTGTTTCTGCCAGCTGTCTGGGAGTATTTTGTGTGTCTTAGGGCACTCAATTCCTAGTATTACAAAATTTATTTTCTACCTGCAATCATTTAAGATTTTTCTGAACATTAGCCATTTTGTGTCCCATTTTTTCATCTCTGTCAATGATTTCCACAAACAAGATCTAAAGCTAAACCTCATGTGCTGATTGCCAGAAGACAAGAGACAGTATCTCCACATCAACAAATCTTTAGCTACTCACTCATGTGGACAAGTTCCTGGGGACAAGCTAGAGGAAGACAATCATTGCAGTCATGAATAACGCAAGGGATGAAGTCCTGTGGTTATACTTCTGGGTTATATGACAACTTTAAGGCTATAATTTGCAGCTTTGCACTGTGTTTTCTCCCACTCTGTTTGCCTGCTACGTCCTCAGCCTCCTCTCTGATCTACCAGCCTCCTTTGTGCAGTATCACCAAGCAAGAAAATGTCCCCGTCATTGGGTTGTCCCTAAATATGTTCAAAGGAATCCAAGTCGAAGTTTGGACACATCACCACACTCCCTGTTTGCTCTTTAGTTGGAGACTACATGTTAGGAGAATAACAATTTTTGTGGAGTTATTAGAAGCTCAGTAGATCTCATTAGGAGGTCAGCTATTTTTATGGATTTTATTTGTGAATTTGTTGCAATCTTTATTGCACTAACCTCTACTGTTCTACTAATACAGGTAGGGAGATAGTGACACGTTTTTATGAAGACAGGGTGTGAGAGATTAGTCTATCCCATAGCCTATCCATAATCCCATCTTTCCTTAAATTTGAAGTGAAGACTACCTGAAATACTGTCTTGTGTTGCTGTATGTTGACTCTTTTTTGTATTATCACCTAATGTATTCTTCTGAATCTCTTTGTCTTGTGCTTCCTCCCAGCACCCCTTTCAATATATTTTTGCAGCATTTCAGCTACATATTTGAATACTGCAAAAACTGTGAGTAAAACATTAGAACAAGAGAATACCAGATAAAAATTCCCATTTGTGGATACAAACCTTCTTAAATTGCCATTATATATTTTGATGATTTTTTAGCCTGTGGGTACTATCACTATAATTTGCAGTGTATAAGTTTTAATAAGTCAATTATAAATGTAATGTATGCTGCAAATATCACCACAGTAACAGTTTAATAAACAGGGCCTTTTTTAATCTTATCCTCAAAACAGAGTTAATGTACCGTTCTTCTAATTTATAATCAAAATGCAAAACAAAATTCAGCTTAGCAGTTATAGGGTAGTTGGGGTGCTTCATATCATTAACCTGAAATACCTGAAGGCAAACCTGTTCTTTTCCAACTGTAAAAGATACTAGACAACTATATTTGTATATGTGAGTAATGTACATACCCGTGTATGTAATGTAATGTGAGTAATTTGTATATGTGAGTAATGTACATACATATAGGCATGTATACACACTTACTTCTACCTATATATTTAGATAGAGAGGATATATACACATATATTCCTCTGGACATTTCTTGATATAGCATAAAGTTTATAGTAGAATGATTTTATGATGTCCACATTACTCTGTTTCAGAGAAGGCATTTTACACATTATATGTTGCAATCTTGTTCTTAGTAAGGAACAGCAAAACCTCAAGAAAACTCGTTCAGAGAGTCTCAACCTTATACAAACCTTGTTATTATTATTTTTCTAATCCCCACAGCAGTCAAACCTATGTTTCTTCAGCGGAAGCAGTTAGACCTAGTAGATACTAGAGTCATAACCCATCTTCCTAAAGTGTCCAAATTCTCTGCATCAGAGTCAACAAAGTGAGACGGATACCTCTGACAGCCTGCAAGGGGAAAACAGAGAGATCATGGCTGTTGTCCCTTAGGCTTCATAGTCCTGTTCTGAAAGTGTAGATCACTCCTTCAATGGCACATTACACTTCTGCCTTGGGACAGGCCCGGTCTGTGCCTCACAGCAAGGTAAACGGAACAACAGCCTAATGGCAAGCTTAAATCCTCACTGACATCTTTTCTTTTGGAAAATTAGTCATCTAAAGATTAGACATCTATTTTATGTTGCTCATCTAAGCTACATCTTATCAGTGCAGGAAGATGAACTAATCTCTCCTGAGAAACCTAAAAGATTTTTAGGTTGCCTGGAGTACCTATCTCTCTCTATTAATTACACAGGAGACATTGGTGATTAGTGTAAACTGCATGTTTAAACTTGAGGTTGCTGAACTAAGAAGAAATACCACTTTCATTCCTGCATCCAGTCCACAGTGTTATAGAGATGATCTGCCACTTAGCAAGTTTAGGATAATGCATAAGTAACCCTTTGCTTTAAATACATGTGATCTTGTGGAAAATAAGCTTTACTGTTGTTCTTTTAACACTTAATATACTTAACAAAGTTGGTTTTCACTCATGTCTTCTGAGAAGAAAATGAGCCAAAATAGCATGAATGCATTGTTCACATTGAATTACTCAACCAGCTCCAATGACTCTTAACTGTTCTTTATAACACAGGCACATGCATATATGTTTACTGGGAGGCAGCAGAATGAAGTTATGGCAGAAGAGAAAACCAAAAGTTGCATCGCGCATTCTTCACAGAATTTTTCTTTCTTTTGCTTTGGATCCTGATCCTATTCCCATCACTATCATTAACCAGCGTCCACTTGACATCAGAGTCCAGTGACATCAGATTCTGTTTAAAGTTAATTAACTTTAAGGGATTGTATGGGAAAATTTGAATTTGCCTGCATGTAAGAAGTTAACACTCTGTATTTTGTGCCCTGATTGCCTATTTATTGTAAGATGCAGACAAGTGAAAACAATGGCACTGATCCAAGTAGTGACATGAATAAACGTTCCAAAGATATCTGGAAAAGCTTGATTGCTTTCAGTTTAAACTTAATCAGAGAGAAAGGGATATATCAAGAAAGAGAAGGCAACAAAACATTTCCAACTATCATCATTGAGTTGTGTCTCTTCCCTTCAGCCTGGCCTCTCTTAAACTCTAGAGGTAAGATTCACATGATCTTATATTAGATATGTAAATGACAGTTTTCAGCTTCTAAGCAAATGATATTTTTAGAAAGTCTTTCCTTTGTAAAAGAAAATGGATTAAGTACTTTTAAGACAGGATTCATATGATGAATTTTAGATGTCTACTTTAGGATAAGATGAATAGCAACCTGAAAAAAGCCAATTTATCTCTTTTATAGGAGATAGAATCTAGAAAATCCTCAAGGCATTGGTGTCTATACCCAATCCCACCTTCAGGGATTAATTTGTCATGTTCTCAGAATGCCTTTCTGTGTAATTTGTCTTCTTCAGTACAGTCTAGCTACCTACGCACACCTCTTTTAGATATACATCAGTGATGTAAAAGTAAAAGAGCATAGCACGAGATGCTAATATTCTGCTGACAATCACTATAGGGCTGGAGAAACCATCCCTTAACTTTGCTTTCTAGGAAATTTCTGAAGTACAGCTGAGCGACTACATCTCCTTTTTGTTTGGAAAGTGTTTAGAAGATGACCAAAATTTGAATCTGTAGATAAATTTCCTTATGCTCTACAACAGATGGGACAGTAGTTGGGGTTGCAGAGTCAGAGAGGAACGTGTCCTTACCTCAGAAGTCTGGCCTGAACACTGCCAGCACTGCCCCCTTTCCATCAGCTTTCTCTGATAGCACTCGGGAGAGATACAGGACATTGGGAAGCATTTATCAACATAATAGCAATATCTTTGTACCACAGTGAGTGTCTAAGCAATTTCATGGCTTCTAGGGTGACTAAAATGCACCGTATTTCATGAAAGGGAGACACATTTTCTGACCTATTCACACTTTCGGTTGATGCTATATGAAGAAGGTGCAATAGATATATGTTGACAGCCCCTGGCAGTCTTCTCAAGCCGCATAGAGATAGATTAAATTGATAATAGCAAGAAATAGCTCTGAATGGAGAGTAGATTTGGAAATTGCAATGGCAGAATAGAAGGAACTTTTCTTTTATTTCTTCCATAGCTTCTAAAAAGACATTTTAATATTTGCCTAATTTTTCTATTGACTGCTTTCTATCTATTTTCTATTTATTCTGTCTTTATTTTAGTTTTCTACCTGTACTACTTGAATCTGATCTTTTATGTGTCATATGAACAAAGTACATTTCAAATACTGTCTACACAGACAATAATGATATCCAAAATATGTTAGTCTATAACTGTCACTGAAGTCCTGTGCTAAACCTCAGAACACTTTGCAGGAAAGGTAGCCAGGAACAATGGCAGAAGAAAAAATCCAAACAACCCACATCTGAAAGCTTGGCTCTGACAGATCAAAAAGTGGGGAGGTAAAAAGATGTCACCACTTGAAAAATTCAGA